>NC_042618.1:135126587-135757182 GCF_901001135.1 Rhinatrema bivittatum | reverse complement strand
ATAAAAGAAACCGGCAATTATCGTGCACTGCGATAAAAGACTGAAAGAATCATCGTGCAGTGGGAAAACATTGCTGCACACGATGTTTCCCCACTGCACGAAAGAAGCCTCATTTGCATTGGTAATGCCCCCCAATGCGATATTGGAAAATAAGGCCCATAGTGATAATGTTCTGTCAATATCATATAGGTTTCTGAATATTATAAACCTATCCACTCCAGCTGTCTTCTCTTTCAGTGTCCTGGAAGAATCTTAGATTGCATGGGGCATGCATTTATAGCAAAGTAATGTAAGTTTTATGGGTTCAGGGACCTGTCTGCTACAGGACACTTCCCGTTCCCCTCCCACTTCACCTCACGATCCAAAGAGTTCTCCATAGAATTTAGACTTTTATTTATCAGATTTTTCAGGATTAGCATTTAGAAGATAACAATAATACATGTCTCTAACATCCTAGCTACTAAGCACCAGTTTACCTTAAAGAAAGTTCTGTACCAAGGGTGGTTTAAAACATGCCATAAACCTTAGCCTGCTTAACATATTAATACTTATGGCTAACTTACTTACCCCTGGTCCCAACTTCAGGTGATTTCCCTCTGTTTACATCTGAAGTAGGCACTGGCTGGAAGTCTGGAGAACCATCTTTGAAAGAGGCTTGCTTCTGGGTCGGGTCCTGGCAGAGCTGCCGGGCTTCTCTCAGCTTCTCACTGCCTCAGACTCCATGCTACCATCCAACCCTAGGCAGGATGACTCTTCTCTCTGGCCATACCTAGTCTTTTCCCTCCTAGATAGCAGGGGTTGCTGGGGCTGCTTAAGGTCCGCTCACTTTTTCCTTATTTGCCCTGTCTTATACATTCCAGCTAATAAATATGCATAAGCTTATAAATAATCATGTAGTGGGTGGAGGTTCGTTGCCACATTGCAGGTCTTTTCACCCCTCCCATTTTCTTCAGGGTGAGATTCTGCCAAGTCTAGACAAAAGCTGTCTGTCACTGTCAGCATTTTCTCCATTTTAGAGTGCTCCCCCTTCATCCAAGGCTGGGGGCCCCTCTGACCCCTGGACTTCCCTTGACCAGTCCATGACTTCTGCTTATGAGCCAAAATTGCTGCATTGGTCCTCTGCCTTGGTTTTATTTACACACGAGTTTTCAAACTTGCAGATCTTGATAAGTATCCTTCAATTCTGGTTTAAAGTTCTCATCTGAGCACAGTTTCTTTTCTTTCTTGTGTTTTTGGCTGACAATATACTTGTCAGCACTCTTCTTGGCTATTATGATTCAAATTGGGTGCTTTCAATGGTTAAACATGGGATATCACTCAACAGTACAATTGAGAGGTGGAGATATGAGAGTAAGGAGGACCCCCTCCTTAGGATCAGTAGCCCACAGGGAAAAAGTCAGCTATCTCTTTGGCTACTGAAGAAAATCTTACATGGGTGGGTAATTTACATTGATATCTGTTTGAATATAGACAGGTCTGCAATCTCATCCACAGTTTGCTTGTTGTATTTCTTATAGTATTTCTAAATAAAGTTTAACAATACCATTTAGGATATGGTTTTGGTATAATGGAAGAGCAGTAAATATTCTAAATCAACACAAATGACAGGTCCAAAGGGAATGAAATGGAAATGAAAATAAATTTAGTATAGACTTTACAGAAAAAAAACCCCAAAAGTGTAATTAAATGTAAGACAGCAGAGCCAGATAAGGTAATTTATTTAAATGTTACTGCACTGTTGCTGAAAAATCCATCAGTAGTGGTTTTTAAAGGGTGTGTTGAAGTCAGTATAATTATTAAGAGGGATGTGCATTTCTTTGAAATGATTGGTCAAAACATAACAAATAAGTCCATATTCATTGCATTTGTGGTACCCCAAAATGAATGGAGGAGTACCATAAATGAAAAAAAATAAATCTTTGTCTCATTTGTTTAAGTTTTTCATTCATTTCAATGGCCCACTGAAGTATATGGCTCTGCTCTAAGTAAACAAACAATTGCAGATAACTTGGCAACCAGCGGTGCCTTGTGTGACCTCCCCACCTTATCAGAGTCTTGTCAAAACTGAGACAGGGCAAGTTGGCAAGAAGACTATGTAGAGAATAAATCATGGTGCAGCATATTTTTAATTAGCATAAAGCAACTATCTGGATCATGTGATGCTGACCCACTCCCAATGTAAAATCTGAGAATTTACAAGAAGCTCTATATTTCCTCTCTAGCTCTTGGTGGAGAAGGACAAAAAAATTACAATTTTTTTGATTTGGCAGTGGTAAAGGGCTGTTTTTGTTCTTCTCTGTTCTATAATACTCATACACTCAGTGTGATTATAAGAACATAAGAAATTTCTATGCTGGGTTAGACCAAGGGTCCATGAAGCCCAGCATCCTGTTTCCAACAGATGCCAAACTAGGCTACAAGAACCTGGCAAGTATCCAGCATGAGAGATAGTGCACTGCTGCTGATTTTGAATTTTCTCTTTACTTTTGGAGGGTCAGGTTGGGAGGCAGTATGGAGATTGTGATTGCAGCAGTGCTAGTGACTTTTTTGTCTCTGTTTGTACACCAGGCAGGTGAGCAGTGCACAATCACTGAAGAGAAGAGTCTTACCAAGCCATCAATCTTTTTCATCTGTTAGTGTTTAACAGTATTTTTATGTGTGAAGTCAGTCAATCTAGTGTATATAGCACAACACGCATACATTATATATGTGTTTATGCATGTGTTTGTGACAGATAGCTCTCTATACAGTGAGTGATGCAGTAAGTGGGGTTATAGTTACAGTATCATTTGTAATATTCGAACCTCCAGTAGGTAGTGCACTTCAATAAATTATATCATGACATAAAAACAGAGAATGGGCATGTTGGCAGCTTTGGCAGAGGCAGCAATAAAGAAGACAGATGTGCACCTAAATCAAAGAGATATTTTTTTTAAGTTCAGAATAGCAGGAAAGAAAGGCAGCTCAATGCAGAAGAAATAGAAATTTGGAAAGCATGTGCCACTGCTGCCTATTTCCCTCTCCCTTGTTTTTGAGCAAAGGGAAAATTGGGAGAGTCATCCACAACTGGCAATAGAAAGGCAGGCATGGACAAAGGAAGGAAAAGTTCAACAGCTAAAACCAGCTGCACGCTCCTCTACATTTGCTACTACTTCTGAAGCAAAGGAGGCAGTATTTTCAACAACTAATTATGAGGAAGAATCTTGTCTGGGATTCTCTGAATCAAAACTTGAGGAGCTAGTAGCTAAACAAAATTTGGGAAGATTAGTCAATAGCATCTTAACCTCCAGTGAGGTGATGGGGGAAATAGATGATGATACTGACGGTGATGAGAGCAATCCCCAGCAAGAGCAGACAGCACAGGTAGAAAGCAAGAGTGATGCCCCTAGCATTTTTCCTCAGGGTCCACACTCTACCTCAACTCCAGTCCAGCAACATCCTCCAAAGATGTAGAGAAGGGATCACAGAAGAAATCCCTGATTGAAGGCACTTTAAAGTGAGGTAGCACCTGCATTTTGCTCAGGTCATTCACTGTAGGAAGGATATCAGTCTAACGGGCTGATATAGTAAAGTGCGCTCTGGCAGAGCGCACTGTTAGCCCGCATTTGGCCACACATTTTCGACACACTATTTTTACCCCTTATACAGTAAGGGGTAATAGCACATCAAAAACGTGTGGCCAACCCCTCCAAAACTAATAGCGTCCGCAACATGCAAATGCATGTTGATGGGCCTATTAGTCATTTCCGCATGATACAGAAATCAAAATTTGCAGCCAAGCCGCACATTTTACTTTCTGAAATTAATGCCTGCCCAAAAGCAGGCATTAATTTCGGCCAGCACCGGGAAAGTGTACAGAAAAGCAGAAGAAACTGCTTTTCGGTACACCCTCCGACTTAATATCATAGCGATATTAAGTTGGAGGCCCCAAAAGTAAAAAAAAATAAAAAATAAAAAAATTTAAAATCTGCCCGCAGCCCGCGCGTTGGAAGACGGACGCTCAATTTAGCCGGCGTCCATTTTCAGAACCCGTGGCTGTCAGCGGGTTTGAGAACCGATGCCGGTAAAATTGAACGTCGGCTGTCAAACCCACTGACAGCCGCCGCTTCTGTCAAAAAGGAGGCACTAGGGACGCGCTAGTGTCCCTGACGCCTCCTTTTACCGCGGGCCCTCATTTACATATGTTTTCTTACTGAATCGCACGCCCAGGAGAGTGGCCTGGGCGCACATCGGGAGAGCTGGCGCTCGCCGGCTCTCCCGCGGGTTTTTCTGTATCGGCCCGTAAGGAAGTAATGGGTCATCTGACAAATGCTGGTATGCAGCTTCACATGCAGAACAGTACTGGCTACCATTGGCATCAGGGGAGGCTGGCAGTCCTAGCCTGGGTTCACCTTTTGCTACCAAGCCAGAGGAAAGGGACTGAAAAGGGGAAGACTTTTCTAAAAGTTGCTCCCTCGGCCCCTTCCAACAGACAGGTGGCAGGCTAGCAGTCCCCAGCCATGATTCTGAAGTGGCAATCCACCATAGAGGAAATGGGAAGGTGTTCCATAGCACTGTGCCAGGGCAAGAAGCAGGCAACATCTAAAATATTAATGAGGAGCAATGGGAAAATTATTGCCCTTGATGACCAGACTCTGCAGGTGGTGGAAAACAAAGCAAACCACATAAATTTCCAGGAAAGCCACACTGATGAAATTTTGCCTAAACAAATGTACTTTCTTTTTTTTAAGTTTCTGATCTAAAGTGTATCCATCACAATACTGGCTGCTAAGGGTCCCCTGCCAGCAGAGGCCCTCAGTGGGTTGACTCAATCCTGCTCTTATCTTCACTAGCACTTTATACCCATCTTACTGGTGACTAACCTGTCCCATAGAACTCTAGAGAGTTGACCAGAAACCAGAGAGAGTGAAATCAAGGACAGCCTTCTATGTCTCATGTCATCGAGGGGCAAGAGCCACCAATATTTTCAGTGGCCTAATGGTAGAGGCTCCCAGAGAAAACTTCCTATTGCACCAGCTGGCTGGCTCTAGTGAAAGCTCTATTTGCCTGTGCTAACACTTTACACCTCTCTCACTGGCCACCAATATGACCCAGAGGAGCCCAGGGAGGTGGTTAGAAGCCACAGGGGTGGGAGAAAAGGATAGCCTTTAATGCCCCACATCATCGAGGGGGTTCAGCCATTAACTTCTACAGTGACCAAACACTTGAGTTCCCTAGAGAAAACGTATTGCAGCACCAGCTGAATGGCTTTGATAAGAAACCTGCTTGCCTAGCACTTTATACCCACCTCACTGGCAATGTCCATGGAGGCATCCAGAAGTCAAACGGAGAGGATGTCCACATCATCAAGGGGTGAAACCACTAGCTTCTTCAGTGGCTTGACATCTTTATGTGGCCCTTTGTATGCTGCTTTGGAGAAGTTAGGAGGTAATCTTGTCCTTTGTGTTTTTTTCATGTTATATTTTAATGGGAAATATTTAGACTTGCATTTTGCTATTGGTATGCTTTATTCTCATAAGTGATATTGCAGAAAGACTATCGGGAAAGGTTTGTTTTTTAGCAGATAATACAAAAATCCACAAGAGGGTAGACAGGAAGGAAAGTATAGAAATCATGAAAAGGGATGTTGCAAAACTTGAGAAATGGTCTAGAGTCTGGTGGCTATGATTTAATGCTAAAAAATGCAGTCATACATTTGGGCTTCAAAAGGGAATGATACCTTATATGGGGTGAGATACCCAATTCAAAAAGCACCAAAAAATGTTTTTGGGGAATTATAAGATACTAATCAAATCACATTCAAATCACCCCATAAATATCTTTTATATAAATCTTTAAATTCTTTGTTGCTCACCAACCGTGAGTCATCTCATTCCAAATACCACAACTATTCACTGAAGGCTACCGAGCCTGTATATGATGACCCGAAATAGCCTGCCTGTTTTCATTGGAAGAAAATATTTATAAAAGATGGAGGAAGGGTTTCATATATATGAGTTTTAAACCCCCGCCAGGGTGAACTCAATTTATGTATATATAATCATAAACCAAGCCTCCTCCATCCAGTGTTTTTTGTTGAAATGTGTGCAACAAGATGAAACACCTGTGTGATTTTTTTGTTTCACTTTTTTTCTTTTTTTCTTTAAATGTCATTGACAACAGACTTTATCAGATATATTTTAAAAGTCCCGACTTATCTGGTAAAAGATGACAACCCGACGTAGCCACGTTTCTGGTCCTCGAAAGGACCTTTCCTCAGGGGATGTTATCCTGTTTTTAAATCAGTCGGTGTACCAAAGCCGTCTGTGATATTATTCACTTTCTTCAAGACGCCATTGTGCGCTCTTCAATTGTTCTTCCAATTAAAACAGGCAGGCTATTTCAGGTCATATACAGGCTCGGTAGCCTTCAGTGAATAGTTGTGGTATTTGGAATGAGATGACTCACGGTTGGTGAGCAACAAAGAATTAAAAGATTTATATAAAAGATATTTATGGGGTGATTTGAATGTGATTTGATTAGTACCTTATATGGGGTGACATTCCTCTAAGAACAAAGTAAGAGTAGGATCTGGGGTGATCATATCTGATGATCTTAAGGTGACAAAATAGGTGGGTAAAGCAATGGCAAAACTAGAAAAATATTTGAGTGCAAAGAGAGAGGAATGGTCAACAGACAATATTGCCCCTGTAAGTTCCCCTGGTGAGAACTCATTTGAAATACTGTGTACAATTCTGGAAACTACATCTTCCAAAGGATATAAAATGGATGGAGTCAGTCTGGAGGATGGCTACTGAAATGGACAATGGTCTTCATTTTAAAGAATAAGAGGATGGACATAAAGATCTAAAGATGTATACATTAGAGGAAAGATGGGATAGAGAAGATATGATAGACACATTTAAATACCTTCAAGATATCAATGCACAAGAAACGGGCCTCTCTCAATGGTAAGGAGGCTCTGAAATAAGGGCTCACATAATAAGGGTGAAATGGGGTAGACTCGGGAGTAATCATTTAAGGAAATATGTTTTTTCAGAGAGGGTAGTAAATGCATAGAACATCCTCCAGTAGAGGTGGTGGAGACAAACACAGTATCTAAATTCAAGAAAGCATGGGATAAGTTTTTATATAGATCCATGGTGCATCCACACTTTAATAATTTTGTGCAATTCTGGTTGCTCATCTCAAAAAGACATAGTGGATATAGAAAAGGTACAGAGACGTGAGAAAAAATGATAAAAGGGAAGGAAATGCTATGATCTGAGTGATGGGGTATTTTACTGGATTATATATGGTATAAATGCATAAAATCTTCTGTCTTGACTTAAGTGCAACCAGATCAACAGAAGTTAGACTTGCAGCATTGAATTTTTTCTTTTGCAGTGTTTATGATTCAGATAGAGATATCCTGTCATTCCCTATATCATTTTGTTTCATTTCTGAAATGAAAGGAAAATAAACACAATCTTGTTTCCCGTTTCAGTTTTAGTTTGTATTGTAACTCATCCTAGCACCAGCTACCATTTTTAATTAAATCCCATGCTGTCTGATTTTTTTAAAAATCCACTCCCACCCGGGATTTCTCCCAAACCACCCCCCCCCCACCCCCCAAGACTTCCTGGTATCCCTCCTGACCCCTCCTGCTTACTTGCATTACAAGTGTTCAAACTGGGAAGTGAACCCCAGTAGTTCCTGCCCCGCCGGTGCGGCAAATCAAAATAGCGCTGGTTGATGATCCATAAATCCCAATGGTGCCGGTCTTGGGTCAGCCAGGGCCATTTTGATTTGCCACACCAGTAGGTTAGGAGAGACTGGGGATTGCTACTACACCAGTCTTGGGACACTCAGATGCAATTAAGCAGGGAAGAGGGGATGTCCCAGGAGTTGAGAAAATGTTCAAAGGGCTTTTTTCTCATCAGACAGCATGGGATTTAAAAATGGTGGCTGAGGCTGGGACAAGTTGTGGTTTTAGTGCATGCTACTCTATCATAGTGCACATTAACATAAGAACATAAGAACTTGCCATGCTGGGTCAGACCAAGGGTCCATCAAGCCCAGCATCCTGTTTCCAACAGAGGCCAAAACCAGGCCACAAGAACCTGGCAATTACCCAAACACTAAGAAGATCCCATGCTACTGATGCAATTAATAGCAGGGGCTATTCCATAAGGGGCAGATTTTAAAAACTGCACGCGGGCACAGATTTGTTCGCGCAACCCGGTGCAAACACACCTACGCCCGATTTTATAACATGTGCATGCAACCACACGCATGTTATAAAATCCAGGGTCAGCACACGCAAAGGGGTGCACAATTGTGCAAATTGCGCTCTGAGCCGTGCAGCCTTCCTCCGTTCCCTCCGAGGCCGCTCCGAAATCGGAGCGGCCTCGGAGGGAACTTTCCTTCCGCCCCCCCCCCCACCCCCCGCACCTTCCCCTCCCTTCCCCTACCTAACCCGCCCCCCCCAGCCCTATCTAAACCCCCAAGCTCAGGCCACGCCCCTCCACACCCCCCTCCCCAGCCATGACCGCCCATTCCCCACCCCTTTTTGCAAGCCCCGGGACATATGCGCGTCCCGGGGCTTGCGTGCGCGCGTCCCAGGGCTTGCGTGCGCGCCACCGAGCCTATGCAAAATAGGCTTGGCGCGCACAGGGGCAGCTTGGGGCAGCTTTTTGGGGGTTATGCGCGTATTGGGCCAGATTTTTTAACTTATGTGAAAATCTACCCATAAGTAAACTTGATTAATAGTCGTTAATGGACTTCTCCTCCAAGAACTTATCCAAACCTTTTTTGAACCCAGCTACACTAACTGCACTAAAACAGAATGAAATGAAACATCATGAACATGACACAGAAAAAAATTAAATAAATAGCTAAATGAATTGAAACAAAAATGAAATGAAATGTTTTCCATGTACACTTCTAGGTTATAGTAATGAAGTAAAGGATGATTATTTTTCTTTACCATTTTAAAATTAGCGTCTGAAGAACTATTCCTATGCTTGACTTCTAATGTCTAATTTCTATCTTCATCTAAAATCCTCACACATAGTTCACTGAACAAGGTCATGGAAAGCCAGTTAATATTGACAGACATATCAGACATCATCAAATCAGAAATAACTCATGCAGTCACAGTTTGTGGGTCTGTCCCAATTGGCCAATTGTCATGACAAACTGCCACAGCTCCACTGAGTTTACCGCAGATCAATATTCCCTCTAATTTTTGACAGGCTGTGTGCACAAAAATTTTCTTTCTTGCACTTTTTTATAAACTGAGCTAAATTTGAACACACCTATGAAACAAGTGTGTCCAAGCAAGAATAGTGCTGTCTGTGTCCTATTTTATTGTACGTCAGAATAATTTTCAGTGACAATTACCTTAAAGCTGCTATAGATTTCTACACAGAACATAAATGTTAACAGAATACCTCACCTCAGGCACATATGGGCTGACTACCAAATACAGTCTAAAGAAAGCATAAAGTATAATTAGAAATATGCAAACAAAAAATGAACTGGAAACTGCAACAAGCCAACTAGGTGTACTGCACAGTAATGGAAAAACAACAAATAACATTCTTCATAAAACATCAAACTATTATGTATTTTATTTATTTATTAGTCATCTGGTAATGAACTGTAGGGGACTTACAAAGGTTACATATATAAACCATTAAAATCATATTAAAAGATTAAAAAAAAACTTAGAACAGGAACAATCCCTTAAAAGTTTCATAAAACAAAAACACCACATAAAATTCCATAAAACTCATAAGCATCCATCCTAGAAGAACGTAACCAGTTACAGACCTACCCCTATTCATTACCCCAGCAAATCAGCATACAATGATACACCACCACTCCATCCCCATACTCAAGAGAAAACCCAGAAATAACTCTCCACCAGACCCCATTCAGACACCCAGACAACAAAGACTCATCAACATCATGACATCTCCCATTACACAACTTCTAGGCCTCTCATTATTCACTTTAACCTTATTCAATGCACAGTCACTTTCCAAAAAAATGCACCTTCTCAATGATTACCTCATTGACAACAACCCTGACATATGTGCAATAACAGAAACCTGGTTAAAACCCACGGACATATCTTTAACAAACCAATTACCTACACAATCCTTCGACATCTTCTCAATACCTAGACCAAAAAAGAAAGGAGGAGGAATTCTTCTTGCTGCAAAAAAACAACTGGGCATAACCCTACAACTATCATACGCCACTTCAAAACTTGAATGCTCCATATTCAAATCGCAACATCTACAAATATTCCTCATCTACGCCACACCAGGAACTCTAGAGGCTAACCCCTCCCCTCTAATAGAGATGATAGCCAAACACTTAAACTCAGACAAACCAACCATCATACTGGGAGACTTCAACATTCACGTGGACTCCATCCCACAATCCACCAACTGCGAAACCATCCTTTCCTCCCTCAGTCACCTTGGATTCTCACAAATAATCAGTGGGCCCACCCACAAAGCAGGTCATACATTAGACCTCATATTTATCAATGATAGCTGGTCCATCCATACCAATCCCACCCGCACGCCAATCCCCTGGTCAGACCACCAGATCATAGACACAACCCTCAAAATGAAAAACACACCACCTCCAAACATCTCCAAAACCACCATTCATTTCAGGAAACCATGCTCACTAGAGTTACTCACCGAACATTGCTCCAAAGATCTCAAACAAATAGACCTCTCAGACGCCAACACAGCCACCACTTCATGGATCAAACTCACGAACAAAATAGCGGATCAACTCTGCCCAACCTCCTCAAAAGTAATCCAACCGGCACGAGACAACAGAAAACCATGGTTCACCCCGGAGCTCAAAGCCCTAAAACAAAAATTACGAAACAAAGAACAAAGCTGGAGAAACAACCCTACACCCACATCCAGACTGGAATACAAAGCCACCCTCAACACCTACAGAAACGCCATACACAAAACAAAAAAGGACTTCTATGCAAAAAGAATTCACAACTTCTTCTTCGACTCGAAAGCTTTATTCTCTTACGTATCATCTCTCACCAAACCAACACCACCATCCATTCCAGACCAACTAGCGCTCAGCAAGGCCAATGAATTAGCCACCTACTTCAAAACAAAAATCTCAAACCTCACTCGCTCCCTTACAACCCATCAAACCCTTCCAACACCTCATAGCACATACCAACCCAATCTGAATTCTAGACTAGAGTCATTCGAGCCCACATCCGCCATGGAGATTGAAATTTTACTTAAAAAAATTAAACCATCTGCACATCCCTCGGACCCACTCCCTACTAATCTGCTCACCGCCATCCATAGCACCGTCGCAAAACCTATTGCAGAAATCATCAATACCTCTTTAGCCACGGGCACAGTTCCTAATCAATTAAAACTTGCAATCATCAAACCCCTACTGAAAAAACCAACTGCATCACTAACGGACCCAGCTAACTTCAGACCCATTGCAAACCTGCCCCTGATCTCCAAACTGATGGAAAAAGCCGTAAATAAACAACTTTCCGAATATCTCGAGGAGCACAACATTCTTTCCCCTGCACAATACGGTTTTCGTAAATCACTAAGCACAGAGTCACTTTTACTCTCTCTCACTGATAATTTACTTTTGAACCTGGAGAAAAAACAGTCATTCTTACTGGTCCTATTAGACCTATCCTCAGCGTTCGACACGGTAAATCACTCACAACTACTAGAACAACTATCAAACATAGGAATAAAAGGCTCAGCCCTCAGTTGGTTCAAATCATTCCTATCAAACAGGTTTTACAAGGTCAGAATTAATAACAAGGAATCTGACCCCATCCTATCAGACCAAGGCGTACCTCAAGGTTCATCCCTCTCTCCCACCCTGTTCAACGTTTACCTCCTCCCCCTCTGCCATCTGCTATCACAACTCAAACTTACTCATTACCTCTATGCAGACGACATCCAGATCCTCATCCCCATCACAGAATCCATTCAAAAAACCTTCGCCTACTGGGAGAATTGTCTTCAACCAATTAAACAACTACTCTCCAGCCTGAACCTGATTCTAAACTCCAGCAAAACAGAGTTGCTACTGATTTCACACAACCCGAACACCCACCCACCTAGCCAGGCACAAACCACATCTTTAAACATGGAGCTCTCTGCTGACATCAGGAATCTAGGAGCATGGCTTGACAACCAGCTTAACCTAAAAAAATTCATAAACACAACCACTAGGGATTGCTTCTTTAAACTACAGGTCATAAAGAAACTAAAGCCACTCCTTCACTTCAATGACTTTCGCTTCGTTCTTCAATCCATTATTTTTTCGAAACTTGATTACTGCAACTCAATCTTACTTGGCCTCCCCTCCAACAGCATCAAACCCCTACAGTTGGTACAAAATGCCGCAGCCAGAATCCTAACTAACACCAATAGAAGAGACCATATTACCTCCATCTTGAGCAACCTCCACTGGCTACCCATCAAACAGAGAATCCTATATAAAACCTTAACCATCATTCACAAAGCAATTCATAACGTCGCACCTATATCTCTACAAACTCAACTTCGCCCACACTTATCTTCCAGACCCATCAGAAGCGCCTACAAAGGCACATTAGTCGCAGCGCCTGCCAAATCAACACTAAGAAAAAGAGCGCTCTCCACTGCGGGACCACACCAATGGAATGCACTCCCACCAGACCTACGACTCGAACCCAATCTACCAGAGTTCAAAAAAAGGTTAAAAACTTGGCTCTTCAGGCAAGCGTTCCAATTCCCAGAGTGTAACTAGGCACCTACTCCTGACCTTCAGACCCAACCATTGCAGGATGTCACTAACACCTTGACACTTAATTTCATTCCCGTACTTGCTTATTCGGATGTCTATTTAACAGTCTTTATTCACCTTTATATAACCGCTTACTGTAGACCATATACGCTACTAAAGTTGCTTGAAAAAAGGTGAACACACACATACTTTTCAATACACGAATAAGGTTATTTGTTATTTGTTATTTGGTTAAATATTATTATTACTTTCTATGTTCCTTGTAATAATGTTCAATGGTTGATTGTTATTGTTTCAATGTTCTATGTAAAAAAAACCCCGGTCTAACCTCCCAGACCAGGGCAACCTTCTCGTTACATGTAAACCGGATTGATTTGTATTGCATACAGGAATTCCGGTATATAAAAATTAAAAATAAATAAATAAATAAATAAGTAAAATAACAAAAAAAGATATAAGTGCAAGTCAGACAACAAAGCAGAAACTGTATGTCAATGGAAAGCTAGCCAAAAGAGATACGTTTTTTAGCTATGCCTTAAAAGATTTAATACAAGTTGTCAAACATAAATCAATTATGCAGTGTATTCCAAAAAATCAGAGCAGCTATGGAGAAAGCTTTTCCTCATGTCTCTACCAGACGAGCAGCGCACATTGATGGTATATTATACAGCAAACATCTCTGGTAGAAATGTAATGTAGGTGAGGGATTATATAAACAAAGCATGCAACTTGCCCAAGGGAGAGTGTCAAAAGAGGCTACTTTATGCACAATGGTAGTCATCTTATATTTCACATAGAAACATAGAAACATAGAAATGACGGCAGAAGAAGCCCAAATGGCCCATCCAGTCTGCCCAGCAAGCTTTGCACATTTTTTTTTCTCATACTTATTTGTTTCTCTTGGCTCTTAGTAACCTTTTGGTTCTATTTCTCTTCCACCCCCACCATTAATGAAGAGAGCAGTATTGGAACTGCATCTAAGTGAAATATCTAGCTTAATTAGTTAGGGGTAGAAACCGCTGCAATAAGCAAACTACACCCATGCTTATTTGTTTACCCAGACTATGTAATTCAGTCCCTGTTGGTTGTTGTCTGTATATAGATCCACGTTTCTTCATTCCCCCTGCCATTGAAGCAGAGAGCTATGCTGGATATGCGTGAAGTATCGGTCTTCTCCCCCTGCCGTTGAAGCAGAGAGCTATGCTGGATATGCGTGAAGTATCGGTCTTCCTCCCCTGCCGTTGAAGCAGAGAGCTATGCTGGATATGCGTGAAGTATTGGTCTTCCTCCCCTACCGTTGAAGCAGAGAGCTATGCTGGATATGCGTTGAAAGTGAAGTATCAGGCTTATTTGGTTTGGGGTAGTAACCGCTGTAACAAGCAAGCTACTCCCCACCTTTTTGTGAATGCAAATTCTTTTTTCCACATTTCCTCTTGCCGTTGAAGCTTAGAGCAATGTTGGAGTCGCATTAACCGTGTGTATGTTTATTGAATAAGGGTATTATCTCCAGGTAGTTGCCATCATTCCCGCGAGCCACCCACTCTTCATTCACGTCCTCTAGACTTTATGGATCCACAGTGTTTATCCCATGCCCCTTTGAAGTCCTTCACAGTTCTGGTCTTCACCACTTCCTCTGGAAGGGCATTCCAGGCATCCACCACCCTCTCCGTGAAGAAATACTTCCTGACATTGGTTCTGAGTCTTCCTCCCTGGAGCTTCAAATCATGACCTCTGGTTCTGTTGATATTTTTTTCCGATGGAAAAGTCGTTGACTTTGGATCATTAAAACCTTTCAAGTATCTGAAAGTCTGTATCATATCACCTCTGCTCCTCCTTTCCTCCAGGGTGTACATATTTAGATTCTTCAATCTCTCCTCATAAGTCATTCGATGAAGACCCTCCACCTTTTTGGTGTCCCTTCTCTGGACCGCCTCCATCTTGTCTCTGTCTCTTTGGAGAGACAGAGACAAGATGGAGGCGGTCCAGAACTGAACACAGTAGGCTTGAACACAGGTGAGGCCTCACCAAGGACCTGTACAAGGGGATAATCACTTCCCTTTTCTTGCTCGATATTCCTCTCTCTATGCAGCCCAGCATTCTTCTGGCTTTAGCTATCGCCTTGTCACATTGTTTCACCGACTTCAGATCATTAGACACTATCACCCCAAGGTCTCTCTCCTGCTCCGTGTACATCAGCCTTTCTCCCCCCCATCAAATACAGTTCATTTGGATTTCCACTCCCCATATGCATGAAATATCTAGCTTAATTAGATAGGGATAGTAACCGCCGCAATAAGTAAGCTACACTCATGCTTATTTGTTTACCCAGACTATGTAATTCAGTCCCTGTTGGTTGTTGTCTGTATATAGATTCACTTTTCTTCATTCCCTCTGCTGTTGAAGCAGAGAGCTAGGATAGGCAACCAATAAAACAAGGAATACAAATAATCAATAATAGTAAAATCATACTAATTAAAAGCCCAGAGCAAACTGAATTACAACTAAAATATCTGTAAATCTCCCATACTAACTGCCATCCCTCAAACAGTAAAATCCTAACTATGAAAAGGCAACACTACAAATATTACACTAGGACCTAAACACAAATATACCTCCTAGTATAAAAACAGAACAAGCCTGATATAGATCCCTACCCAGAAACTACATGCCAGCAGAATTCTTTACCTCAGTCACCCATGCAGAACACAGACAGACTCTCACCATATGCAGAGTAAAGAGACCATAAAGCATAAATATAAATGAATTGGAAAGCTCAACAAACCAGACTGTATGTAGAGCAACAATGGAAAAATAGAAATGCCATGCCTCAAAATAATAAAATCAAGGAATATATAACATCAATCCTGATAATAAAAACATACAAATAGAATATTGCAAAACAGCTGATAAATAGAATAACAGCCAATAATTTAAAACTCATAAAAATTATAAAAGTTACCAATCATCAATATTTCAAAACAGCAGACATCAAATAGCATCCAATAATTAAAACTAATAAGGTTTTTAAAAAATTCTTGCTTTCCAAACCTGGAAACTTTTGATTTCCATTCACCTTGAGATTTCCATGGATTATTATGGTGAGGAGGGGACAGGGAGGCTGAACTTTCTCTTCTTATATACACATATCACACAGATGTTGTCACAAATACCTCTTTCACACATTTGCATATAGATGTTCTCTCACTTGCTCTTTCACACACACACAGATGCTCTCACATGCTCACAGATACTCAAATATATGCTCTCACACATGCACATGGATGCTTTCATACATGCTCTCTCATACACATGCACAGATGTTCACATGCTTTTTCATACATACAACACATGGTCTCTCACCCACATGCATATAAGTTTTCTCATACATACCCATGCATATTCTCTCTCTCTCACACACATACACATACATACTCCCTCCCTCTACCTCACTCACACGTGCCCTCTCTTCGGTTTTTCTTCAATGCCGGCAAGGCCTCCTCCTCTTCTTTGGCTGCGGGTGGGTTGGGCTCTGCCAGTGGTACATGAAGTCTTTCTTTCCTTCTGCCGGCAGGTTGGGCTCTGACAGCGTACATGAAGTCTCTTTCTCTCCTTCTGCTGCCGGTGGGTTGGGCTCTGCCAGTAGCACACAAGCCCTCCTCTCTCTTTCTGCCTCTAGTGAGTTGGACTCCACCAGTGGCGCACAAAGTCTCATTCCTCCTTCCGCCACCAGCGAGGGGAGAAAAAGATGTAGGTAGGAACCTCATGTGCATTCTCTCCTGCCCTCGGCTCTATTGCTGCTGCCCCTAGGCATGTGCCCCCCAGCGTGCACTGACCTATGAAGGTCCTACAGCAAGAAAGTGCAGCAGCGGGTAGGAGTGTGCATTCATATTGAACATAAATGTAAAATGCTACTTTTTTTTTTTTTTAACTTAAAAAAGTGATGAGACATAAACGATCGGATTTCCAACTTATTCAACATAGCTATGTTGAATAAGTTGGAAATCGCGATTGTTGATCCAAAATAAAAATTTAAACGCCTCATCTTCCTTAATCCCCCCCCAAAGACTTACCACAACTCCCTGGTGATCCAGCGAGGAGTGAGGACACCATTTCTGAAATTCTTTGCGAGGAGCACGTGACGTCGGCGCCACGTCGGAGTGACGCGGCGTCACGTGATTCCCCGCAGGTTCGCGCCGGAATGCTCGTTCGGCCCAAAAGGAACTTTTGGCCAGCTTGGGGGGGTCAGGAGGCCCCCCCAAGCTGGCCAAAAGTTCCTTTGGGCCGAACGAGGATCCCGGAAGCGACCCCGCGGGGAATCACGTGACGCCGCGTCACTCCGACGTGACGCCGACGTCACGTGCTCCTTGCAAAGTTGGTCAGAAATGGCGTCCTGACCCCGCTGGACCACCAGGGAGTTGTGGTAAGTCTTGGGGGGGGGGGATTAAGGAGGGTGAGGGGTTTAAATTTTTATTTGCACATATGGACATATACTCAACTCATTGAATTCTGTTTATGTCCATATTGACCGCAAATGGGACCCCCTTTGGACATATGGACATATGAACTTAAACTTTTGCTCTGCACATCCCTAGCAGCGGGTGCTTCCTGAACACGCCACGCTCTTTCCCATGCTTCAGCAATAGGTTCTTCTGGCTTGCAGTACTTGTTGCTATCTGTTCTTCTGTGCCTTGCCTTGCCTGGGAGGATGTGAAGTTGGAGTGGACAGAGAAAACAGTCAGAATGTTTGATCCTTCAAAGATCTTTTAATTCCTTATCAAAACTAAATATGATTTTTAAATAATTCCTGAATTATGAACCATTAGAATTTCATCTTTATACAGATGTTCTTGAACCTGTATATGTGGCCAGTCAAAAAAAACATTTACAAAGACTGGATGTATTTTGGAAGTCTGCAGCTTCTGCCAGAGAAGGCATTAATTCAATCCAACGTGTGGTAATTCAACCCCTTTTTGAGTCTGTTACCATGCGTCCAATATATGTATATCTTTTTTGTGAAAATAACAGCTGATGACGAGGGCATTTTTAGCATACAGAAGCTCATATACTTGAAAAGACAAAAAGGACTTGATTTCAAGAAAATATAAAAATGATGATTACACTATTTTACTTCAAAACAAAAGTGACATTTTACTGTTAAAAGTTTGTAACATATATCAGGGGTAGCCAACTCCGGTCCTCGAGAGCCACAAACAGGCCAACTTGTCCAGATAGCCACCATGAATATGCATGAGATATAACTGCATTTGCATGCACTGCTCCCATTTATGCAGTTATATCTCATGCGTATTCATGGTGGCTATCCGGACAACTTGGCCTGTTTGTGGCGCTCAAGAACCAGAGTTGGCCACCTCTGTTATATGTCTTAACTTGATAAATTGTTGATTTTTGTACTTGGTACATTTTATTATTTGTATATAATTTTTAAAAAGTTTAAAAACAAGCAATATGAAATGTTTTCAATAAATTGCAGAAGTATGAATCTGTATGAAAAATTATGCAAATGTGGCACCTAATTGCTGCATAATTCTGAAAAACCTGCAACCGAATTTGCTAACCCTTGCTGCAGAATTTTGAAAACATCTGTTGTAGTAAACCAGTGGCTCTATATATCGGCTATCATAAAGGTGAATTTTAAAAGCTGGGCGTGCACCAGAATTGGGAGTGGGGCGCTTCTAGCACATGCGCATGTCCACCTGATTTTATAAGCCGCCCACATGCGTGCAGAAGTACAAATGTGTGAATATCTCACATCGGGGGAAAAAAGGGAGGAATGTGGGTGGGGCATGGGCATTCTGGGGTGGGGCCAAGAGATATACACGCAAGTAGCTACGTGCCTGGGTGCGCGCCTAGGTATATTTCAGCGCAAAATTACTTCTGCTTTGGAGGAGGTGTAAATCTTTCTAAAACTATTTCCAGGCATCTATGAAGTGATGAGGGGCCTGGCTATAATGTTTAGCCAGCCATTGGACTGCCCCTCAGTTGGACGTATTCACCCTGTACTCCTCAAAACATTGTTGGGACAAGAACGCCACCATTCTCTCCTGCCCTGGGCTCCATCACTGCTGCCCCTAGGCATGTGCCCCCAGCGTGCACTGACCTATGAAGGTCCTACAGCAGGAAAGTGTAGCAGCGGGTGCTTCCTGAACACGCCACGCTCTTTTCCATGCTTAGCAATAGGTTCTTCTGCCTTGCAGTACTTGTTGATATCCGTTCTTCTGTGCCTTGCCTTGTCTCCCCAATCTTGGCTTTTCTGTCCCACTTAACCTATCTGTCTTACTTGTGCCTTTTCTGTCCTGCCTTGCTTTGTTTATCTCACTTGTGTCTTGTTCTAGTATCTTGTAGGACCTGCCTATCCTCTTTTCCTGCCGCCTGGTATTGACATCTACTATGGACCCGGATACTGTCTCTCGCTGCCTGCCCTGACTTTGGCCTGGACCCAGATCCTGTTTAAGGCTGCCAGCTCTGACCTCTGCCTGTATCCTGAATATGTCTGACCGCCCCTTATGGAACTCTTGCCTTAGCCCTGCTGGCCGCTGGAACCCAAGGGCTCAACCTGCGGGGAACAGGGCTGGTATAGGTGAAGCTACAGTCTTAGTCCTAGTAAGAGTGTGTCCACCAGATGTCGGCATGGGCCTAGCAGGATCACCTAGTAGGCTGCACCAACCACACCACAGCCTAAGGGCTCACATCCGTGACTCTGGGTTAATTGGGCGGAGTGCAGCCTAAAAACCAGGGAGGGTTGGAGGACCTAGCTCTAGAATGGGCAAACTGGTGGATGAACTGGTGAAACTGGTCTTGGGCACATCTGTTATAAAAATTCCCTCTCTTGTGCATCCCGAAGCTGATTGACGCAGCTGTGTGCACACAAGCTTAAAATTAGAAGCACACATATGCATGCCAAGGATATTTTATAACATGTGCGCGTATGTGTGCACAGGATATAAAATTGCTGCATAACTGGCCACGTGCCCATATACACATGCATATGTACGCCTGCATTCCCTTTTGAAACTTACCATCGTAATGTGTGCACTTTTGACTGGGTTAAGAAATAGGCATTGCCAGGGTTTGTTTTTTTTAGGTCACGGAGGAAAACATATGCATTTGATTTTCAAATGTAATCATGCTGATCACAGAAATAACAGATGCAAAGTACACACATCATTTGTACCCAAGTAGTTTTCCTTTAAAGATTTGCTACATGGCATGCCCCTACAAATGTGTGCATGTACTTGCATCTAGGCGGGTTACTCAAAATTGTCACCTTAAAATTAAAAAAAGATGAAAAATAGGATGTTCTGAAAACGTGTAGAAAATTATACATTTTGCAGGTCTTATTGGTTTTGACAAAATCTTTTTCCTATGAAAGTTTGTAGAAGCAGACTTTTTTTTGCATATTTATGCACAAAGGCAGAAAGCTTCAATTTTTTTCACAGATCTATACTTAGAACGAACATAAAATAAAGCAATATTCATGGTGATCCTTATAATACCTTTCCAGTTTCAGTATAGATTTATATAGTGCTCTACATTCTGCATTTCAATTTTATGAATTAAATGTAGGAAATGGGGATTGGGGATTATCTAGTCTTACAACTAAAGCAAGGATTGAGCGAGTTTGTACCTTTTTGGTAACAAAGTAACAGAAGACTCTTAAAACTTCCAAAAGTAGCTTAGATTAGAAATGCAGGTTGAGCAAACCAATTCATATTTTAATTGATACTAGGAAGTCAAAGTTGAAGTCCAGACACACCCCCCCCCCCCAAAAAAAAATGTATGCAAGAAAAATTAAACTGTGCAATCATTAAAGTTAGACCTTGGCTGATACATCCATTTCTAAGTAACAGCAATGATAGTAAGGTAGTTCTTGTTATGAAATCACATACCACGATCCCTCGTGTAAACAGATGTACAAATATGAATTAGCATATTTACCATTACTAAATTAGATTTGGGTAAACGGAGGCACCGAAAGAGAAAGTAGCAATGCCAGGACTAGAATATATGAGTAGATGCACCACTGGCACCTGGTGTCTGCCTTATCATCTTGCAAGAAATGTTACCAGGATGCATTTAATAGAGAAGTCTAATCACACAGTCTCTGACAGTAAGCAAAGAGCTTTTTTTTTCAATTTGCAAGACAACTGTACTGTTTCTAACACAGTTTAAAGTAAAATAATTGAAATTCTCTTTTGACATTTTGTAAAGCGCCTGAAAGAGAGACAGATTAAGGACACCAAGGGAAAAGAGAAAAATTAAAAGCATGTGAGATCCTGCTTGCTATTGCCATCCATGGTTTATTTTCTATTATTTATGATTGTAAAGGTCAGCTTGCTTTTTTACTTAAGGAATATGACTTAGCCTGAATGTTATGTGAGATAACTTTACAATCAAGTCAGCCATGCCCTATAATATTTAATGATGACAGTTTCATACTATAAAATACATACACTGAAAAAACACACTCTAGCTATGGGACAAATGCACTAAAACCACAATACAAATTGTGCACTAAAAATTAGCACATATTTTTTAGTGTAGGTGGAAATCATTGGTTTTACTACGGGTGTAGTAAAATAATGATGTACAGTGCATGAGTACTATGAAAAGTGTGCTATGAAAAACTTGCACACAGAAGTGAGAATAAAAAAAGTGAATCCCAACTCACCTATCTTGTGTCCCACTTCAATCTGTTAAAAAATAACCACTTACTCCTGAATCTGCTCCCACCCTGATACTGTTAATAATACCCCCCCCCACACACACACACACACACACACCAGAGCAAGATGACATCATGTCTCCAATGGTGACCCTGAGCCCTGATTTCTTCTTGCATTTATATAACATTACCAATTTCATGATTTCAAAACATAAAGAGAGAATTAGCATTTTTCCCTCTGCTAGCCCCTCTCCTGTGCCTCAGAAGACGCAAACATCTTTCTCTGGGGCACAGCCTGTCATGGTGGGAGAATCTTCCTCATTGGTTGCTTCTGATGGGGAAGAGCTAGGTGCAGTCTGAGCTTGATCTATCACTCTCTCTCCCAGATCGCCATGCCCAAAGGAGAACTTCAGCATACCACCGCTCTTGATGCAGGATAATGACAGTGCAGAGGGAGGTTAAGCTCGTTTGCTGTTCCTTGGGCATTAGAGTTGCTGGATGGAAGTTCTGCAGGGACCACTTTGGAAGGGAACACTTTAGCTGTTATTGGAACGAAGCAAGTTGTTGAGGTTTCTGAGACTATGGTGTTTCCCACGTTTAGAGCTCCCGGAAGTCCAGAAAAGCCCCTCACAAGTATGCTCAACTCCATTTGCACTGCATGAATGAGCATGAATAATTCCATTGTTTCTCTTGCCACGGATATTCAGGCTCAAATATTTCTTCCAAGAAATTATTGATATTCAATGATGTTTTTCTTTCAATTAATAAACTATATTATTTACCTTTTGGGAAGAAAATAATGACTGTTTCTACGGAGATACAGAAGATCATAGATTCACCTGGCTTGGAAGCTTATGCACAATGTAATTCTCAAAGGGTAAATTTGTTAGTTTCTTTTGATTTTGAACAAGATGTGAATTTACTAAAGGCATTGGAATGAGGGGGGGGGGGCAGGCTGGGGGGGGGCATGGCCTTCTCAAAATTTCTGCACTGCCACTACTCCAGCTGTCCCTACTCTTGCCCAATCCTCTCCCTCATCCTCTATCTACTGAAAGTACCATGACCTCCTCCTCAGCTACTGGAGCCTGAATGATGTCATCAGGCGTTAATAGCCTTGTTGCTTTTTCTGCAGAACTTGCTGCTTTGCTACCCAGAACTGTAGAGAAATTCCCAGCTGTTGCTGTCCCTTCATGAGGGTTTGAAGCAAATCTTCCATATTAGCTCAATTTGTCCTCTGTTATAATCTAGGCTAGAGGATTCTGCCCTATTCTATTTTGTGTCTTGTTCAGGGAAAGGGACAAAACCTTTGCTCAGAGTACACATCTGTGCACATTTTTGTTTTTGAAAAAAAAAAAAATCCTGTTTATCCAGCACTGACTCACTTTTTATATTCCTTTCCTTCTCTCAAGCAGAACTACTCTCCTTAGCCTGCTAACTATAATTCTCACAGCTGCCTCTGCAGCCAGGCTCCTTGGGGAAAATAATTGTGGTTATTACACACTTCTCAATCCTTCACACTTATTATTCATGCTCTGTGTAAACACTCTGCAAAGCACTTTGCCAACCAAGGCTATATGCTCCATGCAGGAAAACAGGAAGAAAATTTCTCTTCTTAGATCCTTGGCAGTGACATAGAATCTATTTGAAGGTTCAAGGGGTGTGGGAGGAAGGTTGGGGGTGGGGTAGGATTAGGGGTTGGGGGCCTGTACCCTAAATGTTTTATTTTCTGGCTTCAGGGGAGGGGGTGAGTATGGGTAGGTAGGGCCAGGACACTATCTTTGACTTGGGGGGTGGAAAGGGAGGCCAGTACCCTATTGTTGAATTGTGTAGTGAGGGGTAGGATTAGATGGGGCTGAGACCCTATTTTTTATGTTTTAAGATTTGGGAGGGGTGGAAAATGGGGACATGATGGTATTTGGGGGGGGGGGGCCATCATGCATGTGCCTATATGGTTAATTTTTTTACATTTTGGGGGTGTCCCAGATTGAGATAGGGGTCAGCACTGAGCTCCGCTAAACCTTTCCATTTGCTGCCACAATTTATTTTCAGGCCAGTGATCCTTTAAGACGATGGTAATCCTTTGAAGTTGGGGCCACCATCATGTTTAAGGAATGTATGCCATGTTCTTTGGTCCCACGGTGTCTGACCATGAAACACAAGCACATGCCATATAGCTACAATGCTTTTTCAGGGGAGGGGCACCACTATCATGGCACACCCCCCTACCCCCACAATAGTGGGACCCTTCCTGCGATAAAACATTGTGACTTAGTACCTTTAAGCCTAAGTTTGTACCTCAGGTAACAGAGGATAAAGTGAGTTGTCCAAGGTCACAAGGAGCAGCAGTAGGATTTGAACCTTGGTTCATAGTCTGCTGCTCTAACCATTAAGCTACCCCTTCTGTCTCCATCTATCCCCTGCTGTCTTCGCTAACTGTATGATCGATAATTTTAAACCCAGTAAATACATTTTTGAGATGAACTCTTCTTTAACAGGGAAAACCCTCTCATCTTTTTATGTGCTCTATGCTTGAGTTACAATGGTAAGAAACTTGGGTCATCTTTGATATCACACTGTCACTTATTCCTCAAACTAAACAAATCATCCAGAAGGGGTTTTTCAAGCTGAGAGTATTATATAATCTTTAGCCTTTGTTATGGTGCGATCATTTTGCTTGGTTGTTCAGAATCTAGTGATCAAAGGCCTTAATTACTGTATGCTGTACAGTATATTTAGGTCTCCCAGTGACTACACTTAGAGTGCTGCAAGTAATTCAGAACACAGCTGCTGGACTTAAGTGAGGGTGTTATTCCAAGAACATGTATCATCCATAGTAACTTAGTAATGATGGCAGAAAAAGACCAGATAGTTCATCCAGTCTGTCCAACAGGTTTCTTAAGGTAGTAACTGCCATTCCATGCAAGTTACCCACAAGCCTTATGTTAAGGGTAGTAATATTAACAATTGAATCCAAGCAACTGTCAAACCTGATCAAAAATTACTGCTAGCAATATTTTACAGAGTGACCAGCCTTCTTAATAATTCATACAATGCTGCTTCAAGCTACTCTGTTTTTGGACTTGGCCGTAGAAACAGTCCTGCGCTTTTTCCTTAATGTCTGCATATCAGTACCCAGGACTGTGAAGTTGGGGCCCGGTATTGGCTATCCTCTGAATCCAATTCCCCTTTTTTCCCCTGCTGTCGAAGCATAGAGCGATGCTGCCATTGTATCAAAATCATGTAAGCTAATTGGTTAAAGGTAATAATCCCCATGCCTTCTGTTCAGGGTAGTAGCTGCCACTCAATGGAGCCTTTTCTTAATTTCAAGTTTAGCCTTTAGAGATCTACTGTGTATTTCCCATCCCTTTTTTAATTTGTTTACTATTTTTATCTTCATCACCTCTTCATCACCTTGTGAAGAATATTTTCTGATGTTGGTTCTGAGTCATTCCGTCTGGAGATTTACATCGTGACCCTTAATTGTACTGTTTGTTTTCCAATGGAAAAGTTTCAAGGAACATGCATCATTAAAACTCTTCAGGTGTTTGAAGATCTGTATCATATCTTCCCTAAACCTTTCTATCTTCCAGGGCATACATATTCAGATCCTTCACCCTCTCCTCATAAGTCTTCAGATACAGACCCCATACCATTTTGGTTGCCCTTCTCTAGACTGCCTCCATCCTGTCTCTATCCTTTTTGAGATATGATCTCCAGAACTGAACACAGTATTCCAGTTGGGGGCCTCACCAAGGAGGACCTATCAAGGGCATTATCACCTCCTTTTTCTTACTAGTTATTCCTCTCTCTATGCAGCCCAGCATTCTTCTGGCTTTAGCTATCATCTTGTCACATTGCTTTGCCACCTTCTGATCACCAAACACAATAACCCCAAGGTCCCTTTCCCAGTCCATGCACATTGTTTTTTCACCCCCATAACTTACTGCTCATTTGAATTACCGCACCTCAAATGCATGACTCTGTATTTTTTGGCTCTGAATCCCAGCTGCCAAGTCTTCTATCAATCTTCTAGCTTTCCTAAATCACTTTTTATTCTCTCTATTCCTTTAGGCGTGCCCACTCTGTTGTAGATCTTAGTATCATCCACAAACAAACTTTGCCTTCTATCCCTTCTGCAATGTCGCTCACAAAGATATTGAACAGAAAGGCCCCAAAACCAATTCCTGTGGCACTCCACTTATCACCGTTCTTTTTTCAAAGTAGTATCCATCTACCATTTCACACTGTCCCCTGTCATTCAACCAGTTTGTAGTGCACTCCATCATCTTGGCACTGAGTCCCAAGCTTCTTCTTATATTCATGAGACTCCTATGTGGGACAATATCAAAAGCTTTGCTAAAATCCAAGTAAATCACATTGAGTGCTTTTAATCCAATTCTCTAGTTACCCAATCAAAGAAATCAATCAGATTTGTCTGACAGGACTTGGTCCTGATGAATCCATGATGCCTCGGGTCCAGCAATTCACCAGTTTGTAGATAGGTCACTATCCTGTTCTTTAGCAGTGTCTCCAATAATTTTTCCATCATTGAAGTGAGGCTAACAGGCATGTCCTTTCCAATTTCCTCTTTGCTACCACTCTTTGAAACAGAACCACCATAGCTCTTTTGTAGTCACATGGCACCACTCCTGTTTCCAGGGATCTAATGAATAGGTCTTTCAGCGGACCTGCCAGCATATGTCTGAGCTCTCTCGTATCCTGTTACGTACCTCATCCTACCCCCATGGCCTTGTCCAGTTTTCCTAGCTCTTCCCATACATTCTCTTCTATAAATGGAGTTTCATCTACCCCACCTACATCTATGGTCTCCTCAACCAGCAACAGTCCTTTTTCAGGGTCTTCTTTAGTGAACACAAATCTGAAGTATTTGTTTAATATTTCTGTCATTTCTTCATCCCTCTCCATACATTGCTTCTTGTCACATTTCAATTTCACTATATCACTTTGGGCCTCCCTTCTTCCTCTGATACATTTGAAAAATATTTTGTCAACTCGCTTTACCTCTTTGGCAATCCTTTCTTCTTTCTTCCTCTTGACCTTTTGCTTTCCTGATTTCTTTCTTCATTTACCATAATTTCATCAGATATTCTTACCTGTGTTCTCTTTTTTGGGATCCTTTATAATTCTTGAACATTGTTCTTTTTGCTTTTATTTTTTCAGCCACCTCCTTTGAGAAACAGATCTTTTTTTTTCCTTTTCCTTTTCTTTACTTTCCTAACATATATATTTGTTGCCATTGTAATAGCTTCTTTTAATTTGGCCCACTGTTGTTCTCCTCACCCATTTTCTCCCAGTCTTGTAATTCTTTTTCCAGGAGCATCCCCATTTTGACAAAGTCCGTATTTATTTTAAATTAAAAACTTAATTCTTCATGTGACTTCTCTGTATCTTATTTGCAATATCAAACCATACCATCTGATGATCACTAGGGCTCAGGTGGGTACCTACACAGACAGAGACATTATCTCTATTTGTGTGCACTAGGTTGAGTGTCACACTCTCCCTCATGGGTTCCATTAACATTTGTTTGAGCAGAGTCCCTTGAAGGGCATCCACTATTTTTCTACTTCTTGTAGATTCCACAAAAGGGATGCTCCAATCTACATCTGGCAGATTAAAATCTCTAATGAGTAATACTTCTCCCTTCTTTCCTCTCTTTTAGGTATCTTCGATCAGATCTCTGTCCAGCTCTTCTGTCTGAACTGGAGATCGGTAGACCACACCGATATAAATGGAAGTACCATTTTCTTGTTTTAGGACAGCCCATAATGCTTCTTCCCTATCCCATAACCCTTGCATTTCAGTTGCTTGGCTATTGTTTTTGACATGAAGAGATAATCCTCCCCCTTTTCTGTTCTCTCTGTCCTTCCTTAATAAGTTGTAGCCTGAGGTGGCTGTATCCCAATCATGAGACTCTGAGCCAAGTCTCTGTGACAGCAATGATGTCCAAGTCCACGTCTACCATATTTCAACTGCTGCATTAAGAACATAAAAACATAAGAAGTTGACATTTTGGGTCAGACCGAGGGTCCATCAAGCCTAGCATCCTGTTTCCGACAATGCCAATCCAGGTTACAAGTACCTGAGAAGTACCCAAACAAATAGATCCCATGCTACTAATGCCAGTAAAGTAGTGGCTATTCCCTAAATCAACGTGATCAATAGCAGTTAATGAACTTCTCATCTAGGAACTTAGCCAAACCTTTTTTAAATCCAGCTCCACTGACTGCCCTAACCATATCCTCTGACAACAAATCCCAGATCTTAATTGTGTGTTGAGTGAAAAAAAAATAGTCTCCCATTTGTTTTAAATGTGCTACTTGCTAACTTCATGAAGTGCCCCTAGTTCTTCTATTATCTGAAATAATAAATAACTGATTTACATTTATTTATTCTAGTCCTCTCATGATTTTATAGATCTCTATCATATTCCTTAGCCATCTAAGCATTGGCTCCCAGATGTTTGGCACGTTAAGATTTACCATCTTACTGATAGTTTTCAAGGCTCTAATTGGTCTGATGCCATCCTATATCACTTTGGTCTTGAAATTATACTTCCTGACTCACCAGCTTTGCTCACAGGGGCAAAATTTGCTGGATATTCCTTTCTTACTTCATATTAGATCGTGTGAAACAAGGGAAAAACTTTTTATTGTTGCTGGCCCGGTCTTCTGGAACTCTTTTTCTGAGGGCTTGAGAACTGAGGCCTGCATAAAAGCTTTTTAAAAAAAAAGCTAAAAGAGTGTAATGCATTTTGTTATTACAACAGCTTAGCATAGCCAATTATATGATGGTGGGCCCACAGTGGTGTCAAATTTACTTTGTGTGGCTTGGGTTTGTTTAATATTTTTAAAATGATATATTAATTTTAAGTGGTTAAGTATACTTGTGCCTAGGCATGAAATAAATATTTTAAAATAAATAAATAAAGTAAAATTTGATTTTGTTTTGAATAATTTTATTGTAGGGTGGAGGATTACATTTTTTATTTTATGACAGAAACACGGGCAATAAAGTACAATTTCACTTGGGATAAGGTTATCAGATTTCTGGTATGCAAATCTAGGATATTTTTCCCCATGGCAGCATTAGTAAGTAAGTGAACAGAACATAACTGGTTCTGTGGAGTCTCCATACAGAAACATGTTTAGTGATTTAGTTTTAAAATATAAAATATCCACTACTTGAGAAGCATAAAATGTTAACATTTTGTTTTTACCAGACAATATGAGAGATGCACTGCAAATGCTTATAGTTGCCACATATCTACTTCACTAAAGATAATTATGCTTTAGCTAAAGCTGAATAAACCACATTTTCCTCATCCAGTTATGTCAATTCTCTCTATGGAGCAGTTCAATGCAAACTATGATACTCTGAGTGAAGTCCCAGGAGAGTTTGATTGATTAGCTCCAGGGCCTTTTTTCTAATAATATGTGCCTGTACATTGCCTCAGCATCTTTTTTCTGACACCAGCAGACTTGGCCCATGCAGGCTGGAAGAAGTAGGAAGCCGTATCACGTCAGTCCATGTAGGCTGAAGGAGAAGGAGGAAGATGAGGTGGTGTCATGTTGCCTTTCACAGGGCTAATGAATAAAAAGAAGGAGAAGGAGGCAGTGTTATATTGACCTGCATGAGCTGGATGAGGGTGGAGGTGATGCAGATTGATTTGTGCAGACTGGAAGAAGAAAGTGTTATGCAGTCCATGTGGGCTGAATGAGGAGATAATGTCCTATAGGTGTGTGAAGTCCAGAAGAAGGAATAGGCAGCTGTCGCTGAATAGCCGAGAGGGTTGAGCCTAGGGTTGTCAGGCCAAGAAACAGGAAGAAGAGGCTGGTGAGAGAGTGTGTGTAGATGTACTAGGGGATACTATGGGGTAGATTTTAAAAAATTGCGCGATCATGTACTTTTGTTCGCGCACCAGGCGTGAACAAAAATACACTGGATTTTATAAGATACGCACGTAGCCGCGCGTATCTTATAAAATCTGGGGTTGGTGCGCGCAAGGAGGTGCACATTTGTGCAACCTGCGCGCGCCGAGCCCAGCGCGCGCTGCCTGTTCCCTCCGAGGCCGCTCCGATTTCGGAGCGGCCTCGGAGGGAACTTTCCTTCGCCCTCCCCCCACCTTCCCCTCCCTTCCCCTACCTAACCCACCCCCCCAGCCCTATCTAAACCCCCCCTTACCTTTGTTGGCAGATTTACGCCTCCTAAAAGCAGACGTAAATCTGTACGCGCCAGCGGGCTGCTGGCGCGCCATCACCCAACCCGGGGGCTGGTCCGGAGGCCTCGACCACGACCCCGGGCTGGTGCCACGCCCCCGGGCCCGCCCCCGAAACGCCGCGGCACGCCCCCGAAATGCCGCATCGTTTCGGGCACGCCCCCGACACGCCCCCTCCCCGCCCCTTTTATGAAGCCCCGGGACTTATGTGCATCCCAGGGCTCTGCGCGTGCCGGCGGCTTATGCTAAATAGGCGCGCCAGCGCGCGAGGGCCCTGCGCGCATAAATCCAGCCGGATTTACGCGCGCAGGGCATTTAAAATCCACCTCTATATGCATTGAGATGATGTATAGTATCTTGATCTTTTTACATGCACATATCTGGGAACTTTTGAGTTCTGCTTATCCTGAGATTTGTGTAGATTAGCAGGGGATGGGGCAAAGCAGCACAACAGACTATCTTTCTTCCAGGCCCCAAAACACATCAACAGACTTTCATTCTTTTTTTTCTTCTCTCTTCCTCCCTTCTCCCCCTATTTGAACCCTAGCCCTTTCCCTCTCTCCCTCCCTCCTGTCGTGAACCAAGGTGCCCCAGTGCTCTCTCTCTCTCTCTTCCTCCCTTGCTTGATCCTCACATCTCCTCTTCACTGCTTGCCTGTCCAGGCACCTGCTATGCACTCCCTCCATCTCTTGGCACCTCAGTGTTGTCCAAGGGCTTTGATCCATTTCCACTCCCGCATGGCTACCATCTTACATGCTGCACCCACCCTCTCCCAGCAAAGGCCTTCAAACCAGCCCCCTCCCCAGCCATCATCATCATCAGCTGCAAAAAAAAAATCTGTGTTTGTCTGACTCATTCATTTTCTAGTCCTCGTCAATCAGGCTGGAGCATGCAACATCCAGGGCTGTGCTGAGCTGTACTGGTGTTCAGATCCCATAAGCCCCTTTCAGCCCTTCTGCAGCTCCTTCATGCTATGCTTCATTGCTCTTTGTGCTTGATGATGCCAACAGAAAGAAGTGAACTGTGCATGTGGTAAGACATGAAGGCAACAACTCTAGCATCGCCAGTATATAGCAGCATGTGGGTGAAGAGAGGAGAGCACAGCAAGAGAAACCAACAAGCACTGCATCTGCACCCACCAGTCTCTGTTGCAGCACCTGGAGATTTGAGCAATGTGTCTATAGCCTTGTAAATCTGCCAAAAAATTGAAAGTTTCCAGGTCAGATCTGGAGAGTTCCCAAGTATGTGCATGTAGGGAGGCCAGAACTGGAGATGAAAGGGTTGAATGGTTTCATAGTGGCATGGGATACTAAGGCTGCCGCCCACTCCCTGTCAAATGAATTGATCACAATCATTCTGTGGCAGGGAGGGCATGAGGATCAGAGTTCTTTCTGTGTACTTCATCTGCTGTCCAGGAATGGGAACAGCTGCAGCTCCCCTGTGAGGAAAGACTAAAGAAGTTAGGACTTTTCAGCTTGGAGAAGAGATGGCTGAGGGGGGATATGATAGAGGTGTTTAAAATCATGAGAGGTCTAGAATGGGTAAATGTGAATCGGTTATTTACTCTTTCGGATAATAGAAAGACTAGGGGGCACTCCTTGAAGTTAGCATGTAGAACATTTAAAACTAATCGGAGAAAGTTCTTTTTCACTCAGCGCACAATTAAACTCTGGAATTTGTTGCCAGAGGATGTGGTTAGTGCAGTTATTATAGCTGTGTTTAAAAAAGGATTGGATACGTTCTTGGAGGAGAAGTCCGTTACCTGCTATTAATTAAGTTGACTTAGAAAATAGCCACTGCAATTACTAGCAACAGTAACATGGAATAGACTTAGTTTTTGGGTACTTGCCAGGTTCTTATGGCCTGGATTGGCCACTGTTGGAAACAGGATGCTGGACTTGATGGACCCTTGGTCTGACCCAGTATGGCATGTTCTTATGTTCTTATAGAATCCTTAAAAATCAGAAAAGTCCTAGCACTAACTTGGGAGTGCAAACATGAAAGATACAACTACAGGTACATTTCAGACTGCCAAGGGCACACTCTTGGGATAACTAAAGGATGTATCAATAATTTATTGATAAATATTTAAAATACATTTAAAAAGTGTGCATATTTAATATGTGATTAGCCAGTTTCCTCAATCAAATATGTACAGTATACACATTCATGGCCATGTTTGCTTTTGCATATTTTTTGCAAGGTCAGGTGGGTCTTGTACCCGGCTGGCCAACGTAATATGGTGCCAGGCCTTTCCCTGACAAGCCGGGGTTACAGTTGGGGGGAAGCTGCGGCTGCCTGTATCTGGGCACGTGCTGCAGGAGTAGGCAAGGAAGGGGGGGTGTGAGGAGGTTTATTTTCAAACCTCGGGATCCCAGGGAACCGATTGGTTCCTCTGTAGCCGGGGCAGTCGGGAGTGGGAGGAGTTGTGGGCGGATTTTGTTACCAGGCAGGCATTTGCTGCTTACCTGCCGTGCGTCTGGACGTCGATACCCGCCCGCCCGGCCCTATGTTTTGGTTTCTGTTACGGTTTGGGGGTTTTGCTTTGTTGCAGCTGGGGGGGGGGGGGGGGGCGGGTAGCCCGAGCCGATTGGGGGAGTATGCAATTGTTAAAAGTGTCTGACTTGACAGGTGTCAGGTCAGTGGTTCCTAACTGAACAACTGGGTGCAGTTGTTGTTGGTGCGACTCCTTGCTCGGCGGTGGCGGGAGTCGTGGGGGGGCATGTTCGTGATGTGACTGCATACAGGCTGGGATAGCCTCTGATTGTCCGTCTTGCTGGTCCTTGGCTGATGGGCGGGGGAATTAATTGTTACAGTGAGCTGGCTCGGGCTCCGGGATGTTTGTGAATAAAAGCTGCGGCCTGTTGATCCCAACTTGTGTTATGTGTAATTATTGGTTGTAAAGGGACGGGCGAGGGCAGAAGCGTCTGTCCTGGCTACCCATATTATATTTAGGTAAGCAGTTATTTATTTATTTATTTATAACTTTTCTATACTGAAGTTCAAATAACAGAGTTAATTATCACTCCGGTTTACATTGCAACCATAAAACAGTGACAAAGTTGTCTTACATAGAACAGGGGGAGAGAAAAACTTGGATACAGCTTAAGCATGGGGAGTAACGTGTCAAAAACTGGTAAAAACTGATAAGAGTTGGCTTTAATATATTTTGGATTTTCCACTTCATTTAAGCATCTATGGATCAATTTCCAAAAATCTAGAGAGAAGGGGAAATAAGCACAGCATTTTTCAGAACTTCAGTTTCCTTCAGAAATAGCAATCTGAGAAGTATTGTCTTAAAGCTGTTCCTTAAGAGTACAATGGGTCTTTGTAAGGGCAAACAATAAAAAAGATCCTTGAGATAAAATATTTTCTGCACAGAATTCTTAGCATATCCACCATTCAACTCAGTTCATAAAGAAAATAACATTAACAATAATAAATTGTGTCAGTTAAAACTGCATCTGCCAAAGATCAAATCTTCATAATGCCACCTGTTAAAATAACATTCAGTATTAGCAATCTTTTCATCCTCCTTCTTCCTAAGCTCAGGGAGTTATTTTTTCAATATCATTATAGCAGCTGCAGGAATTCAGTCAATGAAGCAGATTAAAGACGAACAAAAACATGTATCTGTGGTCCTGAGAAATATTGTTGGTTTTACCTTCCACAATCACTGTAAGGGGGTAAAAAAAATGTGTTTAAGTCTAAGTCATACAGAGGTCAATTGACCTCCTGCAATTTTTACCTCCAGAAGGTGAATATAAGTGGCATAGCAGCTCTCTTTCTGAATATCTACTTTGCTGCTATTTGGCTGCTATTTGGTGAACTTTCAACCTTGCAAAAGAAGATTTGCAAGAACCCCAAATAAAATATTCAGGACACACAGGAGGTACAACCCAGCTATACTCTCCATTATCACTCTCTGCTCTGCCTCTTCTCCTCCCAAGGATCGCTGTTCACCCACCTATGTATGCAGCTTTTATTCTCCTCCCTGAACCTTCTACCCCAAATAAAGTTACTGCAGCTCACAGAAGGAGTAAACCTAGCTGGCCTCGCTTTTGCCATTATTTTCTGTGGGAGGATGTCAGGGTGCTTGCCAGAGTGGGCTGTATGAAGGTATAATCTCTATTATGAAATGATTGTTGCTGGTGCAGGGGAGATGAAACATTGATGGAGCTCTTATGTGTAGCAGATGAGACTCCAGTGTCCTATGCCCATAGCCTTGCTGGCTTGGACGGAAGGGTGCTATGGAATTTTGAGACTATGATAGCAATGCGGGGAATGAGGATTATACGATGTGTGTTTGGGAAAGGTATGTGGCTAGTGTCTTGTAAATGCTATCCTTTGATGAGTGAAGGATGCAGAATAAAAACATGGCTTGTTTTCACTTGGATATTTGATGACCCTGCCTGCCAAATATCCCTCATGTCCTGCAGCTTGATAAGGCATTGGCGATTTGTTTTCTGACTATGGTAAACTGTTTTGTCCATGTGTGGGAATGCAGGGGCTTCCCCCATTGATTCTTATGGAGTCATGGTATACTTACCCTATTTGCCTCCTACATAGTCCCTGCTCCAACTTCAAAAAGCAAATATTTTTATTCACCTATCTAAACAGCTATTTACTTCAGTTTCAGAATACATGAATCAACCCCATATTTCTGGACTCTTTCTGGACTCTGGAGAAAGGGGTGTAACAGGCAGTTTTGAAATTATCCTTAAATAAGGAAACTATTGTTCCCTCTGAAAACAAACAACAAGCTGACAGTTTGTTGGCTCAGTCTAACAGTTCCTCAAGGGCATTTTCCCTGGCTTCCAGAAAAGTTAATTCCTCAGTTAACAAGTACTAAATAAAATAAACTGTAGCAAAGCAATAAAAGCATTAAACTATCCCTATGCCAGCTTCATTCTCTGGCTCCTGTGGAAAACAGCAGGTGTAAACTAGTCTTCGTCCTGCCAGTCTAACTCTGTCACTAAAAGATGCTAAATCACTTCTGATTTCCATTGGACTTCATTTTTCTTATCACAGCAGAGATCAAAATAATTGGTCCAGCTTAGTACATATGTTAACACCTTAATCTCATGAGTATATGTCGGGGGTAGGGAGCTCTGGTCCTTAAATGTTATGAGGCGATCAAATGTTCAGGATTCTCACAATGAATATTCATGAGATGTATTTGCATGGATGTGATATGTACAAATGCATCTCATGAATATTCACTGGGGTAGATTTTAAAAATTTGCGCGATCGCATACTTTTGTTCGCGCACCAGGCGCGAACAAAAGTACACTGGATTTTATAAGATACGCGCGTATCTTATAAAATCCGGGGTCGGCGTGTGCAAGGGGGTGCACATTTGGGCAACCTGCGTGCGCCGAGCCCAGCGCGCGCTGCCTGTTCCCTCCGAGGCCGCTCCGAGTGTCCATGCTGTTTGCTGCTAACACATAGCCAGAGAGGGAATAGAGACAGATGCATCTCTCTTACCTATAAGCCAACTGTCACCATAGAGACTATCCTCAAAATTTTCAGAGGCCCAATTACCTAAGTAAAAAGGAATCATGCGCGGCTCCCAGGTATCTGGTCACCATGTCGAGGATGCTCATTTGAGGGTCAGAGACCACTTGCATGTTGATGGGGTGGAAGAGCTTTCTGTTATGGAACATCTTCTCCCTGTCACAGAGTGGAATGGTGGCCACGTGAGTGCAGTTGATAGACCCCAGAACACTGGGAAAGTAAGTGATGGCATAAAAGTCTCTCTTCAATTGCTTATCCTGAAGAAATGCTATGTAGTGATTCATGCGGTCAGAGACTGCTGTTATGACCTGGTCCACACAGCGGGAAAAAGTGGTTTGGGACATTCTCCCCACAACCCCTACTGTCGTTTGGAAGGAGCCGTTTGCCATGAAATGCAGGGAGGCCAATAGTTTGGTGAGGCCCAGCACAGTGTGGGACCTTTCTGTGACTGGATCCAGCTCCCCTCATATTTCTTCATATAATTCCAGGACTTATTTTTGGGTACTTGCCAGGTTCTTATGACCTGGATTGGCCACTGTTGGAAACAGGATGCTGGGCTTGATGGACACTTGGTCTGACCCAGTATTAGGGATGTGAATCGTGTCCTCGATCGTCTTAACGATCGATTTCGGCTGGGAGGGGGAGGGAATCGTATTGTTGCCGTTTGGGGGGTAAAATATCGTGAAAAATCGTGAAAAATCGTGAAAAATCTAAAAATCTAAAAATCGCAAAACCGGCACATTAAAACCCCCTAAAACCCACCCCCGACCCTTTAAATTAAATCCCCCACCCTCCCGAACCCCCCCCAAATGAGTTAAATAACCTGCGGGTCCAGCAGCGGTCCGGAACGGCAGCGGTCCGGAACGGGCTCCTGCTCCTGAATCTTGTTGTCTTCAGCCGGCGCCATTTTCCAAAATGGCGCCGAAAAATGGTGGCGGCCATAGACGAACACGATTGGACGGCAGGAGGTCCTTCTGGACCCCCGCTGGACTTTTGGCAAGTCTCGTGGGGGTCAGGAGGCCCCCCCCACAAGCTGGCCAAAAGTTCCTGGAGGTCCAGCGGGGGTCAGGGAGCGATTTCCCGCCGCGAATCGTTTTCGTACGGAAAATGGCGCCGGCAGGAGATCGACTGCAGGAGGTCGTTCAGCGAGGGTTCCGGCGCCTCGCTGAACGACCTCCTGCAGTCGATCTCCTGCCGGCGCCATTTTCCGTACGAAAACGATTCGCGGCGGGAAATCGCTCCCTGACCCCCGCTGGACCTCCAGGAACTTTTGGCCAGCTTGTGGGGGGCCTCCTGACCCCCACGAGACTTGCCAAAAGTCCAGCGGGGGTCCGGAAGGACCTCCTGCCGTCCAATCGTGTTCGTCTATGGCCGCCGCCATTTTTCGGCGCCATTTTGGAAAATGGCGCCGGCTGAAGACAACAAGATTCAGGAGCAGGAGCCCGTTCCGGACCGCTGCCGTTCCGGACCGCCGCTGGACCCGCAGGTTATTTAACTCATTTGGGGGGGGGGTTCGGGAGGGTGGGGGATTTAATTTAAAGGGTCGGGGGTGGGTTTTAGGGGGTTTTAGTGTGCCGGCTCACGATTCTAACGATTTATAACGATAAATCGTTAGAATCTCTATTGTATTGTGTTCCATAACGGTTTAAGACGATATTAAAATTATCGGACGATAATTTTAATCGTCCTAAAACGATTCACATCCCTACCCAGTATGGCAATTTCTTATGTTCTTATAGCCTGAGTGCTGACGTGATACCTGCTAAACACATAATTTTCTGGCATGCCCAGCAATGAGGCTCGTGGAGGAACGATGCGCTCCCTGTATCTCCTCCACTGTGCCCACCTGCGTGCCAAGTGCTGTTGTGGGCCTGACCCTCTCCCTGTGGGGCTCCAGTGAGGGACTTCTCTAGGAAGGGTTGGAACGTCCCTTTCCTGTTCTTGTGGTTGTTGTTCTTCTTCTTCTTGTTGTCTGCAGTGAGCCTCCTAAAGCATCCAATATCCCCCAACAAGTAAACGTGCTACAAACATTATGAGTTTAGGAAGACAAGCCAGGTAAGAACAGTTGTTTTTATTGGCCCAGAAAGGCATGGTAGGTGTGTCTGAGAGAATTCCTCTTTATATCGTGCACGATAATAGCCATGATCACTATAACAGCTGCGGCTGCACAATAAAACCTATTTTTCCTTGTACCGCAAAAAAAGATGTAGTTATTTCTGACATTAAATCCTGTGTTTGTGTGCTTTAGGCTATCGTGGAATGCGGTAGCCCAATTTAATTTATATTAACTCCTCCCACATGCACACTAAATGTGACATTTGCATGCTATCTTGAGCTGTGCTATTTATCATGCACACAATGCATGTTAGACCCCATTTAACACGCATTCGGGCCCTAATGTACTTTGATGAATAACCCTATATGCTAGCTGTCTTGACCACATCTTCTGGGAATAAAAATTCCACAATTTGATTTTGCAGTGAGTAAAAAAATACTTTCTCCAATTTGTTCTAAATCTGCTTCCAGTTACTTTCAAGGAATGTTCTCTAGTCTTAGTACCATTTTAATGGGTAAATAACCATTTCCTATTACTTGTTCCACCCCCACAGGCCATGAGGATAGCGTTATTTTGTTGTATGGTGTAACTCTCATATTTCCTCCTCAATTGTCTCTTCTCAAGGCCCAGAGTTGTCTGTTTTATGGTGAAGTAGAAACAATACAAAAGACAGGATATTTGTGTATTCATTTATATCTGTGATACAAATAGAATAATACTTGTTTAATATAAAAATATGCTGACTTATTAAAACTGCATATCTACTCACTAGGGATGTTCTTTCATTTGAAACAAAATTGGAAATGTCAACACAGTTTTCCATTTCATTTTATTTTGTTTTGAATACAAAATGAAACAGAAAACATTTCACTTTTTTTGTGTTTAATTTCATTTTTAAATGGCTTCCATCATGAAAGACCCCCACAGTGCCCCTATTCTGGACTACCCTGGAATCCCCCCCCCCCCCCCAATCATTTGCAGATCTAAAGAGCAAACGAGATCTGCAGTTGCTCCTGGCCCACCAGATCTGTGTTTCAGAAAGTTGCTGGTGAGTCCTAAGGCTGGCACCATGTCATTCTATGGAGGAACCCCTGTAAAGAGCTACTGATATACCTATGTACAATAAAATGGTACCAGCCTCAAGGTCTGCCAGCTACATTTTGAGATTGAAACTCAGTGGGACATCAGCGACTGAGGATTGTTCCTGTCTATTACAACTGTGGATGAGATTAAGTGGTTTGGGTTCCAGGGGATGGGAGTGCTGGGGTAGGGGAGGTTGTTTGGTGGCGGTGACAGTGGGGGGGAGGCAGACCCAATATTTTTCTTTTTTGTTTTGTTTTTTGGCTTTTTGTTTGTTTTATTTTAAAGAGATGTAACAATCAGCACACAAAACAAAAAAAAGAAAAAAAGCGTTCAGTTCATACCCCTTGTCAGTGGGAAAAAAATATAGCTTTGGTAGATGGAAAAGAGAAAAGATAAATAAGAAAAGCTGTAATAAAGTCTGTTTTAATACATTAGAATGTAAACACTGTCATATCCTTTCTGGTCTCATAATAGTAAAGTAAAGAAAATAAAGTTAAGGTTATTCTACTCTTCATTCATTGATTCAATTCAATTATACATTCATTATCTTGATGATTCTTAAGTTTTGTTTTCACTGCTAGGGGAATCATCAGAAGTACAGCAAAGAGGCATTTCTTGTCAGAAAAGGTGATGGGTGCATAGAACTACATCTCTGTGGAAGTAGTGGGGACAAAAATAATAACAGAGTTGCAGCAGACAGAAGTCCAGCAACAAGCTGAGGGTATCCAGCTCTGTTGGTGAGAGGTTGTATCTGTGCACCCAGAGCAATGAGATCCTGGTTATCAAAGAATGAGTCTGATCTCTGGAAGTCAGATTGGCAGACCTGGAAGAACTGAGGCAGACAGAGTGGTATATAGACAAGACCTTCAGGGATATAATAGAGTGGTTCCAACTTTAGACCTGCAGCCTTTGTGCTGCTTTAGAGGAGCAAGATCACCTGGCAGGACACTATCACCTTAGTGTGACAAGAAGTGGTCCTTTAGCTAGGACCTACCCTCCAGGTGATGCTTTATCCTTTCACACCAAGGATGTGTCTCCAGGGGAATATGCCCAGGAGTTAAGGCTTAGGATAGGGGTTGTAGTTAGTGATGATATCATTAGGAATATACATAGCTGGGTGGCTGGTGGGCATGATGATTGCTTGGTAACTTGCCTGCCTGATGCAAAGGTAGCAGACCTCATGTGCCACCTAGTTAAGACTTTAGAGAGTGCTGGGGAGGAGCTTACTAGGGATGTGAATCGTTTTTTGACGATTTAAAATATCATCCGATATATTTTAAATCGTCAAAAATCATTAAAGGCGATATATAATAGGAATTCCCCCGATTTATCGTCAAAAATCGTAAATTGGGGGAAGGGGGAGGGGAAGGGGGAGGGCGGGAAAACCGGCACACTAAAACAACCCTAAAACCCACCCCGACCCTTTAAAATAAATCCCCCACCCTCCCGAACCCCCCCAAAATGTCTTAAATTACCTGGGGTCCAGTGGGGGGGTCCCGGTGTGATGTTCCACTCTCGGGCCACGGGTTGATAGAAATGGCGCCGGCGCCATTTTGGTTCCTGTCCCCCGACGTCACGAGCGTAGGAGATCGCTCCTGGACCCCCGCAGGACCCCCAGGGACTTTTGGCCAGCTTGGGGGGGCCTCCTGACCCCCACAAGACTTGCAAAAGTCCAGAAAGGGTCCGGGAACGACCTCCTGCACTCGAATCGTGTTGCCGTAAAGCAAAATGGCGCCGGCCGTATGGCCATACGGCCGGCGCCATTTTGCAGTACGGCAATATGGCCATACGGCCGGCGCCATTTTGCAACGAGTATTGCCCGAGAGTGGAACATCACACCGGAAGCCCCCCACTGGACCCCAGGTAATTTAAGACATTTTGGGGGGGTTCGGGTGGGTGGGGGATTTATTTTAAAGGGTCGGGGTGGGTTTTAGGGTTGTTTTAGTGTGTCCGAGAGTGGAAGATCACACCGGGACCCCCCCCACTAGACCCCAGGTAATTTAAGACATTTTGGAGGGGGGGTTCGGGAGGGTGGGGGATTTATTTTAAAGGGTTGGGGTGGGTTTTAGGGTTGTTTTAGTGTGCCGGTTTTCCCGCCCTCCCCTGATTTACACAATATTTAAAAAAACAAAACTGCGACGATCCGATTCCCTCCCCCCCCCAGCCGAAATCGATCGTTAAGACGATCGATCACACGATTCACATCTCTAGAGCTTACTGTCTTGATATATGTGGATACCATAATCTTACATAGGAAACTGAAATCCAGAACCTGCAGGGTTGCATTTTCAGAAATGATCCATGCTGTACACACAGAACCCCAGAGGCAGGCTGACCACCATAGTCTCAAAGCATGAATGAATGGTGCAGAGAAGAGGATTTTAGATTTCTTAGGAACTGGGGAACATTCTGGGGAAGGGAGAGCCTATTCCAGTGGGATGAGCTCCACCTTAATCAGAGTAGAACCAGGCTGCTGGCACCAGCATTTAAAAAAGAGCTAGAGCAATTTTTAAACTAGACCATAGGGGAAGTCAACAACCACTCAGATGTGCATGGTTCGGAGGGATGTATTTTTCAAAGATACTTGCAAAATAGAGAAGTTAGAATATCTCAGAAGAGAGGTTTTGATTAGAGATGTGAATTGGAACCGGAATCGGTTCGGATTCCGGTTCCGATTCACATGTGGGTTTTTTTGCATCGGGCCCGATCATGGTTTTGTTTATCGGCTGTGCCCGAGCCGATAAACAAAAAACCCACCCCGATCCTTTAAAACTAACCCCTTAGCTTCCCCATCCTCCCGACCCCCTAAAAAAACTTTTTAAAGGTACCTGGTGGTCCAGTGGGGGTCCCGGGAGTGATCTCCCGCTCCGGGCCGTCCTCCTGCTCCCGGGCCGTCGGCTGCCACTAATCAAAATGGCACCGATGGCCCTTTGCCTTTACCATGTGACAGGGTATCCGTGCCATTGGCCGGACCCTGTCACATGGTAGGAGAACTGGATGGCCGGCGCCATCTTGTGCTCCTACCATGTGACAGGGGCTGATCAATGACACCGGTAGCCCCTGTGACATAGTAAGGGCAAAGGCTATTGGCGCCATTTTGAATACTGGCAGCCGACGGTCCAAGTGCAGGAGGTCGCTCCTGGACCCCCGCTGGACTTTTGGCAAGTCTTGTGGGGGTCAGGAAGGTCCCCCAAGACTTGCCAAAAGCCCCTGGTGGTCCAGCAGGGGTCCGGGAGTGATCTCCTGCACTCGGGCCATCGGCTGCTAGTAATCAAAATGGCACCGATAGCCTTTGCCCTTACTATGTCACAGGGGCTACCGGTGCCATTGGTCAGCCCCTGTCACATGGTAGGAGCACAAGATGGCACCAGCCATCCAGTGCTCCTACCATGTGACAGGGTCTGGCCAATGGCACGGATACCCTGTCACATGGTAAGGGCAAAAGGCCATCGGCGCCATTTTGATTAGTGGCAGCCGACGGCCCGGGAACGGGAGGACGGCTCGGAGCGGGAGATCGCTCCCGGGACCCCCACTGGACCACCAGGTACCTGTAAAAAGTTTTTGGGGGTGTCGGGAGGGTGGGGGAAGCTAAGCGGTTAGTTTTAAAGGGTCAGGATGGGTTTAGGGGTTATTTTTGAGTGCCGTTTTTCCCACCCTCCCCCAAAATGATAAGGGAACCCCCACGATCAATATCGTGGGGTTTTCCTATCGTTTTGGGGGAGCCCCCGATTTCTGACAATTTTGAAAATATCGACGATATTTTCAATCGTCCGAAGCCTAATTCACATCCCTAGTTTTGATTAAGACTGAAGTAGCACAGATGGCTGTAGACAGAGTACTCAGATACAATTGATTCTAAACTGCTTGAATCATTTCCTAATAAGCAGGTTCTGAATACAAAGAGAAATTAAAGTATAAATAAAACACATATCTTAAAATTTCTGTATACATATTCCAGAAATATGAACAGTAAGATTGGTGAGTTAGAATGTAGGGCAATATATGAGGATATAGGCATTTCAGAGACATGGTGGAAGGAGGATTACTAACAAGACACTGTGATACAAGGGTGCAAATTATATCAACATGATATGGCAAATTGAATTGGTGGAGGGATGGATCTATATGTAAAAGATTGCATAGAGTTAAACCTGATAAATATCCTAGAGGAAACAAATCGCAGTGTGGAACACTTATGGATAGAAATTCCATGTGTCATGGGTAAGAGTATAGCAGTATATGTATACTACCGATTACCTGGACACAATGAAGAAAAAGTGAGTGAAATACTAGCTGAAATTTAAAAAGCAAACACATTTTGCAACACAATAATAATGGGAGATTTCAATTATCCAACACATCCGACGTGCAAGGAATAAGTAGCAAAGTCCATCAATGAATTTATAATAAAGTTTTTAATTAAATCAAATTTTAAGGCATCAATCGTGGCAACTCCATATCATTTCAAAAGGAAAGAGTAAAGGAGTCCCCCGACACGGTCCGTGTTTCGCGGTAGCTGCATCGGGAGGGACCCGCGGATTTCTAGCACAATCCAAGGTGTTGTCTCAGCGTTTTCTGGATAGGGGATATCCACCTCGTGTGGTGAAAAAGGCTTTTAAAAGAGCTTTGTATACCAACCGAGATTGGTTGTTCCTCCCTTCAGTGGACAATGACAATCGATGGTCTAACTGCATTTTACCTTTCTCTATCTCGAGCAAAGCAATTGCAGCTATGATCCGCAGACACTGGGACAATCTATCCTTAACTTCACTTTTTCAGGGTCCACTACGGTTCACTTTCCGGAGAGGGAACAATCTCCGAGACCAGCTAGTACACGCGAGTTTCAACAGACAATTAAGGGAGGGTAGGGATGGCCAGCATAGCCCCTGTGGACACTGTTCAGTATGTTGTCATACCACACAGTCAGACTCTTTTATCCATCCCAACACTGGGCGTGTGTTTAAACTTCGAAGCCAGTCAGACTGTACTACAAAAGGTGTAGTATACGTTATACAGTGCCCCTGCCCCTTGCTATATGTGGGGAAAACATCGAGAATGGTGAAGACTAGAATCATAGAACACTGCTCTAACATCCGTCTACTCAGGATGGATGAACCCCTTGTTACACATTGGGTCCAATTTCACCACACTATTGCTGATGTACAATTTTCCATTTTAGAGGTTGTGTCACCCCCGATTCGGGGAGGGGATTTCTCTGAAATTTTGGGTCGACGGGAACAAAAGTGGATTTTTAAATTGTCCTCGGTCCATCCGAATGGTCTTAACAAAGACATCGAATGGTTCTTGTTTACCTGACTTTCTTGTTTACCTGACTTGCTTTTATTTACCTGAATTGGTTCCAGCGGGGGCGGGGTTCCTGCATTTACTTGAATTGTCTCCTGCTTCCATTTACCTGAATTGTCTCTAGTGGGGGCGGGGTTCTTGCTACTTCTGCCCTTTGCCCTTGACACTATCGCGATATTCTCTGTCTTTGGCGCCAAAACTGCCTCTTTAAATAATTCACCTGATGTACGAGCCATTGCGCTCCTAGGATGAATGTGTAAGGTATGTTCAATTGTTATTAGTTGTAGCTCTTTCTAGCCACTTCATAAGGTCCATTATTTATTGTCTTTTATGTTTTAGATGAAATTTATCCGCGGGTCCCTCCCGATGCAGCTACCGCGAAACACGGACCGTGTCGGGGGACTCCTTTACTCTTTCCTTTTGAAATGATATGGAGTTGCCACGATTGATGCCTTAAAATTTGATTTAATTAAAAACTTTATTATAAATTCATTGATGGACTTTGCTACTTATTCCTTGCACGTCGGATGTGTTGGATTTAATTGTTGTGCAGGACTTTCTGCTTCATGCTCTGTTTGGTTGGTCTAACAGATTTCAATTATCCCAATATTGACTGGGTCAGTGTCTCATCAGGTCATGCTAGAGAGGTTAAGTTTCTAGATGCTACAGATGTCTGCTTCATGGAGCAGCTGATTCTAGAGCTGATGAGAGGGCAGTTAGTTTAGATCTAATCTTCAGTAGAATGCATGATGTGGAGTGAGAGGTTATTAAGGTGAGGCTACTAAGGAATAGCAATCATAATGCAATCAAATTTGACATAATCACTAGAGGGAGGGCACCAAGTAAAACTACTATAGTAGCACATAAATTTAAAGAAGGAGACTATAATTTGAATGAAGAAATTATTTATAAAATCTAAAAGAAGCAGTTGCAAGTTCACATGAGGTGTGGACATGATTTAAAAATATTATATTGGAAGACCAGTTAAAATGTATTCCATGCATTAAAAAAGGTGGAAGGAAAACCAAATGATTGCCAGCATGCTTTAATGGTGAGGCAAAGAAGGCAGTTAAAACTAAAAGAGCATCATTCAAAAGCAGACCAAAAGGATGAAAATAGCCAAGAACATAAGCATGGGCAAGTTAGATGTAAAGAGCAGTTAGACAGTCAAAGAGAGACTTAGCAAGAAAACTTGCTAGTGAGGCAAAAACTACTAATAAAAACTATTTCAAGTACATTTGAAGCAAAAAATCTGTGAGGAAGTCAATTAGGCCACTAAATGACCAAGGGGAAAAAGGGGTGCTCAGGGAGGACAAGAAGTAGCAGAAAAATTGAATGAATTATTTTCCTCAAAGGAAGATGTTGGAAACATAACCATATCTGAAACATTATTTAATGGTAGAGATTCTGAGCAACTAAAACAAATATCTGTGACAATGGAGGATGTAATAGATCAGATTGACAAACTGAAGAGTAACAAACCACCAGTGCCAGATGGCAATTATCCCAGAGTTCTAGAAGAACTACAACATGAATTTGTTAACTTGTTACTAGTAATATGTAATCTATCCTTTAAACTGCCATGATTCCTAAAGAATGGAAAGTGACCAATATGATGCTGATTTTTATAAAGAGCTCCAGGGGTGATTCAGGAAACCATAGACCAGTGATCCTGACATTGGTGCTGAGCAAAATGATAGAAACTATTCTTACAAACAAATTTGCTTGCCAGATAAATAAGCATGGCTTTATGGGGAAGAATCAACAATGAAGAGTGGGTGACTCTTTATGGGGAAGAATCAACAATGAAGAGTGGGTGACTCGCCAGAATGATGGCTACTGCCTGGAGTCAATACCCTTATTAAATAAACATACACATGCTTACTGTGACTCCAACATCGCTCTAAGCTTCAACAACAAGAGGAAATGTGGAAAAAAGGATTTGCACTCACAAAGAGGGGAGTAGCTGGCTTGTTACGGCGGTTACTACCCCAAATCAAAAAAGCCTGATACTTCACCTTCAATGCATATACAGCATAGTTCTCTGATTCAACGGCAGGGGAGAAGAAAAACTGATACTTCACACATCCAGCAGAGCTCTCTGCTTCAACGGCAGGGGAGAAGAAAAGAGGGTTCGCACTCACAAAGCGGGGAGTAGCTGGCTTGTTACGGCGGTTACTACCCCAAACCAAATGTGCCTGTTACTTCACTTTCGATGCACATCCAGCATGGCTCTCTGCTTCAACAGCATGGGAGAAGACTGATACTTCATGCATATCCAGCATAGCTCCCTGCTTCAACGGCAGGGGAGAAGAAAAACAACCAATAAGGGCTGTATAACATAGTCTGGGTAAAACAAATAAGCATGGGTATAGCTTGCTTATTGCGGCGGCTACTACCCCTACTAACCCTAACTAATCAAGCTAGATATTTCACTTGGATGCAGCTCCATCACTGCTCTCTACATTAAAGGTGGGGGTGGAAGGGAAATAGAACCAAGAGCTAAGAGAAACAGATAAGTATGAGAGAAAAAATGTGTGAAGCTTGCTGGGCAGACTGGATGGGCCATTTGGTCTTCTTCTGCCGTCATTTCTATGTTTCTATGTTTCTATAATTAGCAAGAGGAAATCTTGTCTTACTAAACTTTAATATTTTTCAGAAGTATAAATAAATATGTAGCTATTCAAATATATTCTTCTGATATACATTTTATCTGGGTTCTAATAGGTTGGTACCATTCATGAACCCTAATTACTAAGAATTGGGGTTTTGAAGGTGATTGTTTCTTAATGGAGTCAAACAGGTAGATAAAGTGACAGTAAAAGCCAGAAAGACCCTTGCTGTAGTTACACAATGTTAGATTAAGAACATAAGAACATAAGAAATTGCCATGCTGGGTCAGACCAAGGGTCCATCAAGCCCAGCATCCTGTTTCCAACAGAGGCTAAACCAGGCCACAAGAACCTGGCAAGTACCCAAACACCAAGAAGATCCCATGCTACTGATGCCAGTAATAGCCTTTCCTCATGTTCTTATGTTCTTATGATGTTTGACTGCATAGGGAGAGGAATGGTCAGCAGAAAAAAGGGAGGTGATATTGCCCCTGTATAGGTCCCTGGTGAGACCTCATTTGGAATACTGTCCTCAGTTCTGGAGACCACACTTTCAAAAAGATTTAAACCAATCAAAGTTGGTCCAGAGGGTGGCTACAAATTGGTCAGTGGTTTTCATTCTAAAGCACATGGGGATAGACAAGTAAATCTAAATATGTATACTCTAGAGAAAATGAGAAATAGGGGAGTTATGAGAGAGAAACTTAAAATTTTCAAAGCTTTCAATGCACAAGAGGAGAGCCTCTTTCAACAGAAAAGAGGATCTAGAATGAATGGTCATGGGATGAGGGTGAAAGGGGTAGATTCAGGAGTAATCTTAGGAAATATTTCTTTACAGAGAGGACAGTGGATTCATGGAATGGCCTCCCAGTGGAGGTGGTGGAGACAAAAATAATATCTGAATTCAAGAAAACATGGGATGAATATAGGGATCTCTGAGTCAGTGATGGGAGTTATGAAACTAAATTAGTTGGGTGGATGGGCAGACTAGGTAGGCCATGCGGTCTTTTTCTGCCATCATGTTTCTCTGTTTCTATTGACAAGCTGATATGGCTTATGAAGCATGTATGTCTGTTATACCTCAGATTCTTAACTAACCAAGAAACAATCAGATTCCTTGGCTTTTATAATGTTATCTTGAAATTCAGGCCTTGACCCCAAAATGATCCTTTATAACTCACTCTACTAAAGCCATCAGAATTTTGTGAGAACACATCCTAATACCTGGGTGCTGGGCTGTATAACATCTGATTTTCATGTAAAATGAGGTAGAGAGGCCTTAGGTGAATGCTAATAAAAGTGTAGTTATTTCCAAGCACACTTTCAAGGAGCACGGGTTTTTGATTTCTATTCCAAATAGAACTACTTATTTGAGTCTATCATTACTTTCATGGGACTGAAAAGGCAGCACAGCATGACATCATGCATTAACTGCCATTTTCTATAGCTGTGTTGGAGCTCTATTTGTTTAACAGGGTTTATCAAGTCCTCAATGTGGCAACACAAGGTTTTAGAAAAGCAATTATCCCATCACTGAAAGTAAATCCTTCAAAGATTCAATTATCTCTCTTCTTTGACTTTGAATTTGCCTCTGGACCTTTTTTCTTTTTACTTTTCCATTGCCTCTATTCTTTTTTCAGTTCAGCAAAAAAAGTAGCATAGCAGTGCCAGCAAAAATATGTATTTTTAGATAATTGTGTTGGCACCAATTAATACAATTATGGTCTCTTTTTTTTCCATTCAGATTTTTATGTCAATCCTGAGAAGGTTTTGTTGGTGTTTGTAATTCCCTTTTATTTGGTCCACAAATAAATAAATAAATAAATAAAAAACAAAGAGGAAATATCGAGGCATAATAAGTAGAAAAAAAAAGAGATGATAATGTCTCTTCATGGGTCATTAGTGAGGCCAAACATATTGCACTATGTTCAGTTCTGGAAACAGTACCTCAGAAAAGACAGAGAGGAGAGAGATGGTCCAGGGAAAGGCAACCAAAATGGTGTGGAGTCTGCACCAAAAGCTCATTGAGAAGAGACTGAAGGACTTCAATATGTATGAGAGACAGGAGATATGATGGAGACATTTAAATAACTGAAAGGTATTAATGCACAAGAAGCACACTTTTTCAATGCAAAGCAAATTGTGGAACTAGGGGTCATGATGTGAAGCTCCAGGGGGGTAGGATGAGGAACAATGTCAGGAAGTATTTTTTCATGGCGAGGGTGGTAGATGCCTAGAATGCCCTTCAGAAGGAGGTAGCAGAGATAAAATCTGTAACAGAATTGAAAAAAACAAAACAGTAGAATAAATATACAGGATCCCTGGAGACAGAGGATGATAATTATAATGAAACACTGGGTAGCCTGCAAAGAGCAACAGTTCTGCCAATAACAGCAGTGGTATGACTGCCTTGTGTTTTTAGGAATGCATTGGGTAACCCATTCAGAGCAGCAGTTACAATCCTAAACAGAAAGTATTAGGGCAACCTATAGGGAGAAGCAGTTACAGCTGCAAATAGCAGTGGTTTGAATACATAGAGGTGTTTGCTTGGGAATTGGATTTGTGAAAAACAAAGTTGAAGATGGCAGGGCCTGAAATGGCCTACCAGTAGAGGAGGAGGCCATCACTTTGACAGATTTGGGATGATTAAGACGGTGCAAACTGGGATGTAATATTGTAACATAATAGATGACAGCAGAAAAAGACCAATCGACACATCCAATCTGCCCAATTATTCCTGTCCATACAACCAAGAATATATCCCTATTGCCAAGGATATATTCCTGCTTCCTTCCAGCCATAAAGTGAGACCTCCCAGTCATGACCCCAGAATGCTCCTAACTTATCCAGCTGAATTCTAGCCAGCTGTCTTATTAGATGAGATAATGAAAAGACACAATTTATGAAAAGAATCATAAAGGAGACAAATTGTTAATGACCATTCAAATGGTGCATCAGCATCAGTAACATTTCAAATATTTAAGCAACTATTAGTTAACAAGACTTTATTTGTTTTCTCAGCAATAACAAGATTCAGAAATTTCAAGATTCAGAAAGCACAAAATTCAGAAACTGATTTCAAATATTCTTTTTTATTTATGTATTTATTTAGTTTTTCATTACATTTATTTTCCACCCACCCATAATGGTTCTAGGTATAATGGCTCAAATGGAACTAACTTATTTAATGATTTATTAAGCAAAGGGGCTTCTACAGCTTGTCCACATTTGAGATTTAATTGCTTTCTAACAGAGCATAGAGTGTTGAAAAAATTGGGCAAAATCATCCCTACTCAATTACTTGACCTTTAATGGCCCATTACTTAAACTGCAGGAAGGAACTTGTAAATTCGTCACCAGAGCAAACAATGAACATGGGTTGTTCCATGCAAGAATAATTCTATTCAAATAATAGATCCTCTTTGCTTCCTTCACTGCCAGATTATATTTCTTAAAATGACATTTATTAGTTTTGCCAGATAAAACAAATAATCTGTATACAATTACACAATAGTAACGTTATATAACCATATTGCTTGGCATTCATGACACATAGAAATCTCCACTTGACTAAGAAATATATTGATACATTTCAAAAACATCTTCTTTCATCAGTGACAAATCAGTTTACGATTAAAAACAACACAACAAATCCAGCAAAAATTTCTCACAAAAATGAGAAGTCAAAAATACTGTCATGTCCTTATGCCCAAATGTAACTATAAGTAATGTGGAAATGTTGCCAAATTTTATAAAATTCCCCCATTTTATTCTTCCATCAAGCTGAAAACATTTTTATATTGTATATATCCTGTAATCTAAAAATCTCTTAGTATGTAATTTAAATCACATACCACAGCCAATATAGCTGGATAACTTTAGCACAGCTGAAGATTTTACTTAAGTTAACTGGATAAACATATCCAGCTAACTTTAAGATTGCCAAAGATATACAGTAGTGCATCTCTGCTGCTATATATCTGTTGCGTTCATGCCTGTTCTCGCCCTCGCTCCACCCTCTCTACCTTAGTGGTGTCTCCCTTTGGGCTGACGGACAGATGCTGCTGCAGCTTCTCCTCGCCGTTCTTTCTGGAATCCCCGGGCTGGCCTGGCGCTGCGGATCCACCATGTTCTTGATGATGTAAGGGCGCGCGCGTGCGCGTGCTCCAGAGTTTGTACAGCAAGGGTGCGAACCTCGGGGGCTTCCCCCCATAGTAACGTCATCCGTTTCCAGTTTAAAAGGTCTTTGCTTGCTACTACGAATCGAGTTAGCAAGGGGAATTCTTTCTCCGTTGCTCTGCCTCCACAACTTTACCTAGGGGTACCCGCTCCTCGGGGGCCCCGCTCTCTTTTCTTGATTTCAGATTGCTAAGACAGGATCCGGTACTCGCTCCACAAGGGCCTATGTTCCTAATCTCCGAAGACTCCCTTCTGTCTAAGATGTTATCGCAGGTACGGAGATCGTGAGTCATTATTGTAGATTGCAGATAGGAACCGGTACTCGCTCCACGAGCGCCCATGTTCCTAAATCCCTTCTCAACTCTCTTCTATTTCAGAAGCTATTATATACCTATATCCTGAGCATTACTATTATAGATAGCAGATAGGAACTGGTACTCTCTCCACGAGGGCCTATCTTCCTAAAACTCTCCAAAGACTCTCTTCTATTCCATAAGCCATTTCATACACAGATATTGTGAGTTCTCATTCCAGACTGCATATAGGAACCAGCACTCGCCTACGACTCCTGTTCCTGAATATACTGAAGACTCTGTTGCATAGACGCCATTACAGAATTCTACAATTGTGAGTGTATCATCTACTACTGGTTATGTATCCAGCATACCCAGTCTACTCACTACCTATAGTCTCTCTCTACAGCTCAGCAACCCAGAGACCGCAATTCCAGTATCTGAAGGACTTCAGCCCTGCTGCGCACATTAGCTCACTACTGCCACCTCTGGTGGTTCTACTTCCTGTCTAATAAAGAACTATCTGTGTTTGTCTCCATACTCCAGCCTAGCCGGTGGTCCCTCTCAGGATATCCTCCTGGGGGCGTTGTCATCTGCCATCGGCCCAGGGATTCACCAATTACCTCAAGTGTTATTCCTTACACTACTAGAGCAGTATTATACGACTGCCACTCTGTGGGAAGCCAACCCACCACAGATCATTAACTCCGCCTACGGAGTATTACAATTGTTAGCTCTTCCCCTTGGCAGGGTGATTCATAACTGATTGCTAACTCCCTGGTGGACTTATATCAGATTGCTACTCCTAACAGTAGGGATTGATAACAGATTGTTAACTCCTCCCTCTCCAGGAGGAGATCCATATCAGACTACTAACTCCTTCCCCTACAGGAGAAGCTCAATAACAGATTTGCTAACTCCGAGCAGCAGAATTATACAGATTAATAACTCCTCCCCTCTGGAGGAGTAGATCTACAACAGATTGCTAGCTCCTCCCTTCTAGAGGAGCAGATCTACAACAATATCCCTGAAAATTTAGCTATATAATTTTATAGCAGTAAAGATAGCGAAGATCGGTGTGTGGAAAAAGCCCTTTATTAAAGTTTGCCCCATCACATGGTAGGAGCACAAGATGGTGCCGGCCGTCCATTGCTCCTACCATGTGACAGAGGCCCATGGTAGCCCCTGTGACATAGTAAGGGCAAAGGCTATTGGCGCCATTTTGAATACCGGCAGCCGGCAGCCCGAGTGCAGGAGATTGCTCCAGGACTCTCGCTGGACCACCAGGGACTTTTGGCAAGTCTTGGGGGGGGGGTCAGGAGGGTGGGGGGTTGTAGTAAATTAAAGTTAAACGGTTGGGATGGGGGGGTTTTGGGAAACAAATACATATGTAACTAATGAATGGATCGGGGTCCCCCGAGAACGATGCAACGGATTTGGGTCCTGATGAATACGAATACCGAATGGGACGAATCTGTCCCTGCTGCACATCCCTAACATATAGTGGGGCTGTTGCCTTGTGTTACCCAGAGGAAATAAGACACACACACATACACATAGACAGACACACAGATACAGGCAAATGAGTTTATACTATATTCTGGAAAAGGCAATGATTATATCCATGCAATGTATATAACAACAATATACTGATAAGCATCATTGCAATTATATATGACCACTTATGAAAAAGATCCAGAGAGACAGAAAAGTGGTAGAATAAGTATTTATAAGGATACGTTGTCAGTGGCTGCTTGGTGGTTACTCATCTGAATAATCAGATACAGTCAGATAAGTTCCCACCTCCTGTTCTGTCCCCTTTGGACAGGTAGAAAAACTTCAGTAGTCCACAAGGAATTGGCTCTTTTGAATTTGGGGACTTACAGTGGTCAGTGAGCAAAATCGGGGTTGCTGCTCAGTCTGTGCCAACATTGTGCTGATGTGATCTTCCTTATATCTTTCCTAGCTGGCTTACACAGGCACAGTCTTCTTTTCTTTGTTCTCTGCTACTTAGAGCCACTCCTCAACCAGGAAATATAGAAGTCTAGCAACTGCATGTTAAAAGTCATCATCGTTTATAGAGGCAGCAGTAGAGTTCCTTATTTTCTGATCTAAAGTGATTACTTCCTCATTTTTCACTCATTTTGACCATCTGTGTCTATTAAAACTTAAATAAAGTATTATTTTGCAGTTTCTATAATTTATCACTATTTAAGTTCAGCTTCTGTACTTTAGCTATAATATTTCATGACAGTTTCTTATCTCTAAGCTACAGAGTCTCTTCTGGCCTATCTGGGCTTGTATTCAACTATACAATTCCTTAGACAAGGCAGTTCCTCATTCTTTAACTTGCAATGTTCTTTTACTAAGTAAAGGTGTAACTACATTATTTCACTGTAAACAGGTAAGTCCCTTGGCGATGATCCATTTTACATGGGAGCTATTTAGCCCTATTTGTAACACTGAAGTATCTTATAAACCTCTGTCCCTATACTCCAATACAATACCTCCTACCCTTCTTTTTTTTATCAGTCTTTTTATTGAATGAAGGGATTACACTTACAAAGCATTCTACCACAACATAGCGATTATGCAAACAGATTTTATTTCCCCCCTGAAACAACATAGATTGATCAAAAATGTATGAAGATTCTATTGTCAATTTTCAAATTATTCAACTTACCAAATTTTCTGTTTATTTGAATTTTCAATCAAAGGCACAATCATGGCATTATTATTTTAATGTCAAGGACACATATATTCTAGCTGCAGTTGAAAGTTTCTTGACAAAGAGTAAAAAACCACTCCCAAATTTTATAGAAATGTTTATATATATATGTTAGATTTCAGTGGAATGTATTTATGCCCAAATTTTACAAGCCTGGCACATGTAAGATTCGGGGCTTACACATGTGGCCTGGCCTTGCACACGCCGCGTGCATTTTACAAGGGGCCCAGCCATGCTTGTAACTCCATTATGTGCTGCAGTGCGGGGCTCAAAGAAAGGGGCGGGCCAAAGGGCGTGGTCTGTGTGGGGAGGGGATGGGCCGGAAAAGCATCATTTGACACTGTCAAATAAGGAGCAGACTGGGAGGGAATTTCCCAGCCCCCTAGCCTGACCTCCCTTTCCCTTCCCCTATCCTTCCCTCCCCCATCCCTATCCTAAATCCCCCCAAATTCATTGTCCTACCTTTTGCTCCTGCTTCTGAGCAGTCCCAGGGGTTTACGCACGTGGCCGAGCCCTTTGAAAATTGGCCCGGTGAGTGTAAGGCCCGGGTTTCATGCGCATAAGTGTTTTAAAATCCAGCCCTAAATGTCTAGCATCTTTTGCAGATACAATTTAGCATTAGGGAAAAATAGCAAAATATTTTCTGCAAATAGTAAAGTTTTCAAATATGAAGAGTGACATGTTCCTTCTGCTTCATTGGTAATCTTCTCTAGTTTAAACACAAGTGGTTCTAGATAAATAATAAGGAGGATAATGGACAAATTGTTGTGTTCTCCAAGTCAACAAAAAAGGGTTTCTGATAACATATTATTAACCCAAATCCTTGCCTCAGAGTTTGAGTGAAATACATAGATATATTTAAATTTTGGGCCCTGAAATCCATATAGCTATAAAGTCTACTTCAAATAAAACCAAGAGTCACTATCAAAAGCTTTTTTCTGCTTTAAACCCTATTAAAATAGAATCCTTGATCTTTTCTTGTTGCCAGTTTTCTAATAAAGCCAATACTCTTTGTACATTGATCACAGCTTTCCTTCCATGAACAAAGCCTACCTATCCTTTCAAAATTATAGTAGGTATAATGAGTTTTAGCCTATTTGCTAAGTCTTTTGCAGACAGTTTAACATTTTATATCAATAACAAAATAGGTCTATACAATGTCACAAGTTTGGGATCCTTGCCCATCTTAGACAACACAATACTGGCGCTTTTAAAAGAACTTGGCATTTATTTATTTATTTAACAGCTTTTTTTATACCGACATTAAAATACACATCATATCAGTTTACATTTAACGAAAAGAAGGAAAATACAATGAACAGGGGAGGGGGAAACGGGCAACTGAAATAAGAACTACGAGGCTCAGGAACAACAAGCCTAGCAACATTGCAACCAAAAAGAGAAGAAGGAGAGAGATGGAAAACAATTAACACAGAAAAACAAAATGTTTACATTTTTACTTGAGATAACTGATTGCATTGGATTTATATCTGGGAAAAATAAGACAACAAATGTGGAAGGGTAGGGGAGATGGGCATCGTCGAAAGATTAATCTGGGAAAGCTTGTTGAAAAAGCCATGTCTTTAGCATTTTTCTGAATTTGAAAGGGCATGGCTCAAGGCGGAGATTGAGAGGTAGAGAATTCCAGAGTGTGGGGCCAGCAATTGAGAGGGCACGATCCTTTGTGGTGGTAAGTCGGGCTTTCTTAAGAGGTGGGACTTGTAATGTGTATTTACGGTTCGTTCTAGTGGGACGGGAGGATTTTGAGAGTTGTAAAGGTTCACTGAGCCACAAAGAATTATGTTTCTGAATGGCTTTGTGCAAGATGGTAAGAGTTTTAAATAGGATGTGGGATGAGATGGGGAGCCAGTGTAGGTCTTTGAGTATAGGGGTTATGTGGTCAAATTTGCAGGCATTGCTGATCATCCTCGCTGTTGCATTTTGTAATATCTGGAGAGGTCTGATGGTGGATAAAGAGAGACCAAGATATAGGGAGTTGCAGTAATCAAGCTTAGATGATAGCGTAGCTTGAATGATAGTTTTGAGATCATGTGTGTGGAGTAGAGGCTTGAGCTTTTTTATAACCATGAGCTTATAATAACCTTATGATGGAGGTAATATGGTTTTTTAAGCTCAGATGTTGGTCAACTAGAACACCTAGATTTCGTACAGGAGGTTGTGAGAAGAATGCCGAAGTCATGGGGTCATTGGATGGAGAAAGCTTAAAAGTCTGTAGTTGTGGATGAGAAGGAGCTCAGTTTTAGCAGGGTTGAGGGCAAGCTGAAGGGAGGTCAGTAGTGTGTTAATGGAAGAGAGGCATTTCTCCCAGAAATTTAGGGTAGCAGTTAGAGATTCATGGATAGGGATGATGATTTGGACATCATCTGTGTAGATGTAGAATTTGAGACCGAGGTCTGATAGGTGATGACAGAGGGGGAGGAGGTATATGTTAAATAGAGTAGAGGAGAGGGAAGAGCCTTGGGGCACACCTTGCGAGAGGGTGAAGAGGGAGGGAGGATTCAGAGGTACCTAGTTTAACAGAGAAGCGTCTGTTAGTTAGGTAGGATCTGAACCACAGAAGGGCAGTGCCAGAGATACCGATATCGGCTAGACGGGAGATGAGGAGAATGTGGCTTATCGTATCAAAAGCCGCAGAGATGTCAAAGAAAGCGATGAGGAAGTTATGATCTTGGTCAAGGCCAATGAGGAGGAAATCTGAGCGAGATAGCAAGAGGGTTTCAGTACTTAAATTTTTGCGAAAGCCAAACTGTGAAGGATGAAGTATGTCATTGTCATCTAGGTATTCCATGAGTTGGGTGTTTGCTACTTTCTCCATGATTTTAGAAATGAGGGGGAGATTGGAGATGGGACGGTAGTTGGCAGGGTCTTTGGGGTCAAGGGAAGGCTTTTTGAGAAGGGGTTTGACTACAGCATGTTTAAGGGGATCGGGAACTGAGCCAGTGGAAAAGGAGCAATTAATAATATCTGCTAGGGGTTGTGCAATAATATTGGGGATGGAGAGTAGGGTTTTCATGGGTATGGTTTCGAAAGGGTGGGAAGCAGGCTTGGATTTCTTGAGGATTGTCTCAATTTCCTTAGAGGAGGTGAGGTCAATGGAGTTAAGTGAATTTTTCGGGGAAGAGGTGATGTGGATAGGCTGGAGATAGCAGGGCGTGGGTGTGGTTGCATTGGGGAAGGTGAGGAGTAATTTAGCTATTTTGTTGTGGAAGAACTGAGCAAGTTCTTCATATTTTGTGCTAGCTTCTTCGTCAGTGATGATGGGGATGGAAGGGTTTGTAAGGGCTGCGACATAGGTGAAGAGGGCTTTGGGGTTGAAAGTGTATTAATGAACCTTGGAGGCGTAGTAGTCCCGTTTGGTTTTTTGAATGGCAAAGCGGTATGTGTGTAGGTAGGATTTGTAGGCGGTGGAGCGCAGTGGGTTCGGGTCTTTACGTCAAGCTCTTTCTTTGATGCACAATTCTCAAACCTTTTCAGTTGGAAAGAAATCAATAGAACTAGGTGTCATGAAATGAAACTCCAGGGAGGATGATTCAACCAATGTCAGGAAATATTTCTTCATGGAGAGTGTGGTGAATGCCTGGAATGCCCTTCTGGTAGAGGTGGTGAAGACAAAAACAAGGAATTCAAAGGGGCTTGGGAGAAACATTGTAGATCCTTAAAGGCTAGAGGATGGACATAAAGAAAAGAGTGCATGGGGATAACTGGGGGTAACTGGCTAGTGTGGCATTTGCTACCCTTAACAAATAAGCCTTGATACTGTTAATGCAACTCCATCATTGCTCTCTGCTTCAACGGCAGTGAGAAATGGGGAATTGGATTCAGACAATAACCAACGAAGGTCCCATCCTTTATGGTTTGGAGAACAAATAAACATGGGGATAACTAGCTGATGTGGCGCTTACTACCCTTAATCACTAAGCCTGATACTTTGATGCAACTCCAACATTGCTCTCTGTTTTCACGGCAATGGTTAAGGGAAATTGAATTCAAACAGCATCCAAGGGCCCTGGCTTTTACAGTCTGGTAAACTGATAAGCAGGGAAGTAATTTGCAGAGTGCAGCAAATACTGGCATAAGCTTGCTGGGCAGACTGGGTGGATCATTTGGTCCTTTTCTGCCATCATTTCAATGTTTCCATGTTTCTTTGAAACCTTTGGACAATATTCAAATGACTAGAATGGTTAAAAGTTACTGGCCATATATCAATGGCATCTTGGCTTACAAATATGAGCATTCTCTTTATACTAAAGTCATTGCCTTTCTGATTTCAGTAGGGTATGTACCAATTGTGATAGGGTGTGACTTTAATTGTATAGTGAATATATGTTTAGACAAGCAAGCAAGCTTGCAACTCATTAAAACAATTAGGGAAGTCTAAGGGGATACCATTTTTATCTAATACATTGCAGATATTGGATGCTTGGAGGATTCTCCATCGAGGGAAATTAATTTTATAAATATAGTAAGAGCCCATGATACTAAAACAAGAATTGATTCCTTATTGATATCTGCAAGATTATTTTTTCATCTTCAGAATGCTAATATTGAAACTTTAATTATCTCAGATCATTGTCCAGTTTCCTATGGTCTTGAGAGTCTAACTCCTTCTGTTAATTATACTTTTTGGAGAATGCCTAGGTGATTGATTCAGCATAACAATTTTTGAGCTATTTCTTGAAAAGAAATGGTTGGACTTTGTACAAAATAATGCTATGCATGTTGACACTCCAATCCTTTTATGGGAAACTGCAAAAGTTGTTCAAGGTGAAATGTTTAGATATGTTATTATGAAAAAAAAAAAGAAGAAATAGATAAGGATATACTAATGTTAACTAAAGTGACACAAATGCTCCAAAAATTCCTTCTTAATCTGAATTCAAAATAAGATATTTATTTATTTATTTATTTATTTAAAAGTTCTTATATACTGCTTATACAATTAGGTAACTGATCTATGCAGTTTACAGTTTGCTTACATACATAAATTACAAATAAAACAAGTAAAAACAATATAAAACAATGTACAATTACTGATTAATAGTTAGAAACATAAATTAATGAGATAAATAAAAGTCATAAAACTGTAACTATGTGATCTTATACGCAATGGAGCAGTAATATGTTTTAAGAGCTTTTCTGAAATCTTTAATATTTGATATGAGATGGATATTTTCAGCAAAGAGTTCCATAAAACCGGACCAGCAACTGAGAATGCTCGCTTATGAGTCAAGTCCAGCCTTGCTGTCTTGATTGTGGGCACTTTGAAGATGCATTTGTCCATGGAATGTAATTGTCGAGATGGTTTATAAAGCCTTAGCATTGAACATAGCCAGACTGACGATGGATTGTAGATTAAATTATGAATGATAATAAGAATTTTGTATATTGGGAGACCAAAATGGCTGTCAAAGAGTGAACAGCGAACGTCTGGGCTCCGGAGGCATCCTACTTTGATTTTGCCTTAATTCCTTGGAATCTTAAATTTCTTGACTCCCATTCCTAATCAAGCTCCATGGGAGGAATGGCAGTAGAAAATAAGGCATGGGTTAACTTAAAGGCAAGATTGTATATAAGTTTTATTTCCTATGAAGTCTGCTTTAATTTACATTCTGGTGTCCTAATTTCCTATAATAGAAGATATAAATGTTAGTAAGGAAGTGATTCTAAATGTTTTCTTTTTTTCCTATTACATTTAAATCTTAACATGATGTCATATTCTGAGAACTTCGTTCTGTATATTTATTTTGAAAATTCAATAAACAAAAAAAAAAAACCAAAAAAAAGAACTTTGCATTGAATATGATATGACACTGCTAAACAGTGCAAAAATTGTAACGTTGGAGTAATATGATCTTTATGAGGTATGTTATATATTTATCTCCTCTTTTATTATAGAAATACAAGATGGAAAAAGCGGTATTTGTATTTCTTCCAAAAATATTTTTACTATCTTTAGACATTATTATCATACTTTGTACTCAACTAAGCAAGGCAAAGAGACTAAAAGGCAGACCTTTATGAGAGATATGCAATTGCCTTGCATTAACTTGGCTCAGATGGAAGGCTTAAATAGGCCCATTAAAGATCAAGAGATAAGACAGGCTATAACTGAATTATCATAGTTAAAGTCTCTTACACGAGATGGACCAACTGCCCCAATTTTTTAAAATATTGCAACAACATATGACACCTAATCTGAGGGCACTTTTTGAAGCAATGGCACTATGAAACTACTGATACTGTTATTTTGAACCAACTCCCCACTTCATCCCATGACATCTTCTCCATCCCCAGACCGAAAAAAAGAGGAGGTGGCATTCTCCTTGCCACAAAAAAACCCCTTAAACTCAGGCCTATGAATATCAACCCCCCACCCAAGCTTGAAATTGGCATATTTAAGTCTACTGAGCTCCAAATCTGCCTTGTCTACGCCCCCCCCCTGGCCTCCTGGAACAAAACCCTTCCCCCCTCATTGAACTCATTTCCAATAACATAAATAACGAAAAACCTGCCATTCTATTGGGAGACTTCAATCTCCACGTGGACTCCTTACCTCTCTCGCCATCCTGTGAAACCTTCCTAGCCACCCTTCAAGCCCTAGGCTTCACACAAATCATATCAGCCCCTACGCACAATGCAGGACACACCCTTGACCTCATTTTCACTAATTCCTGTATCCAAATCCCTTCACCCCCCCCACCTGCACCCTTGTACCATGGTCTGACCATGCCCTTATTGAGGCTCAACTCACCTTAAGTGCCACCATCTCCTGCAACCCCTCACAAAACAATTCCTATTCCTTCCGCAAAACATGCACAACTGATGAGCTCACCACAGCACTCTATGAATACCTTAACAATCTTGATTGCTCCTCCCCTGACTCTGCACTCAACTCCTGGACTAGCCTCACACAAGACATAGCCAATAAAATATGCCCCCTCATCACCCGCAAGCAACGCTCCTCTCCCGCCAATAACAAACCCTGGTACACTATAGAACTGCACCAAATGAAACACAACCTTAGACTCAAAGAAAGAGCTTGGCGTAAAGACCCGAACCCACTGCGCTCCACAGCCTAGAAATCCTACCTACACACATACCGTCTTGCCATTCAAAAAACCAAACGGGACTACTACGCCTCCAGCTCAGCAACCCAGAGACCACAATTCCAGTATCTGAGAATTCCAGTATCTGAGAATTCCACAATTCCAGTATCACAATTCAGCCCTGCCGGACACATCAGCTCACTACTGCCACCTCTGGTGGTTCTACTTCCAGTCTAATAAAGAACTATCTGTGTTTGTCTCAATACTCCAGCCTAGCCGGTGGTCCCTCTCAGGATATCCTCCTGGGGGCGCTGTCATCTGCCATTGGCCCAAGGATTTACCAATTTCCATTAAGTGTTATTCCTTAGACAACAGAGTGGTAAACTATCATATAGACTGCCACTCTGTGGGAGCCAACCCACAACAGATCATTAACTCTGCCTATGAAGTATTACAAATTGCTAGCTCCTCCCCTTTGGGGAGCAGCATTGAACACCCTGCAATCATTTTTTCACCTGAAAAGCTAATTATCAAAATGGAGAGACAGAGCTAAATGTAAAATCCCAACAAGGGACCGAGGAGCCAGGAGCTAAGACACTGAGAGACTTCTATTCCAGAGATATCAAGGCCCAGGAGCATACAGCTGGATCACCCTCCTAAGAGACTGAGTTAAGTACATTTTACACAGAGTGTATCTTAGCAGAGGAGGTAGAATGTTTTATTTCCTTGCTTTTTTTTTCACAAGATCAGTATCTCATTTTAACTGCTTCATCCTTTCACCTGAAGTGAAGCATAAATCCTTGCAAGCAGGTACTGGGAAAGAAAAACTGGGGGACAGTGGTCTTTCTGTAAGAGACTGAAACCAGGCCCTCTTTCCGTTTAGTACCAAGTAAACCATTTGGGGAAGCTCCCCAGGAGAGAGAGAGACCTTCCACATACTGCAGTGGTCATCTATTTGGTTTGACATCTAGCCAACTCCACTGTCAAGAGGGATGTCTTCATTTTCATGATTGTTTATTTTCCATACAATTTTGTGTTTGGGACAGGTGCACCCTTTACACACTGGTGACATTGGGGTGGATCTGTTTCTTCCCCCCTTTTTGAGTACTCAGGGGTAAAGAATATTTTTGAAAGATGTGTATTTCACTGCCTCCCACCCCCCCATACATACAAACCTTTCTCTATTAGCGTCCCCTACTTTTTTTTTTCTATTCATATGAATATGTTGGTTGCCCTAGTTAGCAGGTAACACCCAGTGTTGTTTTTGCATTGCTTGATATAAAATAAGAAAACTGCAAGTTTATATTATATTTCACTACTGTAATTTTCCTATTTAATGTTCTGGTTGGATTTACTGTCTACTTATACAATACTAGTAAAAGGGTTAATTACTATTTTATTCTGGTGTGATGATTTTATCAGGTCAGTGGTGCCTCAAGGGAGAGGTTGTTTGGGAAGGGCATAGAATTGTGGTAGTGGGATGACTGGGACCCTCTCTCATCCCTCAATGAGGTTACAAACCCAAAGATATTTCATTTTAGTAAATATAATTTCTCATGTGGTACTCCCTACCCTAAGCATAGTGGTGATTCATGGTCCAGAGCAAATGGGGGGGGGGGGGGGGGGGGACGGACGACACACACACTTGTAAATTGAGAAGGCCCAGTTCATGAAGTAACCATTCTTCTACCTTCTCCTCAACATTCACAAAACTTAGGTGATCCTTTTTGCCTGATATTCTAAATCCTCAATTTTTTCATCCTTCTTTGCCATAGATTTCTCTAATAACTGTACATGCCATTCTAATTGTAAATTGTCATCTTCCACAGCCAGTATATGACCTTCTGAGGTAATGAGCTGAGTTCCTGTTTCACATAAATAATTTTTAACTTTGGTGATTTGTGAAGAAATCTGCTTTAATTTACTTTCCAATGCATTGCCACTGCCACAGTAAGTTTAGCTATGAGTGCCACATCTAACTGTTCTGGCTCATTAAATTTTAGTTCTGGCACATTATCATCTTTGGTGTCCACCATCTTAGCCTCAGCGGGTTTAGCCTTCTCTTTATCTTTTAACAGTTCTTACCGATATAACTTCTCCGTTCCACTCAACAAATCTGTCCATGTAATGCTGGAATATCTCAGAGGAAGAAATTCATCAAAAAGTATGGCACCCAAACTCTGCAGCATATGTTCCGCTGAGTCTGCCACATTACCTGACCCCCTACCTCCTACATGTCTTAAACCATGGCTTTATTTAAATTCTTCATCCCATAATGTGTAATAGCTCTGTGAAATGGATGTGGGCCTTTTAAATGCACACATGAGGCTCTCAGGTCATGCCCATCACATGACTTTCCTCATTGCTTGACTGAATATAAGAAATGGCAGATGCAAAATCTGCCCATGTCACTGTCTGGAGCCAAGGCTGCCCTCTTACTTCATGCTGGTGCTGCAGGGCTACCACAGAAATCCACAAAACATTGGGGAGTTCTCCTGCCCATTCCTATAAGTATGTACCTTTGTATATTATACCTGCTGCCCCATTAGTGTAGTAAATGGGGAAAGGTTCGCTCTCAGTATCCTTGTGAGTTCAACAAGCAAAATACTTTGTGATAAACACACTAAAAAAATAAATTTGAAACTGGCAATAATTTTTAATTCTGCACATAAATGTTATGCCACTCTAGACAGAAAATTACAACCATTATAGAAATTAGTATTAAATATGTCCTTTAAATGCTACATTTATAATTAGGGCTTCCTGTTTTATGGCACATATTTCTCAGCGTTTCATAACGTTTGTCTTCAGGGAGCCTGCATTTATAGGATTAGTTCTGAGAGCTCTTGGTATTATAAGATAGTGTGTTTATAATAACTGCTATACAATTCTGAGCCACCAAAAAAATTAAATAAAATGCTCACAAAACCAAGAGCACTATTTATTATAATTACTGTTTGCTTCATATTGGCAGTAATGCTCAGCATTCAAATCCCACTGATTTAATGACCAGCTATAAAGTTAAACATTCCCCCTAGGCTTTTAACTCCTTCAACCAGCCATTAGCAAACACCTTAGAATCAGTTGTTATATTATTCAATTAAAACCTCAACTCACTGACATATGATTAAATCGATGTCGAACTTAAACAAAGTTTGCATACAAAGAGATGAGCAAATCATGCTTTAATTTATGAGGTGTGTTTGCTGCAGCCTGTCAGCAGAATGAAAACGGGTTCACAGTTGAATGAATTAAGTTTGTGTGGCAGAAAATCTTAACTCAAATGTCATTTGTCACTCCCTATAAATATTCAACAAGCACAATCTCTCAAAGGCTGCTGTGTTTCTATTTTAGAAACACTCATCTACATAGCTAGTCAAACAATCAAAATAGCTAGTCAACCATAGACTACTAATCCAATGGATTTGCCAGTGTTTACACAGCAAAATAACGAAGGATAAGAGTTATTTTCAATAGCTGTACAGGATTTGCTATAAACCTTGTTTATTCTGCTGTGATGAAAGAATCATCATTGCATGCTGAAGTATATGGTGGCATAGATAACACCCAATTCTCTTAGGACTGAATTCACCCAAATGTATTTGGCCTATGAAGGGTGAATAGTGGAAAATATTTCATTTTTGGCAAATAGAAACTGTTGTAAATTAGCTATTTGGCAGGTACTTGGGTAAAACTACTTAGCACAGTTCACAAAAAAAGGTAATTTGAAAGATGTAGGAGGAATGACCGTAGATGTTCCATTAATGATCTTCCCACAAACACCCATTCATCCAAAGGCATAAGCAGTTTTTAATCACATTTACAGGATCTCAAACACAAATTCATCTGCTCCTACTCCAGGCTGGCTTAATTCTGTTTTGGAGTACTGCTATAGAGAAGCAGTTCCCGTTATTTCCAGTGGCAGTGATTGTATGTATGTATGTATTTATTTATTTATTTATCAAGTTTTATATACTGTCATTCGGTTTCGCCATCATAACGGTTTACAAAAAATACGATGTTTACAAGGTTAAGGAGGTTAACAAGGTTTTCAAAAAGGTTCAAATGATTGTTAACATAGAGACATCATATACAAGTTATTTGCTGTTCAGGTTTTTATGTTTCAATTCTTTGTTATAATATATACTTGAGTTGAGTTTCAGTTTTCTTAAGGTTAGGCCGGAGGGGGGTGGCTTTTTTTTGTTCATTGGGTGAGTTGGTATGCTTTGGTGAACATCCATGTTTTTAGATCTTTTTTGAAAGTTTTTAGGTTTTCTTGAGTTCTGAGTTTGGTTGGGAGGGGAGTTCCAGAGTTTCAGGCTTCCTAGAGAGATTGCTCTCTTTTGGGTTGAGGTGAGTTGTTTGGAATGAGTAGATGGTGTCTTTAGAAGTCTTTTATTTGCTGATCTGAGGTTTCTGTTTGGGGTATGTAGTTTTATGGAGGAACTTAGCCAGTTTTCTTGTTTTTCATATATCATTTTATGAAATATGGATAGTATTTTGTATTCAATCCTGAATTTTATTGGTAGCCAGTGTAGTGAGATAAGTGTTGGAGTGATGTGGTCATGTTTTTTAGATCCAGTGAGGATTCTTGCAGCTGCGTTTTGTAGGATTTGGAGTGGATGGATAGTGTTTAGAGGTAAGTTGAAAAGGAGTGAGTTACAGTAGTCCAGGTTAGAGAAAATGAATAATTGAAGGAGTGATCTGAAGTCGATGGTGGAAAGAAAAGGTTTTAATTGACGGAGTGTAGTAGTTTATGAAATCCGTCTTTGATTTTTGTTGGGATGTGGTTTTTGAAAGAAAGTTCCTTGTCAATTATTACTCCAAGATTGCGGGCAAGATTGACCGGAGATATAATCGTATTTTGGTTCATTAGGTTGAGTGGTGGAAGTTGAGGGGAGTTGTTCTTTCTGTCTAATATGATTATTTCAGTCTTGTTGAAGTTAAGGATGAGTTTTAAGTTGGTTAGTATTTCCTTTATTCTGCTTAGGTAAGTGGCTGTTAATTTGTAAGTTTCTTCTAGTGATTTTTGTATTGGGATTAATATTTGAATGTCATCAGCATAGATGAAGTGGGTCAGACTAAGATTTGAAAGGAATTGGCATATTGGAAGCAGATAGATGTTGAAGAGCATCGATGATAGAGCGGATCCTTGGGGAACTCCAGTGTTTAGATTAATTTTCATTGAGAGGGTATCATTGAGCAGCACTTGGTAGGTTCTTTGTGATAGGTATGAAGAGAACCATTGTAGGGTTGTTTCCTTTGCCCCAATTTCAGATAGAAGGTCAATACTTCTTCCCTTATTTTCCCCTCATTATTTAAGCCCTCTGCCTGAAAGACATACCCAAGTAGTACAGGGAATATTCACCAGACTCAAGGGTTAGAGAGAATTTCACCAAATAATTGAATGAAGCCTTGGAAAACAAAAGCAGATGTGATAAGCATCATAGACCAAACAGCTGAGCATGTAAAGCATCATCAACATGATGACAAATGCATGCTTTACCTCAGCATCTCAAGAATACATGCCACTACCAGAGCACTTTTTCTTCAACATACACCAATATAAGGGAATACTTGTGTAATGGTGTTTTTTCTCTGTACGGTGGCTATATTGAAGGACAACCAATTTGTGGCTGTCCTTTTTATTCGCCCCGTCTATTACTCTTTATTATCGTAATTTTGTAATGATATAATTTTTCTATGACAATTTTTTCTTTTTTCTTTTTGATAAAACCCCAACTCCCTGTTCGCTGAGGCGACCCGTTGATTAGTGATAGAATACTTATCGAGGCATCTGTCTCTATTTCTTCTTACAGGATCGCATCTGCTTGCCCGACATGGGCCATGTTTCGGCACGGGTGTGCCTGCTTCAGGGGCTACAAGAGGGGTAGCTACTGCGTCCTTACTGGGTGCACAGCAGCTGGTATATCTTCAACTAAATAAAATTGAAAACGATCAGACTAAATCTAATAACTGTTATAACCGCATATTTTTCTCACTCACCATTGTCAAGTCAAAAAAACTTACGTTTGTAGTTGCCGTACTTCTGTATGTGGACGACGCCTCATTTTCATGTCTAAGGCGTGTATGCCTATTCTGTGCTTTTATACTTACCGCGGGTACCCACCCATTCTCTTCACTGAACTGAGGCTGACTCCGGTGTTCTAAATTAAGGTAATTGTTAGCCTGTGAGCACTGACAGAGTAAAACCATGCTCCAAGTGGCTGACCAGACCCAAAGAGTTCCTCATACCCCTTTTGGGGCCCAATGGCCTAGAAGATCTGCCAATGGACCAAGACACTACAATAGACATGCCTGAGGAGAGAGCAGGTAAGACTTGTTAAAATCTTTGTCAAATAGCAAATCTTGCTGGAGAAAATTTTCCATTTACTGACAAAGAAGACACTTTTAATCTTGTAAGGAGTATTTATACCTTTGATCAAAAGATGTGATATTGGTAGGAGGCAGCTGTGACTGGGCTCTGCCAGCAGGTGGCAGAGCACAGCCTCAGGGAGCTTCAGAGAGTGCTGAGCTTGCTTCAGAAAAAAGTAGAAAGCAAGTTTCTTTTTCATCTCATATTGAAAGAAAGAAGTGGGCAAGTTTTGGGAAAATATCTCCTTCCTACGTTTGTCAGCCATGTCTGAAGAGTCTGGAGGAAGGTAATTAAGCTGTGGGACTTCCTCCCAGTGTTACTGAAAGATACTGCTAATCTGTAGAATCTACAATTGAGAAGATGAAGGACAGCAGAAGATCCAGCACAGGATCCTGTGAGTAACTATCTTGACTGGATTCAGAAGCTGTGGAAAGAAGTACTTTAGCAGAAAGAGAAGGATTGACTGCAATATTTTATCTTTTGGAGTGTATTTTTTCCAGGGCTCTGACTGTCCATATTTGTATCATTTGTAATAAGTAAAAAGATGTTCATTTGGGAACCACCATTTTTGTTGACCTGTGTAGTGATTTTAACAAAGGGAAAAGGACTATACATTCAGTGGGAGAGCTAACAGAGAATTCTGTCACTCTAAGAGATGGATGACACGAGAGACTCTTGATTGTGTGACTGTGCATGTTAGTTACAATAGTAAGCTTGGCCTTGAGAGTTTAGGGGCCAAGAGGGCCAGGGAAATTGTGTGTGTCTTGGGTGGGGAATGCTATATGGTTGTAGGCCCCATGAGAGATATGAAGCATCTGGAACATACTTTCCTTCTGCATTTCTCTACTGGTGGGCATATATTCTTCATAATATGAGGTAAAGCCCACATTTGGCTTTATGTTTAATGTTTATGTGTGAGCGATATTGCTGAAGGGTTCGAAGTAAAACTTTGCATTTTTGTGGATGGGGGAAGCTAATTAGTATTGAATTTCAAAAGTTATGGGAAAATCATAGCATATCCTTACTTGCAAAAAGATAAGGGATAACTGAAGCATGACCTAGTGACACCATTGATTATGAGGTAGCCAAGGGATAATCTGCAAGGAGTAGAGGCTATAACTTAACAGCAATAGTTTGATTGCAACAGGCTTCCAAGAAGGTACTGGAGCAATCTGCAGGGGACAGCATTTAGAACACTAAAAGCCTAGGCTTCCATTAAGGTATTGGGATAACCTGAAATTATCATGGGGATCCTGGATGTTTTAAAAAATGGCTTCACTAGATTTGGGAACTGTGTGGATTATTTAATAACATGGTAACAAGACATTTAAGGAGAAGTGAGAACTGTAAAAATCATGAAAATGATAAAGCATGAAATGGTTTACTAGTAAAGGTGGTACAGACTAGTACTTTAACAGATTTTGAATATGTGTGACTGATATTCAGGGCAGTGACTGGAAAGGGGTTCAATGTCAGGTAAAAGACATGGGGAGTAGGGAGATGGTATTGGGTTAAGAATAGGAATTTATATACTCATCTACCTAATGTGGAGGAATTGTACACGGGCAAACTGGATGGGACAGTTTAGTCTTGTCTGCCATCATTTATTTTGTAACTATGGCCTAGATTTTCTAACCTACCGCGGCATTGTGATTGCTCAGTACAGGGGGGCGGGGGGCGAAGTGGGGAGCAGGCCTGTGATAGCCGGCAGCAATCTCACCTCCGCGGTGCGATTGCTGCTAGCTTTCGCACCCAATAGCACCATCGTAAAAGGTGGTGCTATTGGGCGTGAAATTGGAAGCGAAAAGGCTCCTTACCTTTTCGCCGTCCACGCTGTCTTTGCAGCGTCCGCCCTGGTGCCGCCCCGACTCCTCCCCTTCCAGTGGTTACTCCTTCCTGATCTAGCTAGAGCACGTGAAAAGTCCCTTTTCGCGTGCACTTGCTTTAGAAAATAACCCCCTATGTTAGATAAGAAGAGATGATTTGGGTGAACCAGGATAGCCAAATATTTGTTGCAGTATTATGTCACAAGGGCTTTGGGTGCAACTTTTAGGTTTGCAGGCAATCGCCAGAAATTGTTATTTAAATATACTTTTTAACTTTATTTTTAATGAAATTTAATAACAACACAAGAAACCTTGAACAGTAATGTGAAAGGTGAAAAAAAACAAGATGAAAGGTCGGGTTTGGGATAGTTCCCCAGCTTCCTCCCCCCCCGACAGACCTGCTACAACTGAAGATTGCTGGATTTTTGGATTTCTTACCCCAGTATCTGCTACTCCAGGTCCTGGATACTTGGCGGTGGATACCAAGAAGAAAGCCACATTGCTGCCAGATGTGGAGACATCACTCAGCCCCGGAGCTCTATAACTCCCTCTCCTCCATCCTGGGCAATTTCTGCAGAAGAAGCCTTGCAGTTTGCTTGCTCAGTTGACTTACTGGACATTGCTGCAACTGGGGAGGTTTTCTTTCCTGCTATCACAAGATCCTTGATCTGGGAGATTACACATGAGACCTGCCACTGCTGAATGACGTGCCTGCATTGTCAGGCAAAGCCATTCTGGTGGGATCCCGTTTCCAGACTGTGACACATTTGGAATTTAGGGAGGTGACTGTAACTGAAGCCACTGCAGGAAAGCCACTGGAGAGAGCTCAAGTTAAAGTGATTCATCGAGCTGTTCTGGATAAACAGCAAGTGATAACTTTAGAAGCTGTTTGGACTGCTATTGTTTCATTGGAGAATTCTCTATCTTCTTTAGTGGATATTACCTTGGATATGTTTCGGCATACACAAGATATAGAGGTAGTGGTAACCTCTGATGCTAAGAAATTCAAGGTTATAGATAAACAGATCTCATCTGTCCAGCATGTTCAATCTAACCTGGCTCAAGGGAAGTCTATGCATGCCAAGAAGTTGGAAAATATGGAGAATTCTATAAGATATCTAAATCTTAGATTGAACTTCCCTAATCTTTCTAGTCTCTCCTCTGTTGATCTGTATAAAAAGAATGCCTCTGAGATCTTAAACATTTCCCCTGAAGCTATGCCACCAATAGCTACGATCTATTTTCTTCCATCTGAGAAGAGAGGGGAAATTATGGATTGTGGATTTGACAAATTTCCTGGAAAATTCTTCTGCATTACAAGTGGCTAACAATTCTTAAGTATTATTTCTATCAGAAATATTATGGTATCTTTCTTTAGTATTATTTTGTTATGCTGCTTTTTTCGATCTTATTGTCTATTAAAACTCTAAGAAACCTTTGGTTTTCCTTACTGGAAGGAGTGACCCAAAATCATGGGGAGGTAGACAGAGATTGAAAAGTCCATATTCAGACATAGCCAGCTAAGTAAGTTAGCCGAATAAGACTTAACTGGCTAATTTAAGCTGGATATTCAATGGTGCGGCCATGCCGCTGAATATACCTGAATAAGTTTATGTTATTGTTTGAAAGGAATTGGGTGGACCCTTGGACTCTGTGGCTGCTGACCACGCCCACGGGGGGAAGTCCCGTGAGGGGCCACAGGTCAGGCTCAGCTTTAGGATACACACACAGTTAGATCTTTTATTAAACAGTATTGAGGAGCCACCAGAGGTGGCGGTAGTGAGAAGGAAAGTAGCCCGGCTGGGCTTGTAGTCCCTCAGGCTTTGGAACAGGGATCCCACAATGGCTGTGCTGTAGTGGAGAGAAACTGAGATCGTGAGTACAAGCAATTTATGCAGGGTTCAGGAATAGAGCCTCGTTGGTATAGTACTCACACGGCGGTCTCTCAGTATGGAGCACAGGAGCTGAAGTAAAGGCAGGCCCTCGAGGAGCGAGTACCTGGTTCCAGGGAACAGCTCTGAGAGAAGTAGATGGTAACTCACTGATGGTATAGGCAGCGGTGTCTTCCAGGCAGAAGAGAAGTCCAGGTAGCGAGTCCAGGAACATGGGCCCTCAAGGAGCGAGTACCGGTTCTAGACAGCGACCTGAAAGAGAAGAGAGAGAGGCCCCCGAGGAGTGGGTACCTCAATAGAGTAGTCCAATAGTGGAGGCAGAGTAGCTAGGTACAGATAGTGAATCCCATCCTTTAGGAAACCTTTGCTAACTCGACGGCTAGCAATCGCATAGGCTATTTGTATCCGGGATGTGTGACGTCATCACAGGGGGACGCCCCTGAGGTTCACGCCAAAGAAGGTACTTGAAGCAGGGTCACATGGCACGCGCGCCCTAAGGCAACTGAACAGCATGGCAGGAGGCAGCGGCCAAGCCAGACCGGGGACACCGGAGAGGATGGCAGGCAGACACCGTGGCAGCCAAACGTCCATCAACTGCAGGAGGAGTCGCCAGAGAGGTAAGGAGGGCGAAGTGGAGACATCGGGCAGCAACAGTCGTAACAGTTTAAAGTTAACTGGGTTGACCAGCTTACTTTAGACCTGCTTAATAGCTTTTAAATATCTACCTTTTAGTGAATAGAGGTTGAGGTTTGAGCTTCCACATGTGGGAGAAAGAGATGGTGCGTGGTTAAGCATTTATAAACCCCTGTCACTATCTTAAGGAGTGGATTCTTAGTTTGATTTTTCCTTGAATTGCCCTAGATTGAATTGACCAGGAAAAGAGAGTTGGAACAGAGTGCCTTGACCTTAATTTTGGTCCATTGTTTGGAGACCTTTTGTTGTATGAGAAGACATTTTTTCAGCTCTTCCTTTCTCTTATTTTGGTTTCCCCTTTGAGTAAGATATTTTCTTTTTTATGTTCACTGAGCGGCCTAGGGCTCAGAGACTCAATTTATGTGTCATTTAGAGCATGTGGTATCTTTCAGCTAGCTGCCTCTTCACAGAGGAATGGATTCACATCCATTAAGAGAGATGGGCTCCTATGTCCCTTGCCTCTTGACATATAGCCAAAAATATTTTTCTCCGTTCTTGAGTGATTTTCGTCAGATCTGGAAAAATCCATATCTTGTATCCTAAGTACAATTTCTCTCTATTGTGGAGAAAAATTTTCAATATTAAATCTCTATCTGAAACTGATGAGAAGCTAACTAACAATGTCCCACAGTAATCAATCTGTTCTTCCGACGGTTGTTCCAGGAATTTTGTAAGATTTCCAGCTTCTAAGTTAGGAACTTGATTACATTGTCCCTCCTTCAGGGGTTATTTTTTAATTGTTAATTAAAAATAAGAACCAGTTCCTAGAATATTTATATTTTAAGAGAGGTTAGACACTAACTTTGTTTCTGCAAAGTTCAAAAATAGTAGGACTTCTTTTAAGTAAATTGAATTTGAGTTTAGAGCAGTTTATGTCTGTCAGAAAGCTCTATTGTTAAAGCTGGTATTTAGCAATCTGTAGTTATTTAGAATAGTTGTGGATGGATCCTTGGACCAGTGGCAGGTGACCATGCCCTCGGGGGAAATCCTGAGAGGGACCACTGGACAGGCTTAGTGTAGGAGACAGACACACACTAGTTCTTTTATTAGACAATATAGTAAACCACCAGAGGTGGCAGTAGTGAGCTGGAAGCGCCCGGCTGGGCTGTAGTTCCTCAGGTACTGGAACAGCGATCCCAAGGTGGCTGAGCTGTAGAGAAACTAAGAAAGTGAGTAGGCAAAACATGCGGCATTCAGGAACAAGTCCCTGATGGTAACACTCACACAATAGTCTCTTAAGGCAGCCCAGGAGTTGGTATGCATTAGGCCCTCGAGGAGCGAGTACCTGGTTCCAGGGAATGCTCTGAGAGATAGATACAGACTCACTGATGTTAAGCAATAAAGACTTCTCAGAAGCAATATATTAAACCACCAAAGGTGGTAGTAGTGAGCTGGAAGCGCCCGGCTGGGCTGTAGTCCCTCAGGTATTGGAACAGCGATCCTAGGGTGGCTGAGCTGTAGAGAAATTAAGAAAGTGAGTAGGCAGTATATGCAGAGTTCTGGAACAAGTCCTTGATGGTAACACTCACCAATAGTCTCTTAAGGCAGCCCAGGAGATGGTATGCATTAGGCCCTCAAGGAGCGAGTACCTGGACCCAGGGAAAGCTCTGAGAGATAGATGGAAACTCACAATGTTGTAAGCAGTGATGACTTCTTAGCAGAAGTGGTATTCAGGAGCAAGTCCGGGACGTGGGCCCTCGAGGAGCGAGTACCAGTTCCGGACTGTGACCTGAAAAGAAAAAGAGAGAGTGAGGCCCCCGAGGAACGGGTACCTCTAGTGAAGTCCGAGGATGCAGAGTAGCTGGGTTTGCGGAGAGCGAATCCCATCCTCAGCGATCAGGAGGAAGCGAACCCTTGCTAACTCGTCTTGTTAGCGAAAACTGAGACCTTAAATATCTGGAGCTGGTGACGTCATCTCAGGGGGACGCCCCTGAGGTTTGCACCAACGCTGGTACATTAGTCGGGCCATGTGCGCGCCCTTAGACATCTGGTTAACATGGTGGCTTGCAGCGTCGAGCCGGTCCGGGAATGCCAGAGGAGGACGGCATGGAGACGCTGCAGCAGCTAGCCTTCCATCAACCCCGAAGTGAGTCGCCAACAAAGTAAGGTGGGCAGAGCAGAGACGTCGGACAGCGACGGACTCAACAATGTCACAGACCATTTGAGCAGAATGAAAAAGGAGTACACTATCTGTAGAGGAGAGGATGATAGAAAATATGAGGGTAATTTTCCAAAGGTTTTACATGCATAAAACTGGGTTTTTATACATGTAAACGCACTTTACCCATGAAGGTGGCTTTTGAAAATTGCTACAATTTATGCCATTGAATTGTCCATAGGAGTTACCCACGAAAGTGCACTTTATGTGGATAAATGGCTTTTGAAAATTGCTACAATAGTAGTTACATATACACAGGTAAATCCTTTTGAAATGTATCCCCTCCCCCGTTTTGAGGCAATACAAATAATTTCCATTGATGTAGTGCCTTTCATCCATATAAAATTACAGTTCACTTGGCAGATCAAAATATAGGTAGTATTCTGAGCTGAATAGGCCATGCACGTTGACATGCACTTAACAAGACCATTATTAAAGCAAAGAGGAAAGATTAAATAAAGCTTTCATTATTACATTTTATCTAATTACAGTTGAATAAATAGGATGCACTACAGAGAATTCAAAAGGTCACCAAAAGGTCAGTAAATAAGAAGAGAGCTTAGAATTCCCAAATGTGATTCTAGGTCCCTTGCCAGTTTTTGAAAAATTTCAGCAATCTGAAAAAATGATTGTGACACCACAATATATGAAATGGAAAAAAATGCCAAAAAGGCAACTAGAAGACAAGGTGCCACTAAAAATAAATTCAAGGAAGAAGATAGTTAGGAGTCATAACACTTGCTTTCTATCAGTAATATTTGGGAACACAGTCTATACTTTAACAACCCAACTACCAAACTATTTAAGAAAGGAAAATTCTAGTACCCATAATATTTCATAGCATGCCAAGGAACTGCATGATTTTCATTGTGCCTCAGTCTTCAAAGGTGCGTCATTTGGAGCCTCACATCTTTAACTTTGCCATGCCTCATAAGATTTAACCTACCCAAAGACTAATACTTGTAATATGCGCAGGTATTCTCCATCTTGAACATTAATAGTACAAAGCAGCCACTCATCTCTCCCCACTCATCGTAAGAGGACAGAGTTTAATCCATTTCACCATCAACAGTAGCAGTCTTCCTGGCCCTCTTCACTGTCAGAATTGCCCGCAAGTGTAACGGCTATTATAATCTGCAATAATTTTTAACCATTCTTCTGAGCTACTTAATTTTCCCAGTCTTTCTGAAATAAACATTTGCATCAACATGTCAAAACCAGGTTGTATTAATACTTTTTTTTGTTTCTTCAGGCTGCAAATAATCTAGGGTTTAGCATTTCTGCTTCTGCAGACTTATCAGCAACCTTTGTAAGTCATTTTATTGAGAATGTTGTTGCTTCTGCTACTGATGTTCTGCTACCCATTATGTTGAAAACTGGAAAGGTTATTGGATGGATTTTTTTGTCTTTTGATACTGTGTCAGAAATTATATGATATTTTTTCTGTGTATGGTTGCATATTGATTTTAGTTTTGAGTACTGTGAGTGAGATAAGATAGTCCCTATAGTGTATTAGTCTTCTATGATATCTATGTATTTATTCATCTATATACCTTGGACAGTAGACCATGCACTGTCAGTGCTATGAAAATCATTTCAATAGTATCTTATACTGGTTTGTGGCTTATTTTATTTATTTAGATTTAACTAACATCATTACTAACACAAGGCAAGTTTCATTCAGGTACAGTAGGTATATCCCTGTTCCCAGAGGGTTTACAGTATAAGGTGTCTATTAGCAGTGTTATGCAATTACTGCACTGTGGAGAAATTTGTTCAAACCCACATACATAAATAATATTTTTAAATATATCCTAGGTTATCCTACGTCATATAGGTCAGACCTATTAAAAAGCCCAGTATAGTGACCAAACACGTTTATTGCAAGGACACCAATGTCCACAAAAACCAAATAGATTGGCATGTATTTTTCCATTTTTTTCTTTAGCAGATGGCATCATAGGTATCATACATCAACATGAATCAATCTCTTCAATAGCGCCCTTTCATGGGCTTTAACAGAGCGCAAAACCTCTGAGATATGGTGGATTTTGCAGATTTGATACCATATACTCCTATTGTATACATTTCAAAAGATGATGTGACATAGGGTCATAGGAAATACAAAGGATGCTTGATGTATCCATATATATTGAGGTAGATACTTTTATCTACCATATTTCAAAGCAACAATTTAAATTATGGTCATGATGGATTTTGAATCTAAAAATGCTGTTTATGTCATCTCTTGTCCTTGAAATCTACTATATGAGGGGAAAAACCAAAAGATTAAAACAAGATTAATAGAATATAGGTGTTCTCTACAATTACAAAAGGTTATAGCCCCTTCAGTAATATACGATTTGCTTTATATAACCATGATTTTAAACAATTAAAGTGGTCAGTAATTGAACAAATTAAACCACTGAGGAGAGGAGATGACATTTAACCTCTTTTGTTAATCAAGGAAAAATGTTGGAATTTCACACTATACATGGCTGAATCTGATAGCCTGAATCTAGAGCAAGCATGGGAGTCTATCATTTAATCCTTTTACATCTGTATTTCAGCTTATGTGTTAACCAGATTCACTTTTGTGTCGTCATCCCTTTTTCTGCATTTAGAAATGTACACATTTATGAATGAAATATAGAGATGTGGTTCATTTTTTGCCCTATTTAGGAAATTGCCCGAAATTTCCTAATTCGTTTGTGTTTCGGAGTCCCCGAAACACGAAATAAACGGCGTTGTTTCGGAGGCCCCGAAACCGGAAAGAAATTTCCCCCCCCGAATTTCGGGGAAATTTCGTTTTCGGGTTTGCCTGGGGAGAGGGGCACAAATTTTTTTTTTAAATTGAAAACCACCCCAAACATTTAAATTAACTATAATACACCCCCCCCCCCCGATCCCGATCCCTCCCTAAGACTTACGAAGATCCCTGGTGGTCCAGCGGGGTCCCGGGTTCCATTTGCCCTGATGCCCTCCGTGCCCGGTGCAAGCCGTGCGCCTCAAAATGGTGCCGAATAGCCCGAACTACCATGTCACAGGGGCTTTCGGCGCTATTGGTCAGCCCCTGTCACATGGCCATCGGCGCCATCTTGTGCTCCAATCATGTGACAGGAGCTGACCAATGGCGCCGAAAGCCTCTGTGACATAGTATGGGCAAAGGCTATCGGCGCCATTTTGGTTACTGGCAGTCGAAAACGAAATCGCTCTCGGACCCTTGCTGGACCCCCAGGGATTATTGGCAATAATCCCTGGGGGTCCAGCAAGGGTCCGAGAGCGATTTCGTTTTCGACTGCCAGTAACCAAAATGGCGCCGATAGCCTTTGCCCATACTATGTCACAGAGGCTTTCGGCGCCATTGGTCAGCTCCTGTCACATGATAGGAGCACAAGATGGCGCCGATGGCCATGTGACAGGGGCTGACCAAAAGCGCCGAAAGCCCCTGTGACATGGTAGTTCGGGCTATTCGGCACCATTTTGAGGCGCACGGCTTGCACCGGGCACGGAGGGCATCAGGGCAAATGGAACCCGGGACCCCGCTGGACCACCAGGGATCTTCGTAAGTCTTGGGGAGGGATCGGGATGGGGGGGGGGGGAGGTTGCATATACGTATGAAAATGATTCAAAATGTTTTTAAATGCTTGGGTGGGTTTTTTTTTTAGCTTCGTTTACCGATTCGTTTTTCGGCCCGGTTTCGGGTTTCTCGTTTCGTTTTCGGACAAACGACCCGAAAACGAAACGAGACCACCCGAATTATACCACGAAGTATTCGAACCGAAAAACGACCCGGTAGAAAAAAACGAAGCACATCTCTAATGAAATATACTATTCTTCTAGTTGCTTGGATGGATGTAGATTGACTAGAAATAAGTTTGTGTCAAATTATCCTTTCTCTGTACATAGAAATGGAATGGAAATGTATTACGCTCCCTGTAGAATGGACACATTTGTTTTATCATTGATTAGAACTACATGAAGTGACCATAGTAATGCAGATGTTTTTAATCTTATTCTTTCAAATTCACTTAATGATTAGTATAATGTACCCATATGACTCTTAAGATGTAGCTATATAATAGAAGCAGGTATCAAACCCAGTTTTTGAATTAAACCACTGCTCTCAAGGAAGACATTGGCAAGCATCTGTGTTGGATAAAAAGATAAGCTTTCAGTGGAGTGAAAGCACAGAATTTGATGGAAAAATTGAAAAGGATGGCCCTGAGGCAGACACTAAGATACTGCCAGAACATGATCTATGTTGAGTGAAGCAAGAATCAAGGTTTTCTCTATGCTTCAACTGCTAGTAATGACTGAGTTTGTTGTTTTATATATAATTGTGTTGATTAGGTAAAGAAAAATTGTCATTATTTTACATGGCTCCAGTCCACACTGTTCAGAATTTAGGGTGTTTACAAACTTGCATTTAGTGATAAAGAGGCAGATTTTATAAATTTGCGCGAGCGCGTACTTTTGTTCGCACACCAGGCACGAACAAAAGTATGCTGGATTTTATAAGATACGCACGTAGCCGCGCGTATCTTATAAAATCCGGGGTCGGCGCGCGCAAGGGGGTGCACATTTGTGCAATCTGCGCGTGCCGAGCCCGGCGCACGGTGCCTGTTCCCTCCGAGGCCGCTCCGAAATTGGAGCGGCCTCGGAGGGAACTTTCTTTCCACCCCCCACACCTTCCCCTCCCTTCCCCTACCTAACCCATCCCCCTGGCCCTATCTAAACCCCCCCCATAACTTTTCTTGGCAGATTTACGCCTGCTGAAAGCAAACGTAAATCTGCGCGCGCCAGCGGGCTGCTGGTGCGCCATCACCCGACCCGGGGGCTGGTCCAGAGGGCTCGACCACGCCCCTGGGCCAGCACCACGCCCCCCAGTCCCGCCCCAAACTGCCCCCTGACACGCCCCCGGACACCCCCCCCCCCTCCCCACCCCTTTTACGAAGCCCCGGGACTTACACTCGTCCCGTGGCAGTGCGCGCGCCAGCGGCCTATGCAAAATAGGCATGCCAGTGCACGCAGGGCATTTAAAATCCAGCCCAAAGTATGCTCAATGAGAGGGATTTTTTGTGATGTTTGAGAAGTGATTCAAACTTGTTAATTGGATACAAATATGTAGGGATGTGAATCGGGCATCGGACAATTGAAAATATCGTACGATATTTTCAAAATATGATGGCACTGGCCATCCAGTGCTCCCTCCATGTGACAGGGGCCGGCCAATGGCACGGATACCCTGTCACATGGTAAGGGCAAAGGGCCATCGGCGCCATTTTGATTAGTGGCAGCCGACAGCCCGGGAGCGGGAGATTGCTCCCGGGACCCCCACTGGACCACCAGGTACCTGTAAAAAGTTTTTGGGGGGGTCGGGAGGGTGGGGGAAGCTAAGGGATTCGTTTTAAAGGGTCAGGGTGGGTTTTTTGTTTATCGGCTCGGGCGCAGCAGATAAACAAAACCGCGATCGGGCCGGACGAAAACAAAAACACGATGTGAATCGGAACCAGAATCAGAACCGATTCCGGTTCCGATTCACATCTCTACAAATATGTTACATGAACATAAATACTTATGAATTTGGACACATAGGTAAAAAATAATATCTAATTGAAGAACAATAATGAAAATGAACATTATCGAGAATATCATCCTTAAGTACATAGGGGTAGATTTTAAAAGGGTGTGTGCATGCTACCCAGCACACACACATGTTCACCTGATTTTATAACTTGCACGCGCAGGCTCACGCAAGTTATAAAATCAGAGGTTGGCGAGCGCAAGGGGGTGCACAATTGTACACCTTGCGCGCTGAACCACACTGCTTTCCCCCGTTCCCTTCCCCCTAGCCTGATCTGCCCACCCCTTCCCCTAACCTTCCCCCCCTGCCCTACTCTAACCCACCTGATCCTTGTCTTACCTTTTGTGCCTGCCTCTGGGCAGGCACAAGTTGAGCACACCGACAGCCTGCCGGCACGCGATCCTCTGGCCCCACCCATTCCCCGCCCCCGGGACTTACATGCATCCCAGGGCTTTACATGCGTCGTCGGGCCTTTTTAAAATAGGCCTGGTGTGCGTAACCCCCACACACAGGTAAAACATCTGGATATACGTGCGTAGGGCTTTTAAAATCCACCCCATAGTGTTTCTGTAATATGAAATTATTTGATATAGCCCTCTACTTCTTTATTAAAAAATAGTCAGCAGTTATATATTGATCACAGCTGTTAATGAGATATAAATAAATGTTTTATTTGCAATCCAAAAAAAGACTATTTTCCTAAAATCATTCAAAAATGTCTCCTGGGAGTTGTTGATTGTAATACAAACAACCATCAAATGAAAAAAGAGCCAAGAAATTGCTTTGTGTGGAACATTCTGGGTATATGAATGCCTCTGCAATATACAACAATTAATGTATTACTCACTTTCTGAATGTACTTATTTCATATTGCTGGTCCTTTATCACTACTTTAAATTCTTCACAGTGTACATTTATTTATATATGCTATGTGTATATGAAATGAGCATTTAAAACTACAACTCACATACACGATTTTGCCCCTACAAGTGACTGTTCCTCTTCAACGTTAAGATACACTAGTAAAGTCATATTACTGGAAGCCTGTATTACTGAAATTACTACTAACTAGGGGTGTGCATTCGTTTTGAACTTAAATGTAAACGCAACTTTTTTTTTTTTTTTTAACTTAAAAAAGTGATGAGGCGAAAACGATCGGATTTCCAACTTATTCAACATAGCTATGTTGAATACGTTGGAAATCGCGATTGTTGATCCTAAATAAAAATTTAAATCCCTCACCCTCCTTAATGCCCCCCCCCAAGACTTACCACAACTCCCTGGTGATCCAGCGGGGAGTCAGGACGCCATTTCTGAACTCCTTTGCGAGGAGCACGTGACGTCGGCGCCACGTCGGAGTGACGCGGCGTCACGTGATTCCCCGCGGGTTCGCTCCGGGACCCTCGTTGGGCCCAAAAGGAACTTTTGGCCAGCTTGGGGGGCTTGGGGGGCCCCCCCAAGCTGGCCAACGAGGGTCCCGGAGCGAACCCGCGGGGTCCCGGAGCGAATCCGCGGGGAATCACGTGACGTCGCGTCACTCCGACGTGGCGCCGACGTCACGTGCTCCTTGCAAAGGAGTTCAGAAATGGCGTCCTGACTCCCCACTGGATCACCAGGGAGTTGTGGTAAGTCTTGGGGGGGGGGGATTAAGGAGGGTGAGGGGTTTAAATTTTTATTTGCACGTATGGACATAGACTCAACTTATGGAATTCTCCATATGTCCATATTGACCGCAAATGGGACCCCCTTTCGACTTATGGACTTATGAACATAAACTTTTGCTCTGCACATCCCTACTACTAACCTCATTTTCCAATATAATCAGCCTAGAGCAATTTGTTTTTGTATATTTAATTTTTATTAATCTTTTCAGATAGAACTTTAAAAGATTGGTAGACGGGAAGAATACATATTTGTATTAATATATAAATAAATAAATAAATAGATAAAATAGACTTGCATAAGAAAAATGTGATCAAGAATACAAAAAAATAAATACAGTGGAAACATTTTGCCACTAGTCCAGTCCTAAAAATATGGAGTGTCAAGCCCCAACCTAAAAGTCAATAAACCTATCATGAACTAAAAGAAATATACAATTAAGGAGTAACAACATAAATTAAGTATATGAGGGAGTAAAGAGGCACTTCAAGATGGCATAGCTGAAATCACCAGTGATACATTAGAGCAATTAATAGCATATTTGCAAGGGAACGTTAGAAAGAAAGCAGCACATAGGCTTTAATAAGAGGAAGCGTTTCCTCCGTCTCCACATTGTTTCACATACATTAGAGCAAACCCTTATCTTTTTATCCAAAAAGGATTCTTGACAATGTTTAAATTATAATATCAGAAGATAGTCCCTGACTGGGTCCAAAGCTAATGTCTCAATCAATGTAGCAGATATTGCAAACTGTTCTTCTGCAGGAGATGAAGGTTAGGTACTGGAGTAACCCTTCCACTCAACCATAGGAAAAAGAGCATGCAAAATTTTAAAGGTGAAATTTGGAACGATTTATAATAAGTATGTAGAAAGCCCTACTAGGTCTCTAATAAAGATCATACCTATTCACTAAGGGGTGGATTTAAAAAAATGCACATGGGCGTCCATGTGTGCGCGGTTCCCGGAGCGTGCACATGGATGCAGCTATTTTATGACATGTGCACGTCACTGCGTGAATGTTATAAAATACGGTTCCCATGCGCACATACACGCCAGATTTTAATATCCGCGTGCGCATGTGCAGGCGGGTCGGGACTCGCATGTGCAGTGGGGTAAATTTTAAAGACCAATGCGCGGTGACGGGAGTAGGCCTTTCCCAGTTCCCTCTTCAGTTCCCTCCTAGTCCGCTCCAATTAAGGAGCCTACCTACCCTAATTATTTTTGTTTTATAACTTACCTGCTCCTTCAGAACAGAAGTTATGCGCACCGGCCGGCTGCTGGTGTGCGCTTCCCCAGGACAGGGCCTAATGGCCACTGTCCCGGCCAGCCCCCGCCACACCCCCCCGCCCCTCCCTTCCCAGACCACACCCTTGGCCCACCTCTTTGAGACAGGCCGGCACTTCTGTGTATACTGGGGAAAACGCGTGTGGCTGGGCCGTTTTTAAAATGCGCTTGAGGCGTGCATGGCCCAGCTATGGGCTTGTTTCCTGGTTTCAGTGCACGCAGCGCTTTGAAATTTTGGGTGTAAATGGTTAGAGAAAAGAATTAGGTTTAATTGGATTATAGCTCCCCCGTGTTGGAGAAGTTAATGGTGGGTTCCTGGCCTATTAAAAACCCAAGGCACCATTTTGTTGGTGTGGATTTTGAGTTGCCCTTTTCAGAGGTAGCATGCTATCATGATTGCTCCTGGATTTTGTTTGTTTTTTTGGGAAGTAGACCTTTGGATTTTGGAGATAAATGTGGTATCTGCACTAGAAGAAAAGGTACCTTTCTCCCATTTTTAATGACTCTAGCTTTTGACCCTTTTTTATTGTTGGGAAGAACTTTATCTACCCTTCTTTTCCTCATTTTTAGGTTACTTTTTAAAACTGTTTTATTTATCTTTCATCTGACTTCCTTTTGGATCCAGGAGCTGTAGGAGCTTGTCATTTGAGGAGATGCCATAGCCCTTCAAAGGTTACTGCAGGGGTTATTTCTCATTCCTTCCAGGGAGGAGATGTGGGCACTAGAAGAATTACAGTGGCATCATTTGAGTTTTCACCTGGATAGTGATAGAGACGGGATTGAACTTGGAAGCAACAAATACATTCTTTACATTTGGAAAAAGGTATGCAATATGGGACATTATGGTGCATCGTATTAACTGAGTCACATGTGACAGCACCACATTTAGGAGAGAGATTCTAAACTACATTTACAATTAGCAAGGAGCAGGAATGGACTAAAAGATGCATTCAGATTTGCAAAGTCATAGATTCATTGAAGAGCCAAAAATGTAAATTGATTGGATTGCATGAGGAGTTAGCAATTGTCAGTAAAGTCAAGCTGGAAGCCACATTCAGCTTCCAGCATGATTATTACTGCTGTATAAAGATTGTGTTAACAACACTCAGTGCCATGGAGAAAAGCACCCCCTCCTCCCAAAAGGGAACGTAGGAACTGAGAGAGAGACAAAAGAGAGCTGGAGGGATCTAAGAAACGAATGGGAAGTTTGAATACCTTAAGCCCATGGATTAGAGGGTGACCCGTGGACTCCTCAATGAGGAACTCAGCCCAGGGTTATAAATAAAACCCAAAGCAAAAGTTTAAAAAGTACAAAAAAGACAGAATGGATAGACAGAGGAGATATCTTTCTGCAGCTTCATCTGACCACAATGTAGCATTCCTGTTATGGATTTTATCTAGTTGGACTCTGAAGAAAATGATGCAGTGATGCTTTTGTTTGCTGTACATTGCTCTGAACAATGTTCTGTATGAGCGATATAGAAATTTGAGATAAATAAATACAATATATCTATGAGAAATTACTGGCAGCTATTAAAGAATGTGTTCAGCACAGAATAGTGCAGGGTAAGCAAGTCAAGTCCTTGAGAGTTGCAAGTAGTTCCAGTTTTCAAAATAACCAGAGCCATTACATCAGCTAACAGAAAGAAAGAGTTTCAAGCATGGCTCTTTAGAAAGGCATACGATTTAACATAAACTTCTATAAACCTGATATTTGCTTTGACTGTACCCGAGATAAATAATAGAGTATGACATATTGTTCTCTACAGAGGCTCGCGCTCTCTCCCTTTCTCAACAGCATGTGCTGATCAGCGCATGAAGTGGTAAATGTATTGCACCTTGTGAACATTACCTATGCGGGAGGAGGGAAATTAGCCTAACCATGCCCCATTTTTATTGCAGGTACTATTTCTGTTATATTTATAGCATTTTGATAAACCTAGGCCTATGCTGGCCAGACTTTTGCTGGTTAATTTAAGCACGTTTGAAATTGCAACAGTTTGTGGCTGAAAATTATTCAAAATTGTAAACCTAGTCAACCTAAAATCTGACCATCTAGATTTAGGCCTGCCATTTGGCCATTCACGGATACCCAGTTAAGCAGTCTTCCTGTCTCAGGAATACCTCTGGGACTACAGTTAGCTACTCAATGGGGCATCATGCTCTAGTTGAAATTGCTAGACACTGTGAGGTCAATTTTCAAACTCCCATTGACCATGCAAGATAACTAGATAATTTTACTTGGTTATCTTTAGCTGAATTTCCTGCTGTACCTAACTAGATAGGTTTATTGCTGAACATTCATCTAAATAATATAGCCAGATAAAATTTCTCTGGGTAGATCTAGGCCAGCAATTAGTGTGACTGGAGTTCTCTTGGTAAATTTAGCTGGTAAATGCAGAAAATTTGCACTAACCTGATAAATCGAAAACCTGCTCCAGGAACACCTCAAGAGCTGAATCTTTTATGCTCGGCTAAAATGATGCATCTTGCAATTTTAGGTAGACACATTTAGCCTGTCAGAAGGGGGTATTTTTAACCGGATAGATTTAACCAGTTAACAACTGATATTAGCTGGTAAAGAGACCTATTTATTAAGCCACAGTAAAACATCTCTAGAACTTCTGTTTCTACCATGGGGAAAAATATTGTGGAATTTACTAACGTGGTATTTGAGTGCTATTATAATTTTCATTTGATTTTATTTTCCTCACATTGCTGCAGCTGAGGAAATGGTGGTCCCCTTATATTCCATGGCTGCCATCTTTTAAAGGGATACAAGGCCCTGTAAAATCTCCCTCACCCCCACTGGATAAAAATTCCCTGTTGATCTGTGGTGAACCACCTGGTGTCCAACTGATATTGAATCTGCCCCATAAATATAAGAAAATGTAGGGGTACTTTAATTTCATCATCAGTCCTAAAGTTTCCCTCCCTTATAAAAAGTAGCCCTCCCCTTTCGTAAGCCCCTCAGACTCTTCCCAGATTTACCCCATAGGCCTGGGGTATCTGAAGGGAATGGGAAAGATCCCCACCCTCTCCTACACCACTAACACCATCTTTCTAAGTGGTGAGTGCATTGGGTCAGCAAGTGCCATTTTTAAAGATGGTGCTGGAAGAGCAGGGAATTGGGGAAAGTTAGCTACATTTCATGAGGTATAGCTAACTTTCCTGAAGTATATTTTTTATGAGCTGAACAACTGGTTAGTATAAATAATAAGCTAATTTACATGCATTTGCATGCAACCCAGCTCATTATCTCATGTTGTGTCTAATCTATTTCTGGTTCTAAGCGACAAAATAGCCAAATAACTCATGGTATTGGCAAATAACATGAATACATTGAGAAATAACATACGTTATTGCCCGATACCGCAGCTTAATAAATAGGTTCATAAATCTTTTGAAAATTGACCTTTACAAGTCCATTGGATAGAATTTAGTAGAAAAGACTTTGGATCAGATTGAAAAGTACAGTATAAAATGCATTCACAGCAAGCACAGTCCCATTAATTAATTATCTGTCTGGAAAGTTTCCTAGCTTTGACAGAGGCTTGGCTTTCTAAAGATTTATAAAGAAAAGAATGGATTCCTTTTAGTTCATGATCACTAAAAAATATGCCTCAATATGCATATTTTATCAATGTTTACAGAAAGGTCACAGGAGTGTTTAACCTTTACATGTTCAGACTCATATAACCCAATTAAACTAATGAAAGATTTGATACAAAAATCTTTATCATTGCTGACTTGTATAGACATTTTAAAAATAAAAAAGAGTAAATCAACCAGAGCACATGAGCACTAAATTTAAAAAAAAAAAAAATCAAAACTAAAATGTTTTCCAGAATTCATATTGTTCAAAATAGGGATGAGCAAACCAGCAAACATTTAATCTTAACTCTTTCAGAACTGACTTTTGGAGGGCAGAGAATTATATATATTAATTCCTGTCCAGAATTCGGGGAGATTACCAGGAAGATAAGCTCACCACTGGTATAAACTTTTTCATCTTTTCTTTGCTTCCTAAACATTCCACTACACTTTCTCTTTCCAATGTACTCTCCCCCCTAGCTGTGTGCATGTGCGCGCACACAAGCTGCAAACTCTGCATACACAGAAAAACATAGCATGCAAAAGAAATTAAGGGACAGATTTTCAAAGGGTTACGCATGTAAGATACGCGCGTAACCCCCGAAAAGCTGCCCCTTCCACCCCCTGGACACTGCCCCTTCCACCCCCTGCACGTGCTGAGCCTATCTTGCATAGGCTCGGTGGCGCGCGCAAGCCCCGGGACACGCGTAAGTCCCGGGGCTTTCCTAAGGGGGGGGAGTGTCGCGGCCGGCGTGTCAGCGGGGGGCGTTCCGGGGCGGGGCCACGGGCGTGGTTCTGGCCCAGGGGCATTCCAGAGGCGTGGCCACAGCCTCCGGACCAGCCCTTGGACCGGAACATGGCACGCACATGTTATAAAATCGGGAGTAGACTTGTTCGCGCCAGGTTGCGCGAAGAAATCTACTCCCGCGCACACCTTTTAAAATCTACCCCTAAGAGCATAAGAAAATGTCATACTGGGTCAGATTACGGGTCTATCAAGCCCAGCACCTGGCAAGTACCCAAACACTAAGTAGATGCCATGCTAATGATGCCAGTAATTGCAGTGCCTATTCTCTAAGGAGTAGATTTTAAATGGCCCAAGCGCGCAGCTATTTTATAACATGTGCGCATTGGCACATGCATAAAATACAATTCCCGCGCGTACATGCGCACTGGATTTTCATGTCCGCACGCGTGCGGGTGAGTAGCCTCCATGTACAGGCGGGAATTTTTTCAATTACGCACAGAGACATGAACAGGCTTTTTCCTTAATTGGAGTGGACTGGGAAGGAACTTCCCTACACCCTATCTAACCTTCCTCCCTATTCCCCTCTCCACTCTGACTGCTAAATCTACCCTAGCTAACCCTTTTTTTTTTCTTTTTTAACTTACCTGCTCTGATGAGCAGAAGTAAGTTATGCTAACCGGCCGGCTGCCAGCGCACGATTTCCCGGGACAGCGTCTAATGGTGGTGTCCCAATCCGCTCCCCCACCCAGCCCATACATTGCCCCCTGGCTCACATTTTTCTTCTGGCCCGGCACTTCTGCGAATATCGAGGGTTTCGCGTGTGGCCGGGCCCTTTCTAAAATGCACACAGCGCCTGCAAGGGCCCAGCCATGCACAAACCCCCCAAATTTTACATGCACAAGGTTTTTAAAAGTCAAGCTTAAGTCAACTTGATTAATAGCAGTTAATGGACTTCTCCTCCAAGAATGTATTCAAACCTTTTTTATACCCACTACACTAACTACACTAACCACATCCACTGCAACAAATTCCAAAGTTTAATTGTGCACTGAGTGAAAAAGAATTTTCTCCCATTAGTTTTAAATATTCTACTTGCTAACTTCATGGAATGCCCCCTACCATCCAAAAGAGTAAATAAACAATTCACATTTATCTATTCTAGACCTCTCTATGATATCCCCCCCCCCCTCAGCCCTCTCTTCTCCAAGCTGAACAGCCCTAACCTTTTTAACCTTTCCTCATAGGGGAGATGTTCCATCACCTTTATCATTTTGGTCTCCTTCTCTGTACCTTCCCCATTGCAACTATATCTTTTTTGAGATGTAGCGACCAGAATTGTATACAGTACTCAAGGTGCAATCTCACCATGGAGCAAAACAGAGACATTATGACATTTTCCATTTTATTCATCATTTCCTTCTTAATAATTCCTAACATTCTGTTTGCTTTTTTGACTGCCGCAGCCCTCTGAGCTGACGATTTCAATGTATTATCCACTGTGAAGCCTAGATCTCTTTCCTGGGTAGTAGCACCTAATATGGAACTTAACATCGTTTAACTACAGCATGGATTATTTTTCCCTATATGCATCAATTTGAACTTGTTCACAATAAATTTCATTTATTTAGGTTTTTATATATTGTCATTCCAAGTGAGAACCACCAGATGCCCAATCTTCCAGTCTTGCAAGGTCCTCCTGCAATTTATCACAATCAGCTTGTGATTTAACTACTCTGAATAATTTTGTATCATCTGCAAATTTGATTACCTCACTCATATTCCTTTCCAGATCATTTAAAAATATATTGAAAAACACCAGTCCGGGGCTGGCTGTGGATGAGAAGGGATATCAAGCCGTCCTGGTAAGAGACTCTGTGCGATTAAAAACCCAGCTGAATAACATCAAAGCCGCTGAAGGAGGAGAAGCGAGGGATCAGCTGACCCAGAGTGCTCGACATCATCACCAGGGCCCGGAATCCTTAAATCCCGAGGCATGCCGGCGTTTCAATGGGGCTGGCTGTGGATGAGAAGTGATATCAAGCCGTCTTGGTAAGAGACTCTGTGCGATTAAAAACCCAGCTGAGTAACATCAAAGTCGCTGAAGGAGGAGAAGTGAGGAAACAGCTGACCCAAAGTGCTCGACGTCATCACCAGGGCCCGGGAAATCCCGAGGTACGCCGGTGTTTCAGTGGGGCTGGCTATGGATGAGAAGGGATATCAAGCCGTCCTGGTAAGAGACTCTGTGCGATTAAAAACCCAGCTGAATAACATCAAAGCCGCTGAAGGAGGAGAAGCGAGGGAACAGCTGACCCAGAGTGCTTGACGTCATCACCAGGGCCCGGGATCCTTAAATCCCGAGGCACGCCGGTGCGCAGCCGATGCCGGCGCGCTGCCTAAGCCGTGCGTGCCAAAGGCGCGCGCGGCTTAGGCCGGCTTTGACTGCATTTGTCCACGAATGATTGTAAATGAATTTAACTAACAAGGAATTGCTTGATATTAATTCTGGTATGGGAAGGAAGAGAAAAGCGAGGTTTACCACCTCCTCGCCATCTACAACCAAGGTGGGCCCCATGGACGCTCATATAAATCGGCAGGGAATGCCAGTAATGGATAGTTTGCGTAACACTTTGGATGCATCGCTAAGTCCAGGCAACGTGCCTACACCTCCACAACCTCCAGGAGCAATGAGAGAGGTACTTCAAGCTGGAATTGCATCGCTAAATGTGAGTGATTTTGAATCGCAACAGGCATTGGCAGAGGCTTTACCAGCCACCTGTATAGGAGCAGGGGAGGAGAATGTCATTGTTAACATAGGTAGCTCCCAGATAAGTTCTGTGGATCCTGCCAATGTGAATCTTGGAGACTTGTGGAAAGTGCTGGTAAAATTAGACACGAATTTAACTCAGGTTAATTCCTCTCTTTCTGCTTTAGTAAATGTGAATAGGATATCCATAGTAAATCAGGGTAAAAGATTGAGTGAGGTGGAGTCATCTTTGAAATATTTGTCTGTAAAGGTTAGTAATGCCCAAAATTTGGAAAGTATGTTTATTGGAGATAGCAAAATGTTACATCTTGAATTGGAAAATGTGGAAAATTTACTTAGAATCAAGAATTTGAGACTAGTTAATTTCCCTGTTACAAGACTATTGTCACCTAAAGAAATGTTAGTGAAATACTTAAAGGAGATATTGATGTATGATGAAAAAGATATACCATCTATTTCTAAAATATATTATTTTACATCAAGGTCCAATAAGGATGCTGGTTTGATTGAGGAAAATTCTGTAGGCATATCCACTTTTTTTTAGAAGAATCAACAGATATTATAAATAAAAGATCAACTCTCTTTGTATCATTTGCTTTAGAGAGAGAGAAAGATTTGTTATTGAAGAAGTTTTTTAGGAATAAAGATCTCAAATTTTGTGGCTAAAGGGTGTTTATTTTTCCAGATGTCTCAAGAACCACTCAGGTTCAAAGGAGAAAGTTTCTAGAACTTAAAAATAAGACTCTGGAAATTGGTGCTACGTTTTATTTAAAGTATCTTTCGAAATGTTTTATTAACTACCAGAGTAAAAAGTTTATATTTACTGAGCCACTTCATTTGGATAATTTCCTAAAAGACAAGTCGAGTCCAATAGAAAGCCAGGTAATTCCAACTGTAATAGCGCAAGAGATAGAGAAAAATAGTATCCCTTCTCAAATTGAATTATCTTGATAAATATGTATTTGATTAATTTGAGCCCTTGACATTATGTGTTCTTAATAAGAAAAGTTTGAGGTTAATTTTATGTTAAGGTAATTATATGAAAGGTATTCATGTGTATATTTTTTCTTAATTAAGATTGCCCATGTATGTTGGAGAATACGATTTATATTTGAAGTTTTGTTAAAATTATAATAAAGAGATAATTGAAAAAAAAAAAAAAAAAGAAAGAAAAGCACCAGTCCAAGCACAGTTCCCTGAGGCACTCTACTGTATATCCTTTTCCACTGAGAAAACTGACAATTTACTCCTACTTTCTGTTTCCTGTCTTTTAACCTGTTTGTAATCCACGAAAGTACAAAGCCACCTATCCCATGACTTTTTACTTTCATAGAACCCTCTGATGAGGGACTTTGTCAAACGCCATCTGAAAATCCAAATACACTACATCTACCAGTTCACCTTTATTCACATGTTTATTAACTACTTCAAAAAAAAATGAAGCAGATTTGTGAGGCAAGACTTTCCTTGAGTTAATCCATTCTGACTGTTCCATTAAACCATGATTTTTACATGCTTTGTGATTTTAATCTTTAGAATAGTTTCCACTATTTTTCCCAGCACTGAACTCAGGCTCACTGGTCTATAGTTTCCTGGATCGCCCCTGGAGCCCTTATTACATATTGGTGTTACAATGGCCACCCTCCAATCTTCAGGTTCAATGGATAATTTTAATGAAAGGTTACAAATTTTAACTAATAGATCTGAAATTTCATTTTTTAGTTCCTTCAGAACTCTGGGGTGCATTCCATCTGGTCCAGGTGATTTAGCAATCTCTTTAGTTTGCTAAGCTGGCCTGCTGCATCTGCCAGATTCACAATGATTTGGTTCAGTTCATCTGATTCATTACCCTTGAAAACATCTGCGGAACTGGTATCACCCCAACATCCTCATTAGTAAACACAGAAGCAATAAATTTATTTAGTCTTTCTATAATGGCCTTATCTTCCATAGGAGCCCCTTTAACCCCTCGGCCATCTAATGGTCCAAATGACTCCCTCACAGGTTTCTTGCTTCAGATATATCATAAAAAGTTTTTATTATTAGTTTTTGCCTCTATGGCGAACTTCATTTCACATTCTCTCTTAGCCTGCCTTCTCACTGTTTTACACTTAACTTGACAATGCTTATGCTTTTTCCTATTTTCTTCAGAGGGATCCTTCTTCCAATTTTTGAAGGATGTTTTTTTGGATAAAATAGCCTCTTTCACCTCACCTTTTAACCATGCTGGTAATTGTTTTGTCTTTCTTCCACCTTTATTAATGCGTGGAATACATCTGGACTGTGCTTCTATGATTGTATTTTTAAATAATGCCCACACCTGTTGTACACTTTTAACCTTTGCAGCTGCTCCTTTCAGATTTTTTCTAACTATTTTTCTCATTTCATCAGTTTCCCTTTTGAAAATTTAGTGTTAGAGCTGTAGATTTAAAAATTGTCCCCCTTCCAGTCATTCGTTCACTTTTGCAAAGTGGCCCCACCACCATTACCTCTCTCAACAAATCCTGTGTTCCACTAAGAATTAAATCTAAAATAGCTCCCTCTCTCATTGGTTCCTGAACCAATTGCTCCATGAAGCAGTCTTTTATAGCATCCAGAAATTTTATGCATCTAGCATGTCCTGATTTTACATTTATCCAGTCAATATTGGGGTATTTGAAATCTTATATCAAGAAGAGTCAATATGGCAATCCAAATGATAAACTTAGCAAAAAAAGGGGCCAAAATTTTTACATATAACAAAAGCCTAAATGACAGTGTCAGCAAGCCTGTCATTGTGGTTTTTGCAAGGAAACCCAACCGGTCTTGTCAATCATTCACCATCATTGTCAGAATTTTTTATTAATTCCAAAAATCTTTTTTCTTTTTTTCTTTTTTCTTTAAAATGTAATCAACTCTCATCCAGGAGAGATATATGACCAGCAGTCTCTTTGACAGAATAGTAAACACAGCCCTACACGGCAGGTGTTTCGCAGTACACTGCTTCTTCAGGGGCATATGAAAACATTGTTGCAAGAGTCTTTGCCTACAATATTAAGAATGGTGCACTCAGTAAATTATTATAAGTTGAAAAATCAAAAAATTACTTATCTGAACACCGGAGGCTACCGATTTCAAAATGGACTCAAGGTCTCTGTAGTCATCTTCTCAGAGGAGAGGAAACGAGGCTGACATGGAATGTCTTGTTATATACTCACGGTGTGATGTCACATAATGATGTCACTAAAATGCAAATCTCTAATTCATCATTTGCTTTCAGAATGTCAGATGAAATAATCAATATGTCAAATCACATTAAAGAAACACACGTAAATCAAGCTCAGTATTTAGCTCTTTCAGGCGGACAGTGTCAAGATGGTAAATCCATCTCTGCTCAGATCGAAGGAGCTGTAGTTCACGATCACCACCATGCCAGTGCTCTGGTATGTGGTCAATAGCACAAAATGATAAGTCTTCAAACCGATGATCGTATTCAACACAATGTGTCACCAGGGGTTCATTAAAGGTATTTGAAATCTCCAATCAAAAGGGATGGGAACTATAATCAGATTATAATTATAGCCTAAAAGAAGGTGTCAGAAAGCCTGACGTTTGTTTCAACCGAAACCAACCAGTCTTCTCAATCATTCACCTTCACACAATTTTTAATGCACTTATTAAATTTTTTTAGAATTTTTCAAAAATTATTTTTTACTTAAAAGATTGATGATTAGACCATAGTCCAGAATTTATATTCCAAAAGCAATAAAAAGCACCCAACACGGCCAGTGTTTCACCAATAGCTTCTTCAGGGGCATATAATACTTTTTATGACATTATCTCAAACGAATAGGAATATGTGCCTAGAAATAACAACAGAAGAATTCTTTAGAAAGACGTGCAAAGTTGATCAATAAAACACAGCAGTACTTATCTTTGTTGTAACGCTACCATTTCAGTCTGGACCAGTCTTTTATCACAAACCGGAGGAACTGAAGCCAGCGTTAGCGTCTCTTTAAAAAACCAGCTGATGCCGAACGTCAGCCTTAACGTCACTTAAATCAAATGAGGATGTCGAACGTAAATCTTGATGCCACTACAAGTGAAAAAATAGATGGAGAGAGAAAAAACCATCTGCCCAAAAAAGCAAAAGTAGCGCCGGCGCCATTTTGAATATTGGCAATACGGCCCGCGTGCAGGAGGTCGCTCCTGGACCCCCGCTGGACTTTTGGCAAGTCTTGTGGGGGTCAGGAGGCCCCCCCAAGCTGGCCAAAAGTCCCTGGGGGTCCAGCGGGGGTCCGGGAGCGATCTCCTGCACTCGTGATGTCGGGTGACAGGAACCAAAATGGCGCCGGCGCTACCTTTGCCCTGTCATATGGTAAGGGCAATGGGCCACCAGCGCCATTTCTATTAACACAGCCGTGGCCCGAGAGCGGGAGATCGCGCCGGGACCCCCCCCCCCACTGGACCCCAGGTAATTTAAAACATTTTGGGGGGCTTCGGGAGGGTGGGGGATTTATTTTAAAGGGTCGGGGTGGGTTTTAGGGTTGTTTTGGTGTGCCGGTTTTCCCACCCTCCCCCCTCTCCTGATTTACGATTTTTTGACGATAAATCAGGGGAATTGCTATTGTATCGCGGCTCTAACGATTTTTGACAATTTAAAATATATCTGGCGATTGCTTTAAATCGTCAAAAAATGATTCACATCCCTAGTGCACAGTATGGATGTACATTAGTTTCAAATGAATGGGGTAAAAGAAACAAATAGGATCCAATTTGATAATTTCTGGGGACCCTGAAATGAACTGAGAGGGACCCCAAATTAAATGAATCATATTAGTTTCATTTGTATTGAATATAATTATTTCTATAAGCCGTTAAATTCAATGAACTCATATAAAATCATTAGGAGTGCAACAGATGTCCAGTTAGGAATTGATACAAAATAGATATAAGGAACCTATGGTTTCCTTTACTTAAAGATGTATGCCATTTAAACAGGGAGGTTCAGCAGAGAAATTAATGAAGAGAGGTTGGGGTTTTACTCCCTCATGTGGGAGCTGCAGATGGTATATTCTAGCTGTTTATCATCCTCAAGCACCATCAATCCTCATGCATTTTGAATTAGACTTTTAAGCATACCAGAGCACTCTGTCTCCTGCTATACATTTTTTCCCTTACCTATTGGAAAGGAATTGGGGATTTTTCTTCTGGGGATCAGCCTCCTGTCTGACCTGATTTTTCTTGATTTACTATTTGTCCAGAAAAAATGTTTTTAAAAAAAAGTAACACCAGCCAGTGTCTTTTATAAGGGTAAATTGTAAAACCCCAGCGCGCATAAATCCCTGGATTTATGTGTGTGGCTGGGCCTTATGTGCGCCGGGCCTATTTTCAAATGGGCCCGGCCACGCACGTAAAACCTGATACGCAAGTAAGTGCTGGGGCCTGAAAAGGGGGGCGGTCATGGGGGTAGGGCGGGGCGGGGCTGGAGGCGCCAGTACAGTGACCATTTGCTGCTGTGCTGGGGGTCGGCCGGCGCACGCAAGTTGCTTCTGCTCCAAAGGAGCAGCAACTTAAAGAACAAAAAAAAAAAAAAGGTACAGCGGATTAGTATTAGGGGGTGGGGAGGAGAGGGGAAGGGAGGCTCGGGTAGGGGGTAGGAAAGTTCCCTCCCAGACTGCTCCTTAATTGGAGCGGACTGGGAGGAAACTGGGGAAAGCTCCAATGTGTTGCCGCACAAACTTAGCTAAAATCTAACCCACCTTGTACGCGCGTATTTTTTAAAAATCTACCCCTTAAAGTACTGCATCAGAGGGAGTGCACTTATCTGTTCATCACCATGTTCTCTCTTGGACCAAACCATCTCATACTGTTACATTCAGAAGTACTAGAGAGTCCTCGTTGTTACTGAAGATGCTGAGTTTAAGTAAGAATGCTGAAACGTCTAGAACATTTCTTATGCAAATGTGCAGGAATTCTTCCTGGATTTACATATTCACACTGAAAAAACTATGAGAATATTTCTGTAAGGTAGAGAATTAATGTTTCAATAGCATATGGTTGCATTTGGAGGAGTGGGAAAGTATGATGGAGAGTATTGCTGCATTGATGTTGGAGGTAGACGTGGGTAAGTGCTTTGTACCTTGTGTCCAGTTATTTCTCCTATAGATCATTATGATAAATCATTGAGTAATGCACAGAACAAGAAGAGTGATGGTGGGACAGCAAGCAACCACCAGTATTGTTAAAATAAATATACAGCTTTAAAAACAGTAGCCCAGGGGTTGCCCCAGTGGCAGCAATGTGTGCTGCAATGATGAGACCCTGCTTCAATTCCTGGGTCATGTCTTCTACATGCTGTGTTGACTGGGACTAGGGTTGCTGAAAAGGTAATGATCACAGCCCCTGGAGGGAAGAAGTCATGGTCATCAATAAGAGCGACACCTAATACAGGGTTCTAGAATGAATCCTGGTTTAAAGTTCCCAGTTTCATGATCACTGATGCAATAACCAGACTTGAAACAGTGGGCCAGAGGGTCTATTAAAAATCGGAGGAAAACCCTAGGTAGTTGCAGATGAAGTCACATGGTACCAGAATCCCAGCATAACTTCTAATTGAATTATAAGAAAAAAAATTATAAGAAAAAAAAAAATTTGCAGTGTGATCTGGCAATCGGTCAGATCCAATCCACAATTTTAAACACTGCCAATAGGTATGCTCATGTACAGAAAGAGTGTACTGGATCATGACTGCAGGTATGGGATGGTAATATCATGGGACTTTTATTATTTACTTCACAGTTCTCTCTGTCCTTATTATAGTAATGTGTGTTCTGATCCAATAATAAAGCCCATTTCTATGTGAACCCTCAGATTATAATCATAAATTGTAAAAAGAACATCCTTCCAACTACTAGTGTGCAAAGTCCTGTATTGCTGTCCTTTGAGGAGTTTGGCTGTTCATTGGCCAAAAAAACAGTCTCCCCAGGAACTTTTGTTTCAGCATTGGCTGGAACAATGCACTTGAAAGGGAGGTGATGAAAATGGGGAGGGCGGGGGGAATTTCACTTTAATGCAAAATGGTTTGCTGCAAAATGGTTTTAATTCAAACCTATGATCACTTATAAGGATGCCAATTCTTCACAGAAATATGTTGCACAGCGAAATATATACTTATCATTCAGCCTTAATCATAGGCATTTTAACATGAAGAATTATCTTTGACCATCTTGTCAGCTTTTTAACTTTTCTTTTAAAACAGATTCCCATTGAGACCAATCAGTTTTGTTATGCAGAATAGCATTCACTATAATTGGTTTTGCATGCTGCAGTAGTTAAGCTTTCTTTTGCAGGGTAATACCCACAAGGGAAAGTTATCAGAAAGGGCAGTCTCTCACTCTTATATTTTCTATGTTCTTCTAAACCCTTGCATTTAAGAATATACATATAACAGTGCATGTTCAAGGGCTGGGGTATATAATACATTGATTAGCTTCAGATGTGGGTTATGGAGGATATCCTGTCAGGAATAATTAAGCTGCAATACCAAATATTTTTTTCTTATTGGGCATGTAGTAGCTGATCCTCTGAGTATGCTGGATGCATTCAAATCAAGTACATGAAGGCAGTAAAATATTCATGGTTTAATGCATAAATAATTCAGCAGGCCCACATATAACAGATACCTATTTGGCCAAGAACCATTATCAGATACTTGCTTAGAGCTATAGCGGCAATAGATACATGAAATTGAAGTTGGTGGGTACTTTCAATTTTTCAGAAGAAGCAGTTTTATTTTATTCAGATCTGGCATCACAACTTGTTCTTACATGACTGAATTACAGTAAGCAGAATCCAGGTCAGGCTGTTAAAGCAACTAATTAAAAACACAGTATGTAACTGCATGCTGTATTTAAACTGACTGTTGCTTCAGTGACATAAACCATTGATAGGTTTCTGTAGAACATGCATTAATAAGATGTGTTTTGAAAAACTGTACTCTAAATATTACTCAGCCAATTTCCAGTTCATAGAAATCTTTAAAAAGGATTGTAACAGGGTAGGAGTACCTGATACCCATTATTACAGAAAGCTTTTCTATATCTGATTGTGGGCCAGAGTTTCTAATTCTCCTGCTGCAAGCTGAGACCAGAGTAGAAGTGCAGCCAACGGGAACTGAAGGAAATGCTAAAAAAAATGCCTGGTCTAGTGTCTAAGAGGGTGAGGGACAGCAGAGCTCCTGACCTGTGGCAGAGGCTCTGCCAGTGCCTACAGAGTATAAGAAGATTATCACTGTACTGGTAAAGAATCCGTTGTTTCTGGTTTGTTACCGCTAATGCTGTAACTTAAAGCAGCAAAAGAAAAAAAAAAAAAACCTCTTAGAACAGTTTGTGGGTCCGGCTAAGCTGTACTGTTTTCACCTGTCCTAGGCTCCCAATACTATACAAAAGGAAACGTAAAGAGTGAAAACAATACACTCCAAAAAAGATTATTCACTCTAGAACTTAAGTAACAAAAAATATTACAATATATTGTATGTGACCATCATGTTGTTGAATTAACTGCACATATTTTATGTGATTTAGGTCTGGAGAGCAGGTCTTCACAAGGGCAAATCTGTAAATGTGATTGTTAATCTGAGGTATATCCCAACTGATATACGGTACCTTATTTGTTGCAGCTGCACAAAATTCAACAAATGAGGCCATTTTTGGTTACTTCCTAATGGAGCGAACCAAAAATGGCCTCCTATGAAATATCCCCAAAGTTTCAGGTATTTTCATATTTGTGGCATTAAAAAGGGTCTCTTATGTCCATGGAAACCCCCTCCTGCCGAGCAAAATGTGTGCCTGGGGCCCAGAAAGTTAGGCTCTCTGTTTGTACCTGTGTCAATGGAGAGTAAAGTAACTTGCCCAAGGTTCCAAGGAGTTTATCAGTGGGAACTGGTTTCCCTGGCTCTTAACCTGCTGCTCTATTAGGCTACTCCTCCTAATAAGCATGAAATAGAAATTAAAAAAAAAAATGCCTCTGAACTCCATAGAAATCAATAGGGATAATGAAAATTAAATAAAATTTTAATGTTCCAAAAATTACCTTTTCATTTATAGGGAAGTGACAGAAGTAAGCTAAGTATAATATATGAGCAAAACAGGAAGAAGAACAAAATAGGACTCATGCACATTCAGCCTTGCCTTCACTGCTTTATGACCAGAACACAACATCAAGGAGGACCATTCCTGTCATAAACAGTACATCTTTATATTCCACAACTATGAAACATCATTTTCTATTACATCCCTACTACAGTACCATGTACTGATAGATTTACACAGCATAATAGTGAGCCACCTAGCACATAAACTTTAGGGGAATAGGTAAACCTTTAGCCATTCTGAAAAATAAAAAAAAGTAAATGCTAAAGTGAAATTGAAAAAGCCAAGTATGAGTTGCCTGAGAAATGATCTGACAAGTCATATGCCTTTGTTGTTCTAATATTAGATTTATTTTAACAAATATGTACTCAACCACTTAGCACAATTTACAGGGTTAATAAACAGCATCTTCCACTGATTTATGGGGGTATTTTTAAACTGCCTGTATAGATGCAATGTCTGCAGGTACTTTTTCAAAGGGAAAAAAAACAGAAAACTGTAGAACTTTACTTAGTTAAAGCAAGTGATAATACTGCTTTTACAGGGTGATTTATCATATCGCGTTATGGCATTTTCACATGTGAAAAATGTCTTAATGCGTGTGAAAAGCACCATAATGCATGGTGCGATGCAAATTTTTTTAAAGGGGAGAGATTGGAGGTGGAAATTCTGTAAAATTTCCATCTCCACTTTATGGCTTTGTGAAGCCATAAAGTATGATATTGTACAGTTTAATGCTGAAAATAACTACACCCTTTTCAATTGTGTTAAGCTGTGCAATGTTATGTGATAAAGCCATAATACAATGTGTGATTTTTAGGCTTGGGAGGGGCCTGAGAGGTGAGTAGAAGGAGGGCCTGAGATGAAGAAAGAGAGTGAGGCTGAAAGAGAGCCTCTGAGGGTAAAACCATAGTAAGCAGCTATTTATGCTACTATAGGAGGCCCACCTAGTAACTCGAGGTGAGCTTTAGGAGGTAGTTTAGAGGTTAGAGGCCACTTTTACATGCAGAGAGTCCATCAAGCTAGGTTGAGAGAACATTGTGCTAGGCTGAGAGAACATTGTACAAATCTCATCTTTGTGTGAGTTTCCTCACTCCGAAGGACATCAAATCTTCACAAGAGTGCACTGTTCTGTTCGTACGTCTCACAGTGCATGTAAAAGTGGCCCCTAACCCCTACACTACTACCTAAACCTCACCTCCTATAATAGTATAAATAGCTAAGGGCCTTAGAGTGAGAGAGATTCTCTCTCTCATTGTGATAAATAGATTACCATAAAACATGCCCCTTTTCCTATTGCATGCAATATTTAGTGAGTTTGATAAATCTAGGCCTTATACAGTTATATACCATCAATGTGGCCAGTCAGAATAGGCACTTCCAGCCAGATTAAACCTTCATTTGCCTTATATTTAATCATCGGCCAGAAACTTTTTAATATTTTTGTAATTACAGTACTTGCAAATAAAATGTACTTATCATAGCATGTCTTATAAAGTGAAGATAAATCCCTGACACAGAGCAGTGTTTCAGAAATCTGCATCAGGGGTAGTAAGTCTTCTGTTATAATGAAGATTGCACAGATCATTGGAGAAATTTGATCATTTTTTACTGCATCACCAAAGTTTGGTGCAAAAATGTCAACCAGCTTCCTGTAAAAAATTATCGAATTTCTCTATTTATTTTGGTTTTAGAAAATAGTGCAAACTACTTGCAGATAGTATACACTACTTAAAATAGTTCAAACTATTACAAATAGTGCACACTATTTTCTAAAATCAAAAAACCTGACTCTAAAACCCCAGGAGTCTCCACAGATCACCCCCACCACCCCTAGAGGTGGCCATTTCCCTAGAAAAAGTAATTTATAAAAATAAAACCCCCTTACAGGCCCTGCCCCTTTGTTAAAAAATATGCCCTCCCAGAAGTGGCCTCCCCCATGGCCCACCCTAGCCCATTCTCCTGACCATCCCCCAGACTCACCAAATTGTGACTGCTGGTCTAGTTTGGGCTCGAGAACAAGCCATCCATTACCAAACCTGACCACTGCATTAAGGCAAAGGTTGGCACTAGCCAACCTTTGCCTTAATCATGAATTGCAGGCTACCCAATGGCACTGGTTGTCCTTAATACATGATAGGAGCAAAGAGCAATCAGCACCATTTTTAAAAATGGTAGCTGCTGGGGAGTCGGGAGGGTAGGCTAGGGTGGGCCATTGGGGGGGAGGGGGGGGGGAGGCTCCAGGGGGAGAAGGGTATTTTTTTTACCATATTGGAAGGCTGTGGGATGGGGTGAGGCCTCAGGAAGTGGCTACCTCCAGAAGCAGTGGGGGAGTGGGTCAGGGGCCTGGGGACCTCAGGGTTGCACCATTTGTATTATACCTGTATGTACTATTTACAATGTTGTGCACTGTTTGCAAATAGTGCACAAAAAACTTTGTTTCTTTCTATTGTTTTATTTAAAAAACAAAATGAAAAAACATAGACAATGTCAATATTGTCTGTGTCTATGTCATTTCAAATGAATGCACATCCCTAATATGTATAGCACAGAGTTTAAAGACTGAAGATGAAAAATCTATCTTTATTCTAAACGAGCCAGGTGGATCTCCCGGTCAACCGCCTTGGGGTTATTCTTGACATTATCAATGACAAAATATCTCAGTGAATAAAAGGAATGTCCATTCTTCAAAAAATGAGTCACTCACACTAGCTGCTTCTGATCACTGAGATTTCAAACAGCCATGATGTTCAGCAATTTGGGTACAGAAAGCTCTTTTAGTTTGTTTACATATATTGATGGAGACAACTACATAATCAAATATATAACAAATACTGTAGTACAAATGGCAACAATTATATTGATGCTTGGTTAATGAATTAACAACAAATTGGTTCAATTGTATAGTGACCAGATAGAACAATAGCCATACTATTAATTAATTATCGATCAAACTTTCTCCTGATAATGTCTGTAAAGAACTCGAATCTATCTTGGGTAAAGTGGATGGACTAATTTCTTCATTAAGATTTCTATCCCATAAATGCTGTAGTTTAATGTTCCTACTCTGTTTTCTTGCTTAGACTGGGTGTAGTCACAGAAAAGGGAAATCTGATGTTCCTGAAACAGCAATATGAATAATAGGTGTTATAGAAATTATAATCTGGTAGGAGAAGGAATGGTTTTAGAGACATTTTGATGACAGAAAGTGTCTTTGGTCAGCTGCTGGAAACCCAGGGCTTTTCCCAGATAAAAAAAGGACCGGAGACAAGGGAGTGACCAAGAGAATGATGGGTAACCAGAGCAATGTAAATCCTAGTTATCTAAGGGGTCGATTTTCAAAACCATGCGCATGCATCCATGGACGTGCACTTCCAGTAAGGGCACATGGATGCACAGATTTTATCACCAATAATTCACCTGAATCCCCAATAGTATCAAATTCTACTACTATGGCTGCTCAGCAAATCTTTAAAGTCACAAATGCCAGTAGTGTGTCATGATTAAGATAAAGACGCAGGATATTAATGACCTGTCATAATAGGCTTCATCTTATGCATAAATTCGCTTAGATGAGTAACCTTATATTTAATCATCGGTCAAATCCAACAAATATTTTTGATGCTTTTTATTATGCAGTGTGCAAATTGTGCAATTATTTTAACATCCAATCACTTAACTTAAAACTTCGCTGAAGCCTGGAACAATAAACATGCCCGACATGGAACCATGTTTCGAACTCCCGTTGTTCTTTCTCAAGGGCTTAGTTCAGCGTCTACGAGAACAATGCATTTATGTCTCAAAAAATGTTAGGCTGTTATCATAAAGTTTGACAAAGCAGTTAAATCAATTTAGCAGATACGCGCGGAGCCGCGCGTATCTGCTAAAAACCTGGATCGGCGCGCGCAAGGCTATCGATTTTGTATAGCCGGCGTGCGCCGAGCCGCGCAGCCTACCCCCGTTCCCTCCAAGGCCGCTCCGAAATCGGAGCGGCCTTGGAGGGAATCCTCTAACGCCCTCCCCTCACCTTCCCCTCCCTTCCTCTACCTAACCCACCCGCCCGGCCCTGTCTACACCCCCCCCTTACCTTTCTCCGGGGATTTACGCCTCCCGGAGGGAGAAGTAAATCCCCGCACGCGAGCGGGCCTCCTGCGCGCCGGGCCGCGACCTGGGGGCGGGTACGGAGGGCACGGCCACGCCCCCGGACCGCCCCGGGCCGTAGCCATGCCCCCGTACCCGCCCCCAAAACGCTGCCGACATGCCCCCGAAATGCCGCGACGACCAGGCCCGCCCCCGACGCGCCCCCGACACGCCCCCCTCGGAGAACCCCGGGACTTACGCGAGTCCCGGGGCTCTGCACGCGCCGGTAGGCCTATGTAAAATAGACTCACCGGCGCGCAGGGCCCTGCTCGCCTAAATCCGCCCGGTTTTGGGCGGATTTAGGCGAGCAGGGCTCTTAAAATCTGCCCCTTACTGTAGTTGTAGTCCGACTTGATTTCAAATTCAAAGGTTTGTGTAATGGCGTTGCCGCGTGTGTTTCCTGTGAACTTACCGGATGCAGTGTCATTAATATATGCATCGGTGACGTGGATATAAATTGACTAAGATTGATTCCGGTTTTGAGAACGTGTCCATGGTCTTTGATCCGTTTCTTGCCAGACTGTTTGCCGATTGTTCCGAAAAAAACGGCGACCTTGAGGACGAAAAGAAGATCTGTAATTTCCACGTCTATATTCTGGTGCAGGAAGAGATTTTGTCGATGTAGACGCTAATGGTTCTTCTTCAGAACTTGAAGATGTATCCTCAGATGATTCTGCAAATGCAACTTTTCTGGGTTTGTTGATAAGTTTTTTTCTCTGCCAGGGGTAAATACCTCCTGAAGCGTAATCCTTTTCATCGCGTTTGAATTTGGCGACCTTACTAGATCTCAAATCATTTTTAAATTTTTCCATTGTTGTTAAATGCTCTTGTAATTTTGTGTCAAATGATTCGGAAGAGGATTCCTGTTGTTTTAATTCAGACAATACTGCATCATGGTATCTACCCAGATGACCTAAAAACTGCCTCAATCAAGCCACTACTAAAAAAACCAAATCTAAATGCATGTGATCCCAACAACTTCTGCCCTATTTCCAACCTCCCTTTCATAGCCAAAATCATGGAAAAATTGGTAAACACCCAACTATCCAACTACTTAGAAGACCACAGTATTCTGTCCCCAAACCAATATGGTTTTCGCAAAGCCGCAAGCACAGAAACGCTACTACTCTCACTCACGGACTTCCTCCTCTCTGGTATTGATAAAGGCCAAGCATATTTACTAATCCTCCTCGACTTCTCGGCGGCCTTCGACACCGTCAACCACGCCCTCCTTCTAAAACAACTGGCAAACATTGGTTTAACAGGTGCCACATTAAACTGGTTCAAAACATTTCTAGTAAACAGAGGATATAGAGTCAAAATTCACAATAAAGAATCCCAATACCACCCATCTAATAGAGGGGTGCCGCAAGGTTCATCACTTTCACCCACGCTCTTCAATGTCTACCTGCTACCACTATGTCAATTACTTACAAAATTAAGCCTGAAACACTTCCTTTTCACAGACGACGTACAGATCGTGATCCCTATAAAAGAATCAATCTCAAAAACAATGGAATACTGGGACACTTGCTTATTAGAAATTAAACTTCTCCTCAACAGTCTAAATCTTGTGCTCAACGCTTCGAAAACAGAATTCCTGCTCATATCACCGGAAAACAATAACATACTACCAAAACCACCCACACTCCTTCAAACAGCCCATGTAAGAGATCTAGGAGCCATACTAGACAATCGTCTCAACCTCAAACCATTCATTAGCCAGACCACCAAGGATTGCTTCTACAAATTGCATATTCTGAAAAGAATTAAACCACTTTTCCACGCTCAGGACTTTAGAACAATCTTGCAAGCAATAATCTTTTCCAAACTAGATTATTGCAACTCGTTACTACTAGGCCTCCCAGCTTCTTATACCAAACCTCTACAAATGGTTCAGAACTCTGCAGCCAGAGTCCTTACAAATTCCAGGAAAATTGACCATATTTCCCCTATCCTCAAAAACCTCCATTGGCTACCAATCCATTATAGAATCATGTACAAAACCATCAACATCATATACAAAACTATCAATCAACACACGCAAATCGACCTACAAATACCACTTAAAAAATACACTTCCGTCAGACCCATCAGGGAATACTACAAAGAGTCACTCCAAATTCCAAAGGCCAAAACCTTCCAACATAAATCCTTGAGTCTCAGAGCCTTCTCTTCAGCAGGTCCAGCTCTCTGGAACTCTATCCCACCAGATTTGAGACAGGAGCCATGCTCTCTAACATTTAGGAAAAGACTAAAAACTTGGCTTTTCAAAAAAGCATTTCCAAGCCCTGAATAAAACCTTCACGCAACAGCACAATTGGATCTAAATACTGTGTCATATTTATTCATATTCTGTGTCATATTTAGCCTTCTGGTTACGTATGTTCCGTCTCATAGTGATGTACCGCCACATTTATTCGCATAGTCTTATTTACTCATCTTGCTACTCTATTACATTAATTGGCTGAAATGTAAATATTGCTCTGTTCTTTCTCTCCCCTCTTCCAGTTCCAAGTTAATTTTTCCCTGTTTTATTGTAACTTTCTCACATCCTTTTTCTGATTCCCTGTATTTAAAAGTTCAAGGTTCTTATTGAGAATATTGTTTATTACGCTACGTTATGCTTTTCACACTTTGTTAATTGTAAACCGGGTTGATGTGATGCCTGTCATGAAACTCGGTATAACAAAAACAATAAATAAATAAATAAAATAAATGATGATAGTCCTGGGACCATAAAAAGTAGAGGATCTCCCTGGAGACCTGGACACTAGGGTTGTACCTTGAATCATTTTTGTTTTCTTTATTTTTTTTTCATTTGGGGGGAGGGGTTCTTTTTTTGTCATTTTGTTTATTTTTTTCATTGAAATCAAATAAACACAACCAAATGAAAAAGCATGAAAAAAAAAACCCAAAATGAAAAATGGTGTCAGCTCCAGATCCCTTCCCAAAGACTGAAAAAACAAAATGAAAAATATTGAGTGCAGATCATGCCCAACATGCACTTCTACAGTCCCTTGCCAAGCCCCCCACTCCCCTCCGCTCCCCCTCCCCACATCTCTACCATCTACCTTACCCCATAGCTGCAATCTCTAGTCACGCCTTCCTCTCCAGAGCTTTTCTTCAAAATGGCACTGACTGACAGCCGATATAATCTCAAAGTAAACTACTGGCATGGCAAAAGCACCTGGGGATTACTCCTGTGCTATTTAGGAAGGACTTTTTTGTTTCGTTGTTAGAAATTGTAAGTTGTCTACATCAAAAGAACTCCAGGGTGCATACAAGATAAAAATACAAAATAAAATACATAAAACTGGGACCCCCATATCAATGAGTTAAGATGGTGTGTGTGTATGTGTGTGAGCTCTGGGAGGATGGGGAGATAGGGGGAGGATGCTGGCAAGCCCGGGGATGCAGGGGTTTGGCTTCTGTGAAATAAAAAGAAAAAAGAACAAATTTTCATTCATTTTACTTTCATTTACACAGCAAATAAAATAGAAAATGTTGATATTTCTTATTTCATTTTAAATGAAGCACATCCCTACTGGACACAGCACAGATAGTAGAAAAAACAGCTGAGAATGTTCACTATAGCTCTACATTAACATCAATAGAATGGCATGACTTCTAGCTTTGGCTGGAGGGACAGGAATATGGGCCTCAGGATCACAGGAAGCTTTTATCTCTGACATTCTGTCATACTGTATGCCAAGACATATCTCTCAGTTTAACTCTGATAGCTGTACAGCTACTTAGCTCATGGAGACAGAGATCTTTACTATACCGAAGTATTTTCTGCAATGTATGCATTCAAAGCTACCTCAAGATCTTCCACATCAAATGTCTGGGCTATACAAACAGATACTTATACCATTCACGAGGAGGGACTAGACAGGACAAGTACATAACTCTGGATACAAATATAACTATGCCATTACTTATATGTGCTTCCATTTTTTCTTACAGGTCTGTCGTAAACTAGAGTGGGCGCAAGAATAGCCAAATACTGCCACACTGGGAAAGAGTTCAATAGGTTGACCAAGGCTGGTAGAGTCTAGCAATGTGCATGCAACATATTTTCAGTTTGGTTTGCTTCTTTTGTTTTTGCGCTTTTTTCCCCCCAAATTTTGTTTCAGGAGTTAATTTGTTTTATATTTTTCATTTCAGCAAATAGCAGAAATTATTTGAATATAGCACATGCTATTTGAAAATAGTGTGCACTAGTTGCTGAATTAAAAAATATATGAACATTTTGGGGGTTTTATTTGTTTCTGGCTTAAGAAAATGAAACAAAAATGGCCCCATTCAGTCCAAAATGTACATTTGTTGTACACAAACGCTCACCTCTAATGTGTAGTCATTTAAAATTACATGGAAAACATCATTTGTTATTTTGTTTTGTGTAATTTCCCCTCTGAAACAACATATCAAACAGCAAAATTGTTTTGTTTCATTAACATGCATTGAGTGGTTTTAGAATGCACTAAAATACAAAACAAAATGAAATAAAAAAAATTGTAAATGAAATGAAACAAAAGCTTTTCCCAAGCAAGCTCTTAGAGGCCCAAACAAAATTAGCTTCTTAAGCAGCAAACAAAACAGAACAAAAATACAACTGCATGTTAGTAGAAATGCATGGAAAAAAACTTTATAATTTTTTTTTTATTCATTTTGGGTTTTCTTATTCACTTTTCATTTTGTTTGATGTCTATTTTGTTTATTTTTGTGTAATTAAAACAAAATAACATTAAAATATTACTGGGACATAACTCCGCCCAAACCCCCCCACACTCCTCTCCATTATCGTCGGCAGCAACACAGGAAATAACTATACCTTTTCCTGTGGCACTACGGGTGCGAAACTGTGCAGTCCAGCCACAAATACAGTGGGCAAAAACACACTGCCGCAATATGGCCGGCTGTATAATTTAACCCCCCACCCTGCCCCTTTTTTTTTGCTCGGCTCATCATTCTGCTATAACCTAGGCCTTAATGAGTCTCCATCTCCTATGGGTACAGTTTGACAGTATCACCACTTAATACGATCACCTATGTGAAGAAATCACATTTGATGTTTCTAATACCAGAACAATGCACCTATGGAACAGGGAATATTTTAACTGGTACACCATAGTCTCATCATAGTTGCCCTTATGTGCCATGGTTTCTAGCAACCAAAAGATTTTCTAAAGCATTTTCTCTAAGCATATAAAATATTCTCTTACTTTCTCTTTATTTATACATATCTTTAAAAACTTATCTTTCAAAATGTTTGCGATAATGTCTCCAACTGCTCAACTGCATTGGCCTAAGACGGGCTGATATAAACACTTAGGGGTAGATTTCCAAAATACACGTGGGCGTACATGTGCGCGCACTACCCGGCGCGAACACATGTATGCCCGATTTTATAACATGTGCACGCAGGCGCGTGCATGTTATAAAATCGGGGGTCGGCACGTGTAAGGGGATGCACAATTGTGCACCCTGCATGTGCCGACGCCCACGGGCTTCCCCCATTCCCTTCCCCCTAAACGAACCATCACACCCTTTCCCCTTTCCCCTTTCCCCCAGCTCTACTCTAACCCCCCCAAATTTTTATTATACCTTTTGCACCTACCTGGAGGCAGGTGCAGGTTGCTCACGCCGGCAGCCTGCTGGCACGCGATCCTTTGACAAATTACAAAAAAAGGAGAGGTTTTTGTAGATCGGTGATTGCACCAACTGAATAGGGATTCAGCCTTTGGTGTTTCTCTTCAGTACTGAGGTCTTTTCCTTTCATAATAAATTTTGATATACATAATTCACAGAATAAGTGTGTCTATTGACAGAAGTAAGCCTTGAGAAGAGCACTGGTCAATTCTGCGAGTTGCTTTATGGAACACTTTAACATAAACATTAAGGCCTTACTTCATAGCACTCTATTTTTAGTGTACACAGAAAGGCCTTAATGTATCACATTAAAGTTTTCTGCATAAACCCCTTTTTGAAGCAAATACATGTAAATGTGAAGGTGCTAAATGCTTGCCAATTCTTTTTTATTTTCTCTTAAATTGCGTTATTCTTCATTTTAAGAACATGAGAACATAAGAAAATGCCATAATGGGTCAGACCAAAGGTCCATCAAGCCCAGCATCCTGTTTCCAACAGTGGCCAATGCAGGCCAAAAGAACCTGGCAAGTACCCAAAAACTAAGTCTATTCCATGTAACCATTGCTAATGGCAGTGGCTATTCTCTAAGTGAACTTAATAGCAGGTAATGGACTTCTCCTCCAAGAACTTATCCAATTCTTTTTTAAACACAGCTATACTAACTGCACCAACCACATCCTCTGGCAACAAATTCCAGAGTTTAATTGTGCGATGAGTAAAAAAGAACTTTCTCTGATTAGTTTTAAATGTGCCACATGCTAACTTCATGGAGTGCCCCCTAGTCTTTCTACTATCCGAAAGAGTAAATAACCGATTCACAACTACCTGTTCTAGACCTCTCATGATTTTAAACACCTCTATCATATCCCCCCTCAGTCGTCTCTTCTCCAAGCTGAAAAGTCCTAACCTCTTTAGTCTTTCCTCATAGGGGAGTTGTTCCATTCCCCTTATCATTTTGGTAGCCCTTCTCTGTACCTTCTCCATCGCAATTATATCTTTTTTGAGATGCGGCGAACAGAATTGTACACAGTATTTAAGGTGCGGTCTCACCATGGAGCGATACAGAGGCATTATGACATTTTCCGTTTTATTCACCATTCCCTTTCTAATAATTCCCAACATTCTGTTTGCTTTTTTGACTGCCACAGCACACTGAACTGACGATTTCAATGTGTTATCCACTATGACACCTAGATCTCTTTCTTGGGTTGTAGCACCTAATATGGAACACAACATTGTATAATTATAGCATGGGTTATTTTTCCCTATATGCGTCACCTTGCACTTATCCACATTAAATTTCATCTACCATTTGGATGCCCAATTTTCCAGTCTCACAAGGTCTTCCTGCAATTTATCACAATCTGCTTGTGATTTAACTACTCTGAACAATTTTCTGTCATCTGCAAATTTGATTATCTCACTCGTCATATTTCTTTCCAGATCATTTATAAATATATTGAAAAGTAAGGGTCCCAATACAGATCCCTGAGGCACTCCACTGTCCACTCCCTTCCACTGAGAACATTGTCCATTTAATCCTACTCTCTGTTTTCTGTCTTTTAGCCAGTTTGCAATCCATGAAAGGACATCGCCACCTGATACTACTGTCTATAAGAATAGAACAAGTTCTAGAGTAGTCACCAAAATCAGCAAAGCAATTTTCTGAATTTAAAGGCAAAGTTCAACATGAAAGTAGTTTCATGTTTACTGTTGGGATTCTATGCTGAAAAAGTTTGTTGAGCAGTATAATTTTAGTGAAACCAACCTAAAGAAAAGTTTAGGGCTGCAGCATAGGGAATAGCAGCAACTCACATAGCAATAATGTGCTAAGAACACTGATAATGAAAACAGGGGATAAGCTACTCATGAAAAGTAGTGGATATTAGATTAAAAGATGAGGGAAAGCAATAAGCTAATAACAAAAGTATACGCAAATCCAGAAAGTCATATATTGCATTAAATAAAGGTAGGATCCTGTTTTCATCTGACTTTAGAGTTTTGTTCATTGCTTCACAAAATTTTTAAAACAGTGTTTTGAAAAGCAGAGTCCCAAATTACAAAAATATGCAGTATAAATGAAAAAAGAACTAGCCCAGCAAGTATTACGATTCCCACAATGTAAGTGCACCAAGGGAGGGAGAAAGTGGTGAAGACTAAAACTGTGAAGGATTTCAAAGGGGCATGAGATAAACACTGTGGATCCCTAAAAGGCTACAGGATGGTAATAAATAAAAAAGTTTAACTGGTACGGAGCAGCAATTACTACCCTTAAGAGAAACTAGAGATGTGAATCGTGTGATCGATCGTCTTAACGATCGATTTCGGCTGGGAGGGGGAGGGAATCGGATCGTCGCCGTTTGGGTTTTTTAAATATCGTGAAAATCGTGTAAATCGAAAACCAGCACACTAAAACATCCCTAAAACCCACCCCGACCCTTTAAAATAAATCCCCCACCCTCCCGAACCCCCCCCAAAATGCCTTAAATTACCTGGGGTCCAGAGGAAGGGTCCCGGCGCTACCTTTGCCTTGTCATATGACAGGTCAAAGGTAGAGCCGGCGCCATTTTGTTTTTTGTCCCCCGAGGTCAGGAGCATAGGAGATTGCTCCCGGACGCCCGCTGGACCCCCAGGGACTTTTGGCCAGCTTGGGGGGGCCTCCTGACCCCCACAAGACTTGCCAAAAGTCCAGCGGGGGTCCGGGAACAACTTCCTGCATGCGAATCGTTTTTCCGTACGGAAAAACGATTCGCGGCAGGAGATTGCTCCCAGACCCCCGCCATTTCTACAAGCACCGGAGGTCCGAGAGTAAAAGATCACACCGGGACCCTTCCTCTGGACCCCAGGTAATTTAAGGCATTTTGGGGGGGTTCGGGAGGGTGGGGAATTTATTTTAAAGGGTCGGGGTGGGTTTTAGGGTTGTTTTAGTGTGCCGGTTTTCCCGCCCTCCCCCTTCCCCTCCCCCTTCCCCCGATTTACGATTTTTTGACGATAAATCGGGGGAATTGTTATTGTATCGCGGCTCTAACAATTTTTGACGATTTAAAATATATCGGACGATATTTTAAATCGTCAAAAAACGATTCACATCCCTAAGAGAAACATGGGGGTAACCTGCATGGAACGGCAGTTACTACCCTTAAGAGAAACATGGGGGTAACCTGACTGGAGTGGCAGTTATTTCTACCCTTAAGAGAAACATGGGGGTAACCTGCACGGAGCAGCAGTTACTACCTAGGAAAGCTTGTTGTGCAGACTAGATGGACCATTTTGGTCTTTTTCTGCAGTCATTACTATGTTACTATGTTACTATGTAAATCAGTGATGATAGTGCTAGGAGTCAATAAGAGCAGAGTTCAGTTGCAAACCCTTGACATAGCAGCTTCTACACAAAACAGTAAGAGCTCTACGCGTGTAAATCTCTATGCGCGTAAATCCAGTGGATTTACGCGCATAGAGTGACATATGCGCCGGGCCTATTTTCAAAAGGCCCGGCGTCGCACATAAAGCCCCGGAACGCGTCTAAGTCCTGGGGCTTTACTAAAGTTGTGGTCCAGGGGTGGGGAGGGGGCGGGATCAGAGGCCTCCGACACAGAGGCCATTTGCTGCTGTACCGGGTAGCGCGTGCAACTTACTTTAGCCCCAGGGCTGAAGTAAGTTTTAAAACAGAAGTAAAAAAAAGAAAAGGTTAGGGGGAAAAGGGCGGGGGAGGGAGGGAAAGGGAAGGGAAGGTGGGGTGAGGGGATAGGGAAGTTCCCTCGGAGGCCGCCCATTCCAGAGAGGGAACGGGGGAAGGCAGCGTAGCTCGGCGAGGGCTAGGCACACGCAAGGTGCACAATTGTGCACCCCCTTGTGTGTGCCGATCCCCGATTTTATAACATGCGTGCGCCTGCACACACATGTTATAAAATCGCATGTCCATGTGTGCGCGCTGGGTAGCGCGCACACATGGACGCGCTCGTGCAAGTTTAGAAATCTACCCCTAAGGGAGCGATTTTCAAACAACTCACATAAGAATGTCAGCAAAACCATGTGAAGGTTACACCAGTTTTCAAAGCAGATACATGCATAAATCTGCTTTGAAAAATTGTCCCACCAAATGTACCACACACACTTACATCCTGCTAAAATGTGTGTGCAGAATTTATTTTCTTGAAAATGTACACACATATACTTTTTAAACTCCAGAAGTAAGCATGAAAGTGCAAATCTCTCACCAAAACCCTCCCCAGAAACTCTTCCAGATACTCTTCTATGTAAACTTATGTATAAACATGACACATGAACATGCGTTTATCCATAAATTGGGTGATCAATTTTGTAGCCTAATTTAATGATATTATAGCAAAAATATCCTCTTGATGAAGCCACTTAGATGTTGGAGTTTTTCAGTGTTCATTGTCTCATAACAAATCTACAAGTATAGTGTGTACTCATGGTAAAGTTGGAATCTTGTGCTATTTTCTATATTAAAAATATCCTTCTTTGAAGACAGTTTATGAAAGTGTTTTGACCCAAGATGATTATCTTTAGTTTGCTGTCACTTACAGATCTAAGATCCCATTGATGGAATGACTGAGTCTTTTTCACTCTCTCTCTTTTTGAATGACTTTTGTGAGACAAGTGAGCAATGTTATTTGTTTCAAAGGTTCTGTTTATGGTTCTAAAGGATTAAGGGTTTGTGGCAAACCTGGAATCATGACAGAAAGTCTATTTATACTTTCTTGGTTAGCAATGATTCTAGTGTTGAGCGGGAAGGCAAAATATGCAGGGATTATTTCATCTAGTCATAAGAATTGTGGGGGTACACTTTTGGTGCAGCTTGCACGACAGAGACAAGAATGTTGTAATCCTAACAAGATTGAGGATGACAATTTGCATATAGCCTATACAAATGTTAGAGCTATTCAAGGAAAGGAAGATTGTATTATCATTCAACAGTATGCTCTGAATATGTTTTGCATAATAGAATCATGGCATTATCCACATGATTTAGTGCTTTTGAATACCTTATGTCCTGTAGGTAACATGTTTAAGCTCACCCAAACAAGCAGTTTTTACAGCCTATGCAACTCAAAAGAGAGAGAGTCCTCAGGCACTTGAGTCTCTGATTATAAACGTGTGTCATTGGACACTGGCTAATTTTAAAAAGTATTTGCTCACTTAAAATTGGGTTTTACACGTATAACTGAACTTTACTAGAGTAAGTGGGCTTTTGAAAATTGCTATAATATTTGCCATTTAATTGTCCATAGGATTTACTCACGTAAGTGCACTTTATGCAAGTAAATGGCTTTTTTAAATTGCTATAATAGTACTTACATTTACATGTGTAAATCCTTTGAAAATTCACCTATGTCTGATACTTCTCACCAGATTATATCCAGTTGGATTTGTCTGTGTTGAAAGTAATTGTATATTCATTATCAGCTGAATATCAGAAGTTAGTAATAGTAGGTGATTTAAATATTAATTTTGATAATCCACTGGTACCTGCAACATGGCAAATATTGACAACATTAGGAAATGCTGAAGTGGTAAAATTGATGGCTCAGGCTACACATACAGCAGGGTATACCTTGGATACATTAATTGGTAACAACCAATGGATAAGTTATGTGAGGCTTGATGCAATGGAGGTTGTTGATTTGTGAGTTCACTATCTCATTCACTTCCAGTTTTCTATCATGCAGAGTAGGAGTCAGGGAAGCAGCAACAGGACTAAGTCTTTAAGATGGCCAGGGGCAGATTGGCCTATTGGGGGATCGGGCATTCCCTGGTGGGCCGGTCGCTCTGGTTATGTGGTCTGCCAAACGCAGCCGCGCCAGAGCCATGCTCGGCAGATCATAGGGTATCTCCTGGGCCGGCCTGGGCGGAAAATCCCCGGGCTGATCTTTACCCGGAATCCGCTCCTGAAGATGGCCAATGATGCAGTTAGACCAGTTTAGAGATGAATGGACAAAAGCAAGTGGTGAGTTTAGTTGGGAGTTAATCTCCAGTGTAGAGCTAGTTATTAACTGGTCTAGTTGACCAAGATACAATATATTGCTCTTTAGCCCAGCTCGAGAAGTATGAGTGAGAAAAAAGAGGAGATGTGCGAACTGGTTTAACCCCAAACTGATGAAGTATCATTGTCAGATTTGGAAGGCAGAAAGGTGTTGGCGTAAAAGTAGAAATGAAGCACGCAGACAACTATACAAGAATCTATTGTAGGGTTATAGGTCAGATTGTCAGAGAGCAAAGCAGAAGTATTTTGTACAGAAAACAGAGGCAGCTATTAAACCACAAGAGCTGTTCTCAGTAGTGAAGTATCTTTCAAGGCAACCTGTTGCTTTGGAAGATATCTTACTTGATTGTGATACATTTGCTGATGGCTTTGAGAGCAAAATTCTCAATGTACAAAAGCTGTTGGGAGTAATTTCTGTCTGATGCTCCCTTTTACACAGGCTTAAAAGTAAGAAAAGATAAATGGAATGAATTTGAACAAGTTTCACAAATTGAGATTAAAGAAGTCATATCAAAGTTAAAGTTGCTTCATCTCCCTTAGATCCATTTCCATTTGCTTTCATCAAGGCAACTCCTCAACCATCATTGACTATAATACATCAATTTGTGACTAAGTCCCTGACAGTAGGTACTATCCCAATGCAATTAAATAGAGCAACAGTGAGACCAAAAGTGAAGGTTAAGAATAAATCAAGGACAGAGCCTTCTAACCATAGGTCAGTATCAAATCTGTCCACACTAGCTAAGATTCTAGTAAAGTGTGTCCTTGGTCAGTTTGAGGCGTATATGAGTTCAGAAAAAATTTTACATGATAAAAAGTATCAGGTGAATTTTTAAAGGAGTTCCACGTGTAAATGTAACATACTATTGTAGAAATTTTCAAGTCATTTACATGTGTAAAGTACACTTAGGGGTAGATTTTCAAAGACACGCACATGCTGTACCCGGTGCATACACATGGATTCGCTGATTTTATAACATATGCACATCACCATGCGTATGTTAAAAAATACAATGCCCACGTGTACATGCACACCCAATTTTGTATCGGTGTGCGCATGTGCATGCTGATACCCACTCGCACATGCAGGGGGAAATTTTGTAAAGCCTTTACCCAGTTGCCTCCCAGTCTGTTTCAATTAAGGAGTGGACTGGGAGGAAACTTCCCTACCCCCTACCTAACCTTCCTCCCTTTTCCCCTCTCCAACTCCTAAATCTACCCTACCTATCCTTTTTTTTTTTTTGCTTTTTTTAACTTACTTCCTCCTCGGAGTAGAAGTAAGTTGCACGTGCTGGTTGACTGCCGGCATGAGAGTCACTGGGACAGTGCGCCGGCAAATAAAGATTTACCCACATGTGGATAAATCCTATGGACAATTCCATGGATATATTGTAGAAATTTTCAAAAGATTTTAGAAAAGGGAGTAACGCAGAAGGATACATTGCTAAATAGTGTAGAGAGAGATAAGACTGGGTTCTTGATACAGTTTGATGCATCCTCAGACTTTGACTCAATAAGACACAACATTTTTGTTTCTTGCCTGGAACATCTTAGTACCTCCAGAAAAATGCTAAATTAGTTTCACTCATATTTGAATTCCAGACAGTTTAGGGTACAAACAGATTTGGACCACTAGCTGGCAAAAAATAGAATATGCAATGCATACCCCAAGGATCATCTCTATCCTCTGTACTTTTCAACATTTATATGGCACCATTTAGGTTTGAATTGAGAAAATTAAATATGTGGGGTTTTTTATATATGCAGACGATGTACAGGTTTACTTTTCTAGTGAAGTCCCAGGGGAAATACCATTACTGTCTTTTAATAAATGTGTCTCATTATTAAAAAATGGTTGAGATCAAATGATTTATTAGTGAACACTGAGAAAACAAATGGATAGGCAAATAATCAGTTACTCAGGTCAACTCCAGTTTAGTAATTGAGGGTAACCAGATTCAAATTTTGTCTGAAATTAGCAGCCTGGGAGTAGTCTTAGACTCTTCTTTGTCAATGAACCACATGTTAGCTATGTTTCATGTGCCACGTAATATAAGTTAAAACTATTGAAACCGATCTGCCCTTTTTTGCCCAAGGGACTATTTAGGACAGTACTTCAATCGTTGGTCTTGAGTCACCTTGAGTATTGTGTAGCATTGCTGGTGGGCCTGCCAAACAACTTGCTGAGAACACTGCAGTTATTGCAGAAAGCTGCAGGGTGGATTTGTTTGAGTTTGCCTAAACTTGAACATGCATCATCTGCGTTCCAGCATCTACACTGGTTACCAGTAAAATTTCAGGCAAGGTTTCATCTGATGGTTATGATGCATAAGTTGCTGTATAAGGGGCTTGGCAGTGACTTGAAGAAAATGCTGTTATATTAAACCCCAAGTACAACTTTGCATTCACAGTCCTTGAGTTTATTGAATGTGGCATCAGTGAAAGAAGGTAGATTATCTCAAACTTGATCCAGAGCTTTTTTATTTGTCACTCCAGCACAGTGGAATAATTTGCCAGTTGAGTCGAGAGGAATGCAGCATGTGAAAGACTTCAGGAATGATGTAAGAGCACATTTTTTCAAGAAGCAAATGCTATTAATGAGATGTATAAATGTTATGTAATGTTTATGTAATATATAGGTGATATTTGTTATATATTTGTTGATACTTATGTATTATGTATACTTATATGATCTGCCCTAGACTAATTTTAAATTTGGAAGTTGCAGAATATAAATATTTTTAAATAAATAAATATACATACGTGGGCTTTATTTTTTAAGAAGTTTAAAAAGGAAAAAAAGAAATAAAGAGTAAAAATTGTCTTCCAAATGACACATCCTGTCCTCATTATTCTTTAATTTGAAGGAATTTTCTTTAAAATGCTTTAAGAAAGTAATATTTTGTTATTTAAATTTATAAGGTTATCCTCAGTTCTTTTTGGTTTTCAATTGTGTCATAGGCCATTTCTGTCTGTCAGGCACCGTTTAACCCACTGAAGTCCTTTCGAAAATTGCCGTCTCACTTCCAATTTTTTTGACATTAGCAAACTATCCTAGCCCTGAATAATGTTTTCATGTAGTTCAAATTTTGGTTTTACTTTTTCCTCTTCTCTAGGGTAAATCATTGCTAACATCACAGAACAAATATCCCAGTCTTTATTTGTTTTCCACTGTACTTCTCTTTTCCAAAACAGGCATTCTGAAACTCTGTGTACCCTACTCCCTCCAGTACAGCCAGGATCTTACACAGCTGTATGATCACAGCCTGGCTTTATGCATATGATTCTTTTTATGTTGCTAAGAGCACAGAACTGAACTCCATGCTTCATTGCAGATGTTCATAACTGGTGATCAGTAATAACAGTGGTATAGCTAATTTCCTTGCCATCTCATTTATATGTTGAACAATTGTCAGCAATGCCAAGGTGATTCATCACTTTACATCTACCGCTGAAGCTCATTTATTATCATTTATTTATCCAATCCACCAAAGTACCAAGTCAGACCTATTCACATTTTCAGCAGTTAACTGGAAATAGATGTTCAGTATGAATTTGTGAGCCTTTGGTCACTGTCCAAAATGAGAATGGGCTTTGTGGCATGCCACTTGTTACATTAACAAATTGGACTAAATATTTCAGATCCACCAAGAAAATATGTTACCATTGATATGTTTTAGGTTTTGTCTATGGCACCTACCCATACAGGAGTAACATAGAAGGCTGAGTCTGTGACTCAGGAACAGTGCTGCACACTACCATGTGAAGGATATTGGTTCAATTCTCAATTCAGGACCTCTGCTCCTTGGCCAGCCAGGGTTGGAGAGGCTGCAGAAGCAGCATTCACAACCTGCGTGTGTGTGTGTTTGGGGTGGGGGGGGGGGGGGGGGGGAGTCCCACTCTTGCACAACAGCAACACCTAGTGGCCAGATTTATGTCCTATGATTGTAGAGTTCTGGAAAGCAGCCTGGTGTATGGATCCTGGCTGAGAAGTCTGATGACTGGGTTAGTTGGGGAAGGGGGATATAACATAGGGGAGAAAATATTCTTCACAGTTATCAATAAAAGTTTATGATGCCAGATCTCAGCCCTTGTTAAAATTGAGGTGAAATCCTATAGGAGCAGAGTAAACTGGTATCCCCCTTTCCTCCCAAAATAATATCACAGAGATTAACCACTCCATTCCTAGAGGGCTGCAAAGTGCAAACTAATCCAGTTATCAAGATAAACAAAATATACAAATTAAAATTTCTTAGCCCAGTATATCTCATACATATTCATTGTAGATATTCTGAAATCTAAACATCTTTACAGTCCCTGAGGACTGGAGTTGCAAACCCATGTAATATAGGGACACTTCAATATTGTTACATGCCCCATCTGTGCCCATCCCGCGCACGGGCCTGCTCACCTTCATGGTTCCACGGCAGGTCCCGGGTCGGCCTCCCTAACGGCTGCTGCTGGCACTTCCAGGCCCCGGCGTCCCGTGGCAGCAGTTGCCGGGCCTTCTACTGCGCACCAGGCCTCATGCCAGAGCTCGGCGTCTTCGGCGCTGTTGGCCACGCCCCTACGCGGGCGCACGCGGACCGCCCAGCCTCTTATAGGGCCAAGGGCGGGTCTTAGCTCCGCAGCACACCCTGATTGATTCTCTGTTATAAGGAAGTCCCTGCCTGCACTTCCTTGCCTTGGCAATCGGGTCGGCTTATGCTAGATTGTCTCCGTGCCTGTACTTGCTCCTGTCTTGTTCCAAGTCTCATTCCAGGATCCTTCTGTTCCAGTTCTGTTCCTACCTTGTTCCTGCTTCCTAGTTCCAGCGTCCTCCTGTTCCTGTTTGTCTCCCCAGGTTTGCTACTTGACCTGTCTGCTTGCCTGCCTGACTTCTGAACCCCGTCCGTTCCTTGACCTGCCTGCCTACTGCCTGCCTCCTGACTCCAGCCTGCTACTCGACTCGTCTGTCTGCTGCCTGCCTCCTGACCTCAGCCTGCCTGTGACCTCGTCTGACCTCTGGTATCTGACCTCTGCTTTATTGACCCTTCCTCAGACTGACTCCTGGACTGACCTTTGCCTGCTTGACCTCATCTCTAGATTCTGGCTCTGTTCCTAGCCTTGTTATCACCTACACTCTTCTGGTCCTCCTTGTTCCACCTGACCTCCAGTCTCGAACCTGACTGCGCTCCCCTTCTGTCTGTGGGCACGCCAGACTTCCACTCTCCCAGGAGACTCTGTGAGGCCCACCTAAGTCCAAGTGGCCCGGGTCGCTATGGGCTCCTCCTGGGGGGACCTCAGGCTTCCAGTGGTGAAGCTCTTCCTAGCCTCTGTCTCCTTCCGTGCTCCACCCCCTGGGGGCAGTTGCCTCCTGGTCCCTACCAGGAGGTTCATCTCCACTGCCACAAGACAAGGGTCCACCCCCCCGAGCGCAACAAATATAGCTCGTTACATTTAAATACCATGTATTCTAGTTAGAAACAACCTAGAATAACTGTTTTAGAAGCAGGTTGCATAGAGTGATAGCCCCTTACCTCACCTAGCAATGTCCTTCTATGATATTGGACACAGAAGAGCACTATGCTATATAGATATCCAGTACATACGTCCTTATAAGAAGGAAGCATTTGTTCTGCCTATTTGATAGCGATAGTGATAAATTAAAAAATTGACAAATTTCCAACAGTCTGAATCTGTTTAGTGTACTTTAGGATTCACATGATCATATTAAAAAAAAAAAACTTAAGTTTTTAATTGGATTTACTGTGACAAGAGAGAATGTGAGTAATGAATTTTAACATGTTTATTGTATTCACAAATGAATTCTTCTGAGAAATTACTGCATTTTCCCTCCACCTAGGCTCAGTTTCACTGGGAGGTAGCTGCTATAAGTGAATGCTTAAGAGGATGCAGACCCTGTTCAGCAAGTTTTGCAATTAGATCCTTTTAAGTCAGATATGAATGTAGAATGTCATGGGAATGCTGCCATTGGGTAGCAAATTGTGAAATCAATGATAACTTAAGCAGCTTCAAAGAACAACATGAAAGAAATATTTCTGTATCATGTTGAAAAGATTTTTTTAAATGCATATTACACCAACATGTTTGCTTTAAATAGTAATTGATAGTATAGAAATAAACTGAACACCTCCCTCATTTGTTTTAGAAAATTGAGATCATCTTTTTTTTCCTGATTGCCAGACTGAAACAGCAACAAAAGAAACCCCAATAATATCAGTTTTAAAGATTGTAGATAGTCCCCAAAGAACTTTTCTAATATCATTCAAAAGGAATGATCAGTTAAATATTTGGCAAAAATCCATATAGGTCAATCTTGAAAGGGTTTAGTTGCCTAATTTTGGAAAATACGCTGTAAAATTGGGTCCTTTGAAAATTCATCTGGTTTGAGCCTATTTTAACTAAGTGACTAAATTGAGGCTCCTAAAAAGTAGGTGGAGAAAGGAGTGGAGTCAGATCAGGGAAAGGAAGTCAGATGTTTAGCACTGATTTTTCAGTCATAAGCACCTAACTTGGGTGGTCAAATCTAGACTCTGCCAGAGCATTCCGAATCCTCCTTCCCTCCTGCACAATTCCAGGAAGGAATATGATTGTCCAAGACTATCAGCACCCCTGTTAATGGTACTGAAAATCCCCAGCAATTGTATTCCCTCTCAGTTTAATCTTTAATCTTGGGGGGGGCCTTACAACCCCCTCCTTGACATAACTTCTGCCTTCCAACAAAATGAAAGGTGTGTATATGGAGGGATACTCCAGTCTGTGCTAGACACTAAACAATGCTAGACACAAAGCCAGAAAGACAGTAAGCTTGTAGAAGATATTTCAGCCAGTACAGAGAATAGAAGGATTGAGACAAGGAGTTGTGGAGGGGGACATCATTAGTGGAAGGGATGCTGAAAACATTATAATTGTTATTATTATTAATGCTGGTCTGCAGATTGGAGGTAAGCAGGTTGATGGGGATTATCGGGTCCTCTTCCCAACACACACACACAAACATACTTTCCACTTCGCTGGGTGGGAGAGGAAATGCTAGGGAGCTGTCTCCCACTCCCCCCTGAATTAACTTTAAAAACTGAACTATTTGTGGAAACTGATGTTTTGAATGCATCAGAGGACAAATAAAGAGCAATGCTTCCATTTCAAGGCTAATTAAAAGGACCTACACTCCTGTGGGACGTTCTGGATCTCATTTACGGCAAAGAAGTTACGAATCCTTAGTGGGGCCGTACTGGAGATGACCCAATAACCCAGTTTTAGGACTTTATAGACAATTAATCATGATGTTACATTGTTATGCCTTATTATTCTCCAGGGGTGAATTTTATGGAGTATTGTTTGTTACTTAATAATTAGTAGTTCTGTGGATACATTCAGATTTCCTGTGTAAGGATGATGATTTATAGGAAGGCTGTGATAACATGGGATAAAATTTAAGAGAGAAGGAAGCCTGACACCCATACACAGCTAAAGGTACTTCCTGCTTGCTGGACAGAAGCGAGCCTCTATAAAGCAGGAGGGAAAAGGGAAGGCAGAGGGGAAGGGAAGATAAGGGGGAAAAAGAGAACGGGTAAAGAGGGAAGACAGAGAGGAAGCAGGGGATAACTCTGCAACTGGAGGGGAAAGGTTTCTATAGAATAACTCTCATCTGTCAATAAAGAAAGATACTTGGTCACCCTGTTTTTTGGAAGGAGTCAGGTCCCAACTCAATTTGATTTTTGTAGGGATGCGAGGCAAGGCCGGCCTGACATCTTAATATTAATGTTTTTCTTTCTGGCAATAAGCAACTTCACTTTACAAATCAGCAATCCATTATGAATTATCTCCTGGAATTTTAACAGGCTGGGAACACTGATTAAAAGGAAGAAAGTCTTGCAACTTTGAATAGACACAAAGTCTCAATAGCCTGCTTACAGGAAGCACATCTTTCTGAACTACAAAGTAAAAAACTGGTGAGAGAATGGGTTAATTTATGTTATTTCTCGATGGCCAAAGAGAAAAAAGTGGGAATGGCCATCCTTCTACATAAAAGTATCCAGTTTCAGAAAGAGCATGAGATACAAGATATGGAGGGCAGATTCATCATACTAGTTGGGAAAATTCATGGAAGAGATATTACTATTTGAAATTTATATATCCCCAATGAATATGTTTACAGGTTTTTCTCTAATTTTATTAACTAACTTCTCGTTAATACAAGGGGAGCTTTGTTTATCGTTGGCGACTACAACCGTTTACATGAGCCCCTGTTGGACAGATTGTCATAAACCAAAGGTCTGGGAAAGATAAGGTAGAAGGGAATTGCTCATCTATGTAAGGAATTGCAGATGGGTTCTGTTTGGAAAGTTTTGAACCCTGAGGTTAAGGAGTTCACACATGTCTCCATAGCACATACTTCCCTGTCGAGAATAGACTATATTTTGGTCTAACAAAGCTTCTTCATAAAGGTAATGGGGAAGAAATAGGTCTCCATGTAATAACAGATCATCCTTAATATGGATAGACTTTAAACTATTGAAAGAAGGGACTCTGGAAATTCTTGTTATTTAAAGGGAGATATTGAATTCCAAGTGTTCATGCATAAGATATGGTCTGAGTTTGAAACTAATAATGATCATTATATAGAGGCAGAGGCCCCAGACCTCTTTTGGGGAACAAGTACAGTAGTTTTGAGAGGAGATATGCTAGATTTAATAAATCTATTTGTCATCTTGAAGAGAAGCTTAAAATGGCAAAGAAAAAATTAGTTTAAATTATCAAGATAATTAAAGATGAGTATGTTAATATCTTAGCAAACCTAAATACATACATTCACCAAAAGACACAGCGAATGTTGCAGTGTACAGAGCACATTTTTTTCCATTTTAGTAACAAAGGAGGGAAATTTTTGACAAATGCAGTGAGGTTTGGAGGGGGAAAACATTAATTGAATGCTAAGGGATAGACACGGTTCTATTGTCAAAAAAAAAAAAATGCAGATATTTGTGAAGTTCTGAGAGAATTCTATGAAGTACTGTACTCAGAAGATACAACAGTAGTCAAATACAAGAAGATAACTTCTTTAGGGATTTACAGTTGCCCTAAGTAAATGAATAGCAACTGGAGTTTCTGAACAGACCTATACAAACCAATGAGATTTCTAGGGTCATTAAATTTAGTAAAGCTTGCAAGGCCCCAGGATCTGAAGAATTCACTTATGATTAATATAAGATTCTAAGTCAGCAAATTGTTAGATTCTTGAATCATTTTTTCTTGGAGGCTCTGAAGCAAGATGCCTTTCCCACAGATTTTAACAAAGTCTATATTGTTGCGTGTCCCGTTCGCGTCCGTGCCTACCTACTCACCCCACTAAGACTCCCATGGGTCCCGGGTCGTCCTCCCCTGCTTTAGCAGCGAGCTCAGCTAGGCCTTGGTGTCCTGCGGCGGCGGTCACCGGGGCTTCCACCTCCAGCCAGGCTTCACGGCGGGGCTCAGCGTCCTCCGTGGCATTGGTCCCACCCCTAGGCATGTGCACTCAGACTGCCCGGCCCCTTAAAGGGCTAGGGGCGGATCCCAGCTCTGCGGTGGTCCTGATTGAATGCTACTCAAAAGGAAGTGCCTGCCTGCATTTCCTTGCCTTGGCAATCGGGTCGATCACACTGTGATTCTAGTTTGCCTCTGCGTTTCCAGTGTTTGTTCCAGTCTCGTTCCAGCCTTGTTCTAGTCTTGTTCCAGTCCTGTTCCAGTGTTCTTCTATTCCAGCGTCCTTCTGTTCCTGCGTCCTCCTGTTCCTTCGTCTCCCCAGGTGGTACCTCTCGGACTGTCTTCCTGGTACTGACCTCTGCCTGTTCTTGACTGCGTTGATTGCTGCCTGGATTTGACCTTTGCCTGTTTTTCCTCGACCATGTCTGCACGCTGCCTGGAACTGACCTTTGCCTGTCCATTGACCACATCTGCATGCTGCTTGGAACTGACCTCTGCCTGACCACTGACCACATCTGACTCTCGCCTGGAACCTGACTCCTGCTTTGGCTGACTACCCACGGACTGACCTTTGGAACCTGACCCCTGCTTTGACTGACTATCCTCAGACTGACCACTGGTACTGACCCCTTATTTGGCTGACTACGCTACCTTGACTTTGGCCTTGATCCTTGCCATACATTCAGAGACTCTATTCTGGCCTTCTCAGGCACCCTGGACTTCTAGCCTGAACATCGACCATGTACCCTTGATCGTGGTGAGCACACTTCTGAACTTTCTCTCAAGGAGATCCTGCAAGGCCCACCTAAGACCAGACGGCCTGGGTAACCAAGGGCTCAACCTGAGGGAACCCCGGGTTGCTTCTGATGAAGCTCCAGCTAGCCTCTGTCTCCTCTTGTGCTCTGCCTCCTGGTGCAGGTGCGCTCTGAGTCTGACCAGGGAGCCTACCAATCCTGCACTAGGCCAAGGGTCCACCTCCCGGCACAACATATATCACGGTACTGGCTAAACCAGGGAAGTGCCTAGGGTTACCTGCTCCCTACAGGCCTATCTCTCTTTTAAATTGTGATTTAAACATAATTGCTACAGTCATTGCCAACAGGATAGGCTTGATATTTCCCTCTATTATCTCTAAAAAAAACAGGTGGGGTTTGTAAAAGGCAAGGTGGCAAGTACACCCATAATCAAACTGATAACAGCCATGTTTTTGTCTAAATACTGTAATATCTTTTTCGGAGTTATCTTAAAAATATATTGAATTATTCAGATTCCTCTATCCCAGCTATATCTAGGATATATTATCTTTCTTCAATTCAAAGTAGAGAAATAGCACATGGCTCGAAGGAAGAACCTGAAATAAGTCCAGACCTAAATTTAACCGAAATACTTGAAAAATCTTTTGAGACGAATATAACATCTAGAGCCACTTTAATAGTTCAATTTGTTTTTCTGACAGAAAGAGATTCAATTTTGAGATTATTTTTCAGAAATCAAGATAAACTGTTCTATGGACAGAGCATAAGAATATTTCCGGATATAGCCCGTACTACTCAATTACGTCGGAAAAAATTTATAGCAATGAGACCAGAGGTTCTGCAGAGAGGGGCTAGATTCATATTAAGATACCCCTGCCGCTGTTTAATCATGTACCAAGATTCCCGTTATATTTTTAATCAACCTGAACAATTAAGGGGTTACTCGGATTCACACTCCTAATAACTCCTATAGTAATAGGGGATTATTGGAAAAAATGAAGATTAGACAGTTTTTTCTTTCCTACATATATATTTCTTTAAGGGACTGCTCTAGAGTAAATGTAAATGTGTGTCTCTATTTACCTGCATAATTAACGGTTAAGATAATTCAAGGTTGTTTTATAATTTCTTAGGAAGTATGATTATCATTGTTTTGTATCTTATATTTTGGATTCTTTATTGTAAATTTTGAAAATGTAATAACATATAAATTAAAAAATAAATAAATAAATAAATAAATAAATAAATACTGTAATATCCCAGTGGTGGTGGTAGGGTTGGACTCTGAGAAAGCCTTTGACAAGGTCTCCTGGCCATATATGTTCTCAGTTTTGAAGAGGTTTGGTTTCACAGGAGATACAGTAAAGTATATATTTCTTCTTTACAGATCTCCAACTTAATGAGTATAAGTCCTCTGATTTTTATGTAACTAGAAGTGTGGGCCAGGGATGCCCCTTATCCCCTTTATTATATATTTTCTATATAGATCCTTTAATACGGAAAGGTCACAGCAATGGTCTAATTCAGGGTTTCACTAGAAAGAATCAATTGTTTAAAATAACTGTCTTTGCAGATGACATTTTGGTCTTCCTCACGGAGCCCAGGGAATCTCTTCTGAAAGTTTTACATCATCATTCAGAGAATTTGTGGGATTAATAATAAATAAGGATAAATCTGAAGACCTTTATGTCCATGGTAATTTGAAAGACTAATGGGGCACATGTTTTCCTCTAAGATGATTGGAGGGGGAAATGAGATATTTAGGGATAAGGACCCTTTAAAATATATGTAGAATCTACGAGGCCAACATTCCTCCTTTGCTGTAAAATATGTTTGCGTCAAAAGAGAGCCCTACCCCTATCTTTACTAGGTAAAATTCAATTGTTAAAAATGATGTTAATTTCTAGGGATGTGAATTGTTTTTGAACGATTAAAATTATCGTCAGATAATTTTAAAATCGTCCAAAATCGTTAGAGTGCATGATACAATACAAATGCCCCCGATTTATCGTCAGGGGCATTTGTATTGTATCGTTAAATAGGGCGCGGGAAAACCGGCACACCAAAAAAACCCTAAACTCACCCCGAACCTTTAGAACAAATCCCCCACCCTCCCGAACCCCCCCCCCCCAAAATGTTTTAAATTACCTGGGATCCAGTGGGGGGGTCCCGACGCGATCACCCTCTCTCTGGCCACGACTGCATTGTTTTTTATATACCGGCATTCACCTGAGGGTATCATATTGGTTTACAAGACAACTTTTTTGATAATGTGACGGTGGTCATATTATCTTTACATTGTAACATTGTAAAAAAAAACTATATCTGTGTAGTGCTTTAACAATTATAACAGATAAATGTATCCAGCTAACTCAGACTTTATCCAGGTATATTCCACAAAGTGCTTAATTGGCAGTGCTCTGCTGAATATTCCAGATAAGTTATCTGGCTAATTTTAGCCAGATAATTTGCGTTTCTGAATATTGACCTCTCTGTAAGCTGGTGATACCATCTTTCTAACAGCTTCAGCAATAGAAAAAAAAACTGAGTCTCTCCTTTTCCACATATACAGCTGTGTTGTTAACTTGCCAAAAAGTTGCTGCATCAATCTAGCCAATTTGGAAATCCTCAGCCCACTGAATATTAGTAGAATCAAATAGTTTCCAAAGCTATCTCAGGATGAAAAAACATTTGTCTCTGACAGATCTGATTACTATGTAGTCACAGCATGTTGTGTCTCACAGGCATATCAGATCAGAACCTTACAATATGTGCAAATATTAACACCATAAATCAAACTGGAAGAAAATTAACAGAAATAAATTTAGAATGGAAAAGCATAATACTTTCATCAAGTGCTCAGAAAGGAATATGTGGTGAAATAATTCTATATGTGGTTCAGATGGCCAAGGAAAAGGGATGGGGGCTCATAAAACCCTTGTGCTGCAAAACTCAAATCAAGTGAATGCCTAGGTCAGATAGCTCCGTGTTACAACGGACATGCTGAGCAAGTCCTGGTTTTAGTTCTACTGCATCTAGGGACTTGTAGTTCTTATGAAACTAGAACAACACATTTCTGAAACTGGGGTGTTGTTTTGATGATCTAGAGGAGGTGCGTCTTCATGCTGTGGGAGGATGTTGGGTTTGGGGATATGTTAATGGGGTCTGGCATTGTTTAGCAAGAGGGTAGGGGCTTGATGGAGAGGGGTTAGGCCAATCTTGATATTGGGATAGAAGAAAAGGTAGTGCATGCCTGATAATGTTTCAGAGGGCCAGTTTAACATGCATGCTAAGCCTTAAGTGCAATGTATTGGCACTATTTTTGCCACATTAAATGGCTTTAATGTGTATGCTAACAGGTGAAATTTCAAATGAGATGCATGCGTAAACATCCTATTGTAGCAATTATCAAAAGCCATTTACACGTGTAAAGTGCACTTACATGAGCAACTCCTATAGACAATTCAATGGCATTTATTGTAGCAATTTTCAAAACCCCATTTCCACAACTAAAGTGTAAAACCCAATTTTATTTGTGTAAATGCTTTTGAAAATCAAGCTCTATGCTTTAGTGCTAAGGCCCCAAAGAGACACCCATAACTTCCATTGAACAGGAATGTTATCATAGAATGTAATAAATTCCATATAAATTCTTTCCAGTTCAGAGAGATTATAGGTAAATCTTGGGTCAAAAAGCAATACATGCATTTCTGAGAGAATCATTTTCTCAGATTTCAAATCATATGGATCCTGCTACTTTATTATTTTTTCACAGTCTGAGTAAGTAAAATGCGAGAAGCAGAGAATGACAACAGGCAGTTTTCTTTGGTATCCTTGTCTCCTCTTATTTTCTTTATATTCTATATTTCGGGCATTTGAAAGCAGATTATATTCAGGTACTGCAGGTATTTGCCTGTCCTCAGTGTAATCACAATCTATATATGTACCTGAGGCAGTGGAGGGTGAAGTGATTTGCCTTAAGTTCTCAAGTAGCAGTAGTGGGATCTGAGCCCTAGCTTACATGGTTTTCAACCTCTAACGACCAAGCAAGCTGCTCCTCCTTTGTCCCCATTTTCTTGTACCTCTACTCTATTGCTCTGTACTCCTCCACAGAACTCTTGAACCCCATTCCCAACCTTCCATCTTTCCTCTCTATCCATGATCCTTACATTTCCTCCTATCCCTCTTCCACTCACTCACTCAGCCCAGGCCTTCCCTTCTTTCCTACCAATGAGGATCACACTGACAGTAGTGTGATCCTTTCTCTGCCGCAATACCTAGGGCTTTGCTTCCTTCCATGGCCTGAGCAGTGGTGTAAACATTCAGCCAAGTGCCAATAGAGCAGTGATACAAAGCACCAGCAGAAGAGACAGGAGGTCTTCCACCATGAGAAGACATACATCAATATGGTCATACGGCTGCTGGCCATGGTGATGTACATTGTATTTTAAGTGGCAGCCAGGGGTTAATATTGCTGGCACTGTACCAAGATCATGATCCTCAGTGAGAGACATTTTAAACTTTATTTATATAACTGTGAGAAAGCCTTAAAGGTTGATTTTTAAAGCCCTACATGCGCCAAAGCTAGGAGATGTGTGCATGTCTTGGGCTGGCACATGCCGCACAGATCTTAAAAAGCGTGTGAATGTGCACGTATTTCCTGGTATATGCACAAATCAAAAAATTTTAAAAAAAGGCAGGGTAAGAGCATGGTCTGGGCGGAGCATGGGCGAGGCATGGGCTTTCCGGGAAGTTGACCTGAAATGCACGAACAAATATTTATGGTCACAAGTGCACATTGGGATCCCCTACTGTATAAATTTACTTCTGCTATGGACAGCTTGTAAGTATTAAAATAAAAAAAACTAGGTGTTTTAAGGGTCAGGGTTAAAAGTGTAGAAGGGAGGCGAGATATGAAGGGGGTTAGGAAGTCCAATCCATTAACTAGGAAACGGAGCTACTGCGTCGGCATGCGTTGTTTTTAAAATCCCCCCCCCCCCCTTATGCAGTAGAGCTGGATTTGTGCACACATGCATGTATCCACAAAAAATTGTGTGCACTTGCATGCGTGTACAGCCGATTGTATACCATGTGCGCATATATGCGCCTATGTTATAAAATGGCAGTGGTTGTCCATTCGCGCGAGCCGGCATTTGTGCGTACTTGTACACCTGCACAGCTGTTTAAAAGTTACAGTCATATTGTTTGTCTTCTTATAGGGGCCTATTCTGTAAAGTTTTTAACATTCATGGGGCTGATGTAATAAAACCTTCAGAGTTAAATTTTAGCACGGGTTTTAGTTAATGTGTGCTAGAAAAACAGGAGTCCCCGCAGGATGCAGTAAGCTAATGAGATGCAAATATAGCAGGAGTAAAAAACACGAGCTAAATGAATAAAAGTCACTAAAATGTGAGTTCACCTGAAAACTCCATACTATGTGAGTCAGTTACTAAGCTGTGATATGGGTATAATGCGCAAAAACCCACGTTTAGCTTGCAATATACCCATACCATGGCAATATTGCATATAATTTTGGGGCCAAAACATGCCTCTATTAAAATAAACTGCTTTGCTTGCAAATTGAATGCATAAATTGCATAGGCAATGCTATGCAAATAAAATAACACAGCCGCATTATTTTCAAAACAGCCAAAAAATGAAAAGCTGTAGCTAACTGTTCCCCAGAACGTCGGGATGCGAATGCACATCTCACTTCTCCTGGGCTGCTGTTTAAAGGACCGCATGGCCCAAAATAGTGAAAAATCGCCCCCTGGGAGTCTTGGGAGACCCCAGCCACCTTCCTGCCATCTGTTGTGGTGGCCTAGAGTACCAAAAAATAAAGTGACAAAAAATAATAGCATTTACATCCACCATAGACCACCAGGGATTTATTTCATGGAAGGAGGGAGAGCCATTAGAACCCAGGTATTTGGTATTCTTTATGGGGGATTAGGCAAATTTGGTTGATAGGGTTTTTTATTTCAAAGGGAAGGGCTTCGGGTAGGAAGGTGAGGAGTCACCGTGCAAGAATACCTTAATTTATTTCACTTTTTTTTTTTTTATCGTGGGCTGCCTTTACAGGAGGTAGGGATGGACTTCAATTTTATAGGGGGTTATTTAGGGCCGCTGAAGACCCTTTCAGAAGATGATGGCCCCATGCAAAGGAGGCAGCCATTGCTTGTTATTCACAGATTCCCTGTGATATTTTTTTCTCGTGGAGTTTTTACATGAGGAACTCTCTGCGATATTTTGTCATGGGAGGGGAAAATATCATGGGAACACCTTTCCCCCTCCCCCGATATTTCCCCCTCTTGCAATAAAATATCATGGCTTAGTAGATCCTTAATGCCTCTTAATGCTGAAAAATGCTTTAAAAAAGGAGTAAGGAAATAAGCGCTTCAGGTTGGAATGGGTGTGGCATTCCACAAGATTGGCACCTGGCATCCCAACCTGGGAACAATCTCTCATGCAAGTCCATTTGGGCAAGGCATGCCAAGTGAACATAAGAATATAAGATTTACCATACCAGGCCCAGTATCCTGTTTCTAATAGTGGCCAATCCAAGTCACAATTAGCTGGCAGGATCCCAAAATGTCAATAGATTCTATTGATTCTATAGATTTCCCCAAGTCCACCTTAATAATGTTTTATGGACTTTTCTTCTTGGGAACAGTTTGCTACAGCTTTTCATTTTTAGCTATTTTGAAAATAATGTGGCATGGGCCAGCTGTGCTATTTTATTGAACCTTTTTATAAACCCAACTAGACTAACATCCAACAACAAATTCCAGAGTTCAATTATGTATGGATTAAAAAAATATGCATTGATTTTCTCTTATTAGTCTTAAATGTATTTCCTAATAACTTCAATGTCCCCTAGTTTTTTGGTTGTTTTTTTTACTTTTTGATAGAGTAAACCTGTTCACGTTTACCTATTCCACTCCACTCATTCTATAGATCTCTATCGTATCTCCCCTCAGTCGTCTTTTCTCCAGGCTGAGGACCCCTAACCTCTTTAGCCTTTCCTGAAAGGGGTATTGCTCCATCCCCTTTATCATTTTGGTTGCCCTTCTCTGTGCCTTTTCTAATTCCGCTATATCTTTTCTGAGATGCAATGACCAGAATTGTACACAATACTCAAGGTGGAGTCTCACTAAGGAGCAATATAGAACCATTATGATATTCTCTGTTTTATTCTCCATTCCTTTTCTAATAATTCCTAGCATTGTATTTGCTTTCTTGGTCACTGCTACGCACAGAGCAGAGGATTTCAACATATCGTCCACGATATGCCTAGATCTTTTTTCTGGGTGAGAACTCCCAATATGAAATCAAAGGGTAAACTGTCTAGAGTGGGTGCCTACAGCCAAACAGTATGGGGTAGATTTTAAAAGAAGCGCGATCAGCCTACTTTTGCTTGCGCATCAGACTCAAGCAAAAGTACGCTGGATTTTAGTAGATACGCGCGGAGCCGCGCGTATCCACTAAAATCCTGGATCGGCGCGCGCAAGGCTATCGATTTTGTATAGCCTGCGCGCGCCGAGCCGCGCTGCCTCCCCCCGTTCCCTCCAAGGCCGCTCCGAAATCGGAGCGGCCTCGGAGGGAACTTTCCTTTGCCCTCCCCTCACCTTACCCTCCCTTCCCCTACCTAACCCACCCACCCGGCCCTGTCTACACCCCCCCCTTACCTTTGTCGGGGGATTTACGCCTCCCGGAGGGAGACGTAAATCCCCGCGCGCCAGCGGGCCTGCTGCGCGCCGGGCCGCGACCTGGGGGCGGGTACGGAGGGCGCGGCCACGCCCCCGGGCCGTAGCCACGCCCCCGTACCCGCCCCCAAAACGCTGCCGACACGCCCCCGGAACGCCGCGACGACCGGGCCCGCCCCCCGACACGCCCCCGACCACGCCCCCCTCCGAGAACCCCGGGACTTACGCGAGTCCCGGGGCTCTGCGCGCGCCGGGATGCCTATGTAAAATAGGCTTCCCGGCGCGCAGGGCCCTGCTCGCGTAAATCCGCCCGGTTTTGGGCGGATTTACGCGAGCAGGGCTCTGAAAATCCGCCCCTAAGTACTTTTATGCTGTGCTAAGGGATTAGTTTTAAAGGGTCGGGGTGGGTTTAGGGGTTATTTTTGTGTGCTGTTTTTCCTGCCCTCCCCCAAAATGATAAGCGAACCCCCACGAACAATATTGTGGGGTTTTCCTATCGTTTTGGGGGGCCCCCAATTTCTGACGATTTTGAAAATATCATACGATATTTTCAATCGTCCGAAGCCCAATTCACATCCCTACTCCTACCCATAACAATTCTTGCAACCATATTTTGTACTATTTGGAGCCTCCAAATTAAACTGTTGGGTCCAAGATGGAGTAAATTTCTGGTGGCCAAAGTTACTCTCTTTTTGTGCCCAGTCTTATAGAAGCAGCTAATAGCATAACATGGCCATCAGAAATGTGAATTAAGTTTTACTCCTGTTTGGACCTAGGAGTTAAATTTCCAGCATTAAGAAAATATGCTTTAAACTGTATGCCCTTTAACACACCTCCCTGGATTGCTGGAGAAGAGCTAATGTAATGCCTTCTTTTACATGGGATTGGCACACAGCTGCACTAATCATATCATGGGTTTTTTTAACACAAGTTTTTTCACTGCTAAAACTCATATTTCTGAAAACAACATGTTAAAACATGAGTAAACCCTGCAGTAGGCTCAGCATGGCTCATTACATTAGCCCCATGATGCCTATCAAAATCCCCTGGTACAAAGTGAAAGGACTGGGCAGCAGAAGGAAATGTTGTATTCCCTCACTCCTCCCTCTACCACAAAGTTTGGCCTCAGAATCAGGGTGGTGGAGTGGTGTTAGAAAGCATGAAGTCCCTTCCTCACAACTGACCCTTTTATTTTGGGCCTATTAATACAGGGGGTTTTGTGGCAGGTCTCATGAATGCTATACTTTTTGTTAACATCCATGATAATATATGTGCATAAAAAAAAAAATTTGTGCTGGTTCATTTTTCGACTTGGGGGTGGGACATTTTGGTCCACCCTTGAATCAGAAATTTTTTTTCGTTGCCAATTTTGTTTTAAAAAAAAAGAAAAAAAAAAAGCCCCAATCCTTCAAATTTAACTAAATGAAAAGCTCCCCCACCCTCCCGATTCCCCCAAGACTCACTCAATGTCCCTGGTGGTCCAGTGGGGGACCCAGGAGCTCAGAGCAATCTCTAGCTCCCGGGGGCCATCAGCTGCCAGTATTCAAAATGGCACCGGTGGCCCTTTGCCCTTACCATGTGACAGAGGCTGGTCAATGGCATTGGTAGCCCTGTCACATGGTAAGGGAAAAAGGCCGCCAGCGCTATTTTGAATGTTCCTACCATGTGACGGGGCTGGCCAATGGCACCGGTAGCCCCTGTCACATGGTAAGGGCAAAGGGCCGCCAGCACCATTTTGAATACTGGCAACTGATGGCCCCCAGGAGCTGGAGATCGCTCTGAGCTCCCAGGCCCCAGCTGGACCACCAGGGACATTGAGTGAGTCTTGGGGGGATTGGGAGGATGGGGGGGCTTTCCATTTAGTTAAATTTGAAGGATTGGGGTGTTTTTTTTTTTCCTTAGATGTGCAGTTCCTGAAAAAAAAACCCAATAGGAAAACCCACAAAATTTAGTGGGTTTTCCTATCATTTATTTTTCTTCCCGAAATGCAACGAAATAGGAAATTTCGTCTTTATTTCCCATTTCATTGCAAATGACTTCACATCTATAATAATATACTTTGCCTACACTATTGAGCATGATTTTTAGTATGCCCTCGGGAAGTTTTAATTGCATAGCACGTTAAGTTTAATTTTAAAGTGCATGAAATAATCTTACTGAGGCATATGGTGTCCAGATGACCGTTTTTTGGCTGGACAGTCCTCTTTTCTCTGCATCCATTCAGGAGTCTGGTCGACCTGCTCTCCTGACCGAAAAATAAATCTCACATCAGGGCCTGCAGACTGCAACAGTATGTGGGAAAGGGCAGGAGTCATCAGGGCTGGAAAGCTCTGTGGACAATGAAGGTGAAAGCAAGATAGTCTCAGGAAGGGAGGGGGATAGTCAGGGAAGATTCTGTAACAGAGGTGGTAGGACAGTCATGATCTGCAAGACAACTTGCAAGCTGCAGTGTCCATGTGTGTGCAAGCCAGCCTAAGCTCAAAGGAGAGGAGGAGTGGGTCCATCGTTGTTAAATCCAGAGAGAGTCTGGGAGAGTTGGGGTATAGGAAAGGGAAAGGAAGAGGAAAGGAAGGGGGAAGGTAGCTGCTGCAGCTTGGGAAAAGGCTGGCAGGACCTACTTGGGGTGGGGTATGGGGCCACTTCCTTATTGAGTACATGAGCAACAGTACAACAGCAAAAGGTGTGTGTGTGTGCATGTGCCAGAGAGAAAATGTGTATAGCAGAGAAGGAGAGACTGGTGCTTGGCAGGGGGAAGAGGGAAGGGAGAAGGATTGAGGAGAAGAGGATAGGCCGCTGGGTGGGGAGGTGGTGGATAAGACAGAGAGATGAGTGTGACTCAGTGCTAGGGAGAAGGGATCTGTATATACTGCTGGCCAGTGGGAGGGCCTCAGAGATCTGCTGCTGAACATGGGGTGAGGGAGAGAGGTTGAGGGACCTGGTCCTGGTCAAGGAGAGAGAGGAGTTTCGATAAAGGGGCAGAGGAAATAGGATAGAGGGAATGGGACCTTGGGACAAGATACCTCTATAGATAGTAAGAAGGTTGTTGTGATAGAGAGCTAGCGAGATGGGGCAAAGAACCCACATAGGTTGCCAACTGACTCCATATTTTCAGGACACATTGATCCAGTCCTGGTTTTATTCCATTGCATGCTGGGATTTATTCTGATTTCTCTATTGCATTCCATAAGAAAAGCAAGACTATAAGTACCCGCATTCAGGTGAGTAAAAGCAGGATTGGATCACCCTGTCCTGAAATTCTGGAGCCATTTGGTAACCCTAAACCCACAAAAATGTTAAACTCTGTGGGGTAGGAATTATTGTAGCTAAATTCTAAATATTTTGTAATTTGTATTACTTGATCAGAGTCTTCTAGAATAGGATGCATTGTATTCAAATGTATGTCTGCTAATTATATATGCAAATTCAATGCAAATTTTTGTCCTGCATTCTTTCTTCCTTTTTTGAGGTAAGTTTTCTCCCTTTGGGATACTTGTCCTCTTTTTTGGAAGCAAGTGTGCTCCTTTTCGAGTGCTAAGAGTGGGCCATCTTACTGAGGCATTCGCTGAAACTCATTGCATAGGCCCCATAGTAAGGAATACCTTACTAATGGGGCCTATGCACAAGTTTGAATTGTTTATTGTTTTCTGTCACTTTACAAGTACACTGGGTGCTCTACAAAGTAAAAACCAGAAGTCCTCAGTGCATATTAATATAAGCAAAACAACCAGAGTTCAGCTGATGTCATTCAAAAAATACCTAAAACTTAAAAATGTTATCAGTAAAATAATTTTAACTGAAACCACAAATCTTAAACCTAAACCACCAAACAGTTCTTTGTTTTAGTATGCACTGTAGGTCCTATATACTACTGAAATCTCTGCTAGTCTGACTCCCTAAATTCAGAAGCTGTTTGCATATTATAAACCCTTAATTGAAGTATAACATATATGACTCTTCCATTTGTTAGAGCTCCACCTCTTGAACCCTACCAGACTATGTGATTGTCAACCTATATCTTATAAAAATATTAAGTCCTCCCTGGGAATGGGATGGATTTTTCAGAAAACTCACCTTTATCCTTTGCCAGTTGTGTGCTAAGCTGCTTCCTGAATGGGCTTATGAACCCCATCACAAAGCCTTTTTAATGTTTTCACTCAGGTTTGCTTACAGATAGTCAGGAAATTCAGGGGGAATCTGACAAGCCTATTAACTTAATGAGTCTTATCCTCATGATACTAAGCTGTTTCACAATATGATGGCAAAAGCAAAACACTGTGCCTTGTTAGCGCTTTTTCTGTATAAATAAATAAAACACTTGTCTAAAGCTCAATGTTCAATATACTTTGGCTTTTCAATACCTGCCAATGACTCTTACCGATAGGAGCTTTTAAGTTATACGAACTGTTTTGACGGGAAAAAGCAAAATAGAAAAAGATTGCCTACCTGCTTGAACAATGCTATATTTTTGCCAGTAGAAATGTAAAAGTAGTAAAATTATCAAATGGAAACAGCTTACAAAGCAGCAGAGTGCATCAGAGACCAAGGTTCATGCTCCTCAATAACTCCTACATTTTCCTCTAAATTTTTATTTCGTTATCTAATATAAATATAAAAACCAGTTGTGATATTTGTTTCTCTGTTTGCCCATCCCTTTGTTCTAATAGAAGTTACTATATTGCCTTGTGACTACTGCCAATAGTGCACCTCTTGCATTTCCTAGAATATGCATGACCTAAATGCAAATACCGTTGGTTTAAAGAATGAGCATACACTAACTGCAAACAATACTAGCATACTAGGAAAAACCCACTTTCTGCAGTAGGTTTCGAATGACAACCAAGAAAGAGGACTTAATGAGCAGAGGGATTGGATCTGAGGGGAGAAAAGAAAAGGAGAAAGGGAACAGGGGATAAAGAGGGGAGAGGAATAGGAACCAAGGAGAAAAGGAGGAGGAGAAGCTGGTGGGAGGAAACAGGGTGAGAGGACTGGGAGATGGAGAGAGACAGAGAAGGAGAGTGGGGGAGGTTGGTGAAATATGGAGGAAAGGGAAAAGAGAAAGGAGGAGGTGAGAAGGGAAAAAGGAATGAGTAGAAGATTGGCATGAAGGAGAGGAACTCACAATCCAGTGGGACCACTGAGAGGAGAGGATCACCTTGCTGGTGGCTGAAAGGAATCAGTAAGTTGTGCTTGGGAAATTTTTTTAAAAAGAATTGGGGAGAAGTAAACTATTGGGATATATTATTTAGTGTATTTGTGTGTTTGTGCTTTTAATAGTCAGTAAGACAGCTAATAAATAGAAGTTAGTGTGTTTATTTTTAAATAGTCAGTCAGTAAGGCAGCTAATAACCAGAAGTTAGTGTGTTTGTATTTCCCAACCCTCCTACCACTCTCCCACCCAACCCTAGCTCATGTTTAAAATTATAGGCAGGTGCCACTTTCACACTTTAACAAAAAAAAAAATCAGCCTTTTAACTTCACTTCATGAATTCCCCACACCTTATTGAGAGTTTGATCATTCCCCTGTAGGCCACTACCAGACATATAGTGAATACACTAATACATTTAAAGGATGCTAATTAGATACATTTCTACTCCCACAGAAACCTAAAACTTAACTAGAACTGAACAAATTTGAGATGAAGGCAGCAGTTCAGCAGCAAGAAGGGGATCTCCCAGTCTTTTGCATTGAGTGTCACATGTATGATTTTTTACCCGCCGGTGAGAAATTGTATTCGTGCATCCGATGCAAAGAGCTCCTGTCTCTCAGAGAACGATTCTGATTCCGATCTCTGAAGGTTAGAATGGTAAACCTGGAGGAGCTGAGGCAGACAGAGAAGTAAATTGGTGAGACCTTCAGGGACATAGTAGTCAAGTCCCAAGTCCAGTCTGGCAGCCACAGTGCTGCCTTGAATCAGAAGGGTCTCCTGGTTGGACAGCATCATCCTGGTATAGCAGGAAGTGATTCTGTAGCAAGGTGATGCATTGTCCTCTCGCACTGAGGATGGGTAAGGAAAGGGAAGGGTTAGGTCGGCCGTCATAGTTGGTGATTCGTTTATTAGAAATGTAAATATCTGGGTGGATGGAGGACATGAGGACTGCCTGATAACTTGCCTGCCTGGTGTGAAAGTGGCAGATCTCACACGTTACCTAGATAGGATTTTAGACAGTGCTGGGGAGAAGCCGGCTATCATGGAACATGTGGGCACCAACAACACAGGAAAATGTGGGAGGAAAGTTCTGGAAGCCAAGTTTAGGATTTTAGGTAGAAAGCTGAAATCCAGAACCTCCAGGGTAGCATTCTCTGAAATGTTCCCTGTTCCATGCGCAGGTCCACAGAGGCAAGCAAAGCTCCGGAGTCTCAATGTGTGGATGAGATGATTGTGCAGGGAAGAGGGATTCAGTTTTGTAAGAAACTTGACAACCTTTCGGGGAAGGGGGAGACTTTTCCGAAAAGATGGGCTCCACCTTAACCAGAGTGGAACCAGCCTGCTGGCGCTACCTTTTAAAAAAGAGATAGAGCAGTTTTTAAACTAGAACAAAGGGGAAAAGCCAACAGTCACTCAGCAGTGCATGGTTCAAGGAAGGTATCTTCGAAGGAAACTAATAAAACAGGAGAGTTGCAGCATCCCAACAGAGAGGTTCCATTAAAAGCAAAAGTAGTCCATGTGCATATAAGTACAGAATCACCTGAGCTAAAGGATTTCAAATTATCCCTATCTACTGAAAAGCAGGTTGTTAATACAAACAAAAAACACACTTTGAAATGTCCGTAGGCCAATTCAAGAAGTCTAAGAATTAAGATGGGAGAGTTAGAGTATATTGCAGTGAGTGATGAGATAGACATAACTGACTATTCCTCTTTATTGAGGCCTCGGGAGCTGCTGCTGCTGCTCTGCTTCCTGTGCCAGAGGGGGCCACTGTTGTTGCTGCTCCTCCTCCTACACTCAAACGCCGCGCGGCAGAGCCAATGCTCTCAATGCCTGCGACAGCCCGATGGGGCGAGCGCCACTCTTTCTACTGCTTTTTCCCTTCCGCTCAGACCCAGCACTTCTGGCCGTGTGGGCGAAAAGGAGGAGGAGTCATGCGAACCCCACCCCTCTAGGCAGCTGCCTACTGCTTCTACTGGCCCCAGACCCGCTGGTGGCAAGGAAGGAGAGAGTCCGCCGGCAGAACTCACCCCACCAGTGGCCTCTCACCTTCTTTAGCTACCGATTGGTTGAACTCCACCGGTGGCCCAGCGGCCTCTCCTGCTGCCGCCAGCCTACCACCACCCCAGGTGTGCCGCCCCATGCAAATGCAAAGTAGGGCACACACGGTTGCGCCGGGCCTGGTCTCTATCTGGTCCAGCCCCTCCTCCCTTGATGAAGCAAGGGGACAGGGTAGGAGTTATGAGACTAGAGCATAGGACACAGCAAAATAAACAAAAATCCTCCATATTTCTCTGCTCCCTTGTCCAACACTTCTGCTCCTGTTTCTCCCCTCATGCTGCCTGCAGTGTCTGCTCAATCCCACCCCCTTCCCCGCCCATGGGGACAGGAAGGGATGGGGTGAGTTTGGAGGAGAGGCTGCTGAGAAGAAAACAATTGCTCTACTACCTTTTCCAGTCTCACCCTTCCTGTTCTTTGAAGAGAAGTAAATAGATTTGAGATTTGGGGTAAGAGCCCTGTGTTGTTTGTTCCATTCTTGGAGCCACTTTGCCTCTTTCATGCTGCCCAGTATGGCATTTTCTTATGTTCTTATGATACCTACCACTATTGTTGCTGCCCCCTTTGGAAGCCATGGGGCATTCTTGCCACTCTTGTTGCTTCTTTGCTTTCCTCATGGTGCCTTAGAGAACGCCTGCCACTGCTGGTACCCTTTTGCCTCTTTACGGGGCCTTAAGCTATTCATGCCACAGTCTTGGTATCTTGTTACCCCTTCTGATGATTTCTACCCACAAGTTTCATTAAAACTGATTAGAAACCCCCAAATTTGGAGCTCAAAATAGACTGAATTGCTGCCCTATGGGATGCTCTGGTCCCCACTACACCACCAGAGACAAACTGTAAGTTATTGGGGGGTCTGCATGATGGGGGTTTGGCCTCAGGGGTCCAATTTTTTTATTTTGTGGGATTGGGGGCAGGACCAATACCAGGCTTTTTATTTTTTATTACTATTTTTCTTGGGGAAACAGGAGATCTATGGAGACTCCCAGGGGTTCTTTTTGTCACTTTGGGGGCAGCTTACTCAGGCCATTGGTCCCTTTAAGATAGGGCCCCGGGAGCATCAGAACATGTGTTAGCATTCTGATGCTCCCGGGAAAGGTTAGCTACAACTCTTCTTCACATCAAATAACATGGCTTGTGATTTTTGAAGCATGCCATGTTATTTGATTTGCATAATTTAAGCTAGTAATCAGCTGATTAGCATGCATTTTCACACTAATTGGGTCATTTTAAGGCAGCAGAATAATATGAGATATTTGAAATGCCTCATATTATCCCTGCATTAGGCCATTTACTGCACAGTGAATGATACCCTAAGTTAGCCAGGCAATTAGCCATGTCTCGAAACACCCCATCCCACTCACCACTTAGCTGGATAATCATTTAGCCAGATAAATAGTTATTCAACTAAGTGAAGGCCACTGAACGTCATCAAATATTCAAATGCCCCCACTTAGCCAGATAAGACTTAAGACCTGGTTGTTCAACCAAGCATTCTCCTAACCCAATAACCTATTTTGTGAACTGCATGACTGTCGACATCTGTCGCAATGAAAACACCTCAGACGGTCTTCAGGGTGAAGCGTGCTCCCAGCATTTTGGGCAGCCCCCTTTTTATTGTAAAATCATTACATAGCATTGCATCGGATACATACGTCACATATTTACTGCTACAATATTTCCACAGAAATGTTTATGCTGACCTTTTACTACGTGGGTGCAAAGAGGTGCAAGCGGTCAATCTTCAGGCAGGGAGGGGGGAGGTCATTAGCTGGTCATGAGGCAATGGTACTGAGCTATCTAGGTGTGAAAAACCACATAAATGCTAGTAGGTCATAAACTAAGCTGGTGCTGCAAAGCTTTTGCTGCAAAGCTTTTGCCCTAGATATGTTCCTTGCAGACTTCCTGTTAGCTATAGACAGGAAGTATGTTTGCTTGCTAAAACTTGCTGCGGTCGGAGCAAAACAGTTTCTTTACGCTAAGAGTAGGTTTTAGACATGGGACAGATGTTGACCTTCTGAGGTGGCGTGCCATCAGTCAGGGAAGCCAAACACCCAACCCCCACAGACATCAGTCCCTACAATTTCAGTCCCAACAATTATACTCACTGTTCCTCAAAATATATTGTATTTAAATTTATTCTCTTTGCTCATCGTAAGTTATTATTATTTATTTTCTCCAAGTTTCAATTCACCTTCTTCATTGTAAGACATTATTCTATATATTGTCAATTAATTGTTGTAATGTAAACCGAAGTGATTAGTAACTTTATTACCAGAACTTCGGTATATAAAACTGTTAAATAAATAAATAAATAAATAAATAAATAAATAAATAAATAAGTCCGAACTTATGTGAATAAAATGGAAAATATCATAATGCCTCTGTATCGCTCCATGGTGAGACCGCACCTTGAATACTGTGTACAATTCTGGTCGCCGCATCTCAAAAAAGATATAATTGCGATGGAGAAGGTACAGAGAAGGGCTACCAAAATGAGAAGGGGAATGGAACAGCTCCCCTATGAGGAAAGACTAAAGAGGTTAGGACTTTTCAGCTTGGAGAAGAGACGGCTAAGGGGGGATATGATAGAGATGTTTAAAATCATGAGAGGTCTAGAACGGGTAGATGTAAATCGGTTATTTACTCTTTCGGATAGTAGAAAGACTAGGGGGAACTCCATGAAGTTAGCATGGGGCACATTTAAAACTAATCGGAGAAAGTTCTTTTTTACTCAACGCACAATTAAACTCTGGAATTTGTTGCCAGAGGATGTGGTTAGTGCAGTTAGTATAGCTGTGTTTAAAAAAGGATTGGACAAGTTCTTGGAGGAGAAGTCCATTACCTGCTATTAAGTTCACTTAGAGGTAGATTTTATAAACATACGTGCATGCGTACTTTTGTTCGCGCACCAGGCGCAAACAAAAGTACGCTGGATTTTATAAGATACGCACGTAGCCGCGCGTATCTTATAAAATCTGGGGTCTGCGCGAGCAAGGGGGTGCACATTTGTGCAACTTGCGTGCGCCGAGCCCTGTGCGCGCTGCCCGTTCCCTCCGAGGCCGCTCCGATTTCTCAGAGGGAAATTTCTTTATACCCCCCACACCTTCCCTTCCCTTCTTCTACCTAACCCACCCCCCCGGCCCTATCTAGACCCCCCCCCCTACCTTTATTGGAGAAGTTACTACTGCCTTATCTTGTTCTTATCTGGGTAAGTAGTACTGAACATCAGGCCCTAAGGCTCTCTGGCAGCACTTGTTCTTTGTGATGGATATGTGGCTTGGGAAAAATGTTGGAAGGATGATTGATTTAGCCCAGGTTTGAGTGTGTCGCCTGCACCATTTCAGTTATAACCCTGAAGCAGAGGGCTACATATGTTTATTTAAAGTAGTCAATGTATATATTGAGTAAAATTACTGAACCACAACAGCATTTTTGGAATCTATTAAAATAATATAACCTGAATGGAATTAATGATGCACAAGAGATTAAGATCTTAAAGAAACTGATTACATCTGCCAAATAAGTCTAGGAGGACTGAGGGAGTGAAGGGTACCTGTCCCTAAGGGCTGACCTTTTTGTGAGAGAAGGGGAAAGAGACTGCAATTTATTTTTCCTATGTTGTGGATTCTGTTTTCATATTGGTGCACTGCTCTAGTGTTCTATTTTTGCACTTGGGTTTTGCCACCAGTATCTTCCAGTCTTGCATAGGAACCTTAGGATAGTCATGGGAGTCTTGCCTTCCCCTTGGGCCTTCGTGCCCAAGAGCTGACTGGGATGGGGCTACATATGCATTACTGCTGATACTTTAAGAACATCTCCAGCAGTGTAGTTAAAGTTTTTTGCTATAAAGAAGAATGTTAATGCACATTTTTAATGCATGTATTCCAGAACTCAGGCCCACCCAATTATGCCTGCCTGACAACTGAAGAAGAGACTGTGCAACAGGGCCATCATGGACCCAATCCCACAGCAGCCAAAGAAAGGGAAAGCCTGCAACATCATTGCCATGGATGCCACCCCACAGCAACCAAAGAAGGAGAGGCCATTTAGCAGCACGACCATGGAACCCATCCTGCAATAGCCAAAGAAGAAGAGGTCTTATAGCAGGATTGCAGTGGACCCTATCCCACAGCAGCTAAAGCAGGGGGCTGGTGGTGGCTGAAGAAGAGGCCCAGAAGAAAAGGGAGGCCATGAGAAAAATCAGAGTCTGTGTGTATTTGTATGCATGTGTATGTATGTGTGAGGAGGCACAGATGTGTTTAATTGTAAGTGTATGCGTGCATGTATGTGTGTGCGTGTGAGTGAGCCTGTGAAAGTGTATGTGTGTTTGAGGGAGTAAGCCTGTGAGATTGTGTGTCATGTGTGTGAGAGAGGGAGGGAACCTGTGCGTGCGTGTGTGTGTGTATGTGTGAGGGAAGGAGGGATCCTGTGTGAATGAGTGCCTATTTGTGTTTGTGTATGTGTGAAAGAGAGAGAAAGAAAGCCTATGAATGTGTGTGAGTGTGTGTGTGTGAGGGAGCCTGTGATAATTAGAACATGTGTGTGTGTGTGTGACTGTGTGTGTGTGTGTGTGAGAGAGAGAGAGAGAGAGAGAGAGGAAAGGAAGAATACAGGAGAAGAAACAGAGAAAATAGACCCTGAAAAAAGAATAAGGGAAAGATCAACAAGGGGCAAAAGGAAAAAAAAGACCGGGTCCAACCAATTAGAAAAATAAAAAGATCAGACAACAAAGGTTTAAAAAAAGCATTTTAGATGAGTTTTCAGTGATATGGAATATGCCATATTTGAGAATGTGCATTTCTTATATTTTTGTGCTTTACTCTTTCTACAGAGTCTAGTTTCCAGGCTTTCCATTTCAGTTTTGTCTGCATGTTTCTATTTCTAATTTGTAGTCCCTTATTCTGTATTATGTAAGGGTAAGTATGTATTCTGTGTATGTGACCGAGATGCAGTGTTTCTGCTAGTGAGCTGTTTCTCTATAGGTGATGTATTAGTGTACTAGGGCCTGGTAAAATATTTGCATTGTTTCCTTTTCATAGATAAGGTTTCTGCTATTTGAATCATGAGTTAGTGCTGTTATGGTAAGATTCTAGGTGACTTTTTTTTGCAGGTTTTTAAAGGACCGACAAGCGCCTGCGGGGAGGGCCCCATTAACAGGGCGCTTGCCGGCGGATCGACGACCCCACTACCCCGCCCGCGGAGTAGTCTTACCTCGGCGGCCGGGTGGTGGGAGGACGGGGGGAGCAACGCGGCGAAGAGGATCAGGCGCCGAGGCTGGCGGGAGGCACCCGGGGAAACAGCGCATCGGGGCGCGATGACGTCATCGCGGCGCAGCGACGTCATCGGGTGGGCGCGCGCGAGCGCGTGAATGCTGGCCCGAGGTCTCGCGAGACATCGGGCGCGAATCCTGGCCCTAGGTCTCGCGAGACCCCGGGGTTTAAAAGGCAGGGCGAGCGCCGGGCCAGGCCTCTTTTCGCTGGCCGGCGCTCACGTTTTTCGCGATTTCGACGCGGAGGTGACTGGGCTGCGTGGTGATCGCTGATCGGGGTACCGGACGTTTTCGGGCCGAAAAAGGGCGCGAAAAAACAAAGGAAAACCCGGACAGGCGGTTTCGGAGATACCTAAGGCGGAGGCCCCCGGGACCGAACAAGAAAGTTAAAGGGCCAGGCGGCTGTTATAGTCGCGTAAACGCGGCGGAGGGAGCACGTGGGAGGCCTTATTGAACAAAAAAAAAAAAAAAAGAGGAAACACTGCAGCATTGTGGTCAGCGGAGCGGAGGCATTCCCCGGCCGTAGAGGCACCGATCGTGGTTGCGGCAGGCAGCGCGGAGGACACAGGACCAGAGTGCTGGCTTACAAATTAAAGGTGCTGTGTCGCTCTTCACGGCAACCGGAGGTGGAAGCCAGCAACACAACAGGAGCAGCAGAAGGACAAAAGAATAAAGGACCCCGGGACTCCTCCCCAACAGCTAACTGTGAGCAAACCTGCTCGGTTTTTGCTAATTTTACACGAAATGGCTGGGGAAGGAGCACGCACACGTGGGAGGACAAAGGGAGCAAGACAGACCAGGGGACAGAGCCGGGCGCAGAGCGTGGCGGAGCCCCGTACCAAGCAGGCGAAGATACCAGAGCGTGCCAGGGAGAGAGGCCGAGGCCGGGCCGGGCAGAGCTAGCAGAGCAGAGCAAGCGAAGACGCAGGGGAGAGGCCACGGGACAGGCCACAAAAGGAAGCAAGACACAGGCAGCGAGGAGCGCGAGAAAGGAGCAAACATTGACCACGGACACAGAAATTGCGACAGGGAGCGGCTATGGCAGGGAGACAGGAATGCAGCCAGAGGGCTGGGCGCTACAGCACTCCTCCCTGGGCATGGCCCATGTGGCCTCCGACGGGACCGAACGGTAATGCAGCAACAGCGCAAGCACCGGCAGGTCAGGAAGGAAAACCCTTTCTTCCCCAACCACCTGGCAAGCTCCGATGTACCCCCCTTGGTGGCAGGTACCGCCGCCTTGGTACACGGCGCCAGCGGGCGGCACCGTCGCGTCAGGAGGGCAACAGCCGGGAGCGGAGGCCGCAAGGGAGACCAGCACAGGACGCTGAGCGAGGAGGCTCCGGATAAGGAATTGCCTGGCGGGGAGGCCGGTGATGAGAGTGGAAACCGGGCTGCAGCACCGCGGGAGGCGGAGGTCCGCGACGAGGAGGACAGGGAGACATCGAGAAGGAGCGACATCAACAGGAAATACCAAAAGGCAAGAGGACTAAACGAAAGAGGAATACCGGTGACTCCAGTGAGGAATCCTCGAGGAGGGATCCGATGAGAGCGAGGCATCGGCCGACTCCCCGGTCAAAACGCCGCGGGAGAGATAGTGCCAGCCAATGCGGCCGCAGCAGCCCTCCCCAATTTGGCGGAGCTGTGGGAGAGCGTGCCAAAGGTGTTACGTAATAAGATAAGGAAGCGTGAATATATTGATATTTTCTCAATATTGGAGGGCAGGAAAGGGGCGGCAGAGAGAAAAAGGGAAAGAAAAAGGAGGACCAGAAAGAAGGGGAGGTAAAGGTGCCCAGGAATATAAATAATTGGACCAGGGCATTCTTAAGAATGATAAGCGTCATAGGGAAGGAGGATCCATCCCAGTACGCCCCGATGTTAAGTTATGCAGATTCCATATTGGAAGCCTATAAGGAATATCAGGGGTGGTGCTGGCTGAATTATGATGAGAAGTTCAGGGACAGGATGGAGGAGAACGGGAACTTGTCATGGGCAGCACAAGATGTGGGATTGTGGCTACGCCAGATGACCAGTAAAGTTATGGAGGCAGGGGCGCCGCGAAAATCGGTTAGGCCGCATAGCGGCGCGACGAGCGCGAGCGGCAATTCGTGGGGGGAAAACGGTAACAACAGGGTGTGTTGGCGTTTCAATAAGGCAGGGTGCAATTTCCAGGACTGCAAGTTCAAACACATATGTTCATTATGTGGGGCACTGCATCCGGCAACGAAATGTGCGAGAAGAGGCCAGGGGACGGCAGCGGGGAGTAATGGGAAAGGGAGATAAGGCAGCATTTGACAAGGCACCGTCCCCAGTGCATTTGGCAGGCATGCAGAGGTGGTTAGCGATCTACCCAAGGAGAAGGGAAGCAGAACAGTTGAGGGAGGGTTTTGAACAAGGTTTTAGGATACCTTTCCAAGGGAGGGTTAAGGGCATCAGTTACAGGAATTCCTCATCGGCAACGAGACTGGCAAACATAGTGCAACAGAAAGTGGATAGGGAGATCGAATTGGGCAGGATGGTGGGACCGTTTGCGGACCCCCCATTCGCGGGAATGATGTTGTCACCATTGGCAGTAGTGCCCAAGAAGGAACCGGGGGAGTTTCGGTTAATACAAAACCTCTCCTTCCCGACGGGGTCTTCAGTGAACGATGGCCTCCCAGCGGAGGCGTGCACCGTGCAATACACGTCCTTCGACGAGGCCGTAGCATTGGTCAGGCGTTGCGGGGAGGGGGCACTAATGGCTAAGGCGGATATTAAGTCGGCTTTTCGACTGCTCCCCGTACACCCTGACAATTTTCCCATATTAGGTTTCCAATTTCGGGGTTCATACTTTTTTGACAAGTGCATGCCCATGGGGTGCTCAGTCTCCTGCGCTTACTTCGAAATGTTTAGTAGTTTTTTGGAATGGGTCTTACGCAAAAGGGCAGGGAACGGTAATGTGGCACATTACCTGGACGATTTTCTATTCGTGGGCCCGGCCGGCACGGACACATGCCAAAAAACACTGGCGGCATTCCAGGAGATGGCAGCTGATTTCGGGGTCCCGCTAGCGGGGGAAAAAACTGAGGGCCCAGCTACGACCCTATCATTCTTAGGGATTGAGCTAGACACGCAGGCCATGACGTCGCGGCTACCGCTCGAGAAGTTAGACAAATTGCGGGGTATGCTCAGGCAGGTTCTGTCCAGCAAGAAGACGACCTTGGTCGGCTTACAATCCATAATCGGGAGCTTGAACTTCGCATGCCGGGTCATCCCGATGGGGAGGGTCTTTCTGAGGCGTCTGGCGGATGCAACGAAGGGGGTCAGGAGGCCGCGACACCGTATCAGAATCACTAGCCCAATTAGAAAGGAAGTGGCGATGTGGTTGGAATTCCTGGACAATTTTAACGGGATATCCATGTGGCAGGAGGAGGCGATGTCGAGCCAGGACCTAGATATACACACGGATGCATCGGGTGGATGGGGCTTTGGGGCATACTGCCAGGGCGCATGGTGCGCAGCACCATGGCCAGAGGAGTGGAGGCAGAGCGGGCTAGTAAAAAACATAACATTCTTAGAGTTATTCCCGATTCTGGTGGCCATTACGGTCTGGGCACATAGGCTGTGCAACAAAAAGATCATTTTTTGGTCGGATAACATGGCCGTGGTGACCGTGATCAACAGGCAGGCGGCGCGTTGCTCTAAGGTGGCCGAGTTGTTGAGGGAAGTGGTCCTACAGGGTTTGCGAGCGAACATGACAATAAGAGCTAAACATGTACCGGGTATACATAATCAGGTGGCGGACGCACTATCCAGGGCTAAGTGGGATCTCTTTCGTCAACAGGTGCCGGAGGCGGAAGCAGAAGGAGTTCCAATACCAAAACAATTATGGCAGATTGGAATGATACGGAATGGGGGTTGCTGAGGTCATCGTTGGCCCCAGCAACTTGGAAGGCATACTGCAAAGGGTTTTCTAGCGTACAAACATAGAGAGGTTCGTGGCATGGGCAAAGGAGGAAGGGATGTCCAGAGGATCGACAGTGAATCAGCTGGCAGGCTTTGCATTTTTCGCAAAAGCACAGGGTTTAGGTGATCCCATGGATAATTTCATGGTTAAAAAACTGTTAGCCGGCTGGGCCAGAAGCGCAGTCTGGAAGGGGGACAAGAGGCGGCCAATAACTCATGAAATATTGGTGAGTTTATGGCACGCGGTAGCTCAGGTAGCGTCAGAGAGTTTCGAGGTGATTCTTTTCAGAGCCGCTTTCTGCACGGCTTTCTTTGCAGCCTTAAGGGTCAGTGAACTGGTGGCGGCATCCAAAGCGGATGAAGGAAACGATGGCGTACTTCATAAGAACGTCACAGTCCAGGAACAGGGCATTACAATAAGGGTGCATAAATCTAAAACTGACCAGAGGGCGAAGGGGGTGGACATAAGGCTAGCAAGGGTGCCATCGCAGGTGACCTGTCCGGTAAAGAACATAGAAAATTACTTACAAATCAGACCACGAGGGGGCGCCCACTTATTAATTCATAAGGACGGGGTACCGTTAACCAAATTTCAGTTTGCGGCAGTACTGCGGAGGGTAGTGGTAAGCGTGGGTCTGAACCCGGAGGAATTCAGTACGCATTCTTTTCGAATTGGGGCCGCCACAAGCGCGGCACAGGCAGGCCTGCCCATGGAGGTGATCCGAAGGATAGGCAGGTGGAGATCGACAGCAGCAAATAGATACGTGAGGCAGGGAGGGGTGGAGAACGGTCAGTAACTAAGGAATTCATATCTCGCCCGCAGGTCCATTCTCACGGAGGAAGGTAGTATGGTTGGTAGGACACTCTTTCGTCCACTGGGCGGCTCGACGGGCTCGGGACAGACCATACGGAACGCACCTGGGATTGGCACCGCGGGGAGTCGGTGTAACCTGGATGGGAATCCGAGGCATGAAATGGGGTCGATTGATCCCGGTATTACAGAGCAGTTTACGCGCAAGGCAAAAGCCAGATGTCATAGTTATTCATTTGGGAGGCAACGACTTGGGGGAAAGTACAGCAAAACAGTTAATTGATGATATAAAAAGGGATTTGGAAGCAATAAGGGAGATGGCCCGGGGAACAACCATAGTATGGTCGGAGATCATACCCAGGCTAAAATGGCAAGGTGACAAACTATGGTGCAGAGGGCGCAAGAAGGTGAACAGGCAAATCGGAGTATGGGCCCAGAAGGTGGGCATGGCAACGATCCGGCACGACTGGGCAGACGAGCCATGCCTAGGTCTGTACAGACCGGACCTGATACACCTATTGGATGTCGGGTACGACCTGTTTAATAATGCAATACAGGAGGCGCTAGAGCAAGTGCTGAATGGAGTTGTGCCGCAGTAAGGGGGTTAGGGGATCCGTGGTGTTGGGGGGCCCGGGACAAGTGTAACACTATCCCGGTCTGGTGGCGGGGGTACCCGAGTTAGGAGGGCCAGGAGGGGCCCGGAGGACACGGTCGGCAAACCGTGGTCACAGGTGAAAGAGAAGTGTGTAGAGGTGGGCGTGGGCTGCCCGGGGGATGGCCCCATGGCTTGAACATGGCGGGGGGCCGGTCAGAGAGTATGGCGGACTGGCTAAAATGGCGGACGCCGGTACTAAGCCCGGGATGGTAAATTTTGACGAACGCACTAATACTCGGGTACCGAAAGTTTGGTTTTACGTTAATAATTAATAAAAGCTGCGGCCTATTTTCACCAACATTGGAGTACGTGTGGTTAATGGCTGGCGATAATGTAAGGGGGAGGGGGGAGAGAGCACGGCGGTGCAAGCTGCCACTGTTATAAAGGACCGACAAGCGCCTGCGGGGAGGGCCCCATTAACAGGGCGCTTGCCGGCGGATCGACGACCCCACTACCCCGCCCGCGGAGTAGTCTTACCTCGGCGGCCGGGTGGTGGGAGGACGGGGGGAGCAACGCGGCGAAGAGGATCAGGCACCGAGGCTGGCGGGAGGCACCCGGGGAAACAGCGCATCGGGGTGCGATGACGTCATCGCGGCGCGGCGCGGTGATGTCATCGGGTGGGCGCGCACGAGCGCGTGAATGCTGGCCCGAGGTCTCGCGAGACCCCGGGGTTTAAAAGGCAGGGCGAGCGCCGGGCCAGGCCTCTTTTCGCTGGCCGGCGCTCACGTTTTCCACCCACCCACCCACCCAACTAAGAGCATGAGGGGGGGGGGACTAGGGTGCATTAAGGAGGAGATAGTCAGAAGATAATGTTAGCAAGGGAATTGCCAAATGTACAACTGTCGCAGCAATCAGGGTTGGCGGGGGTACCCGAGTTAGGGGGGCCAGGAGGGGCCCGGAGGACACGGTGGGCAAACCGTGGTCACAGGTGAAAGAGAAGTGTGTAGAGGTGGGCGTGGGCTGCCCGGGGGATGGCCCCATGGCTTGAACATGGCGGGGGGCCGGTCAGAGAGTATGGCGGACTGGCTAAAATGGCGGACGCCGGTACTAAGCCCGGGATGGTAAATTTTGACGAACGCACTAATACTCGGGTACCGAAAGTTTGGTTTTACGTTAATAATTAATAAAAGCTGCGGCCTATTTTCACCAACATTGGAGTACGTGTGGTTAATGGCTGGCGATAATATAAGGGGGAGGGGGGAGAGAGCACGGCGGTGCAAGCTGCCACTGTTATGTGTTACTTCACAAAGTGTTTGGAAGTGTAGGGATTTTGTTTTACATGTTGGGCTGTAATGTGAAATGTCCTAGTTCTGCTCTGAACCCGTTGCATATCATAAGTTCTTTTGATTATTATAACTATTGCTATTGTATTGTAGTTATGATGTTCTCTGCCATTCTGGAAAGAGTATTCATAAAATAATACATTGATATTTGTTTTAATACATGATTGATTGGATCTGATGATTCTGTCATGTATCGTATTTCTTTGCATTTTATATGAGATTCTTGTGTATTTATAAATTGCAATAAATATAAAATATATTAATATTGGTAACTGCTTGAAGTAATTAAACTAAAAATTTTAAAATGTCAATCATGATGCATGATGGCTGTTGCAGACTACTTAGAAATCCATTGTCAGGTGCACAATAAAAGCCTGATTTTTAAAAGCATTTATGCACGTAAAACAGAGTTTTATATGTGTTTATGCACTTTACTTATGAAAGTGGGCTTTTGAAAATTGCTACAATATATGCGATTTTCCCATGTAAGTGCACTTCATGCATGTAGTATGTTACCTTTGAAAATTCACCTGCAAAGCATTATTTATCGACAAAAGTCCCACTAGTAGAGCTCAGACCAGTATGCCTACTGCCCATCCATGTTAACCTTGGACTCTCCAAAAAAATCAATTCTGGCAATGCCATCGTTTTTTAAAGTGTTTTTCATCAAAGGGTGTTAAGTCTTGATGCCCAAATTTTCGAAGCCTGTGGCTGGGCCGTGTGCACGCCAAGCGCATTTTTAAAATGACTCAACCACAAGTGTATCTCCCAATATTCGCAGAAATGCCGGGCTTGATGAAAGGGGCGGGCCGGGAGGTGGGGTCTGGGCGGGGTGGATGCTGGCTGGGAATGCAGCCATTAGGCCTTATCTCGGGGAAGCATGCACCAGCAGCCGGCTGGCACACGCATCTTACACCTAGTCAGAGGAGTAGGGTAAGTTTTAAAACAAAAAATTCTAGGGTAGATAGGGTTAGTTTAGGGGTCAGGGAGGAGAGGGGAAAAGGGAAGAAGGGTAGGTAGGAGGATAGGAAAGTTCCCTCCCATTCTCTCTTTAATTGGAGCAGACTGGTAGGGAACTGGGAAAGGCCTATTTGCATCACCACGTGTATTTTTGTAAATACCCCCCCTTGAGCATGAGAGACGACACTCACCTGTACGGATATTAAAATCCGGCGTACATGTGCGCACAGGAATCATATTTTATAAAAGCAAGTTTGCTTACCGTAAACGATGTTTCCGTAGATAGCAGGATGAATTAGCCATGCTGTCATGGGATCTGTCAATCAGGCCCGGGAGGCAGAGCTTATCAAAGCAGAGAACAGAGCTTTGCTCTCTGCGGCTGCGCTTGTGTTCCCGCGTAGGAAAGTAACGGAATCTCCTCAGTCTGTGATAAAGCTGTAGTGTAGTCGAAGACTTGGTGACTGCCAGGGAGGAGAGTGGGTCAGCATGGCTAATTCATCCTGCTATCTACGGAAACATCGTTTACGGTAAGCAAACTTGCTTTTTCCCATCGATAGCAGGGCTGAATTAGCCATGCTGTCATGGGAGTCCAAAGCTCCCGATCACGTCATTATGATGTATATGGTCGGACGTGATCTTTGACAGTGTGGCAGTCACCGTGGACAGGAGGATAGAGATTGCAGTATTACTTGCCCTATCTTCGCATTAGTGGCTGCTTGTTGGTCAAGGCAGTAATGAGATGTGAAGGCATGCAGTGATGACCATGTAGCTGCCTTGCAAATGTCTATGGGTTGCACAGTATGCAAGTGTGCTAAGGAGGTTGCTACTGCTCTAACTTGGTGAGCTTTAGGAGTTGACTGTAAATGCAAACTCCGTTTTCATAGCAGAATTTGATGCACTGCGTTATCCAACTGGAGATGGTGCATTTAGCCACTGGTAATGCAGGTGCCTTTGGGTCAAAGGAGACAAAGAGTTGAGAAACACGGGAGTCCGAGTTCATTCTTTCTTTGTAGTGTGTTAAAGCTCTTTACAATCCAGTGTGTGCAGTAGTTTTTCCCTATCGTTCGAATGAGGTTTAGGGAAAAAGGTTGGTAATTCCATTGACTGATTGAGATGGAATGGGGTAACTACTTTCGGTAGAAAGGACGGGTGAGTTCGTAGAACTACCTTCTGGTGATGAAATTACAAGTATGGAGGATAATGGACCAAGGCTTGTAACTCACTAACTCTTCGTGCTGATGTTACTGCAACCAGGAATACCACCTTCCAGGTGAGGTATTTAATGTGTGTCGAATTCATGGGTTCAAAAGGATAAGCATGAGCTGTTTCAAACTATGTTGAGGTTCCATGGAACTGGAGGTTTGGATACCGGAGGACGAATGTGTGTTAACCCCTTCATGAAACGAGTCAGTAATGGGTGATTGGATTTAGGAATGTCATTGATTGGTCTATGATAAGCGCCTATGGCGCTGAGGTGAACTCTGATGGATGATGTTGCTAGACCAGCTACATATAATGTATGAAGATAATCAATGAGCAATTCCGGGGAGCAGTCCAATGGTGATACATCTTTGGAAGTGCACCAGGCAGAGTAGCATTTCCATTTATAGCTATAATTTCCCTGGTTGAGAGTTTCCTTGACTGTAACAACATTAATTGTGCTGAAGTGGAAACTCCTTGTTCTGTCAGAAGGAGCCTCTCAATCTCCAAGCTGTCAAGTGTAGAGATGAATGTAGCGGGTGTAGTAGTGTTCCTTGATCTTGGCTGAGATGATCTTGATGATTCGGCAATAGAATTGTAGCCTTGATGGATAGTCGAAGCAGGAAACTGTACCATGGCTGCCTCGGCCAGGCCGGGGCTATGAGTATCAGTTGAGCTTTGTCCGCTATACACTTTGAATTGTTCTTGTTATGAGAGGTATGGGAGGAAAGACATACAGAAGGCCTGTCGTCCACGGAATGAGGAAGGCATCTTGGGCGATCCTGAGTTGGCTTGGTCGTATCGAGCAGAAGTTGGAAACTTGTGCATTGATCTCTGTTGCAAAGAGATCTATCAAATGTGTTCCCCACTGTAGAAATATGTCCTGGACTATTTCTGTATTGAGTGTCCATTCGTGGGGATGAAAGATGCGGCTTAGTCTGTCCGCTCTTGTGTTTGCAACTCTCGGTAGGTAAGTTGCTTGGAGGTGTATGCAATTCTTGTGAGCGTGTTCGAAGATTGTCAGGGTCTCCTTGCAGAGGGACCATGAACCGGATCCTCCTTGTTTGTTGATGTAAAACATCGCTACTTGGTTGTCTGTGTAGATCATGACCCTGCGTCCCTTTAGGTGGTCTTGGAAGACTCACAATGCATTGAGAATCGCTCTGAGTTCCAATAGATTGATTTGTAGATTCTGTTCTGAGAGTGTCTATAACCTTTGGGTTTCTTAAATCTCGAGGTGTGCACTCCATCCCTTGCGAGACGCATCTGTGGTTAGGACTGCATTGTGAGATGGGGGCTGAACAACGCTCCTTTGGACAGGGTAGAGTCTAGGAGCCACCATGCTATATCTTTTTTCATTTTTGCAGTCAGCGATACCTTCTGCGTCAATGGTTGTGAATGCTGTTTCCATTGGCGCTTTAGACCCCATTGTAGGCGTCTCATGTGTAACCTGGTGTTGGGAACCGTGAAGTTCGCCGCTGCCATGTGGCCCAGAATTAGCAAGATTGTCTTGCTGTCGGCCTCTGAGTATGTTTCAAGGTGTGTAGAAGTTGACGGAAATGTGATATTCTGTCGACTGGAAGGTATGCTCAGTTGCATGTAATGTTCAGGCATGCGCCAATGAACTGCAACTGTTGCGTTGGTTGTAGGTGTGATTTCTGAAAGTTGATCACCAACCCTAGCTCTTGCAAACAGTGTATCACCCGATGGAGGTGATCCCGTAAGATGGTTGGAGTTGAGGCGATTATGAGCCAATCGTCCAGATATGGAAAAATGGTTATACCTTGTTTCCTGAGATGAGCCACCACCACTATCATGCATTTGGTGAATACCCTGGGTGCAGCAGATAGCTCAAAGGGAAGAACTTTGTACTGGTAGTGTTGATGTCTGTAGCGAAAGCACAGGTAACGCCACGAGGATGGATGGATTGGAATGTGTGTGTAAGCATCCTTCAGGTCGATTGAGCACATCCAATCGTTGGTTTGAATGAGAGGGAGAATTGACTTCAACGATTCCATTTTGAATTTCTCCTTGGTGAGAAATTTATTCAACTCCCTTAGGTCTAGTATGGGTCGAAGGCCCCCCGACTTCTTGGGTATTAGGAAGTACGGGGAATAAAATGCTGCTAATTTGGAGTGTGGGTGGATTTGTCGAATTGCTTGTTGTTTGCGAAGTAAAGCAATTTCCTCCCCCAGTTGTGGATGGGAATTGAAAATCTTGAGTGTGGAAAGATGAGGCAATGTGGGTTTCGTTACAAATTGGAGTTGGTAGCCTTGACGTACTATCTCCAGAATCCATTGATCCGATGTTATTCGTTCCCAGGCTTTCAGGCAAACATGAATTCTGCCTGGAGGAGCTTGATGTTGTGGTGGTGGCTGAGTAACTAAAAGATGACGTCGCTTTGCTACAGCAATCGGCTGTTGTGCCTGCTGTCTCTGGGTACGTGGTTTACCTCTTCGTTGATGTGAAGTATTGTTTTGTGGAGCAGGACGCTGGCAGGCAGGGTATGGCTGCGTATGAAAAGATTGATAAGATCTATAGGGTCTTCTGGCATATGGTTGCCTACGAGTAGATCCCACATAACGACGTGTAGTCGAGTAAGTAGGATTCAATGCTAGCGATTGTACTGCTAGAGCTTCGTCTTTTAATTTAGTTATTGCGTCCCGGAATTTTTCTCCGAACAGGTTATCTCCTGTACATGGGAGGTTTGTTAGTTTCTCATGCAAGTCTTCACGTATCGAACTTGAACGTAACCATGGTAGTCTGCGGGCTGCAATGGCTGTTGCAGATGCTCTGGATGATGTTTCATGTGCTTCGTAGATTGACCTCAAGAGGTGTCAAGAACACTCTTCCATGTCATGAAGAGGTTGATGTATATGTTCCGCAACGGAGGAATGTATACCTTTCATAGCTTGCATGCACTCATAGAGGTATTGCACCATGTAGAACTGATGTTGCATAATTCGTGCAGTTAACATCGAGTTATGGTATATTTTCCTGCCAAACTCATCTAAATATTTGTTGCCTTTCCCCGGTGGGAAAGTGGTATGCAACTTTGTTTTCTTGAACCTTTGCATCGTCGACTCTACTACAATCGAAGCGTGAGGCAATTGTGGTAGAGTGTATAGTGACGTTTTCTTCATACGAAATTTTATGTCTTTTTTCCTGGAAATGGCTGCTATTGTATAAGGAGCCTCCCAGGATTTTTGTAAGACTGAATGCAGGATATCTTGTGGTGGAAGAGAAATTGGTTCCACCTGAGTATCAAAAATCTTTAGAAGACCAAGGATTTCTGCCTTAGGGTCTGTTTCTTTTTGGACCTCTAGATGTAGAATGGTACCCATTTTTTCTAGGAATTTTGGGTACGTAAGGTCTTCAGGAGGGGAATACAGCTCCTGTATGTGGTCGTGCAGGTCTGAGAGACATCCCACCGATGATGATGGGGATGTTTGTATTGAAGGAGAATCTAAAGTTGTCTCCTGGATATGAGTTGGTGAGGCTGGTTGGTTTAACATGGGAGATGTCGGTACCAACTGCTGGTTAGTAGCAATATTGGTCATTGAAATGATGATGGAAGCGTCTCGTAAAAGTCTGTTAAAGATTGAGACAGTTGGAAAAATGTGTCTCTTGTACGAGAAGGCATACCATACGACTGTCTCGTTGTTGTGCGATACCTGCTTGAGGTGAAGTTGTAAGAACTTCACTGTTTCCTTGTAGTCTATTGTCTGAAGTATTCCTTAGAAACCTTCCAAATTTAAAGAAGTGTTCGAGGAAGAATTTCACTACTTTCCTTTTGAGCAGGTATTAGCTTTACGAGATGATATAGAAGTCGAAGGACTTATCTCCCATGTCGCACTCCTCTTTGGTAATTTAGTATGGTGGGAGTGACTGTAATACTTATGATAGTCATCAGATGATTTATCAGTAACTGTGACTCCAGTCTCTGTAAAAGAGCTGTTTGAAGGATATCGTTTCCGCTTCAAGCTCGTGTTTAATTTCCTAGTTAAATAATTATGGTTTCCACGTGCCGATTGTGGTTTATGCGCTAAGTTAGATTTATACGCGTATATATGCTTATGCACGGATATGCGCGTATGCGCGACTGTGGACTTATGCGCACTTGTATATCTGTGTGCGGAAGTAGATTTCTGCGCAGTTGTAGTTGTATGCGCATATCTTCCTGATGCGGCGCGCACATGGGTTATTGGTGCCGATGTTCGGCGCCGTGCGCATAAACATTTTGTAGTCGGCACCGTGCGCATAAGCCTCTGTATTCGGTGCCGTACGCGCAGGTTCTTCCGGCCATACGTTTCCTCTGCGCCATGCGCGCTGGAAGCTGTAGGCTGCGCGCAGACTCCGTCCTCGGCGCCGGTATGTTAGTCTGCGTGGACGGCACCGTAGGCACATAAGTCATCGGCGCTGAGGATTTGACCTCCGATGAGGTATGTTGCGGCTCTATAGGCACTGGGGATTTTCAAGAACCCACTGGCCTTTGTTTTTTGCCTTTCCCTTACCTCCTAGAGTGGAGGACTTAGGATCCGACGGCAAAGTTTCCTTCTCAGATGGAGCCGATGAAGTTAGCGGGCCAGGCGATGTCCTGAAGCCTGTAGGCCCTTTGTTTTAATGCTCTCTGTGATCTGTTAGAGCAAACTTACAAATTGTCTCGATTGTGACTCGGTCCGAGACATTTATAATCGCGGTCGTGTCCGACCTTAATTTTAAACATGACAGGGTTTGAACCCCGGTTTTGATATTTTAATTCTGTTTTTAAAACTGAGGAGAGATCAGCTCCGCGTGCGATCCCGCTCGCAGAAAAAACAGACTGAGGAGATTCCGTTACTTTCCTGCGCGGGAACACACGTGCAGCCGCAGAGAGCAAAGCTCTGTTCTCTGCTTTGACAAGCTCCGCCTCCTGGGCCTGATTGACAGATCCCATGACAGCATGGCTAATTCAGCCCTGCTATCGACGGGAAACATGCGCGCGCCGATGCGTGCATGTAAAATCATCACATCCATGTGCGTGTGCCGGGAGCCTTGCGCACATGGACACACGCACATGATTTCGAAAATCGACCCCTTAGTTAATTATGTTTTCAGCACTTTTCAATTGCATGCTTTAAAAACATGTGCCAATGGACACTTTTAGTGCATTGTAGTAAATAGGTCCCTTAAACAGGTGGTTGCATTTATTAACTGGTAACACTATAAACTGTTTTTATATCTTTAATTTGCTTTGCTTTGGTAATCTTTATATCATAAGGTGCAGAAAATTAAAAAATAATCCAACCTATATATTCAGTTTTATTGAAATACAAACAGCAGGAAATCAGCCACTTTTCTGCATGAACAAGTTACCTCTGATGTGGTTACACAAACAAAATGGCTGTGACTTTTGGTCCATTAACTTGCCAATTCCCTTCTATTTATAGTTTAATGAAACTGAATAATGGTTAGACTGTTCATATTCAATCCACATGGAATATTCAACTGTCTGGAATTTTATGTGCCTTGACTAATTGATGGATTGAAATTGATAGTTCTTGGCATGTTGGATTTTGAGTATCATCCTAAGCCCCCTTTGTTGGCCACATTGTCTTTTAAAACTGAGGTATCCACTTCTATGAAAGCTCTACCCAGCAGAATACTAGCATGAATTAAAAATATGGAGCTGCAATATATTTTGCAAAGATATAAACATTCCAGTTGTTTAACATTCTATTAAAAAATATAGCTAGTCACAAAATCACATTTTTAGTCTATGAGTTAAATATTGCTATCAGTATAAACAGAATAAGCATGAATGTATTCATCATCTTTTTTAGCATTTATATCATGGTGATAGACTCATATTGTGTGCTGCTGAATACACTACATTTTACAATGATAAACTCCACAGCATCTTATATTGTGATGGGTTCACCTTCTACTTCATTCTAGCACTTTGGGAATGCATTGTATAATAGTGCCGCACATTAACTGAATAGTTATCATAAAACATCATAACAAGGCTAACAGGCTTTGGTGTTTTGGGAAAATATATATTCTTGTTTGTTCCATATATGTTCTAGGACATTGGAATTTATTCAAAGGATTGCAATATTGCTTGCTTTCCACCCCTTAGTCACTACCAAAGCTCAAAATCACACTACGAGACCAGTACTCTAAAAGTGTGTTAATACATTCACAAGCATTAAAGTGTATTAAAATCTTTGTTAGAACATATAATCTAGTTTGTGCCCATTGACAGTGCTTTCAACACATCAATTAATTTGCAAACGTTCTAATGCAAATTTCTCTGCTAATGAAGTAATAAGATGCAAAACTCTGCAGCATTTTACCTATTAGCACATAGAAAAATAACTCATTAAATCTAACAAAAGGGAACACAGACCCGTTAACGCAAAAATCTTAACTAAGCCTTGTACATGCGCTAATCATAATGCTTGTAAATTAATGCAAGACTAATTTGCATATCATTAAAATGGATTGTCAAGTGAGCTAATTAATGCACAATTAGTACCTTGGCCTCTATGTCCTACATCATGAAAGTTCAAACAAACTTCCCTGATGGTAGAAATGTGGTTTTTCAAACAAAGGATTGTCAATGTTACATCAACAGAAATTGCGTCCTCCTGCAAAACCATCTCCAGAACACAACGAACTAGACCATTTTCTATCTTTTGCATGAGTATACCTAGGGGAATACTAAGAAGGGAGGTAATTGGGTGTTACAAATTGCACAGTCTGGTTGCTCTTAGCCCACATACTGATAAACTGAAGGAACTGGCAATTCTCCTTTAAGGAACTTGAACTTCCTCCTATCTATTAATGTTATTGCAATGCTCATATTTATCTGAAGTGCATATACAACAATAGAATACCCTTATCAAAATACACTTATGCAAATATTGTAAAATGGCACCATTTCTGAATGTGCACTGTATTTTCTGTGCTATTTCTACCTGGGTTCTAAAAGACAGCACATTAGGACTGAAAAAAAGTGCAATATACTTCTTAAAATAACTATAACAGGTCTATTTATCTGATTACTAACCCACTGCACAAGTTACTAATTCTTAATTGCTGAATAGGTACCCAAATGGAAAAATGACTTTCATATGTAGGCCCTGTAGTGCTGATGTAGTCCATGAGAGCCCTGTGGGGATAGCCTTGGTAATTAGGTCCAAATGTCGTATAGCAAGACAATAAACTAAAAAACTAAGGGATAACTGGGCATACATAAAAACCCTGTAGGTTTTTAATCAAAGATTATTCCCAGACGAGGATTATTTGGATTTACTAAGAAATTTGCAGAGATAGAGAATCCTGGGATTGACTAGCCATGTGATTCTCTCTGCAGCAACAACTCAGTAAGGAGACCTTGTCTACAACCCATTGGAAAAAGTGAGTACAATAGGACATTATCTTTTCATAGCTAGAATGCTAGTTATTTCAGAATTCATGAAACAGCTTCTCCTGAAGTACTCATTTCAAGTACTAACCTTATAGCTGATCTAGCCCCTATATTTAAACTTGTCACCAATGAAGATACATTGAAATGGTCTGATGTACCTTTCTTGAGTGCTGTCATTGTATGGAAGTGTAATTGACTTCTCTTAGCATCAGTGAGTTTCCCTTTAAGAAGAACTAGCACTGACGTGCACAGCAACTTCTCAAAGTTTAAATCCTGCTTATGCCCCTTGTGACCTTAGATCAGTTATTTCATCCGCCATTGCCTCAAGTACAAACTTAAGGGCTGATTTACTAAGCATTTTTTCCACAAAGAACAGGGAAAAAGCCCATATGATGCATGCCCTTTGGGGACAAGAGGAATATCTACTGTTTCTCAACTTCAGCTACCAATAAAAAAGTGATTTTGCATTCGTGGATCCTTGGGTAGAGATAGGTTTGACGCAACCTGCAGGGAGGAGAACTACAGGTCCCTACTGCTGGCTGGTGGACTTGGACGAAGCAGTGGCCCAACTGGAACTTCATCTTTATCAGCATATGTTCCCCTTGGGTTGTGTCTTTGGGGGCTGGGGACGGCAGGTCTTAGGTGGGGGCCTCTGCTGATGGCAGAGAGATTCATCTGAGGACAGCTGGATTGTACTAGATGGAGGACAGGCATATCTGGTAGCAGGCAGTGGTCAGTGGCAGATAGCGGTCAAGTATATTGAGGGGCAAGCAGTGCTCAGTGGCAGGCAGTGGTCAAGCGTAATCAGGGCAGTGATCAAACCAGGAATCTGTCTGAAGGGAAAGAATGGACATTTAGGTAGGGCAGGAAGATCAGGAGAAGAAAAGGCAGGCAATGAGGGAGACACTGAAGAACTGAATATCCGAAACAAGGACACTGGAACTGAACTGAAGACAAGGATGCAGAAGACAAGACACTGGAACAAAGACAATATGCTCTAGCAACCTGCACTACTTCAGAGTAAGTGGACCTATTGCTGAAGTGCTGGAGGACTGGTAGCAAGGGCCTTTTATAGGCCTGTGTGAGTGAAGTCATCAGGAGGTGACGCCAGGCTTTTTCCACCATGGTAACTTTAAATAGGGCAACGTCAGGTGCGGGTGTGTCTTAGGGAAAGCAGTACTGTAAGTGGTCTAGAAAAGCCACAGATGTGAAAAAACAAAGCAAGACCGGAGCCTCGGAAAGAAGATTTATTAATTGATTATACACAGCCCGACTCTAGCCAAAGTTTCGCCTTTTATGGCTGCATCAGGGGCTCTTGATTAAAGTAAAATACAGAGCACTGCCTCCATTCTTCGAAGGCAAGCTTGATAGCAAGAAGTTCTTTGTCTCCGATGCCGTAGTTGCACTCAGCAGGTGAGAATTTTTTAGAGAAGTATGAGCAAGGCATTAATTTGCCAGAGGCATCGTGCTGACTGAGGACGGCCCCGACCGCTAGACTGGAAGCATCAACCTCTACAATGAAGGGGTACTGTGGATCCGGATGGCGTAAGCATGAGGCTTGTAAGATCGCTTGTTTTAATTCTTCAAAGGCAAGACAAGCACTAGTAGGCCAGTCGTGAGTGTTGGCCCCCTTGCGGGTAAGTGCGGTGAGGGGAGCCACCTTTCGGGAGTAGTGCGGTATGAAGTGCCTGTAAAAGTTGGCAAACCCGAGAAATCGTTGGAGAGCCTTCAAGCCTGAAGGACGGGGCCAATTGGTGATAGCAGAGACCTTTTCAGGATCCATTTGAAAGCCAGTGGATGAGACGATGTATCCTAGAAAAGGAAGTGACTCACACTCAAACTGGCACTTCTCTAGTTTGGCATATGGGTGATTGTCCCTTAACGCTTGTAACACGCGCTTGACGTGATGGCGATGTGTGAGAAGGTCTGGCGAGTAGATCAAGACATCGTCGTCAAGGTATACTACTGTTGAAGACTTAGGTGATATGAAATAAAGTTTAACATGAACATTCATGGCCCTTTGTGCATGCTAAAAATATCATGCTACATAGCAAAAAATATCATTCTACATGGCAAAGCCTTAGGGGCGGATTTTCAAAGGATATACATATATTACGTGGTTAACTGAAAACCCGCTCCTGAGCGCGCCAAGCCTATTTTGCATAGGCCCAGCGATGCACGCAAGCCCCGGAACACGCGTATGTCCCGGGATCGAGGCCTTCGGCACACTGGCAGTGCCAGGGGATTGTGTGCTGGCACTTGGCCGGCAGGCGCAACTTATTTAACAAAGGTAAGGGGAGGGTTTAGATAGGGCTTGGGGGCAGGTTAGGTAGGGGAAGGGAGGAGAAGGTGGGGGGAGGCAGAAGGTAAGTTCCCTCCAAGGCTGCTCCGATTTCGGAGCGGCCTCGGAGGGAATGGGGAAAGCCATTGGGGCTCCCCTAGGGCTTAGCGCGCACAAGATGGACAAATGTGCACCCCCTTCTGTGCGCCGACCCCGGATTTTATAACATGCGTGCGGCTGAATGCACATGTTATAAAATCGGGCGTAGATTTGTGCGTGTTGGGTTGCATGCACAAATCTACGCCCGTGCATATGACTTAAAATCCGGCCCTTAATGTGCACCTTAAGATGGCTCCTCATCGCATTAATGTGTGCTAAAATTAGCACACAGTCAAAGCCCCGACTGGTAATAGTGACATTTTGAACTATTGCCACAAAGAAGGATTGCGGCTCTATAGAAAAACAAGAATGCTGGAGTATGAGGGGGGCACCAAATACTACTATTTCCAGATTATTCAGCGGTTGTCTCAACCAAAAGGAAAGCGCTCTCCCCAGTTTGTGCCAGACTAGCAGAACGGCAAATTCGATTTGTGCTCCAGTTTCCTGCAAAACTAAAATAATGCATCAGAAAAAAACTTATGCCTATGAAACAGCCAAAGAGGCCAAAGAATTTGTCCAAGCTTTTGTCGATACCCAGTAAAGCTGACGGTCACTTTTCCAGAGAAGTACAGCCTGCAGCAACAAAATGTGGAAAGCTTTAATATGATTTCATTGATTATGTCCAGACCTCCATTGATTCACTGCACATGGATACATTTCTAATGGGAGAATCTCGGCTTTGGTGTACTTAAACTGAATGGGAGTCAGAAGAAGCTTTGAAATGAACCTTCCTTTTTGTGGATATCAGCTTACATAACCTCTACATTTCAAATTTTGTGGATATCAACTCTTACACTCTTATACTTCTTATGGACATCATCTTCTGTGACTTCCATTTCTTGTAGATGACAACTCGAGTAATCTCCACTTTTTATGGACTTCTGCTCTTGGTATCGCTTCATACATTTAAATGAGTGAGCAGCATATATAAATGAGACTTTACCAGGCCCACAGGAAATAGCTAGGTTTGCTCTCCATATCTATTTCCCATGGGCTCAGTAAAAACCCCAAAATGTAAAATCTGCCTTAAATCAGATGTTAAATTTTTAATTAGACCAATGACAGCCAAACTTCTGTCGGCTAACCAACCCAAAATGAAAGAGCTGGTAGACATGGGGCATTTCCTCGGTGTCACACACACACACACACACATGCAAAAGATTCCCCTAGTCCAGATCCTCATCTCCTCCCCTCCAAAGCCAAGCATAGGGATCCTCCACGTCCCAACCCATCTTTCCCTCATCCTCCTGGTAATAAGCAAAAAAGGTCTCTTAGCCTCAAATGCTCCACCTCCAGATATAAAAACAAGGAGCCTTTTACCTTTGTACCTTCCCCAGCCCCTTGGCTCAAAAAATAAAGGACCTCTGAGCCCTAAAACATGTGCCCGCCCACACACACACATACCTCAGTAATTTCATCCTAAATTAAAGTGTTTCTCCATGGCTCAGTATCTTCAATTGTTCCATACTGGATGCAATAAAAATTGGAAGAGGGGAGCTTCTGGAGGAGAGATGACAGACCATGAAAGCCTCTTGTTTATTTCTCCAGGGGACTGATAGTTATTGGGCCTTATACGCCGCATGTGCCTACTACAGAAGGGGGGGGGGGGGGATAGGGGAGCTTAGGGCTTGAAAGACCTTTATGCTTGCTGCTGAGGAGAGTGTGGAGGTGGGGAATTCCCCATGCTAACTGGCTTTTTAATTTTCAGTCAGTTACCACAGGGCAGTTTGGCCTCTAGCTAGTTTGTATGGCACATTTTTTTGGTTTCCGTACATGATACTACCATGATCATGTTACTATAGCAAAAATGTAAGTGGCATGGTAAAACTCCATTTTAAAGGCTGTGAGACGTTCCGTCTGAGAATGACAATGTATAAATTAAGAACATAAGAAATTGCCATGTTGGGTCAGACTAAGGGTCCATCAAGCCCAGCATCCTGTTTCCAAAGGAGGCCAAACCAGGCCACAAGAACTTGGCAATTAGCCAAACACCAAGAAGATCCCATGCTACTGATGCAATTAATAGCAGTGGTTATTCCCTAAGTAAACTTGATTAATAGCTGTTAATAGACTTCTCTTCCAAGAACTTATCCAAACCTTTTTTGAACCCAGCTACACTAACTGCACTAACCACATCCTCTGGCTACAAATTCCAGAGCTTAATTGTGCGTTGAGTGAAAAATATTTTTCTCCGATTAGTCTTAAATGTGCTACTTGCTAACTTCATGGAATGCCCCCTAGTCCTTCTATTATCCAAAAGTGTAAATAACCGATTCACATCTACTCATTCAAGACCTCTCATGGTCTTAAAGACCTCTATCATATCCCCCCCTCAGCCGTCTCTTCTCCAAGCTGAAAATCCCTAACCTCTTCAGCCTTTCCTCATAGGGGAGCTGTTCCATCTCCTTTATCATTTTGGTTGCCCTTCTCTGTATCTTCTCCATCGCAACTATATCTTTTTTGAGATGCGGCGACCAGAATTGTGCACAATATTCAAGGTGCAGTCTCACCATGGAGTGATACAGAGGCATTATGACATTTTCCATTTTAATAATTTCTAACATTCTGTTTGCTTTTTTGACTGCTGCAGCACACCAGGCTGACGATTTTAAAGTATTATCCACTATGATGCCTAGATCTTTTTCCTGGGGAGTAGTTCCTAATATGTAACCTAACATCGGGTAACTACAGCAAGGGTTATTTTTCCCTATATGCAACACCTTGCACTTGTCCACATTAAATTTCATCTGCCATTTGGATGCCCAATCTTCCAGTCTTGCAAGGTCCTCCTGTAATGTATCACAATCTGCTTGTGATTTAACTACTCTGAATAATTTTGTGTTGTCCACAAATTTGATAATCTCACTCATCGTATTCCTTTCCAGATCATTTCTATATATATATTGAAAAGCACCGGTCCAAGTATAGATCCCTGAGGCACTCCACTGTTTACCCTTTCCCACTGAGAAAATTGACCATTTAATCCTACTCTGTTTCCTGTCATTTAACCAGTTTGTAATCCATGAAAGGACATCACCTCCTATCCCATGACATTTTAGTTTTCTTAGCAGCCTCTCATGAGGGACTTTGTCAAATGCCTTCTGAAAATCCAAATACACTACATCTACCGGTTCACCTTTATCCACATGTTTATTAACCCCTTCAAAAAAATGAAGCAGATTTGTTAGGCAAGACTTCCCTTGGGTAAATCCATGTTGACTGTGTTCCATTAAACCATGTCTTTCTATATGCTCTACGATTTTGATCTTTAGAATAGTTTCCACTATTTTTACCGGCACTGAAGTCAGGCTCACTGGTTTATAGTTACCCGGATCACCTCTGGAGCCCGCTCAGCCTATGTGTTACAATGCATGGTTCATGGGAAAGTCCCATGAGCTGCCTAACTTACCCCTGATGCCGCTGGAAATTGCTCGTGGCAGGAACACCTGGGCCGCGCTGCTCTGTTCGCACGCTAATGCGGCATCCAGGCCCCACTATTGTTCTGTCTCTCCTCATCCTCTCTCTAGATGTGTGCATGCAGTGCACACCCAGACTTAAAGGGGCCATTGTGGGAATCCTGACCTGGTGCCCCCTGTGGATTTCAGCGACATCCAGTACTTAAGGCCGCTCCAGATGTTCCTTAGATGCCTCAGCAATGGGTCTCCTGCTTTGCAGTGCATGTTTTTTGGGTTCTTGTGCCTTGCCTTGCCTTGTCCTGACTTGTTGCCCAGTCTTGCCTCGTCTTGCCTTGACCAAACCTTGCCTTCCATCCTTGCCTCATCCAGCCTTAACTTCTCTAGCTTTCTTCATCCAGCCTCCCTCATCCAGCCTTGCCCATCCTTCCCATCTTGTCCAGTGTTTTCTGTGTGTCTAAGTCCACCCTTGGCCTGACTCTCCATATCTTAACCTCTTCTTGGACCTGACCATGCATGCCTGCTGCCTGAACCTGACCCCTTGCCTGGAACTAACCACTCTTGCTAGCTGCCTGCCCTGACCTTGGCCTGTTCCTAATTTCGTTAGTGAGCTGCCTGTTCTGACCCAGGTGTCTCTTTGAACTTTAGCTACCTTCATCACCCTAGGGAACTACCTAAGTCCTGCTGGCTGCCTGAACACAAGGGCTCAACCTGCAGAGGAGGTGGCTGGTAAAGGTGAAGCTCCAGACTGTCCCACTACAGGGCATATCTGCCAGCTGCCATCAAAGGCCTCGTGAGTTCGCCTTCAAGGCTGCGTCAATTATGCCGCAGCACAAAGGGCTCACTCACCTACTTCCCTTCATATTATATAAACTATGTTTTGCTTTTCTGACAATTATTTACAAATGTAGGCATCCACCCATTAAGATCACTCTTTAATTCTGCCTTGTATTTGATCAAATTAATGTTTAACAGATTTTTTTTTCATTTAGAATTTAGCAAGACTAAGGAATTGGGTTTTAATAAGTCCTGTTGAATTGCAAGAAATCTATTTACATGAAAGGCTACCTGATTTGTAGTGACTGCCAAAAAGAAAATGATTACATACATGCTCTAGGTAAGGGAAGGAAGATAGACTGCTTACTTGGCCTTCCTAAGGACTTAGTAGTGGACATATGTTGATGTCATCTTTTCCCACATATTTGAGTTTAGATCCACTGTCTTTAAGAAAGAACATTGGAAAATATAACTCACTACTCAATGCACTGTGCGCAAGGTTCTCCCTAATGAAATGGAAAGAAAGGTTGGGATGAATTAGCAATTACAGATTAGTTGTACTAGTCAAAACTATCAGATGGCAACAGGAAAAAGTGTACTGTATTTGTATGCCCTGGTGCCCTCTATGGTGCCCAAAGAGAAATGAAATGGAAACTTCAAGAGAAGTCTTCAGTTTTAATTCAGATGGCTTCTACTCTGCCACTGCTTAGATGGAAAAATTTTCTAACATGCTTAAGTAACACTTCTAGCAAGTGGAATTCTAACAAGAGTATAGAATGCACTAATGAAGCTAAAACACAGATTTACCAAAATCTTATCACTTTAATTCCTAGTGTCCTTAGGCAGTCATTATATAAACAAGAAATATGTAGGGTTCTATGGTATAAAATATGTAACTGTCAATTTAGGACAGAAATTAAGATCTACAGTTTGGATCTGTAGAGCATTCAGATGGCACAAATACTTATTTGCCTATTAGTTCTGATGCAACATAAACTGTCAAGATACCAGTTTGGAAATGCATCAAATGACGCATGAAGAAGATTTAGTTCTGGTGTCTGAAAACATCATAAAATTAATATATTTTTGACAGTGTAATCTTGTATAAGATTTGCTCTCTGCTTGTGTGCTTTAATAATCCTCCTAAATGGTTTCTGAAGATGTATTACACCATTGCCAACACAAATACTGATAAAGTATTTTATGTTATTACAAAAATAATATGAAAATTATTGCAACTAAATAAATGTAGGAAAATAACCCAACCATTTCTTCATTCTGTATTGGGCTGCAACTCCATTATTAATGCGCTGTGGTATCCTGTTGTTCAGAGATAATTTCTGTATAGCAAAGTTTGGAAGGTATGCACCATTCATTGCACTGACCTAATATCCAAAAAATTAATAACATAGGGATAGATTTTCAAACGGATGCTGGGTGCCAGATTTAGGGGCCTATTTATTAAAGCACATAAAAATGCACATTTCCACAGTATTTTTATTTATTTATATATTTTTTTATTTATATTTTATCATTTTCAAACATATAACAACAAAATACTTTGTTCCAGTAATAGAGATAATACTTAAGAAATACATAATAACCATTCAATAATTCCAGGAATATTCTCAGTAAATCTCTAAATTCTTGCAAGAAATATGAGGGAAGAGTCAAAGAGAAAGGAGCTATCATTTTCAAAGGTTTCATCAATGTGAAAAGAAAAAACCACATAGGAGCAGGCCACACCCTTACTTCTATATAAACCACTTAAAGGTGTCCATCTAGAAAAGATCTTAATTGTACAGGTTCAAAAAACACATAATTCTCATTTTGGTATCTTATTAGACATTTACAAGGGTATTTCAACAAGAATTTAGCACCACAATTTACAGCCTCTGTTCTCATTTCCAGGAACTTTTTTCTACGTTCTTGAGTAGATCCGATAATATCTGGGAAAACCTAGACTTTATGCTCATGGAATTGGGTTAATCTGTTCCTGAAAAAAAATACTTCAAAACTAAATTGCGATCTTGTTCGAAGGCAAATGAGACTAACAACGTCCCTCTAGCTGCTATTTCAATTTTAAAGGGTAGCTCCAGAATCTCTGCTATATTTAATATACGCTGATCTTGTAATTCTATTTCAATAGGGTTTACAAGCTTCCTAGGCATATACCGTATTTCCACGCATATAACCCGCGGGTAATGTGCGTTTTTACCTACCCCGCATGCCCCCCGCGGGGTATAAACGTGGGCGGGTTATCCAGAAAAAATTTTACAACCAATAAAGTTTCCCGACTCTGAATAGGCTGCAGCTGAGAGGAGTCCGTCCTATCCCTGCGCCCGGCCGCTTCCTGATTGGTCGCGTGTTAAATCTAGGCCGCAGGCGGGTGGGCGCTTGTTCCAGGCGGCGGCGGGGGCGGGTGGACGCGCGTTAGTTCGAGACGGCCGGCGGGTGGTCGCGTGTTAAATCTAGGCCGGGTCGCACAGGCGCGCATTCATTCACTGCCGGTGGGGGCAGCCCCCACCGGCAGTGAATGAATGCGCGCCGAAAGCAGCTTGTTCCAGGCGGCGGTGGCGGGTGGACGCGCGTTAGTTCGAGGCGGGTGGTCGCGTGTTAAATCTAGGCCGGGTCGCTCAAGGCAATCTAGGCCGGGTCGCTCAAGGCAGTCACATGCCGTGACGTCACGGCATGTGACTGCCTTGAGCATCGAATCGCAGGGGTCGCATTCATTCACTGCCGGTGGGGGCTGGGGCAGCCCCCACCGGCAGTGAATGAATTCATTCATCCAGGCGGAGGAGCCGGCTGCTTTCAGCTGCCGCTGCCGGCTGCTTTCGGCGCTCAAGGCAGTAGCGGCGAAAGCAGCCGGCTCCTCCGCCTGGATGAATGAATGCGACCCCTGCGATTCGATGCTCAAGGCAGTCACATGCCGTGACGTCACGGCATGTGACTGCCTTGAGCGACCCGGCCTAGATTGCCTTGAGCGACCCGGCCTAGATTTAACACGCGACCACCCGCCTCGAACTAACGCGCGTCCACCCGCCACCGCCGCCTGGAACAAGCTGCTTTCGGCGCGCATTCATTCACTGCCGGTGGGGGCTGCCCCCACCGGCAGTGAATGAATGCGCGCCTGTGCGACCCGGCCTAGATTTAACACGCGACCACCCGCCGGCCGTCTCGAACTAACGCGCGTCCACCCGCCCCCGCCTGGAACAAGCGCCCACCCGCCCGCGGCCTAGATTTAACACGCGACCACCCGGCTCCCGCCGCCCGCCTGGACCCACGCGGCCCTCCGACAGGTATTTAAAAATTTATTTTTTTTTTGAATTGCGGGTTATATGAGGAGGCGGGGTATATTAAAACTTTTTTTCATAAATCTTGAAAACCTGCGGGTTATGTGTGTGGGCGGGTTATATACGTGGGCGGGTTATTGTCGTGGAAATACGGTAATAAGCCTTAGTTACCATAGGCATAATTTGTTTTGGAATTTTAAGGCATTCTGTTAAATAAGATTTAACAAGATCCAGCACAGAAGATTTAGGTACAATAGGGAAATTTAATATTCTCAGATTCAGAAATCTCAAAGAGTTCTCAATCTTTTCAAATTCCTTCATTGACGTATCTTCAAATTGGATTAAATTTTTTTGAATCTTCTCTATAGTAGCAGTTTTTTTTTCCAATGTCTAAACCCCGCTTATTTGATTCCACAAAATCTTGAGTAAGTGCATTAATCGCCAACTCTATAGAAGCCAAGGCACTCCATACAGCATTCAGAGTTACAATAGCAGGTTTCTTCAATGAGAAAACTTTTGCAGAACTTAATGAGATGGCATCTTATAGGTTTATAAGGAGCGTCGACCTCGATGTTCTGAGGGCGTACGGGGCCTCCGCAGACAATTCCACAGCCGCCCCTCTCTCCCTTTCTACTCCTATGTGTAGTGAAGCCAGCATTTCCTCCTCTAAACTTGATGGTTTAGGGCTACTGCTGGACTCCTCCGAGGTATTCAGTAATTCAACTACACCTAGGGTGTGCAGGCCGCGTGGGGGGCAGGGCATCTTCGGCGCTCCAGAACTAAGCGAGATCTCTTCAGCCAGTGAAAGGGATCTCTGCTCCTGATCCTCTCTCACAGTGGCCCTCGCTTCCGGCATCAATGGTGTGGAAACATAGAAACTGTCTATCTTTCATTGAGTAGTCTGCATAGAATCCACTGTAGAGGAATTTTCTCTCAGTTTGGCCTTTCATTTCATGTGAGGCATGTTAGAGGCAATTTTACTTAAGAATAATTGTATAGAGGTATTACGATCGACAGAGCAGTCCTTCCTTGCTTCCTACACATTGGCCATCTTGGCTCCACCCCCTATCTCTACCACAGTATTTTTAATGTGACATTTGCTAAAGGACTCAAAACCTTTTGTAAATATGCTTACCATACACAGTTGTAGGAAAGAGTCTCACTCCCGCCTACCCCACTTCTTCTGTTGAAAAAAAATGCTGACCTGACACTCTTCCTTTGCCCTGAAAGTGCAGTGGATTTTGATCAGGAGAAAGTGTTCCCTTGCGAAAGCCCAATCACGTGAAAGTGTAGCCAATGAAACCTATTACAACCTGATGTATGTGAAAAAATCCAGTACTGCAATCCATAAAATTCACATTCAATATTAAAGCAGTGAACAAATGGACAATGCCAAAAATATTATTTATTCCAGTAGCCACTAAATATTCTAGCAGCAAATGGACCTTTAGTATAAACATAAGGGTCCATCAAGACATGTTCTTATGTTCTTAACATCCAGTTTCCAACAGTGGCCAATCCAGGCTACAAGTTCCTGGCTAGTACCAAAACCTAAGTATATCCCATGCTGCTGATGCTAGTAAAAGCAGTAGCAATTTTCTAAGTCAACTTGATTAATAGCAGTTAATGGACTTCGCCACCAGGAACTTATCCAAATCTTTTTTAAACCCAGCTACACTAACTGCACTAACTATTGGCAACAAATTCCAGAGTTTAATTGTGCATTGAGTGAAAAAGAATTGTCTCCGATTAGTCTTAAATGTGCTACATGCTAACTTCATGGAGTGCCCCCTAGTGCTTCTATTATCCGAAAGAGTAAATAACCGATTCACATCTACCCATTCTAGACCTCTCATGATTTTAAACACCTCTATCATATCCCCCCTCAGCCGTCTCTTCTCCAAGCTGAGCAGCCCTATCCTCTTTAGTCTTTCCTCATAGGGGAGCTGTTCCATCTCCTTTATCATTTTGTTTGCCCTTTTCTGTGCCTTCTTCATCGCAACTATATCTTTTTTGAGATGTGGTGACCAGAATTGTACATAGTATTCAAGGTACGGTCTCACCATGGAGCAATACAGAGGCATTATGACATTTTCCATTTTATTCACTATTCCCTTCCTAATAATTCCTAACATTCTGTTTGCTTTTTTGACTGCCGCAGCACACTGAGCTGATGATTTCAATGTATTATCCACTATGATGCCTAGATCTCTTTCCTGGGTGGTAGCTTCTAATATGGAACCTAACATTGTGTAACTACAGCATGGGTTATTTTTCCCTATATGCATCACCTTGCACTTATCCATATTAAATTTCATCTGCCATTTGGATGCCCAATTTTCCAGTCTCACAAGGTCCTCCTGCAATTTATCACAATCTGCTTGTTATTTAACTACTTTGAATAATTTTGTATCATCTGCAAATTTGATTACCTCACTCATCATATTCCTTTCCAGATCATTTATTTATTTTTCATGTTTTCTATATCGTCATTCGGATTTGCCATCAGAACGGTTTACAGTAACGGTTAACAAGTTAGCTAAAACATCATCACAATGTATTGTCTTAGAGTCTGTTTTACAGTTTCGGGATTTGTGTGTTAGTTATTACATATAACATGTTTAAAGCTTAGGTTGGGGTTACAAACTAAGGTAGAAAAGTAGGTATGTAAGTAGGTTGAGTTATGCAGTTAAGTCAGTATTGTTGCGATTCCGGGCCGACCCCGGAATCGCCTCCTACCTCGTCGGGAAGCCAGACGGGCTCCGCGCTCCCCAGGTCTCCAGGGACCCCGGCCGCCGCAGGCCCGGCATCTCCCAACCTCGCCCGGGCCTGCAGCTTCTTCGGCTCCTGCCTCATTACTGCGCCGGAGCAGCCGGCGTCTCGCGGCGGTAGGCCCCGCCCCCTAGACACGCGCGCGCGTCTCTACTCTATATTTAAAGGGACCAGCGCGGGAAACTTGCAGGAACGCCCACCGATGACGTCAGACGCTGCAGGGTACTTAAGCCCTGCAGCTGGACCTAGTCCCTGCCTTGCATCGAGGTTCCCAGGGTTCTTCCTGTCTCCAGTTGCTGCGTTCTTGCTTCGTTGTCTCCTACTTGGCTCCTGACCCCGGATCGGCTTACGTTTGACTCTTGGCTTCTGACCCCCGGACTGGCATTTGGTATTCTCTGGCTTCTGACCTCGGACCGGCTTACGTTGACCCTCTGGCTTCTGACCCCGGACCGGCTTACATTGATTCTCTGGCTCCTGACCTCGGACTGGCTTACGGTGATCCATTGGTTCCTGACTCTGGACTGGCGAGCGACGACCCTTTGGCACTCAACCTTGGACTACAGCTGACCAGGCTCTCGCGGGCCCTCCTAAGTCCCAGTGGCCGGGTCCCTACGGGCTCCTCCTGGGGGGACTCCGGCTTCCAGGGTGAATCTCCTAAGTCCCAGCGGCCGGACTCCTACGAGCTCCTCTCGGGGGAGGATCGGCTTCCAGAGCGAAGGTCTTCTCAACACAGTGCCAGCGCCATCATCATCTCCTTCCTCGCCAGAGCTCTTGGTCGCATAGGGCTCCCAGAGTTCCACCTTCGGCCAGCCACCAGTCTGTCCTCGCCGCCTCCCGGTCGGGGTCGCTGCTGCAACCACCTACAGCAGCTCTTCCTCTGGCTCCGATCGGCCCAAGGGTCCACGAATCCAACAAGTATAGTACATGTTTTTGATGTACAAAGTATATTTGAGAGGTAGTTGGAAGTAAGATAGGGGTTAGTTGTACAAATGTCTTATAAATATATTGGTGTGGTTACACGAGCGCTGTGGAAGGGGGGGGGGGGGCTTAGGAGTTCCTGCTTTAGCTCTCTATAATCTGGCTAGTAACCTGAGATTGGTTAGAGACTGGTTGCTAAATACCTCTACGGTTATCAATATATCCGCAGATCTGGAGCTCGCTGCCTCCACATCTCTGAAATTTGTATTACAGGCCCCGGCAGCATTGGTACCTACATATCTGGTGCAGAATACACTTACCAGTCCTATTCGGACCTCTTGGGTCCGACTCACACGTCTGTTACACATTCCGTGCATCTGCGTGTATTTTCTGCCATTCCAGGGGAACCCAGATTTTACTCCGGGTACTCAAACTGCAGCATTTCATAGCTGGCGTGCGAAGGGCATTTCTTTGCTGAGGCATGTGTTGTCTCTTGAGGGTGCTCTTATGTCCTTTTCAGATCTTAGGGAGCTTTATGAAATCTCTGCGGCAGATGTCTTTCCCTACCTGCAGATGAGGCATTATGTGGGTTCTCTTCCATCACCTGTCCAGCAAGCTTCTCATTTTCATGCACTGGATACCATTTTTTCATTTGCACGGGAACAGGCACCCTCATTATCCAAGTATTATAAAAGGCTCAAACAGTTGACATTAGTGGACACTTGTTCTATTCTAGTTGAACGGTGGAATGGAGATGGGGTCTTCACGATCAATGGATATATAATTAAAGCCGGGTTTAGGCGGATCTCCCAACTCTCGGTGAACTCATATTTTAGAGAAATGCAATACAAATTTTTCCGGAGAAGTTATGTGTCGGCACAGGGGGCGTTCCATCTACGAACTTCTTCCTCCCCAGCCTGTGCACGGGGTACCTTGTCTCATGCTTTTTGGGAATGCCCCACTATTCATCATATGTGGGTTAGGCTGGTTTGCTATTTAGAGGTCTTATTGGGAGTCACTATTCCGGTGTCCCCCCTAGGCTTCTTTTTGGTTGCATTTCTCCATTACGCATTCGAGGTTTGGGAACCCGCTTGCTCATCCAAAAGGCGTGTTTGGTGGGGAAGAAAGTTATTTTATTGCATTGGCGAGATGTCTCTTCTCCTTCATATTGGACCTGGCGCAATTGTTTTCACCGAATGATGCTCCTGGATGCGGCGACCATGCACCTTTCTCCACATCACAGAAAGCGCTTTCTCGATGTTTGGGACGTTTATCTGCAATCTTTACCACAGCGTGTACGGAGCTCGATTCTCAATGAGTGACTGTATCATGATCTTAAAGGACTGAGTCATGTTTATGTTAATGTTTGCTCTTCTATTTCTTGTAATTTTTGGCCTGGTGAATGTTTAGGGTTTCCTCTGTGGAGCCCGGACTTAATAGGGGGACCCGGGGGGGTGGGGTAGCAGGGCTTGGGGAAATTGGTACTTTCTGTAGTTTTTGTATCTTTATAATGGAAGGTGGCGAAGAACCACACCACTTTCCCTATGTATGATATTTTTATAAAACAATAAAAACCATTTCTAATAAATATATTGAAAAGCATATGTACCAGTCCAGATCCCTGAGGCATTACCCCCTCCACTGAGAAAATTGTCCATTTTTCTACTTTGTTTCCTGTCTTTTCACCAGTTTGTAATCCATGAAAGGACATCACTACCTATCCCATGACTTTTTACTTTTCTTAGAAGCCTCTCATGAGGAACTTTGTGAAATGCCTTCTGAAAATCCAAATACACTACATCTACCGGTTCACCTTTATCTACATTCTTTTAACCCCTTTAAAAAAGTAAAGCAGATTTGTTAGGCAAGACTTGCCTTGGGTAAAGCCGTTGTTGCGCTGGAGGTGGATTCTTGGGCTTAAGTGGGGTCGACGCAACCCGCAGGCAAGGGCCTACAGGTCCCTACCATCAGCAGGTGGAGTGAACTGAAGCTAGAGGCCACTGGAGCTTCACCTATACCAGCCCATGTTCCCCTCAGGTTGAGCCTTTGGGTGCCGGGGCCAGCAGGACTTAGGCAGGCCTCGAGATAGAACAGCAAGGGTGGATAGCTCAGCTCAGAGACAGCAGCCAGCAGGTGGCATAGTATTATTATCCTGGACTGGTCCCAGTACAGGAACCCAAGCACCAAGGAACTAGACTTGACTGAAGGTGCTCGAGCAGAGAAAGGCCGGAGCCTTAGGAGTCCAAGTCCAGAAGATAGGGATAGAGGTGTCACTGTCAAACTTGAATGAGGGCCTGTGGCAACTGGAAGGAGAAGCAAGCAATGTAGAACTCTGGACACAAAGGAGTCTATAGCGTAGTCATCCATAGCAATGGTCAGGGCACTGAGTAGGCAATCGTAGTCAGACAAAGCAATGGTCAAGGCACGGAGAAGGCAGGCGTGGTCAGGTGTAGCAGTGGTCAAGGCACGGAAAAGGCAGGCGAGGTCAGGTGTAGCAAAGGTCAGGCTTGGAGAAGACAGGCGAGGTCAGACGTAGGAGGTCAGGCTTGGAGAAGGCAGGCGAGGTCAGACGTAGAAGAGGTCAGCACCAGGATATCAGTCGAAGTACATATGAGACAAATGAAGACACGGGAACTGGAAGACATTCACAGGAACTGGAAGACACTCAGGAACACGGAACGGGGAAGCATGGAGGCAACGAGTACGCAGAACCAACAGGGAACCGAGGAGACCTGTTGCAAAGGCAAAGCTTCAATGTAGGGCTTGAGCTTATATACGCTGAAGGATCTGATGTCAGCATCCAGGTCTGCAGCCAGGCTCCTGCCACAGGCCCTTTAAAGGTTTTACTGATGTGCGTGCGCCTAGGGAGGGGCACGGCAATGCTGGCGGCGTTTCTCCATGAACCCCATGGAGAGGCCTGACGGATGGAGGCATCCTGGCTGGAATTCCCAGGAAGTGGAGCAGGGCCGGAGGGCTGGCAGGAGCCTGAGGTTGGAGCCGGCGGCCCACTGCCGCAAGTGATGGGAAGTTGAAGCCTAGATGTTTTTTGGAAAGGTGAGAGGGCCGCACCGTGGGGCTGCTGCGGGCAGCGAGCATAACAGCCTTGCTGACTTTGTTCCATTAAACCATGTCTTTCTATATGTTCTATGGTTTTTATCTTTGCAACACTTTCCGCTATTTTTCCTGGCACTGAAGTCAGGCTAACTATCTGTAGTTTCCTGGATCACCCCTGGATCCCTTTTTAAATATTGGGGTTATATTAGCCACCCTCCAGTCTTCAGGTACATTGGATGATTTTAATGATAGGTTACAAATTTTAACTAATAGCTCTATAATTTCATTTTTAGTTCCTTCAGAACCCTGGGGTATACACCATCCGGTCCAGGTGATTTACTATTCTTCAGTTTGTCAATCAGAACTACCACATCTTCTAGGTTCACTGTGATTTGGTTCAGTCCATCTGAATCATTACCCATGAAAACCTTCTCCGGAACGGGTATCTCCCCAACATCCTCTTCAGTAAATACCAAAGCAATCATTTAATCTCTCCGCAATGGTCTTATCTTCTCTAAGTGCCCCTTCAACCCCTCAAACATCTAACAGTCCAACTGACTCCCTCACAGGCTTTCTGCTTTGAATATATTTTAAAAAGTTTTTACTGTGAGTTTTTGCCTCTACGGTCATCTTCTTTTCAAATTCTCTCTTAGCCTGTCTTATCAATGTCTTACATTTAACTTGCCAATCTTATGCTTTATCCTATTTTCTTCTGTTGGATCCTTCTTCCAATTTTTGAATGAAGATCTTTTGGTTAAAATAGCTTCTTTCACCTCCCCTTTTAACCATGCCAGTGATCGTTTTGCCTTCTTTCCATCTTTCTTAATGTTTATTTGTTTATTTATTTATTTATTTAAAAACTCTTCTATACCATCATTGTTAATTCACCATCATAACGGTTTCAGAAAGGCACAATAAGAAAAAACTAATTAGTATAGATTACAAATTAAGCATGTGCCAGCATAGAACGGTAACATATTTTTAATAAGAGAAAACTATGTGTTAATTAAATTTATATGTTGGTTAGGAAACTGTTAAGTGGTTCAAATCTAAGTTAATATGCATTTGAAGATATAAAAGAAAAAAAACTGAATGCTTGGTGTGTCCTTATCGATCGACTGTTTTCCTCCTTTATAAAAAGCTTGTTTAAAAAGGCCCGCTGATCTTTAAGAAAAAACTTAAGACCTGGCTGTTCAAACAAGCCTTCCCTTAACCTTTATCCTCAACCTTACAATCTGTAATATCACAATCAGTACTGTACGTTGTTATTTTCACAATCAGTATTTATATTGTTTAATTTTATATGTTATAATGGTATTATGGCAAACACAGACAGCTATCCCTCCCACCACTGTTATTCGACTTAAATAGATTTCCTCTTGTAGTTGTTTCTCTCCTTACTCTCTCAAACCTTACAATCGGTAATGTCACACTCAGTATTTATATTGTATATATTTCATATGCATATTTCATAAGCATATGTCTACCCTTTGTTCCCTTCTCACCATCCTCTCTCTAATCTGTAATGTCAAACACTGTAAGTCAAACTCAGCTTTTATACTGTATACTACTTCACTTGCATTTTGTAGTAATATCTAATTCTGTAGTAATATCTAATTTTGTAGTAATATCTAATTTCAGTCACTTGTCCCCTTGCATCGTTGTTAATCGAGTTAGATATACTTCTACTCTCTGTTCCTTTGCTCCTCTCTCTCTTTCCACCCTCCAAGGTTCCGGTAACCCTTGTTCATTTAACTTACCTCCTCTCTTTTCCCTATCAGTAGCCCCCTAGTTACATTTAAGTTAATGTGTATTTGCCTTTGTTCGATGTAAACCGATATGATATGACATGTGTCATGAATGTCGGTATAGAAAAGCATTAAATAAAATAAAATAGTTTCAAATTCCTCTGCAGCCTTATTTCGAGTGGCATGAAGTTCCATAGAACAGGTCCAGCCAGTGACAGTGCTCTCTCCCTTACTTGAGTGAGGCGTGCTTATTTAACAGAAGGAATAGTTAGTAGAGCCTTATTAGCAGATCTCAGGTTTCTGTGTGGTACATGTACGCGCAGTGCTGTGTTAAGCCAGTCGGCCTTTTCATCATGGATTAGTTTATGAATTATAAACAGTGCCTTGTATAGTATTCTTTGTTCAATTGGAAGCCAGTGTAGTTCAGCAAGTGTTCCTGCTATGTTGTCTCTTTTCTTTTTGCCTGTCAAATAATAGCAGAGAGTTACAGTAGTCTGTGCTCATGAATATCATTACCTGTAGAACTGTGCAAAAATTGTTCAGTGTTAGCAGGGGTTTTTGTCTTCTAAGGACCATTAGTTTGGCGTAACCTTCTTTTAATTTCTGTGAAATGTGTTATTTCATGTTTAGCTCAGGGTCAATTATTACCCCTAGATTCCGTACTTTTATTGCTAACTCCACGGTTTGATTATTTTTGATTGAAATTGTAGGTTGTATAGGGTGTATATTTTTTCATTCTAGGTGTAAGAATTCAGTTTTATCAATGTTTATAACCAGTTCCATTTGGTTTAGGAACTGTTTGATTATTTCAAGATACATATTGGCTAGTTTCATTCTTTCTTCAATAGTGTTTACGATGGGTAACAGTAGTTGTATGTTGTCTGCGTATATGTAATGTATGATTCCAAGTCCTGCGAGTAGGTGACATACTGGGAGGAGGTAAATGTTAAAGAGTGTTGCAGACAGGGCTGATTCCTGTGGGACTCCTGTTTGTAGTTTGACTTTGTCTGATAGTGTGTTTTTGATTTGTACTTGGAAACATCTATTGCTTAAGTATGACTCAAACCAGTTTATTGTTTTGTTATTGAGTCCTATTTCTTTTAGTCTATTGATTAGTATTTTGTGATTTACAGTGTCAATGTGTGGAATACATCTGGACTGTGCTTTTAGAATGGTATTTTTTAACAATGTCTACGCCTCTTACACACTTTTTATTTTATTTATTTATTTATTTATTTAAGGTTTTTCTATACCGGCATTCATGATAAGATCATATCATGCCGGTTTACATATAACAGGGGGTGCAAAAACTGTTCTTTTAACAAGTGCAACGGAAGCAAAAGTTACAATAAAACAAGGTTGTAGAACTGGGAGAGGAAGGAAATAAGGATAGTAGCGTAAAAATTTACAGAGGTAACTTATTTACATTGTGCAGTGATGTCTCTTTATGGATATTAACATTGTGCAGTGAGGTCTCTCAATGGATATTTGACTCCGGAAAGGCTTGCCTGAATAGCCAAGTCTTAAGTTTTTTTTTGAATGTTGGTAAGCAGGGTTCAAGTCTAAGGTCCGGTGGTAAGGTATTCCAAAGAGAGGGGCCCGCTGTAGAAAAGGCCCGGTCTCTGAGTGCCTTATGGAGTGTAGATTTAGTTGGAGGAACGGTCAGGGAGCCTTTGTAGGCGTCTCTGATAGGTCTGGATGATGAGTGCATTCTGAGGGGGATTTGGAGGTTGAGAGGGGCCTGTGAGTGGATGGATTTGTGGATGATGGTGATGGACTTGTGTAGGATTCTGTAGTGTATTGGCAGCCAGTGAAGATTAGATAGAATTGGCGAGATGTGGTCTCTTCTTCTGGAATTTGTCAGAATTCTGGCTGCCGCGTTCTGTAGCATCTGAAGTGGTTTTATGTATGAGGCTGGGAGACCTAGCAATATTGAATTGCAGTAGTCCATCTTGGAGAAAATTACTGATTGCAAGACTGTTCTGAAGTCATGAAAGTGTAGTAGTGGTTTCATTCTCTTGATTACCTGCAGCTTGTAGAAGCAGTTCCTGGTTGTATTGTTTATAAATGCTTTTAGGTTCAGGTGTTTGTCTATTACTACCCCTAGGTCTCTTTTTACCTTTGTAGCTGCACCTTTCAGTTTTTTTCTAACAATTTTTCTCATTTTATCAAAGTTTCCCTTTTGAAAGTTTAGCACTAGAGCTGTGGATTTGATTACTGTCCCCCTTCCAGTCATTAATTCAAATTTGATCATATTATGATCAGAATTGCCAAGCGGCCCCACCACCGTTACCTCTCTCACCAAATAAGAACATAAGAACATAAGAAATTGCCATGCTGGGTCAGACCAAGGGTCCATCAAGCCCAGCATCCTGTTTCCAACAGAGGCCAAAACCAGGCCACAAGAACCTGGCAATTACCCAAACACTAAGAAAAACCCATGCTAATGATGCAATTAATAGCAGTGGCTATTCCCTAAGTATAATTGATTAATAGCCATTAATGGACTTCTCCTCCAAGAACTTATCCAAATGTTTTTGGAACCCAGCTACACTAACTGCACTAACCACATCCTCTGCTCCACTGAGAATTAGATCTAAAATTGCTCCTTCTCTCATCGGTTCCTGAACCAATTGCTCCATAAAACTGTAATTTATTCCATCCAGGAACATTATCTTTCTAGTATGTCCTGATGTTACATTTACCCAGTCAATATTGGGGTAATTGAAATCTCCCATTATTACTGAACTACCAATTTGGTTAGCTTCCCTAATTTTTCTTAGATTTATGTTGCACTGGAGGTGGACCCTTGACCTGGTGCAGGTTTGGTATGGCCCTCTGGTCGGACCCAGAGAGCACCTGCCACCAGGAGGCAGGTCACACAAGGAAACAGAGGCTAGCTGGAGCTTCACCAATAGCAATCCGGCGTTTCCGCAGGTTGAGCCCTTGGGTACTCAGACTGCCTAGACTTAGGTGGGCCTCGGAGGGTCTCCCAGAGAGATGGCGGAGAGATGTGCCCATCATGAGCAAAGATGTGCGGATGGTGAAGAGAGGATGGGCTAGACCACGCCCAGGATCACCGGAGACCTCAGGAAGGAGACAGGAAATGAAGGTCCTCCGGGCGAGATAGGCAGCGCCTACTGGTCTAGTCAGATGTGTGCCGTGGCAGTGTCCAAGCAGGCTGGTCTGGTGGTCAAAGGAGCAAACAGAGTATCCGAAAGTAGCGCAAGGGTCAAAGCCAGGGTATCAGTCCAAGGGTAGTCAGCCAAAGCAAGGGTCAGTTCCAAGATCAGTCCATACGTAGTCAAGATGAGTAATGGTCAGTTCCAGGTGGCGGTCAAGCGTAGTCAGTTCCAGGCAGCGGTCAAGTGTAGTCAGAAGGCAGGCAGTGGTCGGTTCCAGGCAGTGGTCAAACGTAGTCAGGCATCAAGGGTCAGTACTGTGAATCAGTCCGAGGAGGTACAACAAGAGGAGGAACGAAGAGCAGGAATCAGGAGAGACGCTGGAACACAGAGAACCACGGGAACTCAGGAGCACTGGAACAAGACAGGAACACAGGAACACTGGAACGAGACTGGATCAAGGAAGCAGAAGAACACAGGAACAAGGAACAGCAAACTAGCTATACCTAAGTGTCGGCCCGATTGCCAAGGCGAGGTTCTGGGGACAGGGTCCCATCTTATATACAAGGCCTAAGTGATGTCATCATCAGGCACCACGGACCGGATTCCCATGCTGGGCCCTTTAAAGGGCCGAGCGGTCCGTGCACGCACGCCTATGGGTGGGGCCGATGTCGAGGAGGACGCTGAACCCTGGCAGGAGGAGCGCTGAGAGTCGGAAGGCCCTGAGGGGCCCTGGGGATGCCCGGGAATGCCTTGGGCAAGATGAACTTGCCGTGGCTGCTAGGGATGAGGAGTCGGAACTGGTGGAAGGCAGTGCGAGGTGAACAGGCCCGGTCACGGCACCAATGCTGCCGGGACACGCAACAATTTATACATATAATCAACAACAAAGAGGGGTACACGCAAGTGTTGTTAAATATAATGTTATAAGTGAGAATCAAAACACTTTTATTATAGCTTATGAATACTTAAAGACCATCTATATTACAATAGCTGCCTCCCACAATTACCAAAAATTCACTTTGTATTAACCCAGGGGTCGGGAACCTTTTTGGCTGAGAGAGCCATGAACGCCACATATTTTAAAATGTAATTCCGTGAGAGCCATACAAGACCTACCAAATTAATTTACTACAACCCCCTACTCTCCTGACGCCCCCCAAGACCTGCCAAATTAATTTACTACAACCCCCCACCCTCCTGACCCCCCCACAAGACCTGCCAAAAGTCCCTGGTGGTCCAGCGGGGGTCCAGGGCTCGCAGACAAATCTTTAATACAAAAGTAAAAATCTAACAAAACCCCCCACCCTCCTGATGCCCCCCAAGACCTCCAAAATTAATTTACTACAACCCCCCACCCTCCTGACCCCCCCAAGACCTGCCAAAAGTCCCTGGTGGTCCAGTGGGGGTCCAGGAGCAGTCCGGGAGCGATCTCCTGGACTTGGGCTGTCGGCTGCCAGTAGTCAAAATGGCGCCGACGGACCTTTGCCCTCACTATGTCACTGGGGTCGACCAATGGCGCGGTAGCCCCTGTGACATAGTAAGGGCAAAGGGCCATCGACGCCATTTTGATTATTGGCAGCCGACGGCCCTTTGCCCTTACTATGTCACAGGGGCTACCGCCGCCATTGGTCGACCCAGTGACATAGTGAGGGCAAAGGGCCGTCGGCGCCATTTTGACTACTGGCAGCCGGAAGCCCAAGTCCAGGAGATCGCTCCCGGGCCGCTCCTGGATCCCCGCTGGACCACCAGGGACTTTGGCAGGTCTTGGGGGGGGGGGGGGTCAGGAGGGTGGGGGGTTGTAGTAAATTAATTTTGGAGGTCTTGGGGGGCGTCAGGAGGGTGGGATTTTTTATTAGATTTTTACTTTTTTTTATTAAATATTTGTCTGCGAGTCAGAAGCACAATTCACATCCCTAGACAATATCATAAGCACATGCTCCAGTAATTCTAATCTGCTGTCTCTCGCCACGCAATGGGCCGCAGGCAGTTTTCAGCCTTTAGAGCAATTCTGGTATAATCATTTATTGTCACTTGCTTAATAAACTACTATGTATTTTATTAGAGTACTATAATCTATTTCCTTTCACTTTATTAACGCATCTCTTGTTGCAAAATATCCAACTAACTATTAAAATAGGAATACTTAGCCCAAATGTTGATCGCTTAGACACACAAACTGGATTTTTCAAAGTTACTCCCAACATGACTCATGTTTCAACTGAAAAACAGTCTTCTTCAGGGGAATTCTCTTATTTAATATAGGCAAAATATTCTCAAATCCTAGAAATAAAAGATATTTATACAATCAGCACACAACATCCACTATGGAGGGAATTTGTCATCCATAAAGCTTTTTCAAACACACCCTTCTTACCCTCACGGCTATAAAGATAATCTCAAACAACTCACGGATCATTCATCTACTGACTCCATAATTCATTCTACAATGAATTAAAAAAAACTCCAAAACCAAAGTACAGTAAAACTCACCCGGACGACATTCACTGTCTCTTAAGGAGATTTAAATATGGCACCTCGGCATCTTAGCGGTCAACATAGACTCATCACTACCAGTTTAAATTCCGTTCACGAAATTCCGTCACCGGAAATACTAGACTAATTCCTTCTCCATAAACTACATCTCCCATTATCCAATGCGATTGTTAAACTCGCAGTTATTCCTCCAACTATAATCAATCACCCAAACATCATTACCATTCTTCACTGAATTGACTAAGAATCTGATTAAAAAACTGACCAGTCAATCTCTGTTTAAACCTTTCAGATCCACTGTGTCAAAAAAATAAACCAATTTCTGCTCCCTCTGCAGGAGATAATTATCAAAATCCCCACCACGATTGCATGGATTTGGTTTTTCACGTGATTCACGTGATTCATCTGTTTGTGTTGACATTTGGGTAAGGAAGGGTGGCAGGGAAAAGAACTTCCTTCCCTCTCAGATGGATAAAAAACAAACTTGGGAAAAACAAATCTTTAATCATTCTATCTTTACCTGGTGGCCACTGCAACCTCTTCTTAGTTTGAGTGAAGAGATACGGTATACAGATCTCTCCTGGTCTCCCAGGCAAGGGAAATTAACCTCCCAGACAGGCACAGGGTCTCACAAAAAGAAAACTCCAAAGACCCAGAAAAAGGGGCAAAATTCTTTCTCTCTATCTCAATTCTCCCTTCCAGCACTCTGAAGGAACTGGCTGGGTAGTGCCTCCCTGTTCCTGGGGCCTAAATTGGGAGAACACACTAAGACACTCCTGATTAATATTCCCTCAAATTTTTGAAAGACTGCATGTGCAAAAGTTTTCTTTTTGTGCAACTTTTTATAAGTCAAGATTAAATTTGTGTACTACAAGCAAAATTAATGCAAATAATATTGGGATTTCTTATGCGCACAGGGACAGTAACTTTCAAACCGGTGCGCAGACACATATTTGTGCATGTGAGTCGGCCCATGCCCAGGGATACGACTATTTTATAACTTGCATCTGTACATGCGCACATGTTATAAAATTGTCTGGCTGGGTGCAAAACTCCTGCTTCTACTGCATAAGTCGGTGGATTTTAAAAGAGGTGCATGCCCACATCATTCCCAGTTTATCATTTCATCCACCAGTTCACCCAGTTAGCACTGGTTTGATAGCCTGCACTCCCCCCAGTTATCTCAGACCCTTTAAACCCCTCAGAAATGGCTTGCTCCTTTTATTTTATTACTTACATGTCATCTATAGCAGAAGTAAAGTTATACGGCAGATGACTTTGGCATGCACTGGGGCACATAAGTATTTATGCACACATCTCTTGGCTAGGCCCCGAAATGCCAATAAGACAGTGAAGGACATCAAGGTTCAACAATGTCCAAAAAGTTCAAGAGCTAAATTTTATTATGTATAGGCAAGCAGAAGAGTTCAATCATCAGCATCAAGCCAAATAAATGTATCAGTAAATTCACAGTCCCCCCAACATGGGCCATGTTTTGAAAAGACTGCGTCGGGAAGGAGCCCACTATTAATAAAGAACTCATCTGTGTCATGTCAAAAGCACTAAATCCCCAAATGAATATAGATAAATATTCAAAGGGGTGTCTGAATAGCTTTAGGGTAATTGATTCGGAAAAACCTTTACAATAATCTTGTCGGAGATAGTACAAATTGGGATTTGGAATGGGCAAGTGAACGCTGATAGGGCTTGCCTATTCAGAAACCCCTTTGGATATTTCTCTCTATTTGTTTGGGGATTCAGTGATTTTGACACAACACCTCTCACTTTTTGGATGAGTTATTTATTACTTGTGGGCTCCCTTCCGATGCAGTTTTTTCGAAACACGGCCCATGTTGGGAAACCGTGAATTTACTGATACAATTATTTGGCTTGATGCTGACAAATGAACTCTTTTGCTTGCCTATATATAATAAAACTTTGCTCTTGAACTTTACGAACATTGTTGAACCTTGATATCGCTCAAGATGGGTGTATAACACTTTTTGTATAACCCTATCTCAATTCTCAGATGGAGACTCAAGCCAATGGTACTTCTTCATGTGGAAAATTATAATAGCACGGCCTGTCCATTCAAGACCTTATTTGATTATAAGGTGATGGAGACCAAACGGGAAATATAGCAATACCATTTAAAGAACAAGAAAGGCCATTTAAAAGCCATTCACCTGGGAAAATTGCAATTTTCTCTGTTAAACTCACTAGGCTGAAAATATTCACAAGTTTAAAATGTGCATACCTTTATCTACAATTAAAAAAAAAGGGCATGTTTAAGTTGAAGGAGAAAAATTGTGCACATCCACGATATTTTCAAAAGAACACAAGCTAACTTCTCCCTCTCTGCTGCCCATACAAAAGAGCAAGTGCAAAGTATGTGGACAATTTTAACATACATGCTATATGCAAATTTGGTTAACATATGCACATTAGAACTACCCGTGTAGTTTACAGTTATGCAGGTTGTTTAAACCCCCTATCCCACTACCCTGTATGCTGCAGTATTTAGCAGCAGTGGTACATACAGAGTCTACCCAGCCAAACAATTTTCTGCTGAAGCAATCTGCTACATTAAAGGTGTAAAACTGGTCATTAATGGTTTGAGGAATTGGACTGTAAAAGAACCAACTGTTCCATAAATGCTGTAACATATGGTCACAAATTGAAACCTGAATGTTTTATGACTGACAGCAATGGGCAAAACCTGACCTGACTTGAAAGACTAAGATTAACTAGAATCTGTTGTAATTGTGAAAGCTGGGCTCATTCTCATCCAAAATCACACCACTGGACTTTGACGCCAAAAAAAAAAAAAAAAATACTACTACAATGATATTGTCACATTAGTGTGGTCGCTCTGAAATAAAATAATATGCCACTCTTCATAATGCTTCTAAATCATTCTAAATCAGTAAGTGTAACACTCTTGGTCTCAGAGTTAATTAATAGAGAGGGCAATATAAAGTTGGTCTATATTTCAGATCCTATTTTTCCTTGTCGAGTATAAAAACAATCCAGGACTTTGAGAGTGATGTTAAAATACTGAATAGTTCTGTGATATTCATCTCCTCCTTACTGGCTTGTTATTTCATTCTTCCCTTCCATGATAAAAAAAAAAAAAAAGGTGCCAGATAGATTTGACAAAACTGGTTAATGATATTTTCATAATAGCTTTAGAAAACAGAGTATAGCTGCCAGTCAATTAACTATGAGCTGCAGTACATTTTATCTAGAGGGAGAAGTTCAATAGAATAAAATGTGATTTCTTTAAACTAATTTATTTTCAAACTTCAGTCGGTCCCTTGCTGCTGAAAATTACCATTGACCTCCAACAGATATTCTTCGGTTTGGGTCAATATGCCCAATTCAAGTGAAAGGCAGTTTTCTGATGGTCGAACCTGCTACAATGAGAATAATCACTTAGGAAAAACATAGTTATACTTATCTGAACACACAATATTGTTGGCAAAGATGTAAGGTTTGCGTTGCATTATATTCAAGCCCTCTTGCTCCAGGATTACATGAGGCAGGTTTAGATAAGCTGAATAAATCTATCTTTTACTCTAGTCTAAATATTTTATCCTAATGCCAATGAGCTATTTTGAGGTTCACAATAATGTTCATGATTTTTTTTTTTTTTTAGCTGTGCTGGTGGCTCCTTCTTTCTCTTTTTTCTTCCAGTCTATTCTAGTGCTAGGATCCTGGCACATTGAGCCTTTACTCAAAAATATCCTGGAGTTTTTCCTCAATTTTTTTAATAGATCCTTCTACTGTTACTAGTCTGGTCATTGCAGCAATATTCTTGAGACTGGGAGCCATACACCAGCCCTCCAGAACCCTATCGGGTGAATTTTAAAAGCCCTGCTCGCGTAAATCCGCCCGGATTTACGTGAGCAGGGCCTTGTGCGCCGGCGTGCCTATTTTCCATAGGCCGCCGGCGCGCGCAGAGCCCCGGGACGCGCGTAGGTCCCGGGGTTTTTCGAAGGGGGCGTGTCGGGGGCGTGTCGGCGGGGCAGGACTGGATGACGCGGCGTTTCGGGGGTGGGGCGCGGTGTTTCGGGGGTGGGACCGGGGGTGTGGTGCCGGCCCGGGGGCGTGGTCCAGGCCTCCGGACCAGCCCCCGGGTCAGAAGACGGTGCGCCAGCAGTCCGCTGGCGCGCGTAGATTTACGTCTGCTTCTCGCAGGCGTAAATCTAGGGACAAAGGTAAGGGGGGGTTTAGATAGGGCCGGGAGGTGGGTTAGGTAGAGGAAGGGAGGGGAAGGTGAGGGGAGGGTGAAAGAGAGTTCCCTCCGAGGCCGCTCCGATTTCGGAGCGGCCTCGAAGGGAACGTAGGCAGGCTGCGCGGCTCGGCGCGCGCAGGCTGCCCAAAATCGGCAGCCTTGTGCGCGCCGATCCAGGATTTTAGAGGATACGCGCGGCTATGCGCGTATCTTATAAAATCCAGCGTACTTTTGTTTGCGCCTGCTGCGCAAACAAAAGTACGCGATCGCGCTTTTTTTTTAAATCTACCCCTATATGATGAGTTCTAAATTCAGCTAGTAGGTAACACATTTATTTTTGACCACAAATCTATCCCCCCCCCCCCCTCCCAGTGGCCATTAACACTTCCTCCACAGCATCACCAGCCAACCTAGGATATAGAAGACCTGATGAAACAATCAAACAGGGGACCTCCCATATAGAAATGCATAGCACTTTTCACTGAGCCACAGACTGGCTCATATATGTTCATGGATTTATTTGAATATTTCAAATTACAATCACAAAGGAGGCACTATTTTTCACTAAATAAAATCCTTTCAAGTTACTCTATTAAAATAAATATTAATTTCTCCTTTCTAGACATGGCATCAAATGTTCTTATCGTGTGCCTCTCGCCATACAATGGGCCTCAAGCGCTATCAAATAAGCACTTCAATGTCATTCATTTGCCAGTCAATCTATGCTCTAACAATTATCAAAAATATTAATTTATTAATTAATACTTCAAAACATTTTTTATAGAAATTCTCCCATTAAAAAGGTCATTTATCTCTACAAGCTTATTGCCATATTGTGCATTTCAGAAGAGTAAGAGGTGTAACAACCCCTGAAGCAGACAGCTGAGTTTGCCAAAACTTGAGCTCATGTCAGGTGATATAAATACAGAAGGTGGACAGACCCCAGAATGTGAGTTGAATTTACAGAGAAAAAAAATCATGCATTATTTCTGCAAGATTTTTAAAGGACTGAGACCTGGGCTGGAGTGAGTGGATATCACATCTATCCCTTTTCACTCAAGACCAGGGAAGGAGGTAAGTTGGGGACCAGGTTGGGAAAAGGGGAATGGGTCTAGACAGTTCCCAGCTAGACCCTGGGCAGTCCCCAGTTAGGCACTAGTCAGGCACAGGGAAGGTCCAAGCCAATCTGGATTCATTTTTTGAGCCAAAAGTGGGGGTCAGAGGGGCCTGGGAAGACAGGCCTGGGCCCCAAGTTCACATTTTGCTGAGTGGAATGAGGTTTCTAGGGCCATGAGAGGTGTTTTGGGGGGGGGGGGTTCACTTTTAATGTTCATTTTTCAGTTTGGCAAATAAACCAAACCAAAAAAAAAAAAAAAAATCACTGAATGAACCAAAATACAAACCTCTCTCAAAAAAATAAAAATAAAATAAACAATCAGAAACAAAACACTGGAACCTGCACATTCCTACTGAAAGGAATTAATGCATAAGAATCAAACCTTTCCTAGTTTTAGAACTAGGAGTCATGATATGATACTCCAAAGGGGTAGACTCAGGAACAATGTCAGGAAATATTTCTTCATGGAAACAGTGGTGAATGCATGGAATGCCTCTTGGAAGAGATAGTGAAGACAAGAATGGTAATGAAATTCTAAAAGGCATGGGATAAATACCAAGAAGCATTAGTAGCAAGAAGATGGAAATTCAGAAACAAGTTACCTATGTTAACTTTAGGTGTCAATACAAAAATGGGCAAAAAAAAGGGCATCAACAAAATCACTAATATCCAGCTTTAGGATGGTGGTAGGAATGTAAGAGCAACTGAATATAGCTGAATACATCAAAGGGAGGGAAAGGTGAGGGGGAGCTAAAAAAAAGTTCCCTCCAAGGCCGCTCCGATTTCGGAGCGGCCTTGGAGGAAACAGGGAAAGCCATCGGGGCTTCCCTTGGGCTCGGCACTCACAAGGTGCACAAGTGTGCACCCCCTTGCACGCGCCGACCCTGGATTTTATAACATGCGGCAGCGCGCATGTTATAAAATCGGGTGTTATAAAATCGCATGTTATAAAATCGGGTGCACATTTGTGCGTGTCGGGTGGCACGCACAAATGTACCCCATGCACGTAGGAATTAAAATCAGCCCCTATGCTTCTTCATTCTGACTCACGTCATCACAGCAATGCCAGTTCCAGGAAGAAATGTCTGTCTGACAACTAAAATCTAGAGGAGCCTTAATCTTACTAATTGCTGAATAGGTATTCATCTTCCGATTGTAATCACATCAACTTTTACACCCAATGCCTTCCTCACTGCTCCAGCATATTTTACCACTGGAATGGATTATGATCTTGTATGCAAGGCCATTTTCTGATCTCTCAAAATATACAGATTATTGACATGTCTCACATCCTTGATTCAGCTGAATGGTGTTTCCAATATAATCCACATGAACTATCATGACCTCATGAGAATGATTATCCACAATGTTTTTACATTGTTGAAGCTTATCTTAATGAACGTCTTGCTCTTTCCCCTGGCGACCATCTTGTTTCCTGCACATTTATACAGTGGCATTCTCAGCAGTCAGTTGCCAGTGCTTCTCAGTCCTCTTACTCTGGCTTCATACCTATTTTTGAAAGACTTCTTTGTCTCCTGACACTACAGCCTGTACTCCTGCTTGATATTCTCACTGCCTACTGGTTTCCTGGGGCTCCATTTCCTTGTTCAATTTGTTCACACTGGGGGCTACTACCACCTCTCAAGTCTTGCTGGTCACCAGCACTGGAAGGCCAAACCTGAAGGGAAAGTAGCTGGCATAGGTGAAAATGTTCAGAGTTGCTGCTTCTACTATCATCAGCCTGGATTCGCCTCTCCAGATACTACACCACTCATTCCTGGGGCAACCTACTGACGACAGCCATCACAATTTTATATCGATACTAACCCTGAAACCTTTACAAGACTAACTTTTCAACATATTTCTGTGGACAATTCTACTTCTCTTACCATTTATCATCAGTTCCTTGGTTCTAAGCATCATCATTTGTGTCCACATTTTCTGGCTTTGCTGAATATTTCTTCACCTGAATATGATTTCCAAGTCCCTGCTGATCTTGTTCTTGAACCTGTTTCATCTTAGATGAGAACATAAGAACATAAGAAAATGCCATGCTGGGTCAGACCAAGGGTCCATCAAGCCCAGCATCCTGCTTCCAACAGAGGCCAAACCAGGCCACAAGAACCTGGCAATTACCCAAACACTAAGAAGATCCCATGCTACTGATGCAATTAATAGCAGTGGCTATTCCCTACGTAAACTTGATTAATAGCTGTTAATGGACTTCTCCAATAACTTATCCAAACCTTTTTTGAACCCAGCTACACTAACTGCACTAACCACATCCTCTGGCAACAAATTCCAGAGTTTTACTGTGCGTTGAGTCAAAAAGAATTTTCTCTGATTAGTCTTAAATGTGCTACTTGCTAACTTCATGGAATGCCCCCTAGTCCATCTATTATTTGAAAGTGTAAATAACTGAGTCACATCTACTCGTTCAAGACCTCTCACGATCTTAAAGACCTCTATCATATCCCCCCTCAGCCATCTCTTCTCCAAGCTGAACAGCCCTAACCTCTTCAGCGTTTCCTCATAGGGGAGCTATTCCATCCCCTTTATCATTTTGGTTGCCCTTCTCTGTACCTTCTCCATCACAACTTGATTCATAAATCACAGAAATCCTCCTCAGGAAAAAAATGAAAAAGTATCCAACCATCTGTGCTAATGGACAAATAACTGTAAAAGCTGTGGATGTCTTTTAAAAGAGCTTTCAAAAGATTGTTATCTTACATCACCCTTGGGTACACCATTTCCAACTTTTCTGCCCATTTTTATGTCAACGCTTCCATTATTATTTCTGCTTCCACTTATAGTCCAGATATCCATCCCTATTATCAAGTGAAAAGAAGATGGCAAAACCCATTAAATCCATCCATTTAGTACAAACTCTGGGGCGGATTTTAAAAGGAGCGCGAATAGCCTACTTTTGTTTGCGCTCCAGGCGCAAACAAAAGTACGCTGGATTTTAGTAGATACATGCGGAGCCGCGCGTATCTGCTAAAAACCTGGATCGGCGCGCGCAAGGCTATCGATTTTGTATAGCCGGCGCGCGCCGAGCCGCACAGCCTACCCCCGTTCCCTCCAAGGCCGCTCCAAAATCGGAGCGGCCTCGAAGGGAACTTCCTTTTGCCCTCCCCTCACCTTCCTCTCCCTTCCCCTACCTAACCCCACCCACCCGGCCCTGTCTAAGCCCCCCCCTTACCTTTGTCGGGGGATTTACGCCTCCCGGAGGGAGGCGTAAATCCCCGCGCGTCAGCGGGCCTCCTGCGCGCCGGGACGCGTCCTGGGGGCGGGTCCGGAGGGCGCGGCCACGCCCCCGGGCCGCCCCGGGCCGTAACCACGCCTCCGGGTCCGCCCCCGAAACGCTCCCGGCACACCCCCTAAACGCCGCGCGGTTCGGGCCCGCCCCCCGACTCGCCCCCGACATGCCCCCCTCGGAGAACCCCGGGACTTACGCGAGTCCCGGGGCTCTGCGCGCGCCAGTGAGCCTATGTAAAATAGGCTCACCGGCGCGCAGGGCCCTGCTCGCCTAAATCCACCCGGTTTTGGGCGGATTTAGGCGAGCAGGGCTCTGAAAATCCGCTCCTCTGAGTCTAAGAATAGAAGTGTTTATGAAAAATCTCTCCTACATAGTAGAGCAAATAGCCAACAAAACTAGCAAAAGACTGATAAAGCCTTCTCAAGAAGTTTCCTTTCTTGCTGGGGTGGTTATGAATAACAGGACAAGAATTGAAGGCATTCTCCTTTTAGGAAGAGTTTACTCATTTTATGGCTATAAACTTGTTGTAAGTTGTTTAAGGGAATACGTAAGTGTAATGATCACACTTGTGGTGGCATGGAATGCTTAAGAAAGGTAAGTTTAGATCTGCTTAGCTGGAATATTATATTTTTGCCTTGCATTTGCTCTGATCAGTAGTGGCCCATCGAAAACCCTATACATCTCCCACAAAAATTGACATTAATCTAACTACCTTGAACTATATTAATTCTTGATTATAAAGCAGTGATAGCTGTGTTTTAAGATATTTCATCAGCATTCAACACTGTCATTCATTCTTTGTTGATAAATCAGTTACAAAAAATTAGTATTGGTGGGCAGATCCTTTCCAACTTTATTTCCTGTCTCTCTGATAGAAGTTTCCAGGTGAAAACTGAATTTGGTTGCTTATCTTGACTTCCCCTGAAAGTTGATGTGCCTCAAGGCTTTGTCCTTGCAGCGACACTATTTATTATCTATTTAGGCTCTTTATGTGTCATTTTAGACCAATGTGTCCCATATTATAAAATATATGCTGATGATGTACAAATATTATTCCCTTGGAATGTAAACCTTACTGTTGTTTCGAAGACCCTTGGGCTGAGGCGAGATTGGATATAAAGCTGCAGGGAGGAGACCTGCAGGTTCTCACTGTCAGCAGGCAGACCCAGGTGAAGCAGAGACTGGTCAGGAGCTTCACCTTTACCAGCCCACATTCCCCTCGTGTTAAGCCTTTGGGTACTGGGACCAGCAGGACTTAGGTGAGGGTCTCTGCTAAAGACAGGAAATGTGGTCTAAGGCCAGGCTAAGATCATAGGCCAACTGCAATCAGGTGTATCCGGGGTCCAAGAAAGAGTCAAGGGCAAGTTACAATCTGATGTACCCAGGATCCAGGCATGAATCACATGCAAGTGGTAATCAGGTGGATCCAGTGTCCAGGCAAGGGTCAAACTAGGCATCCATCCAATGGAGAGGAAAAGGCAGACAGGCAACACAAGCTGGGCAGACAAGGGCTAGAAAGGTGGAGATGACTGGAACAGGCTGAGACAAAGGCTGGAACAGGCTGAGACAAAGGCAGGAATCAGGCTGGGGAGCAACACGACCTACTCATGGTAGGTAGAACTAATAATGAGACAAGTTGCTTCTGGGGAGCTGCCCTTAAATAGAGTGCGGTGGTGACATCATCACTATCTACAGTACCTGAATGTAATCTGCTTTGAAGTGCCAAAAAGCAAAGTATAAAAATCTAAAAAATCTAAATCTAAACTATAAGCCACAGGGACTTTCCTGCTGCAGTCCCTTTAAATGTGGAGAGGTATGGCGTGTTGTTGTCATCAGCATCTACTGTGCAGTATCTGGCAATCTGCTGGTGGCATTTTGCCATGCTTGGGAGTAGTGTGGCCAATCTGGCGCCTGAGGTAAGGGCGTTGGTTCTCAGAGTTAACCCACAGACCACCGAACCCACCACTTACTAATACACTGACACAAATAGGCATGTGTCTTTGTAAAATTAAGGCTTGAATGACTAACAATCAGCTGATATTAAATATTAGTAAAACTGAATCAATGTGGATTTCAAAACAAAATACAAATAGCATGTATGTATACTGGTATAACTTTCAAAGGAAATGTTATCCTTTTTTCAGAAACAGTGCATGACTTGGGTTTTCATATTGACTCCAAGCTGACTTATGTACCCCATATTAAGGAACTGTTGCACTCTGGTTTTTATAAATTGCAGTCTTTGCATCATTTAAGATATATTTTATCTGCAAAGATTTTAGAATTCTGGTACAGGCATTTCTTTCAACCACACGATTATAGCAACTCTCTTCTAATGGGTTTGCCAAAACACCATATTCATTCACTACAATTCTTGCAGAATGCAGCAGCACGTATGGTATTAGAGGGCTGTCTAAATAATCACATTTCTCCTATGCTAAAAAAAATTGCACTGGCTGACAATTGAACAAAGGATAAATACTAACCTTAGTTTTTAAGTGCATTGTGGGAAGGACCATCTTACTTAACAGAATTATTAAAAATATATACACCATGTCAATCCCTTAGATCTCAAGATGATTTGTTGATTAAAATGTTTTCACCAAAGAATATACACTACATTAAACCACATGGCAGAGTATTTTCAATTATCAGTCCAAAACTAATTCAATTCCTAAGTATTTGAGACTGATTCCGGATATTAAGTGTTCCCCAAAATAATTGAAAGCATTTTTATTTAATGGAACTTTTATGAACAATTAATTTTTGTTTTATATGAGTCTGTATGTTAATTTGATGTTATTATAATGATTTATGTTTTAATTGTACACCACTTAGATCAATATTTTGTAATTAGCAGTTTATAAAATTGTGAAATAAATACAATTATACATGTGCTATAAACAAGAGACAATTGGCCATTTTCTACCCCTTCTCCCTATGGGGTCCACATTGAATTCAAAGCTTTAAAACTGCAAATGATTCTTAATATCAATATTACCTAGGAGTCGGACTCAACATTTAGAACTTAGTCCCAAAGGACCTTCTTATATTTATCAAATGAATCAAAGTTAATATGTTGGGATGCATTGAAATCTTTTTTATGAAGGCAGACTAGTTAAATAAAACATCATTATTGTACTGTAAAATCTGTTGTTTATCTTTATTTATGAATATACTGTTTTTTAAGTTTCTTAAAGTCTTTTTACTTTGCATGATTTTATTTGTGATTTTATGTATGTTACATTATAAACCATTTTGATTTCATTTAGTATAAAAAATGGAATATAAAATATTTTAAATAAATAAATACATTTGTAAAAACTATCCAAGGTTGCTGAAATGCCAGAATATGCTGAAATGCTAGAATGCATGCCAAAAGTAAAAAAATATTTCAAGAGTCAGCATTAAGTTTTGTTCCTGCTTTCTGGGCTCAATGAGTTATAAGTATTCATTTTCATTAACATATATAGGATAAAATAATAATGTCAACCAATTAGGAAAATGTTATGCAAACAAACTAACTAATTTGTGCATAAATTGAAGATGATAACCTATTTAATTTTTTATCAATAGGGTATTCTGAGACTGCTTCTGAATTGCCTTGCTAGTAATTACACTCTCCTGGGATATACCATAATTTATTTAAATAAAGATCTTTCTTTAAGTTGTAGGTAGTCCCCTTTTTCCACCCATCTGTACTCATCCCTTCCATAGTCTTTATATTGGTTCTTCTGCCTCTCATATGCTCACCAGAGCATGCTCCTTCTCTTTTCACTTGCCCTCTTCGCTGACTCCAGTCCCTTTCTTCTGTCATCTATCCCTCTTCATCCTCTCATCTCTAATCCATTCTCCAGCTATATCTATCCCAATTTACTCTGTTTGTAACCCCCTTCCCAGATTAGGTCTGCCTCACCCCAATCCCCTGCAATCCCTGTATTTCCTATACACAAAACGTGGTTCTCCTTCCCTCTCTATCCATACATCCACAGTGCTCTCCAACTCTATCCTCTCTAGCTCCACTTCCCTCCCCCACTCCCTAACTCCCCCTACCCAACCAACCCCACCCCATATACAGTCACACTCTCCCTGCTCCCTGCCTCCCCATGCACAGTCTCCCTCCCCCTGCCCCAACACTCCATGTAGGTCTCCCTCTCTCTGCCCTCACCACCACCCCCATTTGAAATTTCCCTCTTCTTTTCCAAGCCCCAACCCATGTATATCTCACTCTCTCTACCTGCCTCTTCCAATTCTCAGTATGTTTATTCTCCTCCTCCTTCCTCTACTCACAGCTATATCTCCAATTCTTTTTTGGATCCCCTCAGTTGGCAGAAGCAGTGTTTAATAGCAGATCAGCTTCCTCTGCCACATGGGACTAGTTTCATGGAATGAGCTGCAAGATCCTATAATTTTGCAGCTCAAACAGTAAAACTAGCCCTGTACATTTTCTGCTGGCTGCATAGGTGGCATGGGCAGGGTCATGGAGGCATAGCCTCCCATACTGAGTGTCTTTAGTTATGCTACTGCTGCCAGTCCAATAGGAGGTGCCAGCTGTACCCAAAGTGGCCCTCATCTCATAGCACCCCAGGTGGCTACCCAACTCATCCTAGGCAAAGCCAAGCCCTGGATACTGCATCTATTTTAGATTTAATGAATACTTCTCACAGAACTACCCCCCTCCCCCCCCCCTTCCATTTTATTATAAGTCTCTTCATCCTGGCTGCATCTGTATAACCCATTTTAGGATTACACTGTACCCAGAGGTCAATGAAAATGCTGAGGTCCCTTTAACAGTTGACTAAAAGTTATAGTATCTTCTCGGGGAAGTCTCTTTCTAATATTTAGTTAGTCGAAGCTCAGAAGCCAGAGGTACTGCAGTGGATCTCTTACATTGATATAGATTGAGAAGGGGCTCTAATTCTTTATTTTGATGCAAAGGTAAACAATATATTTTTGTATTCTGTTGTATACTGTTAGAGCAACCACAAACGTTAACTAATAATGTGAATAGTTTTTCCATCTAAAAGCTTTTGATGATAAATAGAAGAATTTCCTACTTGTGCTATTACAAACTGCATTTGTATTCAATAATATTTCAGCAGTTCACCATTCAGTCAGAGGTAGGACCTACACCAGGAGATGGGGTTATTTTTCTGTTGCACTGAATGAATCCAGAGCTCTTCTTTATGGGCTTCTGTTGCCCTTTGGACACTAATATAGGACATAATTGTACATTTCTGCAGTTTTTTTTCACAGAATCGTTTCTCATGCAGACAAATGAGGGTGAAATGTTTGAGGAAAGTAGCCCCAAGATCATCTAAACAAGCTGCAGTTTCAGTGATCAAAGACACAAGCTGAGCTCTCTTGTTGACCATGATCTCAAGATTGGAACGAATCCAAAGTGACAGCTGGTGTAGAACATCACTGTAACCATTTTTTTGTGGAAAGAGATAAATCAGGACCTTTCAGCTAAAGCATCATCTAACGCAGGACTTTCCTTAGCTCATATTTCATTCACCAGGCAAAAAGAATGCAAGTGAAGTGGAACAAGAGGATTTTGTAATGGAAGGACATAGCAAGATTCCACCTCTGGGGAAAGTGAGAATGAGTTAGTTGACTTCTGGGGACCTTGACTATAGGAACTGTACTATAAGGACTACACTGAGGCTGAAGCTCCTTACATCTTTTGCTGCTTTACCTACTGTCCCCCTTGATCTGTTGTCTCCTGCCTTTCTACCAAAGCAGCTGCTGAACATCCGCGATCCTTGGGGTGAGACCAAGATTCTGGGATATCTCCGACATCATTTCTGGGTCTGTGGGGACCCTGAGTTTTGGGACTGCACTAGGGACTGAAGCTCCTTTCATCTTTTGCTGCTTTACCTGCTGTTCCCCTTGATCTGTCTCCTGCCTTCCTACTGAGCCAATTGCTGTTCACCTTTAATCCTAAGGTTACAAGGGCGAGATGATGGTCCAACCCCAACATCACTTACAGGTCTGTGGGGACCTTGAACTTTGGGATTGCACTGAGGCAGATTATATACTGATGCTTCACATGCCATAGGAGCATTATACCTCTGAATGCCTACAGTGGTCTTTTGCTACACTAATAATGTCTATGACAGCAAACATTTTTGTCCTCTGCTAATTATCACTTGGAAATACATTTTCCTTGTGTAAAGAAGGGCAATATTTAAAAAATGCTCAAGTATTTCCATGTGGTTTTTTTTATTTATTTATATACCGACATTTGATCTGAGATATTACATTGGTTTGCATTCAGGTACTGTAGGTATTTCTCTATCCCCAGAGGGCTTGCAATCTAAGTTTTGCACTTGAGGCAATGGAGGGTAAAGTGACTTGCCCAAGGTTACAAGGAGCAACAGCAGGACTAAACCCTGGTCTCCTGGTTTGTAGCCCACTGCTCTAACCACTAGGCTATGCCTCCTCCCTTCCATCATCTCCCTTCTGTCACCTCCTCCCTTTTGTCACCTCCTCTTTCTCTGCCATTCTTTCCCTCTCTTCCATGTCTCCCTTATCTAGTACCCTGTGAAAGCTTTATTTGAATATTGGTGGGGGTGGGTGTGAGGACTCTGAATAGGATACCCTCTGCTTTTGAAATTAGCTAGGAAGTGGGGCTGGGTTTCCCGCAAAATATGCTGTCATAAACATTCAAATGTCAGCAGAGTAATAATAGGATAGTGGAGCCTGCCAGACAGACCCAATTGCTAATTTTTATGCTTCCTCTTCACTTTTTTAAAATGAAGGAGGATTATCTTTGCTTATTCCAAGTGTTGAAGAGTGCATGGAATAAGCACAGAGTCCTTAATTGCAAAAAAGTGATGAGCTAGTAGAAAATTAGCAGCTGAGATGGTTTGGCAGGCTGCATTATCCTCCTCCTCACATTTGAGGCTTGTTTTTTTTTTTAGCTGTTTTTTTTCTCTCCAGTAACTCTCCTATAAACTACTTGTTGGAGAGTAGTACGTCTTCAAAGTCTTCCCTCTTCATTGACAAGCAACCTCCATGAGTCAGGTATACGTGTATGCCCCTTGGAAGCCAGCAGAGGGAGTCAATAGAAAAAAAGAATGGAACATGCTCACTTTGGTGTGATCATGTTATTTAGCTTCTCCTTGATAAATAACAGGCTCACATTAGGTTACCACCAGTCCAAGGTAGGTATTAAACAGCAGCCATTTACCAAGCACTCCCTAAACAGGAAGAAGAATGAGCATACCTCACTATTTAGTGTGAGCTCTGTAACCCCTCATTTGTATATGACCTTCCTTCATTTGCATGCATGGACTCACAGATTTTTTGTATACTAGTACTAACATCTGCTAGGATCCACTTAAGGCTGACGTTAAGGTATCACTATTTTGGCATGAACCTGAGGGCCTTAACTTGCATGCTAAAGTTTACTGCATAGACCCCATAATGCTGGTTTATAATTAATCTAAATATGCTTTAATTTTTTAGGAAGCATTTTTGAAGTTTAGCGATACAACAGAAGATTTCTCTCATGATACAACTAAAAAGGTGAAAGTCAGTTTGCGGACTTGAATACTTTGCTTGATCCTTTGAAATGTGTTCAGCTATTGAGTTGACAGTGACTTGTTAATACTTGTTTGGATCATTCAAAGTAAGTGATTGATAATTTTTTTATCTTAATACATTTGGGCATTTATTTATGTGGGGCAGTAATACAAAATGTTTTAGTAAAAAAAACAATTTTGCACATAAAAAATAAGGGCTTTTTGGCAAAATGAATTGACATAGTAAGGTTAAGTAATGATTACACTATCTGTGAATGTGGAACTGTGGACATTATGATCTTGCCTTGCTCCTTTTGCTTATAGCTCTATTTAATAATGTTTTGATTTACAATAGTAAATTAAGGCTTTGCCTTTATTATTTGAGTAAAGTAACATATTCCAGCTATTTCTGACCCCAATGACTATTCCCTGTACTGGTTGACAATATTGTATGTGTTTACATTGTAGGTGAAAAGCAGAGATATTAATGTATGCAGTCAGGATTTTAAATTCTATTTCACCCTGCTATTGAAGAGTAAGAATTCTGAAGCGCTTCAAAAAGCCTTTCCAGGTCTTGTCCTTGTTAATAGAGTATTCTTTCAGGACAATAGCTAATTTCTTCTTGAATGACCACAGTGTCTTGCCTCATTAACCTCACCCAGAAAGCCATTTCAAATGTTTATTATTCCTTAAACACAGTGCTCCTTTATGTCTCTAATGCATTAGTTTTGCTTCAGTTTCCCCGCACCAATCATTCCATGCACTACTAAAAGTTGCAACTTGCTCTAGTTTTATCTACATCATTTAAGAATTTCTGTTTCAATAACATCCTCCCTTAACTGTCTAATCCTGAGATTAAGCAGGTTAATGATCTTAACCTTCCCCCTAGTTTTTGTTCCTTCTACAGCAATTGTAGATCTATAACACACAGGTCAGTTTGTAGAAGAAATGAACATACAGGCAAATACATAATTCTTTTTTTTTTATTTTGTATATTTTTTCTCACAAAATAATACATATAAACTTTGAAACATTTGGGTTTCACCAAATCCATTTTTTTGACCTTACATAAATTACATAGAAAATAAAAAACTGAAAAAAAGGACAAAGAGTCATGTCTTTGGTAATACTTTCCACATACATCTGTAGAAGCAGGTGATGGGATTCTTACATTACAGTACATGTTTTGTTTCAGTATGGATTTTACACCTGTTGCAACCTATTCCATTTATTGCACCCATGAAGTTAAGGGGGAGGGGAGGGAAGTAGGGGGAAACGGCTAGGAAGCTGCAATTGTGTATGACTGTGTGGCCTTATGTAGGATTGTGGTGCTTATGGGCAGCAGTTAGAGATTGCATACTGTAGTGTTGGCAAATGTTCCATCCTAAGTCGTCCCCGCCCCTAAAACTTGACCCAGATCAAAACTGAATCAGTATTGCAATTTGTATAGAGCAGGAGAGTGCAAACTGTGGCCCATGGGCTACAACCCAGCCCAATGAGAGGCTTTATCTGGTCCTCCTACCAAATCAATTTGCCCCATTATCTCCAACCCGCTGGTGCTTTGCAACAATGTTATCAATAAAGGCCTGACCTTGCAAGCTGACCTGGATGTCGGCAGCCACACTGAATCCCCCTCTGAGGAGTGGCATAGTATAGTAGGGAGAGAAGCACAGACCTAATGGAATTGGCAGTGTGGCTAGGGAAAACCTTAGGAAGAGGAGGAGCATAAAGGCTCAATCAGAATCAGCAGCTTGACCAGTGGGGCCTTAGGTTAGGAGGAGCAGCCTGGCATGGCTTTCTCATCAAGGCCACAGTAAGGTCGACTGTGGTGGCTGAAGATGGAGGTGGCTGCTGCTTCTTCAAGAAGGGAAAAATATGAGTGAGAGAAGGAGTGTATGTGTGTATGTATGGGTGACAGAGAGCATGTGTATGTGATGCAGGTGGGCGAGAGAGAGAGCCTGTGTATATGTGTGTGTGGGGTGGGTGGGTGAGAGAGAGCATGTATGGGTATGCATAGGTGAGAGAGAGAATATGTGGGTAAAAGAGGGGATGTATGCATGGGTGAAAGTGAGCCTGTGTGCACGTAGTTCAGAAAGAGTGTGTGTGTGTGTGTGTGTGTGTGATTGATTGAGAGCGCATGTGTATGCAGGTGAGAGAGCATAAGTGTGTGTGGGTAGGTAAGAGTCTATGGGGTAGATTTTAAATACTTGCGCGATCGTGTACTTTTGTTCGCGCACCAGGCGCGAACAAAAGTACGCTGGATTTATAAGATACGCGCGTATCTTATAAAATCCGGGGTCGGCGTGCGCAAGGGGGTGCACATTTGTGCAACCTGCACGCGCCGAGCCCAGCGCGCGCTGCCTGTTCCCTCCGAGGCCGCTCCGATTTCGGAGCGGCCTCGGAGGGAACTTTCCTTCGCCCTCCCCCCACCTAACCCACCCCCCGGCCCTATCTAAACCCCCCCTACCTAACTTTGCGCGCGTTGGCCAGCAGCCCCGCTCCATCCTCCGGTCCCGGGGGGCTGGTCCGGAGGCCTCGACCACGCCCCCGGGCCGGCGCCATGCCCCCGAGCCCGCCCCCGACATGCCGCGGCACGCCCCCGAAACGCCGCGTCGTTTTGGGAACGCCCCCGGACACGCCCCCTCCTGCCCCTTTTCGAAAGCCCCGGGACTCACGCACGTCCCGGGGCTTTACGTGCGCCGGCGGCCTATGCAAAATAGGCGCGCCGGCGCGCGAGGGCCCTGCGCGTGTAAATCCTTCCGGATTTACACGCGCAGGGCTTTTAAAATCCGCCCCTAAGTGTGTGTAGGGGTAAGAGAAAGCATGTGTGTGGAAGTGAGAAAGCATATGTGTGTAGGTGATGGAGAGCTGTGTATGGGTGAGAGAGAGAGCAATGTGTGTATGGGTGGGAAATAGAGCACTCTGTGTGTGTGGGTGAGAAAGCATTTGTGTATGAAGGCAGGTGAGAGAGAGCATGTGTATGTGGGTGAAAGAGAACATGTGTGGATGCATGTGAGAAAGAGCCCATGTGTGTGCACAACAACCCCCCTTCCTCTCTGCCTGCTAATCTGCTAATCCATCTCAATCTCAAGGTATCTGGAAATCAAAAGTTCCCAGTTATAGAGAGTGGGGAACTTTTTAAAATCCTTACTAGTATTAATTATTTGGTATTTTTTGATGTGTCTGATGATTCAGCTTCCCACTTAAAACTGCACTTTTAATAGGGTTTGGATTTGTCCTTGGTTTGCCATTCATACCATTTAGCAAAGATGATTTCATAAAAAATGAAGTTGCATCTTGGAACCAACTCCTTAAGTATCTTAAGCATTTGCCTTGATTATTTTTATAGTTAAAGTAACAGCATTTACTCTGCTTATTGCAAAAGATCAATAGCCACTGGCAGCAGCACCATACTAGGAAGTCAACCAACCTTTTTAAGCCCAGAGAAGAATTAATGTTCTGGATGTACATGTTGCAACCACTGTAATTTACAAGGGAGCAGACCTTAAAGTAATGACATTAATGGAGCCCTATGCAAATGGCTGCTTTATCCATAGATCTTCTAAGCTTGTTTGAACAGGCAGTTTTAATGCTAATTAAATGGAAAAAGAGAGTTTTACAGAAAACTTTCCTAGCCTATAAGCTGCTTACATACCATATTACTTTCACTGCAAAATACCTGCAAAATCATCACATAGAGAGAAGAGTATGAAGATGATGTTCCGGGGCTTCAGTTAATATCAGTATGGAGTGATTTTTTTTCCCACATATCTCAAAAAATAAGAGAGTAGAGGTAACTGACTTCTAAAAGCTGATCTGTTTTTTTTTAATTGCAGTATTAATATTTTGACATCTGTGGCAGACTAGGAATGGATGTATAAACAGGCATCTCATATAGGTTTATTGTGCATGACAAATATTTTATCCTCACTGCGTGTCACTGTATGCAGCTAAACAGAGAATTACCCCGACTTCAGTCTAGTACATCAAGACAAGCTCACTTCTTACTTCCAGAACATTTATTAACAGGTAACAACAACTAGAAAACTTACAGGGGCCAATATTTTATTTAGTAAGCCGGTGAGCAGACAAGTTGTCCAGCTAAAGTCAGCCGAATAACTTGTCCTTGATATTCAGCAGCATGAACATCCCACTGAATATATTCACCTAAAGTTATCCAGCTACATGTAATTGAATAACTTTAAAAACTTAACCAGCCATATTTGAATATATCTGATTCGAGATTAATGTTATCCAGTTGTGTGTTGTTGGATAAATTCAAAAGATATCCAATGATATGGCAGCAAAATTAAACTTTAAAAAAATCCTTGGGGGCTTTATGACCAATCCCCCAGCTCCCACCCCAAAAAACATTTACTTGTAATTGAGGCCACAGTGACTGACTCCCTCTCAACACCTAACCCTCCCCCCGAATTAAAAAAATTAAGAAGTGAGTCTAGTGCTCCAAGGCCAGAACCTCCCTTCCTTCCTTGATTTTTTCACTTAAACAGATGATCCACTTCCCTCCTCTCCACAGACCCACAATCTCAATCCCATACCCTGGAACCCCTCCCCATGTCCCCCCTTGCTAGGGAGGAAGCACTGGGAGCAGGTAAGAAACTACTGATCCCACTTAAGGTTTTGGAGATCCGGGGAGGGTTCAGAGGTGCCCAGGTATGTGGGTGGGGTGTGGAGGGAGGAAGGAGTGGTTCATCTATTTGGGCACATAAACCAAGTGTTTTCACATAAAATGTGATTTAGACACATAAATCATGTTTTGATGTGCGCAGGGATGATAACTTTCAAAGAGCCACCTGGCGCACACTGATGCATGTGCATTGGTGCACGCCCAGGGACATGGTAATTTTATAACATATGCACACATACGTTATAAAATAGTCTGGGTGTGAATATATGCATGCCCTATTTTGCAACTGGGCATGCACAGCCGCACACATCTGGGTATGCGCTGAGCAAGTCAGGGAATTTTAGAACAGGTGCACGTTCATACAATGACCAATTTCACCAGTTCATCCACCAGTTTGTCCAGACTAGAGGTAGCTCCTCCAAATCCACCCTGATTTAATGGCCTGCACACGCTCAGTTATACCAGAACCTTTAAAACCCTCATATCCTTTCCTAAATGCGGGCTGAATTTCAACCCGCCTGATTTAACAATGGCGACAAACCGGAACCGGAATCAGGCGGGTTGAAATTCAGCCCGCATTTAGGAAAGGATATGCACGGACTAAATCACCGCTTTTGATGGAATTTCTTTGAGTAAAAGATGGATTGTTTCCGTTGAATTGGTTTCCTGATTTCAAGCTATTCCCCTGAAGCAGGACTTTGGTCCGAAACATGGCCATGTCCAAACGTTTGTCGGTGACAGTGTGCTGGATAATATATACCAGTACATTGGTTGAATTGTTGTTGTTGACAGAGTGGTGTACTGGAATACACGGTTGGTGTAAGTGGGTGTTGTGTGATTAACTCAGTAGTTAGCCAGCTAAATGAATATTTGGGCACATTTCCAACTAAATTCTAGCTGGCTAATAGGTGGCTAGAATTTAGCCGGGTAAGTTAGATGCATTCCAGGGGTGCGACAAGGAGTTGAGCTAGCTGAATGGTTCTGAATTTACTTTTTCATATCCTGATCATAAGGTCATTGATACTCCTAAAAAATGTTCTTCCATGCAGGCTTTACTTGCTTTTCATTATGATGTTTAATTTTGTGTTTATTCTCAAGATTATTTATTTATTTATTTATTTATTTAATTCTTTTTTTTATACCGACATTCATGACAGGTCATATCATATTGGTTTACATCAAACATTAGAAGATTAGAAAATTACATTTAACAGGGGGTAATAACTTGGCTGGATACACAAATAGGTCCCTGGTGGGAGATCCTAAAGATGACCGAGAGAAGAACGGGAGCACAACGAGGGTAAAGTGAAAGAGATTAATTAAAACCAGAATAACTTATAACTTAAATATTATATCTTATATCTTAGGTTACATATGTTGTGGTGTCAAGATGTAGGGGAGGAGGGAAGCCAGGAGGGAAGGTAAGGGAAGGGGGGGGGGGGGAAGCGGGGTACCCATTGGGGGGGTACCATTGCGGAAACAATGGTGCAGATTTAATCAGTGAGAAGACATACAATTTTTTTTTAAGGCAACGCTTGTTTAAAAAGCCAAGTCTTAAGTATTTTCTTGAAGGTCAGAGGGCATTGTTCTCGGCATAGATCTAGGGGTAAAGCATTCCATTGAGAGGGTCCAGCTATGGAGAAGGCACGTTTCCTAATGGAAATGTGTAGGGAGGACTTGGTGGGAGGAGCGTGAAGGGTGTCTTTGTACGCTGCTCTAACCGGTCTGGTGGAGGTGTGGAAGTGAAGGGGATAACTAGTTCAAGTGAAGACTGCTTGTGGATAGTCTTGTGCATAATGGTGAGGGCTTTGTGAAGGATTCTGAAGTTAATGGGAAGCCAGTGCAAATTCCTTAGAATGGGTGTGATATGGTCTCCTCTATTAGTGTTGGTTAGAATCCTCGCGGTGGCATTCTGTAGCATCTGTAGAGATCTAGTGGAAGTAGCAGGGAGGCCGAGTAGGAGGAAATTGCAGTAATCGATTTTGGAGAATAGGGTAGCTTGGAGAACCGTACGGAAGTCGTGTAGGTGGAGGAGTGGTCTAAGCTTTTTAAGAACTTGTAGTTTGTGGAAGCATTCTTTAGTTGTATTGTTGACGAAATTTTTTAATGTCAGGTGGTTGTCCAAAATGACGCCAAGATCTCTCACTTGGGCCATTGAGATCGATGAGGAGGTTGGGTGGTTGTTGATAGAGAGGTTGTTGTCATCCAGCGAGATGAGAAGGAGCTCCGTTTTGGCTGTATTGAGAACTAGGTTGAGACTGGAGAGGAAGAGATTGATGGAGTTTAGGCAGCAGTTCCAGAAAGTGAGGGTTTTGGAGATGGATTCTGTAGTAGGAATGAGGATCTGTACATCATCGGCTAGGGATGTGAATCGTTTTTTGACGATTTAAGATATCGTCCGATATATTTTAAATCGTCAAAAATCGTTAGAGCCATGATACAATAACATTTCCCCCGATTTATCGTCAAAAAATCGTAAATCGGGGGAAGGGGGAGGGTGGGAAAACCGGCACACTAAAACAATCTCCTACGCTCCTGACGTCAGGGGACAAAAAAAAAAAATGGCGCCGGCGCTACCTTTGCCCGACAGGGCAAAGGTAGCGCCGGTGCCATTTCTACAACGTACCGGAGGCCCGAGAGTAAAAGATCACACCGGGACCCTTCCTCTGGACCCCAGGTAATTTAAGGCATTTTGGGGGGGTTCGATAGGGTGGGGGATTTATTTTAAAGGGTCGGGGTGGGTTTTAGGGTTGTTTTAGTGTGCCCGAAAGTGGAAGATCACACCGGGACCCCCCCCACTGGACCCCAGGTAATTTAAGGCATTTTGGGGGGTTCGGGAGGGTGGGGGATTTATTTTAAAGGGTTGGGGTGGGTTTTAGGGATGTTTTAGTGTGCCGGTTTTTTGATTTACACGATTTACATGATATTTAAAAAACCCAAACTGCGACGATCCGATTCCCTCCCCCTCCCAGCCGAAATCGATCGTTAAGATGATCGATCACACGATTCACATCTCTATCATCGGCATAGATAAAATGGGTTAACTTTAGATTGGTGAGGAGTTGGCATAGGGGTAGGGGATAAATATTAAAGAGCGTAGGAGAGAGGGATGATCCTTGAGGGACTCCAAGCGTAGAACTGATGGGGTGGGATTCTTTGTTGCTGATTCTAACCTTGTAGTTTCTGTTACAGAGGAAGGATTTGAACCAGTTGAGGGCAGTTCCTGAGATGCTGATGTCTGAAAGACGGTTGATGAGAACTGAATGAATCACGGTGTCAAAAGCTGCTGAGATGTCGAGTAACGCCAGTAGAAATGGTTGTCTTTTGTCTAGACCCATAAGTATACTATCCGTGAGCGATATTAGGAGGGATTCAGTGTTTAAGGCTTTACAGAATCCAAATTGAGTGGGGAAGAGTACCTTGTGATCATCTAAGTAGTCTGAGAGTTGGATGTTGACAAGTTTTTCCATGAGTTTAGCGATGAATGGGAGGTTGGCAATGGGCCGAAAGTTAGCAGGGTTAGTAGGATCCAGATTGGGTTTTTTTAATAGCGGTTTAAGGGTAGCGAGTTTCAGAGTGTCAGGTACTGATCCTTGGGAGAGGGAGCAATTTATAATTTCAGCCAGAGGTTTGGAAATGGCTTTAGGAATTGTGAGCAAAAGGTTTGTAGGGATGGGGTCGGACGGATGAGAGGAAGGTTTCTTGCTCTTGAGGATGGATTTGATTTCGAGGGATGAGGTAGGTTCAAAAGACTCCATGTTAGCTTTCTTGTTATTGGAGGAGGAATACGGGGGAGGGGGCTGGATGTTGGAGGAGATAAGTGGGGCTATGAGGTTGGAGATTTTTTTCTCAAAGATCATTGCAAGTTCATTTGATTTAATTTGGGCTTGGTCATCAGGGATGGAGGGTGGGGATTCGTGAGATCTGACACGTATGAGAACAAGGCCTTCGCGTCGAAGAGAAAGTCATGTATTTTGTGGGCATAAAAATCTCTCTTTGTGCGTAGAATGGTTGCCCTGTAGCTATGCATGGAAGTTTTGTAGGCAGATAGTGCAACTTGGGTGGGCTCCTTGCACCATTTGAGTTCTTTGCGACTTAGTTCTTGTTTCAGATTCTTCAGTTCTGATGCGAACCAGCGTTTTTTATTCTTAAGGGCTGGATTTAATACTTTCGTTGTCAGAGGGCATATTGTATTCACCACGGAGTTAGTAATTTCAAGCCAAGATGCAATTGCTGAGTCTGCGTCAGAGAGGTTTAGGTTTTGTAGTTCTGTAGACATGTGGGAGCTGAGGTCATCCATGGAACAGGGTTTTCTGAAATGAATGGTGGTTTTGGGGATAGGGGTGGTAGGGTTATTCTTTATTGAGAGGTCTGTGGTGATCATCGAGTGGTCTGACCATGGGACTGGGGTGCGGGGGGAGGGGAAATAAGTGTGAGGCTAGAGTTTATGAAAATGAGATCCAAGGTGTGGCCTGCTTTATGGGTGGGACTGTTGATTGTTTGCTTGAAACCCATGGCCTTGAAGGAAGACAGAAGAGCTTCGCAGTTTGGGGAAGGAGGGATCATGTCGACGTGGAGGTTGAAGTCTCCCATGATGATAGCTGGGGAGTCAGTATTTATGTGTTTGGCGATGAGTTCAATGAGGGGAGATGGATCTGAGTCTAGTAGCCCTGGTGGGGGGGGGGGGGGGGGGGAGGGGGAGTAAATTAGGCAAATTTGTAGTCGGTTTGATTTGAAGAGGCCAATTTTGAGGTTGGAGGTTGGTTTCACAGCCTGAGGGATTAATCTTAGCTCTTTTTTTGCAGCTATTTTCTTGTCTAACTTCTGATTTTCACAAATGTAGCATCCCTCTTCATGTTTTCTGCATTGAATAATATGTACTACATAGGGATGGTAACTTTCAAACCAGCATGCAGGCATGTGCATCGATGCGTGCCCAGATACGTGGCTTTTTATAACTAGTGCTTGTATATGCGTACACAATATAAAACAGCCTGACCTTGTGCATATGTGCACCACATTTTAAGTGGGTGTGCACTTATGTGCATAAATCCCACTTCTACCATGTAAGTCTTGGAATTTTAGAAAGGACATGTGTCCATGCCATTGCAAGTTTCACAAGTTCGGCCACCAGTTCACCCAGTTAACAGCTGGGTGAACTGGTGGCCCAGACCTCATAAATATTTACACACACATCTCTTGGCCACACCCTGAAACGCCTATACCCCACCCAGACCATGCCTTCACTCCAACCCTTTTTGAAAATTTTTGAGATGTACATGCATCAGGAGATATGCGCGAATCTGGGCAACTTTAACAATTCAATCGATGCTCGCCTGACTTGTGCACACATCCCCCAATTGCTGTGCGCACCAGGCTTTTAAAATTCACCTCTAAAGAAGAAGCATGCATAGGATTCCCTTTTGTTGAATGTCTTTCTCATGTGGGTAATACTAAGGTCCTGCAATAACTGCTGGCATAGTTTGCAGTGTGATATATTGCAGGGATCTATGTATTTTTCCTCATACTGAGTTACTATTAGAAGTTTATATAAGCCACCACCTGTCTTTATTACTGTACACCCAAGAGGGAGAAATCTGTTTTTTCCTGTTATCACAATGGTTAGCATAAGGAATGATGTTATTATTTTTAAAACTATCTTATTTTCCAGTAAACTCTCAGCAGATCAAGTCTACATAGAAAATTATTAAGATGGACGAATGGATGGTTCAAACTCAGATAAAGGCTGTACAAAGGGTAAGAATTAGAGGTTGAAGAAGATAAATTGTTAAGCAAAATAATACATGCAAAAACAATACATTTACTTTGTGTATATTCATGTTCATATTACACATTTAACAACTCTTATACTATATGGAGAAAAGAACATATTTTCTTATAGTAAATTAAAATGTATTGAGAGGCTACAAGCAGGGAAGTTCTTATCTTCTCACTGAATTTCCTGTTTTTCTTTGTGTACTTTTCTATTATCTCTAATTGGAGAAGGTGAAAGAAAGAGAAAAGGGAGCCTGAGCACCTATCCTGCAGTTCCTGTGCCTTCTTCAGCAGCAGGACTGATAGATATCCCTGTTGTACCAGAGGAGTAGATTTCAGGGAGCGGTCACTGGTGAGTCTGAGAGAAAGCTTTGCCCATGCATCCCCCAGGCAAGACATTTCACTCAGCCCCATACAAAAAAAGCAGCTGATGAATATGGTGGAGGATCATGTTTCCTGTGCCTCAGTTGACATGACCCCTACTAATGACATCACTGGACCTGCTTTGGAAACAGATTAAGCTGTGAGAATGAAGATGGAGGAAGCTGCAACCAGTAGTAGTGACCAACACATCAGGGAAGTCAAGAATAAGCTTGAAAAAACTGGGTAATCTCTTGGCGGGTCTGCCTCAGATACCCTTATACATTCCCAAAGTACAGTGGGATCAGTAGAGGTACTTTCAGCTTGGCAGACTCGCCGAGTTCACCCAGGAGATTTGGAAGGTGATCCTGGGGCTTTATAAGACCCTGACTGCACAGATTTCCTTAATAGCTATTAACCCAGAACTTGAAAATTTAAATCTACGTATCAGCATGTTGTACAATTATAAGAGATTACAAAGCATATGGAAGTGGTAGAATATAAGACTGAGAAGTATGGGGTGTACAGGAAACCATTGCCAAGGATAATAATTACCCACATTCCAAAATGGAGAATGTAAAGATATTAGATGCCACAACTTGTGGTTTATAATTTATATACTTACTAGTTGTACCCAGCCACGCGTTGCAGTGGCTCAGTCTGGTTTAATTTCACAATGCGCATTAGCTCTGCTCTGGCTGTCCCAACACCCTCCCCCCCCCCTTCCCCGGCAGCGGACGGACTGGCTCGGCGACTCTTTTACCCTTTCCTCCTCCTGTGTGTAAGTGTCTGTCAGTCCCTACTCCCTCCCCCCTTCCCCAGCGGTGGAGGAACGGACTGAGCCATTTCTCGGAGCGGCGACTCATCTGCCCTTTTCTCCTCCCCTCTGTGACACCCAGCACATAGCGCAGAGCTCTATGGTCCGCACATGTGCAGTAGAGCTGCTCTCTATTGTGCATTTGCGGTCCGTCGGTCAGAGCCCATTTATATTGTAGATAGCGTTTTTTGCTTTTACATCCAACAGATGGCACTGTTTTCCCCAAAAATCATGTTTTTACCTGTCACAGGTGTGACATCTATATAATATAGGTATATAAAAACACGCGCGAAATCGAATGCAACTTTGTGTCAAAATTTCAAAGCAATCGGTAAAGAACTTTCAGAGATTTAAGATTTTGAGCAAATGAACATTTACATTTTTATTTATATAGATGGTTTATAAATGCTCAGCCCTGGAAATATTTAAGTGTAACTTGACAGAGGTCCTCACTGTGCCCACACAATCTATTCCGCCACTTCAAGGTTATACTATTTTAGGAAGCAGATATGCAACAACCAAGAGCGAGACCTGGGGGTGATAGTATCTGATTTTCTCAATGTAGCAAGCTACTATAAACCAGAATCCTGTCCCCACGAGATTATCATGTATTGTGGTTTTACCATTGTCTATTTGTGGATGATACTAAGATCTGCAACAGAGTGGACATGCCTGAAGGTGTAGAGAGAAAGAAAAGTGATTTAAGAAAGCTGGAAGAGTGGTTGAAGATTTGTCATCTGAGAGTCAATGCCAAGAAGTGCAGAGTCATGCATCTGGGATGCGGTAATCCAAAAGCTGTATGTGATGGGGAATGAAAGACTAATCTGCACAGAACAAGAGAGGGATCTTGAGGTGATAGTGGCTGGGGATCTGAAGATGGTGAAGTAATGAGGCAAGGTAATAGCGAAAGCCAGAAGAATGCTGGGCTGCATAGAGAGGAATAATCAGTAAGAAAAAATGAGGTAATAAAGCCCTCATTCAGGTCCTTGGTGAGGTCTCACCTGGAGTATTGTGTTCAGTTCTGGAGCCCATAACTCAGAAAAGATAGAGACAGAATGGAGGCAGTCCAAAGAAGGGCGACAAAAATGGTGTGGGGTGTGTATGAGAAGAGCTATGAGGAGAGGCTGAAGGATCTGAATATGTATACCCTGGATGAGAGGAGGTGCAGGGGAGATATGATACAGACCTTCAGACACCTAAAAGGTTTCAATGATGTATGGACTTCAAACCTTTTCCATTGGAAAAGAAAACAATAGAAGTTGGGGGTCACAAAATGAAACTCCAGGAGGGACAACTCAAAACCAACATCAGAAAATATTTCTTCACAGAGAGGGTAGTGGAGGCTTGGAATGCTCTTCTGGAGGAGTTGGTGAAGAAGAAAACATTCAAAGAATGCAAAGGGGCATGGAATAAACACTGTCAGGCTAATTTTCAGAAGCCCGTGCATGTAAAAATGGTTACGTGCATGGCCGGGCCTTTCCAAAAATATGCGCCAAAGTACCAGGCCTCTCAAAAGAGGCAGGTCAGGGGATGGGGTCTGGGCAGGGAGGGCAGGCCGGGACAGCTCCATTCGGCTGCCTGCATGTGGAGATTACTTCTGCTCCCAAGGAAGAGTAAGTAATCTAACAAAAAAAGAGTAAGTAGCTAGGAAGGGGTTAGGAGTCGGGGAGGAGAGGGGAAAGGGGAAAGGGTAGAAAGGTTATAGGGAAGTTCCCTCCCAGTCCATTTCTTAATTAGAGAGGACTGGGAGGTAACTGGGGAAGCCCTACTCCCGTTGCCACACGTGGCCTTTTAAAATTTCACCCTCCTGTGCGCGGAGGAGGCCATTCACTCGCACATGTGTTTGCGGATGTTAAAATTTGCCATGCATATGTGTGTGAATATCGTATTTTATAACACACACGTGTGTTATAAAATAGCCATGTCTATGTGTGCGGGTCTTAAAATCGACCCCTGGGATCCCTAAAGGCTAGAGGATGGAAATGAGATAAGCGTGCAGGGGGGTAACCTGCTGGTGTGATGATTATTACCCTTAGCAGAAGGCATGGTGATTACTACCCTTAACCATTATGCTTTAATGCTTTTAATGCAACTGCAACATTGTTCCTCGCCTAGACAGCAGGGGAATAAGAGGAATTGGATTTAGATGACAACTGAGGGCCCTGACTTCCATGGTCTGGAATACTATTACGTGGACATAAGGGAAAAAGCACAGAACTGCTTCTACGGCCAAGTCCTAAAGGAAACAATGAAAGCGCTCATGGGGGTAACTTGCTGGTGCGGCGATTATTAGCCTTAACCAATAAGCCTTGATACTTTTGATGAAACTCCAACATTGCTCTCTGCTTCAGTGGCAGGGGAAAAGAGGAATTGCATTTAGAAAGCAATAGAGATGTGAATCGGTTCTGGAATCATTTCCGAAAAAAAAACCCCACCCCGACCCTTTAGATCTAATTATTTAGAATCCCCCACCCTCCCGACCCCCCCAAAAAAACTTTCCTAAAGTACCTGGTGGTCCAGCGGGGGTCCTGGGAGAGATCTCCCGCTGTTATTATTTGTGATAGTTGTGGGTAGATCCTTGGGCAGGTGGCAGATGACCACGCCCAGGGGGGAAGATCCCGAGAGGGACCACCGGTCAGGCTCAGAGTTGGGAGACAGACACACACAAGTTCTATTATTACTCTGTTTTTGAGAACCACCAGAGGTGGCAGTAGTGAGCTGGAGAAGCCCAGCTGGGCTATAGTCCCTCAGGCACTGGAACAGCGATCCCAGGATGGCTGAGCTGTAGAGAAACTGAATATAGTGAGTAGGCAGAGTATGCAGAGTTCAGGAACAGAACCTTGATGGTAACACTCACACAATAGTCTCTTGGAACAGCCCAGGAGCTGGAATGAAGTAGGCCCTCGAGGAGCGAGTACCTGGTTCCAGGGAAAGCTCTGAGAGAGAGATGGTAACTCACTGGTGTTGTAGGCAGCGGTGACTTCCTGGCAGAAGTTATATTCGGTAGCAGGTCCGGGAACGTTGGCCCTCGAGGAGCGAGTACCGGTTCCAGACTGCGACCTGTAAAGCAAAAGAGAGAGCGAGACCCCCGAGGAGCTGGTATCCCTGGTAAAGTCCGAGGAGGCAGAGTAGCAAGGTAAGCGGAGAGCGAGTCCCATCTGCAGCAATACCTGGAGGCAGCTAGGTAATAAACCCTTTGCTAACTCGATTAGCTAGCAAAATAAGAGACCTTAAATATCTGGCGATGATGACGTCATCTCAGGGGGACGCCCCTAAGGTTCGTGCCACAACTGGTACATGAGTCGGGGCCGCACCGCGCGTGCGCCCTTAGCCCTCAGGAGAAAATGGCGGAAAGGCAGCGTCGAGCCGGTCCGGGGACGCCAGAGAAGGTCGGCAAGATGACGCCGCAACAGCCATCTTCCATCAAGCAAAGAGGGAGTCGCCAAAGAGGTAAGGTGGGCGGAGTGGAGATGTCGGGCAGTGACGGTCGCAACACCCGCTCTCCAGCTGTTGGCTTCCAGTAAACAAAATGGCGAAAATGGCCCTTTGACCTTACCATGTGACAGGTGCTTTCTGGGCCATTGGCCGGCTCCTGTCACATGGTAGGAGCAATGGACGGCCGGCACCATCTTAAAAAATGGTAGTGCAGACATTAAGGAAAAAACACAGGACTGCTTCTATGACCAAATCCATAAGCAAAGCTCATCCAGCAAAACTGACTGATACATAGGAGTAACCTGCACAGAGTGACAGATGCTACCATGAAAGCTTGCTGGGCAAGCTTTATTGCCATCATTTCTATGTTTCTGTGTGGACTGAGCTGCATCTGGATCTTAGTGATGTGTTTGGCTTGCCAAAAAGGGTTTTTCTACCCTGCAGAGACTACAAGCTGCTGCAGCCAAGGTGATGAAATATAAACATATGTAAAAACCCCTGTGTGTTCTCTTTTCAATGATAAATGCTCTGCAAGAACCAGCATCCAGTGCTCACAGTGTTAGCAAGTTGGAGAAAGGGGTGTACTGTTTAGCCTGCCCAGAGAACAGCTATACATAGCCAGTAGAAGAGGAAACCAAAGGAATGCTGGGAGACCATTTAAGGAAGAAAAGACACAATTTGGCTGGCTCTGTCTGTGTGTGAGGGGCAGAGACGGCTTGTGCTTGTTGATATTCTTCATGTATCATACTAGTGGAACATTATAGTTCCTAGTATTGTGGGGTTTTGCCTTTTGTGGGAGGACCTATATTTTTTCTCTTTTTCAGATTCAAGTTGTGTATAGCCCTTTCCAAGCAAGTAGCACCTGGCTTACAAGCGCCTTTGAAGATAGATGGAATGTCCATGGCTATTGTCACTACTAATGATGGATTTGAATCAACAGTTGATCCCATCGTTAAAGGATGGGAAATAAATATATTGAGTATATGAGTATTATATAATGATGAATATATGGTGATTACTGGTATTTCCTGTTCTCCAAATAGTGTTATTTATTAAACTACAAATAATGGTGGATTTACTAAAGTTATATAAAGTCAACTGGTTAATTATATGAAATAGTGTTTATATTACCTTTTATAATGAGAAACATTTTTTATTATGGAAACAATGTCACTATCTAAGAGGGTAATTTTAAAAAGGATTTACACACTTAATGTTGGGCGCCCGTCTGCACCCGGCCCTGCTCACCTCACTAGCTCCTCTGCAGGTCATGGGTCGGCGTCCCCAGCGGCAGCCGCAAGCTCCTCCAGGCCTTGGCGTCCCGCGGTGGTGGTCGCTGGGCCTTCCACTGCGCACCAGGCCTCACTCCAAAGTTTGTCATCTTCGGTGATGTTGACCATGCTCCTATGCGCATGTGCGTGGACTGCCCAGCCTCTTGTAGGGCCAAGGGCGGGTCCTAGCTCTGCGGTGCGCCCTGATTGAACATGCTACATAAGGAAGTTCCTGCCTGCACTTCCTTGCCTTGGCAATCGGGTTGACACTATATGTGTACTAGTCTGCCTCCGCGTTCACAGTCTTGTTCCAGTCTTGTTCCAGTCTTGTTCCAGCGTTCTTCTGTTCCAGCGTCTGTCTGTCCTGTTTCCCCAGTTAGTACCTTCGGACTATCTCTCTGGTACTGACCTCTGCCTGCTCCATTGACCATTCTGCTCGCTGCCTGGATCTTGACCTTTGCCTGCCTTGTGACCTCCTCTGACCTCTGGAACCTGACCCCTGCTTCGTTGACTACTCTTGGACTGATTCCTGGTGTCTGACCTCTGCCTTGGCTGACACTCCTCGGACTGATCCACAGAACCTGACCCCGGCTGTCATTGATCATGTCTCCTGATTCTGGCTTTGTCCCTTGCCTTGTCATTGCCTACGCTGTACTGGCCTTCCCAGATCCTCCAGGCCTACAGCCTAGTGACCGACAGTTCTCTCTTGCTGCTCATGGGCACACCTCTCTGGGAGACCCTGCGAGGCCCACCTAAGACCAAGCGGCCCGGGTCCCTATGGGCTCCACCCAGGGGCACTGCGGGCTTCCAGTGGTGAAGCTCATCCTAGCCTCTGTCTCCTCCTGTGCTCCGCCCCCTGGAAGCAGGTGCTTCCTGGTCCCTATCAGGGAGCCGTTACACACTGCTCCAGGACAAGGGTCCACCTCCAAGCTAAACACTTAAAACTGGGTTTTACCTGTGTATGGGCTTTTGAAAATTGCTTCAATATATGCCATTGAATTGTCAATAGGTTGTACATTCATAAGTGTACTTTAAGCACATAAATGGGCTTTTAAAATTTGCTTCAAAAGAATATTACATTTAAGCAAGCAAATTATAAGTTTGATTTAAGATTCAGGTTCCCTTTTTTTGTATTGATTGACTGTGAGGGATCTGATGTGCTCATTCTTTTACATTGGTTAACCTTGATTTTATTCATGCCCTGCTTAAGGCTCTGAAAATTTACCCCATCAAGTTGAATTAGAGCAAATGAATTAGCTGCCTGTTTAGCAATTGTGGTAGAATGATTTGTCAATTAAAAAAATGAAATTAAATATATTTTATGGGTTTCTAATTTCTAAAGCTTCAGTTGAATGAATTCCTAGTTACTTTTTGTTTTTGAAGTCACGGCTGATGATTCTTTGACATAACAGTTGTAATAAGAATTCAGTAATTATGACTTCCTCTTAGTTATCTGTTGCAGTGCTTCAGAGAAGTTTTATTTTTATTCTTATTAAATAGCTATGTTTTCTTCCTATATTAATAAGGTTTACTTCCCAGATTGAATGACTGAATATAACCAATCAGTATAATTTTTCCTTGAGCTTCATTTTTGTATATCCACACACATACAGCTCTCTAAGCCCCAATAAGTCTCATACCCCTTTCCTGGGGTCTATGAAGTAGACAATGGCAGAAGCGATTCCTAGTCACTCCTGTTTCACTGGGTCCTGATTTGACAATGGTGCTGGTCAGCAATGAGATCTGATCCAGTCTCTAGTTAAAGCAGTTGGCAAAAGAGACTCTCACCTCACCCCTGCATAGGGGAACCCAACCCAGCATAAATTTCTGTGACATGCTATCTTGCAGAGTGCTTGAGGACAAGGACACAGATGTGCTGGCATATTGGGTACACAAGTCCACAGTCTGGCCAGGCCTAGCTAAGTTGACTCAGCGATATTTTTCCTGCCCAAAACCAGCAAGCTCAGTGAATGTGTTTTCTCAATGACAGCAGACATTGTGAACCCTCATTGCTCAAAGCTGGCATCCGAGTTGATGGAAAAGCTGATCTCTTTGATAATCAATCTGCCTTTACTTGGATTTCCAGAATTTCCATGCAAGTAGCAAGATGCCTGAAAGCACCTTAAAAGCTTTGTGGCCACTCTGCCTACCCTCCATGCCCCAGGTATACCACCTTAGGGGTGTTGCTGCTATCTCTCTGCGTATGTGCTAGGCCACTGACATACCACCTTAGGAGTCTTGTTGCCCCATGCCTACTTGCCATGCCTCAGCTATACCAACTTAGGGTTTTTTTCTGCCACATGCCTTTCTATACAACCTTGCCTTCCTGCCATTCCCATTATATTAGGGGTTTTGCTGCTGCTGCTGCTCTGCCTATCTGCAATGTCTCTTATATACCACCTTAGGGGTACCTGCCATGCCCCTAATATAACACCTTAGGGATTTTCTTGTCATATGTCTATCTGTTATTCCCTTTATACCACCTTAATGGTCTTTCTGCTACTGCTACTCCTCTACCTATTTACCTACTTATATACCACCTTAGGCGTCTTGCTTTTACTGCTCTGACTACCTCCCCCCTTATGTACTGCCTTAGGGATCTTGCTACTATTGCTCGGATTACCTGCTATTCCCTTTATGACCCATCTTAGTGGTCTTTCAGCTATTACTCTGCGTACCTGCCATATCCCTTTATACCACTTTAGGGGGTCTTACCGCTATACTGCCTAAATGTCATGCCCCAGATGAACCACTTTAGAGTTCTTGCTGCTACATGCCTACCTACCATGTCCCTTATATACCACCTTAGGGGTCTTACTGCTATCACTCTGCCTATGTTTATTGCCCCTTATATACTAGCTTGGTTATCTTACTGCTACTACCATGCCACAGATTTAACACCATAGGGATCGTGGTACCACATGCCTACCTGCCATGTCTCAGATATCCCACCTTAGGGGTCTTGCAGCTACCACTCTGCCTACATGCCATGTTCCAGATGTACCACCTTAAGAGATTTTTGCCACATGACTACCTTCATGCCCAAGATGTACCACCTTAGGGATCTTGGTGCTATCTCTTTGCTTACCTGCCTTGCCCCTGATGCATGACCTTAGGGGTCATGCTGTTAATATGCCTACCTGCCATATTTATTATATGTCAGCATGGGAGTTTTGGTGACTCAGTATTGTTTGCTATTTGTATCTCAGCCTAGTTCTCTCACCTTATTTGTTTGCTTATTGTTTGAAATGGGGTGTTTTGCCCCTAGAGAACATTAAAAAAAAAGAAAAAAAATCAAGTTTCTCCTCCTACCCCACCTCTTTTCTGCTTTTTTATTTTGTTCTACCCCTCTACAATCCCAGCCTAGGTCTTCTACCCTGTTTCTTTGTTGGTTATACTGGGATGTTTTTTCCCAAGAAAACTTAAAAAAAAAAAAAAGAAGAAAGCATACATTTTGATCCCACCCCATCTCTTTTCTGGTTCTCTACCTTACTTTATTGTTTTACATCTCTAGGATCTTAGTCTAATTCTTCCATATTTCTTCTTTCTTGGTTATGCTGGGATGTGTTGTCCACAAAAACCTTCAATGAGAAGGAAGAAATGCAGGCACAAGAGAAAATATGCATAGGAGAGACCATTTCTATGTTCTGAAAGTGGTAAGCTTTTCAGTAAAAAGAAAAAAATAATGCAACACTAGAAAATCAACAAAGGGAAGAGACTATGTTCAGCTACAGAATATGGAAAAAGCTTTCTTAATAAAGCAAACTTCAAAAATAACCAGGAAAGCCACACTGTGAGAGACTATTTACTTATTCTGATTATTACAAGTTTCAATTGGAAAGCAAATTTCACAAGAACCCCAAAATTCCACTCAGCTGCAAGACAGTTTCAAGTAAGGAATGTAATAAAAGCTTATGTTTCAGAAGTGATACTAATGACAGAGCACTCTTTTCTGGTAAATTTGATAAGTTGCCAGTGTTTTAACTGGAAGACAGACATCTCTCATGCCACTATGCCATGCTGCTGTACTCTTTATCCCAAACAGTAGGGATCTTTCTTCTACTTAGCATTGTTGCAATATCCAGACTTTGTACCTTGAGAGTCTTGTCATTCTGCCCTGCTGACATATCCCAGACTCTATCCCTTGGGGTGTTCTTGCCACTGTGGGGGCTGCTTTGTACCTCTCATAGAAACATAGAAATGATGGCAGAAAAGTGTTGTGAGTGCAGGAGAGTGGTTGCTTGTTAAGGAGAGACAGTGTGCCCTTGGGCCATGGCTCGGCCCCAGAGGAGGACTCCGGAGAAGAGCCAAGGCAGGCGAGATGTATCCGAGCAAAGGCGGACAGGCTGAAGACTTGGAGCACTCTGACCTCCACTGAACCCGAACACACCAGAAGAGACCCAGCAATACAATGCTTGTCTCTGGGGTAGCCCTCTGGCCACTCTAGCCCTTTCAGACCTGCTGCTTGGGAATGGCAGGTGAGACAGGATGGACAGAGGTCGAGGACAGGCGATGACTCTGGAACAAGGATGAGACTTAGGTACTTGGTGACTTGGATGAGATGTAGGCACTTGGAGACTTGGATGAGACAAGGCACTTGGAGGCTCAGGCAGGCACTGCCCCTCAGGACGCCCTACACAGCCCCCCGTGGGCTGGTCAGAAACCACACTGCCCTACTGTGCACCTACACAACCTGAAGAGGCTGGTCATGGACCATGCAGAGAGTGGGACATGCACAGGACTGAAGCTCAGGATCAGAGAGGAATCCGGGCAGCATATGAAGAAGGATCCAACCAGAACAGGACTCCAATGACCAGGAACAGGACACCGGATCAGATCCGGATTTACTCACAGGAGGTCATCTGGAGGTGGAATCTGGCAGGCAAGACAAGGCTGGGATACCCAGAACCAGGAGCTAGAGAATCAGGGACAACTGAACAAAGGAACCAAAGAGACTGGGATAATTGGAGACAGGAACCGAAGAACTGGAACATCCAAAGTCAGGAGCATCTGAAGTCAGGAACATCTGAAGAAAGGAACTGAAGAACTGGAACATCAGAACATGAGATAGACGAGGATGCAGGATCAATGGACGAAGACAAGGCAGCTCCCATGAAGAAAATGAGGACCTTGAAGGAGAGAAGATGGACTTCGGAGTCTCCTGGATGGAAGAACAGGAACAGTACATCCAGGAGCAGACAGGCTCCTTGCAAAGGCAACGAGGATCTGCTGAAGAGCCCTTTTATAGGGCCAAAGACGAGACGCCAGGAGACGTCATCAAACAGGGCTGCAGGCCCTTTAAATATTGTAAAGAGGCGCGGCCACATGCCTATGGAGAACCGGGGCCAGGAAGCAGCAGTGTCAGTGTCCTTGCCACAAGTAAAGGCTGAAAGTGGCACTCCTGCCGCAGGACAAGGCAGGGGTGGCGGCAGCTCCCAGGCCGAAGGAGAGGCAGCATGACGGTGGTTCCATGCCGTGAAAGAGGTGGTGGCAGCGCTACTGTTGCCTGATGAAAGGCAACAAGGCGGCCTCTGAGCCACACAGGAGTGGAGGACCCAAGCAGCTCCCTGCCGTGGCAAGGAGCAGGACGGACTAGGTGGCAGCACCCGGGCTGCAGGGAGCAGTGGCATTGGTGGCCTCCAGGCTGCAAGGAAGGATGGCAGTGGTGGAGGCAGCTGGGAGGTGAGAGGCTGCTAGCGATAGGGGCCCACGAGCAGAATCGTAACAAAAAGGACCAAATCTTCCATCCAGTCTGACAGTAAGCTTATGCTGATATCTGCAGTTACGTGTATGTTTCCCCATGCTTATCAGTTTACCACACCGTAAAAGTCAGGGCCCTCATTGGTTGTTGTTTGAAATCAATTTCCCGTTGTACCTTGCCGTTGAAGCAGAAAGCAAAATTTGAGTTGCATAAACAGTATCAAGGCTTATTGGTTAAGGTTAGTAACCACCGCATCATCAAGTTACCCTCATACTTATTTCCCCCGACCATAAAGGTCAGGGCCCTTGTTGGTCACTTTATGAATCCAATTCCCCTTTTCCCCCTACCGTTGAAGCAGAGAGCAATGTTGGAGTTGAATCGAAGGTATCAAGCTTATTAGTTAAGTATAGTAGCAGCCAAATCAACAAGTTACCGCCATGCTTATTTGTTTTCCCAGACCTTAAAATGTAATGTCCTTGTTGGTTGCTGTCTGAAACTAATACCCCCTTCCTCTTTTCCCGCTGCTATTAAGGCAGAGACAATGATAGAGTTGCATCAACAGTATGAAGGTTTATTGCTTAAGGGTAGTAACTGCCACAGCAGCAAGTTACTCCCATGCACTCTTTTCTTCATTTCCAACTTCTAGCATTTAGGGATCCACATTGTTTATCCCATGGCCCTTTGAAATCTTACACCGTTTTTGTCTTCATTTTGCCTTTAGGGATTCATAGGGATAGATTTTAATACCTACGCACGCATGTCCATGTGTGAGATGTGTGCGTGCTACCCGGCGTGTGCACATGGATGCCCAATTTTATAAAATGCATGTGCAAGTGCGCGCATGTTATAAAATCGGGAGTCGGAGTGCGCAAGGGGGTGCACAATTGTGCAACTTGCGCGCGCCTACACCCATGGCCTTCCCCCATTCCCTCCCAGGCTGCTCCAAAATTCTAAAATAGGCCCAGCGTGCACCGGTTTTTTAAAATCCAGCCCATAGTGTTTATCCCATATCCCTTTGAAATCTTTCACCGTTTTTGTCTTCACCACCTCCTCTGGAAGGGCATTCCATGTATCTACCACCCTCTACATGAAGAAATATTTTCTGACATTGGTTCTGAGTCATCCTCCCTGGAGTTTCATTAAGTGACCCCTCATTCTACTGATTTCTTTCCAACGCAGAAGGTTTGTCGATTGTGCATCATTAAAACCTTTCAGCTATTTGAAGGTCTCATATTCCCTTGCATCTCTTCTCCTCCGGGAGATACATTTTAGGTCTTTCAACCTTTCCTCATAAGTCATTTGATGGAGACTCCCCACCATTTTTGTTGCCCTTCTCTGGACCACCTCCATCCTGTCTCTATCCCTTTTAAGATACGGTCTCCAGAATTGAACACAATACTCCAGGTGAGGTCTCACCAAGGACATGTTCAAGAGGAATACCACCTCCTTTTTCTTACTGGTTATTCCTCTCTCTAAGCAGCCCAGCATTATTCTGGCTTTAGCTACTGCCTTGTCACATTGCTTTGCTGTCTTCAGATCGATAGACACTATCACCCCAAGGTCCCTCTCTTGCTCCGTGCATAACAGCACCCCCCCATCACATACAACCCAGTGATATAGAACAGTATGCTAGGCGATAATGGGTAAGATTTGGTTAGCCCACCACTAGGATGGGCGATACCCGACAACCTAAGACAGCCAGGTACGGGTCATCCGGTGTGAAGAACTAGTAGCGCTAATTCTTTGAGAGGGGAATGAGGATAACCTGGATTAAATAATGAAATTAGTAGAACAGTTTTGCACAAGAGAAAACATAAATATTTTGTCTGTATAAGCAAGCAAGTCAACCTTGGGGGAAGAACAGAAGCAGTTTGTGTAGAGAACTGTCTCCGGCTCAAGGCCTAGCTACTGAACACGGAATGGGGGGAGTATACCAGATAACAGCACTTGACATCATTAGTTTTAGTAGAACTTTCCTTAGTTTTCCGCTCCATATATGGGAGCAGTCTCAGAAAAAAAAAGTAAAATGTTCGTTGTCAGCAATATTGGTAGATAAGAAAGCAATGTATAGCTTAGAAATTGAGCAGGCTTGGTAGTACATCACTGTTAGACAATTGCTGCTGCTCCCAAGAAAAACTGTTGTGTCTTATTTCTTGTTCTTCTTTTATTAATAAATATTATTCATTAAGACAAAAATGCTGTTAATTAGATAAACAACCAATAAGGGCTGTATAACATAATCTGGGTAAAAACAAATAAGCATGGGTGTAGCTTGCTTTTTGCGGCGGTTACTACCCCTACTACCTCTAACTAATCAAGCTAGATATTTCACTTGGATGCAGCTCCATCACCGCTCTCTACATTAATGGTGGGGGTGGAAGGGAATTAGAACCAAGAGCTAAGAGAAACAGATAAGTATGAGGGAAAAAATGAGGGAAGCTTGCTGGGCAGAGTGGATGGGCCATTTGGTCTTCTTCTGCCGTCATTTCTATGTTTCTATGTTTCTATGACTCGCCTTCTGCCCAAGAAGCATAGGCTTTGGGCTTTGAACTCTCTGTGTGCGTGGAACACTCAGGTATCTGTGAATTCCCTGACCAGGCAGGTAATGATTCTTTGAATTACCTGAGTGTTTCAGCCCCTCAGGTAATGAGCATTCACCACACCCCAGATGCATGGTACTCTGCACTTCTTGGCATTGAATCCCAGCTGCCTTATCTTCGACCAATTTCAAGCTTCCTTAAATCATGTCTCATTCTCTCTTCTCCTTCTGGCAGGTTAACTCTGTTGCAGATTTTAGTGTTGACCGCAAATAGACAAACTTTACCTTCTATCCTTTCTGCAGTGTCGCTCACAAAAGATATTGAACAGGACTTGTCCCAACAGCGATCCTTGTGGCGCTCCACTTAACACCTTTCTCTCTTCAGAGTAGGTTCCATTTACTATGATATGCTGTCTTCTGTCAACCAGTTTGTAATCCATGCCACCACCTTGGTGCTCACTCCCAAGCTTCTCATTTTATTCACTAGTCTCTTATGCAGGACTGTATCAAAAGCTTTGCTGAAATCCAAGTAGATCAAATTGAGCACTCTTCCTAGATCCAATCCTTTAGTCACTCAATAAAAAAAAAAAAAAAAATCAATCAGATAAGTCTGATAGGACCTTCCTTTGGGGAATCCATGCTGCCTTGGGTCGAGCCACTCACCGGATGTAAATAGTTTACTATCCTTTCCTTCAGCAGATTCTCCATTAATTTTCCCACAACTGAAGTGAGGCTAACTGGTCTGTAGTTTCCAGCCTCCTCTCTGCTCCCACTCATGGTGCGTTAATGCTACTCTTTGTGCTGTTTTGTCCCTTTATCAGTGTCTTAGGGCTTTTCCTGCCACTTTTCTTAATCATTCCCACTTCATGGTGCCTCAGAACGTTGATGCCTCTCTTGGTGCGACTTTGCCTCTCATGCTGCCTTTGAGGACTCATGACATTGTTGTTGATACTCTCTTATGAGACCTAGCGGTATTTTTGCTACTCTTGCTGCTTCTTTGCTCTTCTGACGATGTCTTGGATAACCTTTGCCAATGCTGTCACCCCTTTGTCCTTTTTTGGGGGTCTTAGGCTATTCATGCCACTTTTGGTGCCATGTTAATATAGTCTTGATGTTTTGGTATGCCTTCACCATTCTCATGATGTCTGCTCACCAGTTTTATTAGAATTGATCAGAAAACCCCAATTTTGTAGCCCAAAATAGGCTGCAGTGCTTCCCCCATAGACTTTAATGGTAAATGCATGAATAAATACAATGAATAAACAAAAGGTTTTTTTTTTTCATTTTAAACTAATGAACTGAATGGAGGTGCCCTATGAAATGAATGAATGAACCAAAATGAAAATATTTCCTCTGCACCTCTAATGTTTATCCCAGAGTTTGAAAATAAAAAAAACAGCTATAATACAACAGATAAAAGGCAACAAAGTGCTCAATTACAGCAGTAAAACAAATATGTAGTAAACAAAAACAGTTTTATTTAGAATTGATTACAGACTCTTAACTGAGTGTATAGCTTCAATGTCAGACCTGTGACATTAACCCTCAGTATTGCTTCTTCTAAGCAATCAGTGGAGCTTTTACGCTTATGGAGCCTCTCCTTAGTTAGTGAGCCAGCTATAGCCAGCTGAAAATCCTGGCCTAGATTTATACATAAGCTGTCTGATTATAAGCCCAAGAAACAAGGGTTCTGTTGTATTGCCTTTTCAAGAACACTATCCAAAGATGAATATTTTTAAAAAATGTTATATTGATGGACTGGCCTCATATAATAATTTGCATGGATATTGATAATATAGAAGTGTTCCAAAACAGCTGAAGGCTTTATTATTTCAGGCAGCTTTTTTGTAGTTTTGCTATGCTATTAAGTTTTATTGTTTGTTTGTATTTTAGTGTTGTAATTTTATTTTAGTTTAATTATTGTTTTATGTTTTATGACTAAAATTTGTAATCCACTTAGCAATGTACTTCATAATATACGAAATATAATTAGGAATTTGTAGCCTTAAAAATTTCATTTCATTTTTTTTCATTTTGGGTTTTTTTTCCCCTGGGTTTCATTTCACTGAATATTTATTTCATTTTTATTTCTTTACAGAAATTAAACATAAAAATAAAAACTAAAAACCCCCAAAATGGAGCCTCTCCAGGCCCTCCATGCCTCCTCACCATCCCCAAAAATGTCTCATGGCTAGGAACAACCCCATCCCCCACTTACTCCATCCACAGGGGTCCAGATGGGCAGCAGGGATGCCCACTCACCTTCTTCCCTGATATCATTCACATGACTTATAATGGTGCCCAATTCCATATTGTAAAAAGGCAAAACAGAAGCAAGACAGACCAGTCACCTTAGCTTGAAGATATTTATTTGCACATATATTTAAACAGAGCCCAACACTGGCCGAGTTTCGCACAGTGGCTGCGTCAGGGTTTTTTTTCTTAAGGTATTGGTATGAATCAATTTTGCTAGATAAAATTTCTGATCTTTTTAAAAATTACTAGATAGGGTTCTGGCAAGATCAAATTCTAAATGGTGTGCTGTGTACAACATTGCTGTTCAAAAGCTGTTAGATAAAAAAAGTTTGCATAATAGCCAGTTTCTCCACCATAGCTTATTTCTGTTGACTCTCTGTTGTGCAAAATGTTCCAACCATTACCAATGAGTCCTGTCACTTACAACTGTGGCATGCCATGTTCCAAACTTTACCAGTGAGGTTTGTCACTTACAGCAGCTAAGGCAGGCCATGTTCCAACCATTGCTAATGAGGCCTGTCATTTACAACTACGACATGCCATGTTCCAACAATTGCCAATGAGGTCTGTCACTTACAGCTACAACATGCCATGTTCAAATCAATACCACTGAGGCCCTAGATTGCATTATAAACTTATTGAAACACTCCTCAGGACTTTAAGACCATTCTTCATCTGTGGTATTCTTCTTGCATTTCTTGCTCTTGGCACGGCTATCCTTTTTTTTTTTTTTTTTTGCACACTTGTGGCACTGCTTCATGAACCATAACTGATTTCATGGCCCACTAGCAGTTCCTCTGTACTGTGCATTTGGATACCTACCTACTACCTAGCTATGATGTGTGTAGCTTACTCCATGACACAAACATATCCTACTGGACTGGTGGATCATCCTGGGGCAGCCATACTTTGACAAGAAGAGTCATCCACCCTCTCTATGGTTGTCTGCGTACTCGAATGGAATGATGGGTATCTCCCATGCCACTCTACCTTAATGTTTTACCCCTCATCCTACACCTTCAGATCCTTGTGCCGCTCAGCTTTGCTGCCATGCACAGATTTTACCCCTTTATATCCTTAACATATTTCTGCCTGCATCTTCCTGGCATACTCTAGCTCTTATACTCTAAGGATTTCTTGCCAATCTGGGGTGCTGCTGTGCACCTCTCCCATGCTTTTGAATTCTTTACCTTGATACCACTCTGATTCTTGGTCCCTTTATTTCTACCTTGGGATTTTTTCTGCCATATTTTCTGCTTCATTCCCCCTTCATGTTGCCTTAGGGTCCTGATGCCACTTTTGGTGCCACTTTGCTTCTCGTGCTGCCATCAACTGTTCATGACACTATTGTTGGGCTGCCATCCTTTTTCTAAACCTTGAGGTGTTCTTCCTCTTCTTCCTGCTTCTTTGTTTCACCTACATTGCATTAGAGAACTCCTGCCAATCTCGTAATCCTTGTACTCCTTTGCAGAGCCTTAGGCTACTTTATGCCACTTTTTTGATGCCACTTTTCCATTTTCTAAAGTATCGTGCAAATCTTTCCCCCTTTTGATGATTTCTTCTCCCAAGTTTCATTACAACTGACATAAAATTCACTATTCTAGAGCCTGTAGAGACTATAATAATTTTCCCATATGTTTTAATGGAAAACTAATGAAACAAATGAAATGAATAAACAATTTCTTTTTCATTTTGATGCATGTTATAAAATCTGATGGCCACACGCACATGGGTTCCGAATTTTAAAATCTGCGTGCGCATGTGTGGGCGGCATGCACAGAGGGGCTGAAGTTTTGTTAAATACGCGCATTGGTGCAATTGGGCCTTCCCCATTTCCTTCCTTCCCTTCCTTTTTCAGGGCCCGGTATTTGTGCGCGTATCAATAGTTATGGGTGTGGCCGGGCCCTTTAGAAAATGCATGTGGTGCGCGGAGGACCTGGTCATGCATGTAACTGCCGGTATTTGCACCTGTGGCCCTTTGAAAATTAGGGCTTCTGTGAGTGCAGCCCATGTTTCTGATCCTGTGGCTCTCACCATCAGCCGACAGTTTTCGTGCTCCCAAACCACTGCCTGTAGCTCCAATATAGTTGAGCTGCTACCAGAACATGTATGGCCCACCTTCTTTGAAAATATTTGTAACCCCATTCCAAGGTATATAAAATAATGGGAGGGATTTCCGTATTGCTAGAAGGGTCCTTCTATGTATGTAGTGGGTTCAGAAGCTAGGTCATGCAGATGGTGAAGTGGACCTGAGTAGAGGCAGCAGGGGGGTAGCTCACAACTCTTCTGTTAACTGGAGAGGAAGGACACCATCCATCTCCCCTCCATGAACTCTGGTCCCACTACTTCCTTTTACTGCTGGCACAAATAAAGCATAATCAGAGACACCCCATGTTCAGAGAACCAACTTTTAACTTTATTTACTGGGTTTTCCAGTCAGCAATTATGTACAGTAGTTTAGTAGAGTAAAACAATCAATACTGAATAATAAAAATTCATGAACTACAACAGTCAGAAGTAAAATCTTTTTTCTAGAAACATAGTATTTGGTACTCCCTATGACTTAGTTTACCAATCACACAGCCTTCATTAGAACATAGCTTAGATCTCCATAATACTCCCGATTCCAAACATTTTAACAGAGAACATAAAGATTACATTCCCCACAATACATGTCTCCTGTTACTACATTGATAGGGACTCTTCCTCTTCTATAATCCAACCCATCCCAAACCACAAGGAACAGGCACCACTCTCCCAGATTCTTCAAGTTTAACCCCAGTCTCCATACAACTATGAGGTTCATCCTTTAGACTTTACTCACAACTGTTTTATAAATCAACTTGTTCTGTGCTTCTCCAGTATCCCCAGGACACTGGGGACTCCAGACAGGTAGTCCCCAGTGTCCTACAAGGCCTGGTTCCTTCTTGGGTCACTCATTTCAGACCACCCTGTCACTCCTTCCTTCTGGCCAGGTTCCTCTAGGGGAGGAGTTGTCATGGGTCCAACCTCCAGAGTTTTTTCATCTTGGGGAGGACATTCTCCTTCCATGGCTTCAGGCCTTCTCCCTTGAGGGGAAGAGCCCTCGGCCCACCAAACATAAGCCTGGCTACTCCAGGCCACTACATCCTGAAGGTCCCTTCCTCTTCCAGCTCCAGCTTAGAAAGGGCCACAAAGAAGGGAAAGATCCTGCCATATCCTCCCACTTTTATACCTTCTGCTTAATCATTTCCCAATCACATCTACCTACATTCTTAAGGGGCCCAACACACCACCCCTTGAATCCAATACAATTAACACTACATTGTTCAACTCTCAAAAGGCCATTCAGTGGTCATTTACTATTACTACAAGTTCAACATTCAACACACTTCCCAAAAAGTCAACCATAATTAATCCCAGGCTCATAACTGGAGGTCTCCCCATATCAGTAAACATATTCAGGATGAATCTATTTTGATGATACTTTTGTGTCTGTCCAGAAAATGCTAGAAGCTACAATATGAGCAGTGGTCATGTGCTGTCAATATTGTCTATTATATTAATAGAATACTGCTGCCTTGTGGTCACTATGGAGTGCACCTCCATAAACAGAGTCCACGAGTTTTATATTACACTGGGCAACAAAGTTTCACAAAAGTCATGTTACGGAAATGAAATTAGTCAATTCTTATACATTTCCATGTGCTAAACATGAATGTGACTGTGAAAATGCAAAATTGGCTCTAGTTTTTTTGTAATATGCAATAATATACCGGTAATTACATCTTGAATTGTATGCCAATAGTAGGAGACCTACGGTTAATACCGTTTGAAAAATGAAGTCATAGACTATGTCTTAGATTTCTTTGCTTGTCTCTTGTACACCTGTTCGGGAGCATCTCTGCGGAGTGTCCAGCAGTAGTCATCCAGCATGAATATTTCAAATGCTCACCCTTTCTGACTGGGCTTCATATAGTACTCTGCTGACATCAGCTTACTCAGCAGCAGCATGGCAGTAGAACTGCATTGCATCAGAAAATGATGTAATAAACTCTGGATGATGTGTGCATGATGGTATTATGCAATATGATGCAATATTACATCATTCTAGGCTTATTTACAGTCCTACTGGATAAATTTACATGACTAAACATAGAAAGTGAACTATATTAAATATCTTCAAAATGAGAGCCAATAAAAACTTTTCATGGTCATATTCGTGTTCAGCACATCAAGATACTACAGAGTAGGACATTTTTAGGTCAGTAACACTTTCATTGTTGCCCAGTGTTATATTATAATAGATGATACATGAGTTGAATTAATGTCCCAGGCAATATTGAAAATACGCTACTAAGATTTGCTGAAAATTACAACAGACCTATTCAAATAAGAAAGAAAGAAGAGCATCAAGTAAGAAGCAGAAAATATATAGTATTTGTAAGACAGTATAAAGTATGCTAATCCAATTCAGTACCATTATAACAAGAATACTATCCTAGCAAAAAACAGGTAAAAATGTTCTGAAAATTATTCATCTTTGAACTCCTTTTTACATGTACTGTTGACATTCATTTTCATTTCCTTGGCTTAAATGTATTTGCTGAATAGTAGAACTAAAGTAGTAAGAATATTACTTTAAAATCTAGTTGCACTTTGCACAGAAATAAATGCAAGACTATTGCAATAACAAAATGAAGAAAATGACCAGACAGAGCTGCAATCATACTGACTCAAATGACAATGAATTCCTGGCCAGCCCACTGCCTACAGGTTAGTGGATAAAACTTTTACATGTTTCCCCAGTGCCTTCCATGTGGAGACCAGCAGTTAGAGTTACAGTACATCAGTAGGGAGCCCTTGAAGAAAAAGATGCTATATGCATTTTGGGGTGTGGTCCCTAGATCAAGTACTTTTGTTGTTGCTTTAACCTGCCTGGTTGGGGTTCTTCCTTTGTGTTCTTCCTAATGATTATTTACACATGAAGAATTAGTGCTGATTGCCAACCCTAAGAGGCATTGACTCCTTGTGTTCCAGCTCATAGCACATAAAATGAACATTAATAGGAGGATCTCAGTGTATGATGTGATTTATTAAAAGTACAGTCAGACCATGCAAAATGTGTATGACTTGGATGGACAGAAATTAAATAAGCAAAATTACCCTAGAGAGCCTGAATGGCGTGTTGTGGTAACACATGAGAGAAACCAGCAATTTGGTAAAGTTAAAAGGAACAAGGCTGCGTTATTGTCCACTAAAACTCCACCTTTAGGTGCTTAATATGAAGCCAAATCTTCTTTTCTGTTTTGTTCTTTTGTTTGTGATTTTCCTTACCTAAGCTTCAGAGCCAATTATGACCATCTTCAATTCCACTCACTATTACCTACAATAAGAGGGCTAGAGGCTAACCATGACGCTCATTGTACAGCTATAGGATGTGATTCCTTTTGTAATGCTGTACTCATGGTATATTTAATTCAGGCAGTAGATGTTGTAATCTCATGCCTATGACGACATTTCAAAGGCTGTCTTATTCCTCCACTGCAGTTCCAATATCTGCTAGTCTGATGAACAGAAGTCAGGCCCAAGATTCAAACCCAGGTCTCTTCCATAGCAGCAAGCAGCACTGCTACTGCCCTGTTAAGATAATCCAGTTATGGATTTGCATCTTGGAATGGTTTTAAGTGTAGGTCCCACAATTACCTGCAATTATGGCAAATTGCCTTTGAAATGAGTTTTAAAAGATTAAATTAATTGATAGTGATGAATCTATGGCAGTCAGAATGCTGCTGACTCATAGTGAGGTATTAGCAAGTTTCCAGAGGTTAACATTTTGTAGTGTTACATTTTTTTAAAATTATCCATTAGAAGTAAGATATTTAAAGCTTATGATTTACAGTCTATTCATAAAATACAGTATTTTAACTGCACATATATGAGATCCAATTAACATCAGTGGACCCTTTTCTGTTGCGCGCCCCGTCCACGCCCGGTCTGCACACGGGCCTGCTCACCTCGCTAGCTCCTCTGCAGGTCACGGGTTGGCTTCCCCAGCAGCAGACGCGAGCACCTCCAGGCCTCAGCGTCCTGCGGCGGCAGTTGCCGGGCCTTCTACTGAGCACCAGGCCTAACGCTGGAGTTCAGCGTCCTCAGTGGCGTTGGCCATGTCCCTACGCGCACGCGCATGGACCACCCGGCCTCTTGTAGGGCCAGGGGCGGGTCCTAGCTCTGCAGCGCACCCTGATTGAACGTACGATATAAGGAAATCCCTGCCTGCACTTCCTTGCCTTGGCAATCGGGTCGGCACTGTATGTGTACTAATTTGCCTCCGAGTTCACAGACTTATTCCAGTCTGGTTCCAGTCTTGTTCCAGCGTCCTATTGTTCCAGCGTCCTACTGTTCCAGCCTTGTCCAGCATCCTTCTATTCCAGCGTCTGTCTGTCCTGTCTCCCCAGGTAGTACTCTGATACTGACCTCAGCCTGTTCCTTGACCATTCTGCTCGCTGCCTGGATCCTGACCTCTGCCTGCCTTGTGACCTCGTCTGACCTCTGTAACATGACCCCTGACTCATTGACTACTCCTTGGACTGATCCTCGGATTCTGACCCCGGCTGCCATTGACCTCGTCTCCTGATTCTGGCTTTGTCCCTTGTCTTCTCATCGTCTACACTGTACTGGCCTTCCTTGGTTCTCCAGACCTACAGCCTAGTGACCGACCATGCTCCCTTGCTGCTCGTGGTCACGACTCTCTACTACCTCTCCGGGAGACCCTGCGAGGCCCACCTAAGTCCAAGCGGCCCGGGTCACTATGGGCTCCACCTGGGGGGACCACAGGCTTCAAGAGGCTTATCCTAGCCTCTGTCTCCTCCAGTGCTCTGCCCCCTTGGGGCAGGTGCTTCCTGGTCCCTACCAGGGAGCTATTCTACACTGCTCCAGGACAAGGGTCCACCTCCAAGCGCAACATTTTCATGCTTCTAAACAGCAGTGCTCATTAAATGTCAGTACTCATGTACCACAATCTAGTGAATATTGTGGGAATTCTGCCTTAAAACTGAGTATAAATGCTCAGTTCTAACACCGTTTAGTAAATAAACCCATTAATATTTTGATCCATAGCTCAAAAAGTAATAAAATGTTTGTACTTTCAAGGTTTGTGAATTCCAGGAATCCCCACCCTGCCTTGTGTGGTGTGGTGGCAGGGAGCCTGAACTCCTGGAGGAGTACAGCAGGTGATTAGTATGCAACTAGCAGTGCTTGCATATCCTTCCCCTCCCCCCTCCAAGAAAAGCAAATAATTTAGGAATTTATTAAAATGCTGTCTTCTGCCCGAGGTACTGCGCTGCATTTTAGTTCTATACAGAGGAAGCTTCTCAAATTAATCGAATTCTGGGTTGTTTAGACTGATGTGCCGCTTTAATAACCTACTTTGTTTTTCTCCTGCCCTGACCTAATTTTGGAGGAATGAGGTTTTCTGTTTCAGCCACACTGCCTTGTGTGTCATTTCCCCGGTTTTATTATTCTCTAAACCAAAGTGTACTGTTTGTTATTCAGACCATCAGTACTAAAATAAATATAATAATTCAGGTTGACATTATCTCTGCCATTAAGAATAAGTTTCATTAAATATCCTTGTTCTTCACTTGTCTCTGGGCTATGAAGATTCTCCATTTGTTGCTAAGCCACTTCTATTGCTCTCATCATCATATCCCATTTCAAGTGTGGTGTTTATTCTTAAGAAGTGTTTTTCTCACTGGCTGTCCTCGGTATTCCAGGAATGGTAAGATAATTAAGTTGTGTAGTGGCACTGATTCTCCCTGAGGTTTTTATTCAGCTTCCCTGTTGATTAATTCTTGAGACTATCAAACTTCCTTTGCCTAGGTTTAGGTTATCACATTTTTGCCTCTGTCAGATTTGATCTGATTTGAGTAGAATTCTGATATTGTTGTAAGTTATTATTTGTTAAATCTGGATTTATGTGAATATTTGCATTTAGCAAAGCCTTTCAATACTTTGAATATCCATGCAAATCTGAGAATATCTGTATAGAAATTATCAGAACTAGGCCATTTATGGAGATTCAAGTCGGATCACAAATGGCTAAGATTTATAAAAGATTCTAAGGCTGTCCCTAGTTCAGCTCTAATATCCTGAACAACTCTGGCTGAAAAGTAGTGTAGATTTAATACATAGCAGTTTTTCCACCCTTAATTTAACAATTTAAGTTTCAACAATACTGGAATCAATCATTAAGCTAAACCTTCCTTTGAAACTATACATTAAAAATGTGAAAAATAAAATTACCTCTTTTTAGAACTTGGAAAACTAAAAATATACTGACTTTTATATACAGGGTACATCAAAATCATATATTTCTAATTTTAAGAGCTGATGTGATTTAGATTATTTAATTTCAATAAGTTAGATTGCTCACCTCATTCAAGTTTATGATATAAGCATGGTTGGCAGTCAAGAATCAATTCACTGTATGTTTAGGACACTAAAAAGGAGCTGAATGTTTTTTGCATCCATGCTATAATGTGCCTCAGTGGGATGGGAAAACAAGCTAAAAATATGTAGAGATCCCCGCACTGTTCCCTCTAAGTTGCGCAAATGCGGCGCTGTGCACAACTTTTTTCGTGGCCACGCAGAGCTCTTATCCACCTGCGCAGGGATCTGATTTGGCAAGGATAAACCAAAGCCCTGCCTGAACTGAACAATGGCAAGACACCTCACTACGCCTCCTCCCAGGCAACAGAAATCATGTTTATCCAAACATCATCTGCTGCCATGGGGCCGATCTCACAACTCTTACCATGAGATCAACCCCATGGCAGCAGGAGATGACATTCAGATAAACGCGACTCCTGTGGATGCCCACCCCTCAACTTGGCAGGCTGCTGCCAAGCCTATCCCCTGGTGGTCATAAAGAGGTAGAGGCTGCCAAAGAGAGGAGGAGGATGCGATGGTTGACAGCAGACCACAACTGTTACGTCCACCGGCTGTGGCCACCCACAGCTGGCTCATCTCACTTCATGTCATGCTTGGCCCTTTACTCCTGGTACTATCGCAGCCGCAACCAGTCACTGCCGCCGCGTTCCGACCCTAGGCCTCCCTAGGCGTGCACACGCGCCATCTGTCTTCCCTTTAAAGGGCCAATGGCGGGAACTTCAGGCTCATCCCCGGCTAATGACATCACTGGTCCGGGATATTTAAGGATGACCTCTCTCCACCACTAACTGACTTGGCAACGAGTTCCCTGGTTCCTAGCTGGTGTTTGCTCCAGTACTGCGGACCTGTTGTTCCTGTGCTACAGATTCCTGCTCTACACGTCGGAATCACAGTCTCTGCGCTCCCGCTCCTTGGGGCCTGCCTCAGCGCTTCCTCATCTGGGACCCTGCCTCAGTGTCCCGCTCCTTGGGGCCTGCCTCTGCGCTTCTACATGTGGGACCCAGTCTCTGCACTCCCGCTCCTTGGGGCCTGCCTCAGCGCTTCCTCATCTGGGACCCTGCCTCGGTGTCCCGCTCCTTGGGGCCTGCCTCTGCACTTCTACATCTGGGACCCTGCCTTGGCGTCCTGCTCCTCAGGGCCTGGCTCAGTGCTTCTACATCTGGGACCCACCTCAACACTCCTGCTCCTCAGGACCTGGCTCTGTGCTGCTACATCACGAGACCCTGTCACAGCACTTCTGCCCCTCGGGGCCTAGGTCAGAGCTTCTACATCATGAGATGCTATCTCTATGCTCCTGCTCAGGACTTGTCTCAGCGCCTCTACATTACAGGACTGTGTCTCTGTGTCCCTGCTCCTCGGGGTATCTCTCAGGCTTCTACTTCATAGGTTCCTGCTACTGCGCTGCCGCACCTCAGGGAGTGCCTCAGCATCCCTACTCCACTAGAACCTGTCACAGCGGATTCCCTGCTCAGGGCCTGTTTCAACATACCGTTATATAGGCCTATGCTCCTGAACTTCCTTTCCACGGGGTCTGCCCACATGGTCCTGCTCTACTGTCTCTGGAACTGATGTAGCATCTCATCCCTTGAGGCCTTCTCTCTCTCTCTCCTCAAGGGTACCTCGACCTTGGACTGAATCTAACCTCTCTGACACTCCCTGCTTCTTGCTGCCTGTTTCCTCCAGGTCCAGCTACACAGAGGCCCACTTAAGACCAGCTAGCCCCAGTACCCAAGGGCTCAACCTGCAGGGAACGAGGGCTGGTACTGGTGAAGTTCCTGTTTGCCTCTGCTCCAGGCCAGCCTCGCCTCCTGACGGTGGGGACCTGCGGGGCTCAACCCCGCAGGTAGCGCCAACCCCACCTCAGGGCAAGGGTCCACAATGCCTAACAAAAACCCACTGATAGCTGAAGACAAGGCCCAGGACCTGTGTATATATGTGTGTGTGTGTGTGCTGAGTGAGAGTCTGGGTGGTGGAGTGGTGACTGTGTGGGTGGGTGACTGCTTGTGTGTGTGTAGGGGGAAGGGGGTGGATGAGTACCTGGTCGTGGGGGTGAGAGCCAGGCTGTGTGTGTGTGTGTTTAGGGGGGTGAGTGCCTATATGTGGGTATGGATGACTACCTGGGTGGGTGGGATTAGGAGTAAGTGTGGTTGAGATGCTGTGTAGGTGTGTGTGTGAGGCTGTGTGTATGAGGGTGGGTGAGTAAGAGGCTGGGTGAGAGCCTGAGTGTGTATGTGGTTGGGTGAGATTCTGTGGGTGGGGATTGTATATGTGACTGCCCGTGTATGGGTGTCTGCCTTTGTGTGTGTGTGGGGGGGGGGGGGGGGGGGGGGGGGGAAGGGTAGGAGCCTGTTGATGGGTGACAGCTTGGGTGTGTGATGGGAGAATGTGAGAGGCTGTGTGAGTATGTGAGAGAGGCTGTGTGTGTGGTGGTGTTGGGATTTGATAGCCTGTGTATACGTGGGAGAGGGTAAAGGGTGAGAGCCTGAGTGTATATATGTGGCAGGGTGAGAGCCTGTGTATGTGACTGCCAGTGTGTGGGTATGAATGGAGGGAGGAAGAGAAGCAGACAAATGAAGAAAGAAAAAAACAGAGACCCTGTAAAAGGAATTGGGAAAAGACCAAGAAAGGAAAGGTGGAAAAAAAAAAAGCCTGAAACCAACCAAATAGAAAAATTAGATCAGACAACAAAGGTAAAAAAAAATATTTTGAATTTTTAGTGATTGGCATATGTTATCTTTGGGAATGTGCATTACATATTTGCATTTTGTCCTTTCTTCAATATTCCTCTCGACTGTTCAGAGTCTGGTTTCTCAGGCTTTCCATTTTATTTTTGTCTGCATGTTTCTGTTTCTAATTTACAGTCCCTTATTCTGTATTAGGTATGGGTCTGTCTGTAGTCTGTATGTGTAACTGGGGTGCAGTATTTCCCCTGGCATGTAGTTTTTCTGTAGGACTTTGTTCTGTTAACCCCAATAGGTGGTATATTAGTATTCTAGGGCATGGTATAATATTTGCATTGTTGCCATGCCATAGATAATCCTGCTGCTTTTTGAACCTTGAGGGGTTTGTGTTATTTACCAAAATGTTTGGAGGTGAAGGGTTTGCAGTTATAGAGATGATTGTGTGTGTGGAAGAGGAAGAGAATTGAGTGAGTGTGCATGTGTGTAAGAGTATGGGGAGTAAATGAAAGGAATGAGAGTGAGTATGTGTGTGTGTGTCTGTGAGAATGAGTATGTATGTGTGTGAAAGAGTATGAGAGTAAATATACAAGTGTGATGATGTGTGTTTGTGTATGTGAGAAATTTTGTGTGCATGCTGCTCCAATGGTCCCTCTGTGATCATAAAATTGATAGGCTTTTTGCATTAAAGAAAATATGCTCACAGGGTAATGAAACAAAAAATGTTTGCTCGGGAGCAAAAATATTTACACATAGCAACCCAGTCCTTAGAGAGAACATTGGATACCTGATCCTTACTCTGGAGATTAATAGGAATATACTTTAATCTCTTGTCACTTGAAACTGTGTTTTAGAAGTAATGGTGCTTCCAGTATATCATTGTTGAATCATTTCCAAACATTATTCACAACTGTTTGCACACTGAGTGTATGTATAAGAAATGCTACAGAAAGCTTGGTCATCTTTTCTGTATCACTCCCCATTAGATTAAGAGCATCCAAAGGAAATATTCCACCAAATCATTAAGCACAGGTGTATTCTTTAGACTCTAAGGATTCCTACTTCTATTGAAACTTCAAGCGGGTAGACTCATGAACAATGCCAGAAAACATTTCTTCAAGGAAAGGGAGGCGGATGCATTGAATACCCTCCTGGAAGAGGTGGTAAAGATAGGAATGGTTAGGGAATTCAAAAGGCAATGGGATAAATACAAAGGATCCCATGTGGCTAGTAGATGGAAATGAAATGGGTAACCTCTTTTAACTTTTGATGAAATATTTCTGCATGGGAATAACCTGCATAGAGCAGCAGTTAGTTACCCTTAACAGAAGACATGGGGAGAGGGAGTGGGCTAACCTGCATGGAACAACAGTTGTCAGAAAATATGTTATTAAACATGAAACCGTGTTTATTGGTAATTACCTATATTCAGTGTAATCAGTAAGCATTAGGTCATAATAGAGACATAAGCATTGATTCTCATATGCCTTTTTTTTAGGCCCAGCATTAGACAAGGGGCCTCTTTTGGATATCTTCCAACCAATACCTGTTACCATGAGTTTACAGAGGAAATGCAGATCCTCTTATCTTTGTGTCTGGTTGGAAAGGGGCCTCTTTAAAGGGTTGTTTACTAAGACTAGACCCGCATTCCAATTAAGACACCCACGAACTTGTAAATTCAGAAGAAAAAAATAAAGCAAGTTGAATTTCTTATCTCTGTGCTGAGTTAGAAAAAAAGCCAGAGCCTTTCCTGCCTGTCTCTGTCTGTAGGAAGCAACAAAGGCAAAACTTTAATTAGCTGGGTAGCCTCCCCAGTTTCAGATCCTTGCTAAAGCAGGAAAAGCAATTTTAATAAACTTTTGAAACTTTCTAGCTTCAGACTCCTCTTTTTTAGAAAGGGGGGCAAATTTGTTAACTTTTGAAAGAACAGACCAGCCCCAACCTGGGTTTTTCTGTTATTTAAATGACTGCTAACAAAGAGAAAGGCAGAATGCAGGCAGATTTGATCTTTGGTCTGTGTACAAGATACAAAAGAAAGAGGGTGAGCAATTAAACAATTAAAACTTTGTTTTTGGCATTTGAGAACCCTCTTAAACTAAATACTATTATTTCTAATTAGTATTAAGCAAGATATGTATTAGAGATGCATTGATTTTGCAAGAGAAATGTCTCTGGTGGATGTCTATCTGGTTTCAGTTATCTCTGTTACAGCTGTGACAGCATTTTCCCTGATAATAATGTACTGCTTGATTAGATTAAAACTTAAAAACGGAAATGTCTCGTAAAATCATTTAGAGGTTTTTAAGATTGGAATTTCTTTTTATCTGGAATAAAAATAAAGTTTTTTTTTAAATACTTACCGTCTGGTTTATTTCTCTACATGTTACTTTATTTATTTGTTTTATTACTCTAAAGAAAAGAAGCCATATCCCTGTATAAATAATACACTTTTGTCTATAAGGCAGAAGGGTTAAAAGAATCAATTAGGGTTGGAGCAAGCAGAACCCCTGTTTTATTCTTTGACACAGTTACTACCCTAAGCAACTTGCTGGGCAAAACAGATGGGCCATGTGGGTTTTTATTTGCCATCATTAACTATGTTACAATGTTACCCTTGCTGCAGAAAACAACAACACAAGTTTCACTGCAACTGTAGGTCATCCTACATAGGATCCTGCTAGGTATTTGTTAGAAACAGGATACTGGCTTGATGGACCTTTGGTCTGACCCAGTATGGCAAATCTGTTCTTATGTTCTTATCTGTATACAGGAAGTATTGGCACTAGTGTAAAAAGTTAAATCTATGAAAATAATTCTTTTTCAAAGTGTTGCAAGCCAACAAACAAAATTGCATTTTTTTCTGGCCTATTGCTGATTATGAAATTGATGTCATGAAAATATTCTTACTTTCATTTTGCCTCAATTTTTAATGATGTTGTTTTTTTTTAACACAGGCCGCTGCAATAAAACTGATGCTAAAATAAATTTAGAGTGTAAGTGGATAAAATATTAATGTGGACATTATGTAGATAATTTTGTAATAGCCCACATCACTGCAAAGTCCACAAGTATCTTTTATTTGGGCACTGTACACAAATTTTCTAAGTGACATTATACTTGTACATTCGCTTTGAAACTTACTTAGAAAAACTACCTTCACACCTTACACCTGATAATTTGTGTGGGAAGTTTTCCCAAGAAAAATATGTGCATGTTTCTGAAAATTCAAAAGTATGCACTTAAGTACAAACACCTTCCAACTCCACTCCCAGGAACGTCCCCACCTACTGTGGGAAAAGTTATGCATGTAGTGCCACTATGCACATATGTTTGCCCATGCACAGGGAAGGCAATGTTTTAAAAAGGTATTTCTGTGGGTAAAGTACTGTTCTACTTATGTAAATAACTTTTAAAATTATCCTCTAAAACACCACATAACAATCTATGCAATAAATGCTTGCATGCCTATCTTAAAAATAGCATATAGGAGGTAGTAGCATGCATCTTAATCCAAGAAGCTGTTGTATACACACTAGCTACCTCAGGAAAAGCCTCATGCCAAAGGCACTGAAGTGAAAGGGCTGGTTAATAGGGGGATCTCTCCCATATATTCTCGATGAGTTGAGTTAGAAGCCCCTTCCTCCATCCTAGGTCCTTCTCAATGTCATCAATAAGAAACCCCCTCCTCCATCTAATCCACTCCTGATTTCATCGATAAGAAATCCATTCTGGGGCTACCTACCTCCTTTTCCCCCCGAGAAAGAAAAAAACTCTGTAGAGGCTAAGCCAGAACCCTCCTACCTGTCTGAAATTGCCTTACCATTCCAGAGACCTTACAATCTTCACCAACAGGAGGACTCACAGAGCTATCATACTGCCCAGCCACTAAACTCCAAATGAAGATGCCTAGTGGTGTTTCAATCACACTATGTGGCATTATGTGGAGTTTGACAGATAGGCCACAAGAAGATCTCTGTTGGTGAACAATGCAAGGGCATATAGAATGATAAGTGACCATTCTAGAGGGCTGGGTGTGGGGTATGTGGCCTAGCTCCCTGACGGAATTTCTTTAATTTATATTTTTTGGAGGGGAAGGAAAGGGATAGCCCTGGAGGGAGCTTCTTATTTAGCCCTTTGTCTTTAGGCTGGTAAACATGGGGATTACCAGACAGAGATATGCCATAACATGTAGGGCAAATATTTAATGCCTAGTCTGAGGCAATACATTTCATGTGATAAATATACCATGCGAATTACCATGCACATATTAAAACCTCATTTACATTCACAGAGATGTTAAGTCTAGAACACTGGTACAAACATCATTGAGAATCCATTTGGGTAGTAATTTGTAACTGCTTGAATTGGTGCAAAGTCTGCAGGTAAGTTTTACCTTCAGATTTTTACCAATTTTACCAATTTTCAAAGCGAAAGTATCTGTATACTTTCTGTATGCTTTGAAAATTAGAAAATAATAGACCGATGTAAAAAGACATGCACTAAAACAGGTGCTTGTCTTGAGCACCACTTTCCCTAACTCGCGCACAGTCATGGCTCCTGGGCATCCGATGCAATATTTAAATGAGCTGCTGCATTAAAAAGGATGCGCTAGAGAAGAATTGTGCATCCCTAGTGCTGAAATGCATCGGGTGCCCACAATTGCAATTGATGCTCAAAAAAAGTATCCATTTTATCCCGCTTCAGATTGATTTTGCCCAATATACATGCACAATAGGGGTGTGCATTCGTTTTTGCCGTATTGGCGATCCGCAACTTATATTGCACTATTCGTAGTATTCGTGGGGAAGCGAAACGTTTCGCGATTCCCCACGAATACACGAATCTTTGCCGAATTATATGGCCACCTAAATAAAAATTTAAACAAACCCCCCACCCTCCTGAACCCCCCTAAGACTTACCAAAACTCCCTGGTGGTCCGGGAGCCATCCCCTGCACTCACACCCTCGGTGTCGGTTTCATCATGGTGCCGATAGCCTTTGTCACAGGGGCTACCGGTGCCATTGGTCAGCCCCTGTCACATGGTCATCGGCGCCATCTTGTGTTCCTATCATGTGACAGGGGCTGACCAATGGCACCGGTAGCCCCTGTGACATAGTATGGGCAAAGGCTATCGGCATCATTTTGAGTACTGGCATCGGACGGCCGGAGTGCAGGAGGTCACTCCAGGACCCCCGTTGGACCCACAGGGACTTTTGGCCAGCTTGGGGGGGGGCCTCCTGACCCCCACAAGACTTTCCAAAAGTCCAGCGGGGGTCCGGGAGCGACCTGCACGCCGGCTGTCCGATGCCAGTACTCAAAATGGCGCCGATCGTCTTTGCCCTCACTATGTCACAGGTACCGACAGTCGTCCCCTGTGACATAGTGAGGGCAAAGGCGATCTGCTGCCATAACCTTTGCCCATACTATGTCACAGGGGCTACCGGTGCCATTGGTCAGCCCCTGTCACATGGTAGGAGCACAAGATGGCGCCAATGACCATGTGACAGGGGCTGACCAATGGCACCGGTAGCCCCTGTGACAAAGGCTATCGGCGCCATGATGAAACCGGCACCGAGGGTGTGAGCGTGCAGGGGATGGTTCCCGGACTCCCCGCTGGACCACCAGGGAGTTTTGGTAAGTCTTGGGGGGGTCAGGAGGGTGGGGGGTTGTATTAATTTTAATTTTAGCTGGGACACGAATAGAAATCGCCGTATTAATGCATTGGGGCGCCATATGGCTGAATGCAACGTAGCTGCTCCCCGACGAATCTGAATCACGAATGCAACGTATGGCATCCCTCTGCACATCCCTAACGCACAATATGTATGCACAATAGCAAGGAGCCAAATTGGCCTTGAGCATTTCTCTTGTGCAGGTAGATTGTGCATCCAGCATTTATTTTTTTCATCAATTCATTACATTATACCTTTATACTTAAACACCGCAAGCAGTAGATCTAAGGATCGCAATGATACTAAGTAGGAGGAACCAGAGAGGACAGTATTTTTTTAATTTCTCCTGAGTCCTTGATTCGTGGATTGACTTAATGCCAGCTTTGGGGCTGGAGTAAAATTTGCCGCATTGAAAAGTATGCATTGGGAGCCCAGCAATTTTCTGCATCAGGGGGTAATAGCTAATAGCCTCATTTACATGGAATTTACATGTGATGAGTGCTATCATCTACTCGATGTTTCAGCACGCATTTTGGACACACTAATCTCCTTATTGTATCGGGTGCTAGTCTAGCACGGCCAACCATGTGTAAACCTGTGTGCTGGGCTGAGCGCACTTTATTGCATTGGCCCTTATGTGTGCAAGTGTAAACCCCTCCCCAACTTGCCCCCAGGAATGTCTCCTCACAGTGCAGATAAAGTTATGCATGTAGTGGCACTGCGCACACATGCCAAATTGCTTGCACGTAGGGAGGGCAATTCTGTAAAAGCCCATTTCCACAGCTAAAACACTAATGGCTTTGAAATGCACTCTTCCTGTGAGCATGTTAAGACCTTATTGCATAGCACACTATTGTTAGCCCGTACAAAACCCCCATAACATGCATGCTAAGCTTGTTTGCATAGACTCCATAGTGTTGGGTGTGTGGCTTCTGATTGGAGCGCTGCCTCTATCAATCAATCAATCAAGTAGTCAGTCAACAGCTATCAAATAAAAAATTGAAACTAAATGATATTATAGCAGAGACATCTGCCTCACAATGAACTAAAAAAACAGAGAAAAATCATCATAGGTTAAATGTTACCTTTAAGGCTTCACCTTAGGGAGGGCCATTTTAAAAAGTAATTTCCACAGAAATGAGGTTTTAGAAAATTGCCTTCCCTGAATGTGGGTAAACCTATGTGCATAGTGCCACTGTACGCATAACGTTACCCGCCGTGGGGGGAGGCTTTTCCAGGAGCAGGGTCAGGAATGGGATTTGTAACTATGAGCATCCCTTTGAATTTTTCAAAAGTATGTATGTAATTTTTCTCACAAAAGCTACCCAAGCAAATTTACAGGTGCAAATGTGTACGCATAGTTTTTCTGGCATAAATTTAATAGGGAAATTACAAATGTACATTCCCTCTGAAAAGCTTTACAGAGTTCATGGTTATAAAGCCCCTGCATCAATATGAGCTGCTGTAAAACTACCCCTATAATGGGCTATTGTAAATTAATCAATCAGTTACCAACTAAATATATTAAAAATAATACATTTTCTTATGGACACAAATTTCACTTGTATATCCATGGATACTCAGGTTATGTGTAAGGGAATTTCTTGAGCTGTTCTCATAAGAAACCAGTGAGTATAGGAAATGGTAAGGAGACCTGAAGGATAAAGATGAAGGAACTGGAGAAATCATTTCTAGCCACTTGTGTTTGTTGACTGTGTAATACAGGCCACTAATAATCTGACAGTTTCCCTGAGAAATCTAGTCAACACCTTAAAATGACTTCAGACAAACTGATTGGTTAAGCAGAATAGTGCGTGCTCTGTACATTTTAATACTAGATTCAAATGTACTAATTCCTCTACATGTTCATTCACAGTTCTACTAATTCTGTTCAACTAAACCTGCTTGCATGAATGCAGTCTCAATCTCTGTTTTAAGAACATAAGAACTTAAGATATGCCATGCTGGGTCAGACCAAGGCTCCATCGAGCCCAGTATTCTGTGTCCAACAGTAGCCAACCAAGTCACAAGTGCCTGGCAGATCACGTAGATCCATTTCTCGTTGCTTACAGCTAGGGATAAGACGTGGCTTTCTCAAATCTACATGGCTAATAATGTAACATTATGTCATGTTAATATACCCAACTTTATTAAACTCAAAAGGATTGCCCAAAGTGGCTTACAACAGGTTTAAAATACAATTCATAAAATACAATGAAACATTACAAAATATAATCAAATGCAATATAATTAAAATACAATATATAATCCTTATTTCCCACTTCCTCTATCACAAGCCTGCATACTTGGCAGCTGCTAATTTTCAAAGGGAAACCATGTTGTTTCCCATTGAAAGTAGGCTGGAAAGTGTATGGCTAAAATGACACAGGCTGTTCCCAATTGATTTCTATCTTATCTGTAATTGAGTTGTATTCCTTTGCATAATATAACTACAGCAATGAATGTTCACTATTATTTTGGTTTCATATACATTACTCAATACAATCATATTAGAGGGTTTCCAAGAGAGTCTAGAAAAGTAAAGAACTATTCCCCATTTATAATTGTTCCAGCTGTTATGAAATCAAATCCAGAGTTGTTGCTTGTATTCAGTGGGAATATCATGTAGTAAAAAAAACGAAAGCTGAGACAAAATTAATATGACATGTTCTACGAAGAAAGCTTACATACAACATTAAAGACAGAGGAACTTGTCAGAGTTTACATTTCTAGAATGAGGTTGTTCAGCAGATCAATAACCCATTATTTAATAAATTCTGATTCTGTAGAACACAGAATCCTCCACGGACACCATATGCAATTTCTGTTTAAAGGTTCAATATGTGCCTTGTATAAATGATGCCCTACTTACTGAACTGAGGAGACCAAATAAAGTATTACCTTTCAACTTGGAGCCTTAGAGATCTTGTGATCAGACCAGATTCATTTATCATATGCACACGTAAAACCACCCACAGTTATTTCAGATTTCAGCTTTTCTGATTATTCCACTTGCCGGTCAAATCTCTACAAAACACAAAGAACACTTACATGTTTCTGAGATCATATTAATTTATGTAATGTGAGTTGGGGTGGGGTACAATAACTGAATGCTATAGCAGACACTCCTGTAAAATAGGGGGCTCACAGCACAAGAACTGTGTGCATGAAGAGGCTTTTGTGGGCTGGAGAGGCTGGGCCCACTTAAGAGACAGGATGACCTGGGGGAGATAGGGCGAGGAGCCACTAGAAAGTGATGTATTTTACTGCAGTAGCTATACGTGGGAAGCTCTCCAACAACATCATGATTGTATGTTATGACGAGCAATGTTTCAAGGACACTGTTGCGACCGTCGCTGCCCGACGCCTCCACTCTGCCCACCTTACCTCTTTTGCGACTCCCTCTTTGGTTGATGGAAGATTGGCTGCCGCGGCGTCATCTTGCCGTTCTCCTCCGGCGTCCCCGGACCGGCTAGACGCTGCCTTCCACCATGTTCTCCTGAAGCCTAAGGGCGCGCGTGTGGCGCAGCCCTGACTCAAGTACGAGCTGTGGTGCGAACCTCAGGGGCATCCCCCTAAGATGACGTCATCAAGCCCGGATATTTAAGGTCTGATTTGCTCTCCGCTTATCTTGCTACTCTGCCTCCTCGGACTTTACCAGGGGTACCCGCTCCTCGGGGCCTCGCTCTCTCTCTTGCTTTTCAGGTCGCAGTCTGGAACCGGTACTCGCTCCTCGAGGGCCCACGTTCCCGGACCTGCTACCGAATACTACTTCTGCCAGGAAGTCACTGCTGCCTACAACACCAGTGAGTTACCATCTCTCTCTCAGAGCTTTCCCTGGAACCAGGTACTCGCTCCTCGAGGGCCTACTTCATTCCAGTCTCTGGGCTGCTTCAAGAGACTATTGTGTGAGTGTTACCATCAAGGTTCTGTTCCTGAACTCTGCATACTCTGCCTACTCACTATATTCAGTTTCTCTACAGCTCAGCCATCCTGGGATCGCTGTTCCAGTGCCTGAGGTACTACAGCCCAGCCGGGCTCTTCCAGCTCACTACTGCCACCTCTGGTGGTTCAATATACAGTTTAATAAAAGATCTAGTGTGTGTCTGTCTCCCAACTCTGAGCCTGACCGGTGGCTCCTCTCGGGATCTTCCCCCGTGGGCATGGTCATCTGCCACCGGCCCAAGGATCCACCCACAATTATCACAAATAAGAACAGACACATGCTTTTATTATACAGGAGAGAGCAGACATCTCAGTTTAAAATATTTACAAATGTTAAATTTAAGTACATAACAAAATATGGAAGAGCCTAATGAATAGCTCTTGTTCTCTGAAATAATATACTGTACAAAATTAAATATTTGTTATAACAATATTGTTATAGTTTGACACTACCAATTTTATCATCAGTACCAATTTATAATATGTATTATACTAGACTGCATTATGTATCCTAGTACTAATTATTGTTTTCTATAAGATGTCTGGAAGTTTACCCCTGCTCCATTGGGCTTCTATCTTAATCAGAACTGGCCTCTACTGGGGAAGTGGTGCCTTCTTTACAAATACTTGGGATAAGGGTTCCAGGGCAAATTAGGTGGTCGCCTAGAGCACCAAAATTGTGGAGGCAGTAAAATCCTTCCAGCACAAGGCCCAGAGGCTTGCAGTGTCAAAGCCAATACCAAAGAATGGAGCACTGTGCCGGAGCCACTGCTACCAAAGCAGGGAGTGATGTGCTGGAGCAGCCATCAGTAGGTTATTTGGGTGAGGGTAGTGCATGACTGAAGGTTTGCTTAAGGCATCAAATACTCTTGCATTGGACGGGTGGGGGGAGGGGGGAGGGGGGAGGTGTTTCTGGATGTTTTATTGTGTACCAATTGTGTGGTAGATTTGGTAAATATGGGAAGTTTGGTTACATTGTGCTGTGAGTAGAGTGAGATAGAAAAATTATTACTGCTTCACTTGAATAAAAGTATACACATGGGTTAATTTAAAAGTTGCTGCCTGAAAATGTAAAATCAAAGCAAAACAAGGCTTCAGGCAGAGGTACCCAAAGCTCCCTGAGGGACTCCAACACAGTCAAGTTTTTAGGATATTCCCAATGAATATGTATGAGATAAAATTTGCATGCATATTGAGTGTGGATATCAGGGATGAGCATTCAAGAAAAATGAAATAGAAAATGAATCAAAATTTCCTATTTTGTATCAGGTTGTTTTCAAAATGGATCGTTGTGAATTCTGATGAAATTTAATTGGATTCTCATTTTGTTTTGAAAATCGATTAAAAAAAAAAAGTCGCCGGTCAGGCCTAGACCTGAAGCTGGGGCCTCGCCTAGCTAATATGCTGATACCCAAATCAGGGGCCCCGGCCTACACCCAAGGGTGACTGCAGAGCCTAGGTCTGGTCCCAAGGCCTGGCCTTCCCTAGGCATAGACCGTGGTCCGATAAAGGGACCATGGTCTATGCCTCACTGTGATGCTGAGATTTCGGCCTAAGCCCTGGCCTGATGCCGGAGCTTTGGCCGAGACCCAAGTAAAAAGCCAGGCCCCAAAAATATTTTTACTTGCCTGATCTTATGTCCCCTAAGTGGAGGATGGGGAGAATCCTGGCTTTGGCATTTTTTTGGGAGGGAAGGATGAATGGTAGGGACAAAAGCCTCAGGACGCCCTGTTTGTTTTTTGTTGTTTTTATTTTAATGTTTATTTTGATTTTTTTTTTAACTAAATAACAAAATAAACATTAAACAAAATGAAATTTGTGAGGAACTCCCCCAAAAAACAAATGAAAAACAAAACACAATTTTTACTTTTTCCTACCCCTAGTGGATATCTTGAAAACCCGACTGGCTGGGGGTCCTCCAGGACAGGTTTTGGAACCACTGGCTTAGTGAAATAGATCGTAATATAAATAAAGTAATTATCACAGAGTTAAGAGACAAACACACATAAGGCAACTGTACTACAGGCATCATCAATGGGTTAACACATTAATATGCCTTAATAGGATAACAATGTCAAAAACAGACACCTGATCTGACTTATTGTGACATCAGGTGTCACAATAAGTCACATATATATGTTGCACCTTATTGTAAAGTCTGTCTAAAAGTCTGTCACACTTTATTTAGCACACACATCTGTTGGCCAACACATTCAAAAGGAGTGTGTGGCAGTGCATTTGGGGCCAGATTTTCAAAGGGGTACGTGCGTACCCCCCGAAAACCTGCCCGAAGTTCCCCCTGCGCGCGCCTAGCCTATGTTGAGTAGGCTCAGTGGCACGCGTAAGCCCCGGGACGCGCATAGGTCCAGGGGCTTTCCTTGGGGGGGTCGGGGGCGTGTCGCGGTGGCGTGCCATTTGTGGGCGGGGACGTGGGCGTGGTTCCACCCTGGGTGCATTTCGGGGGCATGGCCGAGGCCTCCGAAAAGGCTCCTGGGCCTGGGAATTGTGCGCCGGCGGCCGGCCCAGCACGCACAAGTTACGCCTGCCTCCGGCAGGAGTAACTTGTGCAACAAAGGTGGGGTGGTTTAGGTAGGGCTGGGGGGGTGGGTTAGGTAGGGGAAGGGAGGGGAAGGTGCGGGGGGGTGGAAGGAAAGTTCCCTCAGAGGCCGTTCCGATTTCAGAGCGGCCTCGGAGGAAACAGAGGCAGGCTGCGCGGCTCGGCGCGCACAGGCTGCTGATTTTGCACAGCTTTCGCGTGCTGATCCCGAATTTTAACAGATACGCGCGGCTATGCGCGTATCTATTAAAATCCCGCGTACTCTTGTTTGCGCCTGGTGCGCGTACAAAAGTACGCGTGTGCACAAATTTGTAAAATCTACCCCTTGGTGTCTTGTCTTAGGTGCTTTTCTGTTTATTCACTATTGTCCTGTTTTCCCAGTGACCTGCTTCCGCAGCAGCTTGTCTGTTTCTGTTACTAATGCTGTGTGTATGCTTTACTTTGCATTGTTTCTGTGTATACTATTATACTGCCAACTGGTGTTTGGCCTGTACATTCACAACTTCTGTTATATTCAGTACAGCTGGCTCTATAGGGTTAATTGTGACTGAAAGCAGGAGTGTCTGGGGTTTTTTCTTGCCTTGTGGCTCTTTCTCATTCTCTGGTCAGTACTGATCAGACCTATGGGGCAGATTTTAAAACCTGCGCGCGGGCGCAGATTTGTTCGCGCAACCCGGCGCAAACAAATCTACGCCAGATTTTATAACATGCGCACGCAGCCATGGACGGAGATGGCAAGCTGGGGTTCATGGGCCCCAATGCTTTGAAGCGCTGGTTCAGGCCCTCCACCGCTGAGACAAGGGCATCAAGGGTCTTTTTCTGGTCCATCATACGTTGGGCCATTCCAGGGATGGTCTGGCGGGCAGACGCCTCCACTGGGTTCATGGACTTGGCAATCTGTTATGATCAGGATAGTGAACCCTTGGACCAACGGGAGGTTGAATCACCTTAGGAGAAGGCTCCTTAGGTTCCCCCATCGGGTGGCGAGGCGGAACAGAAGATGGGACTGGCTGACCCTCGGCACTGAAGACTGAGCCGGTCGTTGAGAGAGCGAAGGGTCATGACGTCGGAGCAGAGCCCACTGGATCTTCGCCACTGGAAGCCCACGGTTCCCCCGGGAGGAGCCCATAGGAACCCGGGTTGCTGGGACTTAGGTGGGCCCTTTGAGACGATGGTCCAGAAGAAGTCCGAGGTCGAGTACCAGAGGATCGTTGTTACCAGTCCGAAGTCACACGCCAAGGGATCACCACTTGCCAGTCCGAAGTCACACACCGAGGAATCACCGCTTGCCAGTCTGAAGTCACACACCGAGGAATCACCAAGAAGACGCAGGAACCAGGAATCAGGAACTTGAGGAACCGAAGGACTCACCGAAGCAAGCAGACTTGAACAACGATGTTGCCAAGTCAAGGAGTGAGCAGAGGAAGTCTCCTTATATACTTCCCCTGGTCTGGTCCATTGGAAACAGGTGCAGGCAATTAAAGGGATGAGGTCCCTTTAAATCAGTCAAGGAGGTGCACCCTCGTACCTAAGGGCAGGGCGGCCATCTTGGATCCTCGGGAGCCCTGCCGACCGGCCCAACGCCGCGAGGGGAGGCCCGGGGCGTCTCCCCCGCCGGCCATTGGCGCAGAAGGGTGCAGCAGGGTGTGGGGATGCCCGGGCTGGGTTCCTTGGCACTACCGCGGCTCAGGTAGGGGGTCGTGGCCATGGGCGGCCGCGGCACACAACAAGTTTCACCCCAATCCAGAAAGGAGTTTACATAATAGTATTGGGACTCCTGTATGCATCCTCATAGTATCAGATTAAATTACCTACCTGGAAAGTTACTTTACCTGGAAAGTTCAATTTTCTAAAAATGAATTGAACCATTTCAGGACTTTTCCAGAGATACCGATTTCTGCAAGTCTGTGTGAAAGTATTAAATGATTTATAATGTCAAATGCTGCTTACAAATCGAACAATATTAATAAGTATGACGGTCCCAAATCAAATCGGAGTATTGTATCAGTCATTGTTTAGAAAAGAGTTTCAGTATTGTAATTTTTCCTAAAGCTGAATTGGTTTGAGTACAAGATGTTATTTTCTTCTATAAATTCAGATAGTTGCATGTCTACTAATTTCTCTATTATCTTCGTGATAAATGGTAGAGTAGAGATCAGTCTGAAATTATTTAAATTGTTTTTGTCTGTACAATTTGTTTTTAGAATACGTTTTCTAGAAGCATATTACAGTGCAGGAGAAAGTTCATCTTCAGATAGTGAAATGACTGCAAGGATACCTGACACATGCCCTTCACACGGCCAGAGTGCACCTGATCAGCCTTGCCCTACCTTAGTATTCAAAACTGACATGCCAGATAATGAACAAAAACATATAAATTCCAAGCATACCCCACAAGTATTTCGCCATTCTTATGCTGAAACCACAAGCATGTCAGATCTTGCTAAACACATGATTTGTCGTGAGCTTGTCAATACAGGGCTCACCAAGTTTGATGACCACCTGGAAAAGTATAGAGCATAGAAATCTCTATTCAAAGGCATCATCTCAAAACTTTACCAGGAAATTAACCTCCTGGTAAAATGGTCGGTGAATAACTAAAGTCAGAGCACATTAATAATCTCTCAATGGGCCTCTCTGTAATGTGGCAAAGACTCGAGCACTGCTATGGTAGCCCAGAAGAAATTGAGGACTGAGAACTTTCTAAAAATCTCAAAGATAATCACAAACTGCAAGAGATTGGAGATTTGCTACTGGAACACGAGGCAGCTAAAGCTGACCCATCTCTTCCAGGCCTCAGGTATTTGGGTACCATCTATGGAGTAAAGCCAGTCTTGAAGAAAATGATATATAGCCTGCAGGAAAAATGGGTTTCCCAAGGTTCAAAATAGAAAATAATATTGTTTTTCCACCTTTCATGTTTTTTTCCAGGTTCATCCAGGACTTAGCAGTATTGAGAAATGATCCAAGTTTTATGCTTGAAGCATCAGATGTAACCAGCCCAAGCCACCTCTGAGATAAACAGCCAACTAAAAGGTATGGTAATATAAAAAACAAAATCCTGTAGCTGTGCACAAAACAGAAATTTCAACTATGGCATCTACACTTTCTACTGCCACAAACAGAAATGTAGAAGATTCAGACAATGTCGTCTGCACAAGAAATCTCACCCTCTAAGGAAGTACCGTGGCTTCAACGAAAAGCCACTGGATGAATGTAAAAACTAGTTCAAGGAATTAGGAATCTGCTTCAGATGCTATTCTTCCACAAATCATTCTCTATTTATTTATTTTTAATATTTCTGTTACACCTATAATGGTCCATGCTAAGCAGATTACAAGTACATAGTTAAAATACAATAAAGAATAAAACAACAGTGAAGACCATTAAGTGTACAGAGTGTGACAGTGACAAACATGTTACTCACCTGCACCCAGATACTGCAAAAATCAACTTCCCCAAAGCTTCTCCCCTTTCTCAAAGGACGGCCGGGAGGGAGATGAAGAAAAGTCAGCATTGCCAGAAATCATTCCTGAAGTCATTCCCAAATGCACTAAACTTTGTGGAAAAGGACATAGTGGCATATACAGTTTGAAAATATGCTTTGGTCAGAGCCGGTGCAAGCGTATTAAGTGCCCTAGGCGAACATTCTGCCTTGTTCCTGCCCCCCTCCTTCCTCCTCCCCCCCCCACCCCAGTCCAGGCCCCAGCTCTGGTCCTGACCTCATTCACTCAGACAGGCCTCCTCTCTTACACACACTTAGGTTCCTTGTCTCATTCACATACACACCCTTACACAGGTTCCTTCCCTTTCTCTCACTAACACCATTGCTCTCTCATACGTACACAATCCCTCTCATTCACACACACACACAGGGGTGTCACTCTTGGCCCGCCGAGACTCTACTTCTCTCGGCCACGAGCAGGATGGGCTTCGCTCACAGCCCCACATGGCTGCTCTTTGCCACCCTCTAATGGCTGGCTCCTTAGGCATCTGCCTAGCTTGCTCTTTGGGACACGCTGGCCCTGGCCATGGTAAGATTAAGCCTAAGGGACAACCTGAAAGATTAGCACATATGTATGCAATCATGGATGATCAAAGTAATAGATCACTGACCAGGCTAGAGTTCTTTGGCTGCTTTAACATATAGGAAGATAATTCACCCTGCACATTGAAAGCATGTACAAGGACAATAGATATTTCTAGGAGGAGGGCAAACGGTTACATGATAAAAGCTATAAATGGAGGCACTGAGTTACCTCTCCCTAATCTTATAAAATGCAATCAATTACAAGACAACAGAAATGAAATTCCTATGCCAGAAATTGCAAGGTATCAGCCCCACCTGAAAGCCATGGCCATTGACCAATTTTATCCCACCTTTAGATCAAAATGCAAAGATCCTACTTCTAATTGGTAGGGTATGCTGAGACTTCATAGGGTTCATCAGCAACACAATGGTCCTCACAACATTCCTTATGCCCAAAGACTGGACTTTGGTTGGGTAATAGTAGGTGATGTTTGCATTGACAGAATATACAAGCCGGATAGTGCTAATGTTTTCAATATCAGTGTGCTAGAAAATGGACATATATCTTTTGGCGCACCATGTCCTATTTATTTCTTCATTTAAACAATACCTGGTTACAAAGAACAATCAGGTTATGCTGCACAAACCTACTTGAATACTTTCACAATAGAACTATAATAAGGATCTTGGAAGCATAGTGTTCCATACTACAAGAGATAATAATAAACCTGCACTTTAAATGGAAGACAAAGAATTCCTGAAGAGAATGAATATGAATTTTTCAAAGATGAGTAAATCAGCTAGATGACACCTCTTCCATTCTGCACACCCAGGCCTTGGCTTCCCAATAACAGAGAGCAGACCCTATCTAGGCTTGCTTCCTTCCATTGGAGTCCAGAGAGAAAATCAGAGCAAAGGATAATTTTGTGGCCTTCATAAAAATATATTTGACAATGGTCATTAAGAGACGGCTCCACCACTGAAAAAGAAGAATAGTGTTGGTCTTTTTTTTACTTTTGGTGTATTCCATCCTCAGAAACCTGGTCAAATCAGGGATCTATTTGATTCAAGTGCTGAGTTTCAAGGAGTTTCTCTGAATGATGTACTTCCTATTGGACCATGCTTAACAAACAGCCTTTTAGGAGTCTTTATCTGCTTCAGAAAAGAGCCTGTTGCTTTAAACTGCCAACATCCAACAAATGTTCTACTATTTTATGATCCAAGAAGATAATAGGAATTACTTAAGATTCCTGTGATACCATGACCATAACATCAGCAATGTCATCATCAACTACCTTATGAGAGTGCATATCTTTTAAATCCATCACCAGCTGTGGTTACATATGTACTCTGAGGAACACCCCAAGAAGAAGAAATGAAGTGTGGTATGAATGCCAGAGAGTGTGTGGAAAGGGACTTTTTTATGGACAATTGACTCAAGTCTACACCTACAGAAGAAGAGGCCATTGTCCTAGTAAAAACACAGCAAATGTTAACCATCACTAACCTGAGACTGCATAAAATAGCTTCCAATAGTGCAAAGGTAATGGAGTCATACTCTTCAAAAGATCATGCAAAGGATCTAAAGGACCTAGACTTAAGTATTGATACACCACCAATTCACCAATTCAGTGCAGCCTTGGTCTCAGCTGGGAACTTAAGAAAGACACATTCATCTTTCAGGTTTCAATCCAGAAAAAAAACATATACCAGATGTGGGATCCTATCAACGATGAACAGCCCATAAGATCCACTTGGATTTGTAACCCCAGTCACTATACAAAGGAAATCTATGCTAAGAGAGCTTTCAACAGATACACGAGAATGGGACACTCCATTACCCCTAAGCAAAAAAGGGGAATAGAAGGTATGGAGAGTCTCCCTACAAGCTCTTGATCAGTTCCAGATTCCATTTACATATACCTTTGTTTCCTTCACTAAAACAAAATATAGGGAAATCAGTCTTTTCAGATGCCTTGGTGAAAGCCATAGCTGCAGTGACCTACTTGAAGATATTGGACATCCCATGTGCGATTTATCCATGATAAATCTAAATTAGCTCCACAGATTAACCACACCAGTCATTTCACACAACTGAAGAAATACCAGTAGTTTTTCTTATGTCGTTCTGTGTTATTTCTAAAATTAAGTACCATAAAAAATTTTTTCCATTTGTTTCATTTTAGTTCATGCTGTATTCTAAATAGCATACCCTAAAAACATGAAAAGCACACAAATGGAAAAATATTAAAACGCCATAAAAAATACAATGTGAAATGAAAATATGTTACTTGTACACCTCCTATAAAACACTGAAGGTGGGGATAAGATGATTGAGAAGATTTATTTCTTAGAGGATTACCAACATTTAGTTTATTTAAAAAAAAAAAAAAAAAAAAATTACGGTAATCCACACACTTCCACAGCTTGTGGCAGCATACAAAATCAACATCCTAGTATCCATACTGGTCCTGGAGAAAATTACATTTTGTGCAGGCTATAAGATCCTTTATTTGACCAGCATAAGATTTATCAAAAGATGAGGTTATAAGTGATCTTTTGGGGTCATATAGGTGCCTTTCTCAGAAATAAAGGGAAACATAGAAGGAATAACAGTTTTGTAAGTATGAAAGAAGACAAACTGCACTGGTGAATTATAGTTGGGGGAGAAAGAAATATTTACTAAAAGGCTGCCTCCCCCTATATTCCTCTGAGACACACTTCTGTCATGCTTGTATGCTACTGATTCGTATCTGATCCCTCTCTGGTTGAGTCAATATAAAATAGAGACAGATCTGTCTAGGAGTGATTTGAAAGCTGTCTTAAATTATGTGAGTTAAAAGGCAGACTAAGGCCAACCACATTCCAACTCAGGGTGAATTTATTAGACTTTCTGGCATTTTGATAAGTAATGCCGAGGTTAAATCCTCCATTGCATATGCTGAGGTTAAATTCTCTATTGCCTGGCAATTTATAATCCTTTGAAGACTAGACTTTGGTGACAGAAATAAGTAAAGCCATGAGAAAAAATGTCTCTATGGATGCTTGAACCTGTAAAATTGTGGTTTCTGGGATAGAAAATACAGTGTGTTTTAAAAGGTTTATAATTTATATACCCAAGTGTATATACTTCAGACCCATAGATGCACTATGCTCAGGAGATTAATATGAGGCAACATAGTGGCAGTTTCTTTAAAAATATGAATGAATGATGAAAGAATTGTAATAGAATTGATACTAATTTCAATTGTTCTTAGTTACTGGACTTTTAATTGTATAATATGCATGAGATCTTTTGACTATATATTGTTTTTAAATGTTGAGTAACAATTTAGCTGCCACAGCCCCTAAAGAAACACACAGGGGGTCACGTGAGGTGATGTGCTAGGGAAGACGCGTTCTCCCGCAGCTCCGGGTGCCACGGCCGGAAAATTGCCGATTCCGATCCCAAATCCAGACGGAAATACGTGGGCTAACAAGTAAAAGTGTTGGCGAATGTCGATTGTCAATTTTATGCACAAATCACCGCAACCTATGGCCTCCAGAAGCTGCAAAAAAGACAAAGAAAAAGAGAAGGGAAAAACCGCGGACCCCAAGATGGCGACTGGCGCGAGCGATGCAGGCCCGCCTCCACCTGCCCCCTTAACAGTGGAAATCCTGCAGGCCACGCTGGAGACAACGCTGGATATTAAGCTAGCGGGGATCCAACAACAACTAGCGGAGGTAAAAGCGACGATTTCTGACTTTGGCCCGAGGATGGACACGTTAGAAAATAGAGTCGTGGGGGTGGAGGAAGGGCTCAGTGAGCAAAGCACGAAAGCCTCTGCTACGGAGAAAGTGCTGCAGGCCTGTCAGCAAAAATTAGATGATCTCGAAAATCGCCTACGGAGAGACAATTTAAGATTTCTTGGATTACCTGAACAAGTTGATGATCAGGGTCTCGTGGCGTTTTTGGAAGAATGGCTCCCGGAAGCTGTAGGTCTTAAAGATCTCCGGGGCGTGCTTAAAGTTGAAAGGGCGCACAGACTGGGGAACAAACGTCCGACAGATCCTAGACCCAGAGTAGCGATTGCAAAGATTTTGAATTCAGCCATAAAACAGCGAATATGGCTGGCTTACAGGAAGACCCAGGAGCTGACATATAAAGGACATAGAGTCCGGATCACCCAGGATTATTCGGCTCAAGTATCTCAACAGCGGAAACACTTCTCGCAGGTTTGCTCCAAATTGTTTGAACATAAAATACGCTTTACGCTACAATTCCCAGCCACGCTTCGGATCTGGCAAGATAATACTACTTATACGTTTCGCGATTCAGAGGAAGCTATGAAGTTTCTATTACCCAGACTGGGGGGTTCCTCATCGCCTCCACGTGATTTTTAGTCTCTGGCGTTTAAGACCTTGGCACAGTATCTCATGAGCAAGGGTACAGCTGGCCTTACCAGAGTGGGTTTCAGCTTGGAACAGGAGAATGGCTGGACAGCTGGGATTTTGACTTTCATTTTGACTTTCATATTGGTTCCCTGTAGGGACTCGTCCGTGGGAGAAGACCTCATCGGACACCCACGTTACCTAGTTCCTGTTGAGTTCGGTCAGAGGATCGGGCTGTTTCGATAGCTCTTTTGGCCGTGGCACCCGGACACCTTATACGGTCCCCCTGATACGGAACCACATCTGGGGATGTGGGGCCGATCATATTTCTTGCCTCAGGGCACTGGGGACTCTTTGGGGGGGAGGGGGGGATATGGGTAAGGGGTGGGAGGGAGAGGTATAGGGTTATGTTGGGTTATTTCTGGTTCAGACTACTTTGGGGGGTATGGGGTTGGGTGGCGGTTTCGGGGTGGATGACTGGTGGTATGTGTGGACGAATGCTTGGGGTGGTTTCAAAAGTAGAGGTCTTGAGGTTTTCCCACGCAGATAGGGGCGGATTATGTAGGGCGGAGGCAGCTGGGACCTCTGACCCTAGCCATTTGCTTGGAAACGTTTCCTTTATTGTTCCTATTTGGTTAACACAATGGTTCGCCTGATTTCCTGGAATGTACATGGGCTCGGCTCACCTATTAAGAGAAAAAAAGTTTTATCTCACCTCAAAAAATTACAGGGAGACATTGTTTGTATTCAGGAAACTCACTTAACCGCCAAAGAGTCTTTGAAACTTCAGAGAGATTGGGTAAAGACGTGTTTTTATGCAGAGGCCCAACATAAAAAGGCGGGGGTGGCGATACTCATCAATAAATCCACAGATTTTGTATTGTCCCATTCTATTTCGGACCCTGAGGGTAGATATGTGCTTGTAATTGGTCAATGGCAGGGCCAACGGGTTACTATTTGCTAGGGATGTGAATCGTTTTTCAACGATTAAAATTATCATCCGATAATGTTTATATCGTCTTAAATCGTTATAGAACACGATACAATAGAAATTCTAACGATTTATCGTTAAAAATCGTTAAATCGTGTTAGTGCGCACTAACTCGAGTTAGTGCGCACTAACTCCCCGTTAGTGCGCACTAACTCGATTTAGTGCGCACTAACTGAAAATGATACAAATAAACACTTTCCAGGTCACTGAAGGTCAGTTAGGAATGAATATGTGTTCCTATTGGCTGGCTGCCCTCTTATCTATTGATGTTACCAAGGTTACCACTGAGGTGATGGTTGGGGGGATGGGAAATGGAACTGGAAACTAACGAACACCAACAGAAAATGAAACAAAGTGTTCACACTTCCCAGGTCAGTAAAGGTCACTTAGGAATGAATATGTATGTATGTATTCCTATTGGCTGGCTGTGCTCTTATCTATTGATGTTACCAAGGCTAATACTGAGGTAATGGTTGGGGGGATGTGAAATGGAAACAGTTGGAAGCTTGACAAAAAAAGTAATGTAATGATCAGCACTCATGTGACTAGAACTTGTTTGTTTATTATTTTTGTTAGCAGGCACCTGAAATGCTAGTGCATGTTGAATTTGCCAATCACTGTGCATTTTAGAAAGGTGGTCCTGGCTGGAACTGTACACAGTTCAAATATATGTAATTGATTGTTGGTAAGTGTATTTTTTAAGTAGCCACACTGGCACAAGTATGTTTACTTTTCCTCCTACTTAACTCACTAGCTCAGCTTTGTAAGAAGGGCTTCTCTGCTTGTGTGTTGTTTTTGTTTGGTGTGAGGAGAGCAGAAACATCAGATCTTTATTCAATCTACTACAGTCATCTCTTACAGTGCCCTATCCCTATTAATACCAGGAGTGTTGTGATCTTCCTGCACACAGTGCCCTAACCCTGATACCAGTCTGAGACAGCTCCCTCCCTGCATTACTAGTGAGAGGCTGGCTTCACAGACAGGGGGGAGCTGCCTGACCCTCACTCCTGACTTCCCCCATGTCCCAGCTAGTGAATGGTGTGTGGGTGAGGGGGGGGGGAGGATGGTGAAGTCTGAGACAGCTCCCTCCCTGCATTACTAGTGAGAGGCTGGCTTCACAGACAGGGGGGAGCTGCCTGACCCTCACTCCTGACTTCCCCCATGTCCCAGCTAGTGAATGGTGTGTGGGTGAGGGGGGGGGGGAGGAAGGTGAAGTCTGAGACAGCTCCCTCCCTGCATTACTAGTGAGAGGCTGGCTTCACAGACAGGGGGGAGCTGCCTGACCCTCACTCCTGACTTCCCCCATGTCCCAGCTAGTGAATGGTGTGTGGGTGAGGGGGGGGGGGGGAGGATGGTGAAGTCTGAGACAGCTCCCTCCCTGCATTACTAGTGAGAGGCTGGCTTCACAGACAGGGGGGAGCTGCCTGACCCTCACTCCTCCGGGGTATTGTGATCTTCCTGCACACAGTGCCCTATCCCTGATACCAGGGGTGTTGTGATCTTCCTGCATGCAGTGCCCTATCCCTATTAATACCAGGAGTGTTGTGATCTTCCTGCATGCAGTGCCCTATCCCTATTAATACCAGGAGTGTTGTGATCTTCCTGCATGCAGTGCCCTATCCCTGATACCGGGATGTGTGCAAGAAGATCACAACACCCCCGGTATCAGGAATAGGGCACTGTGTGCAGGAAGATCACAACACCCCCAGTATCAGGAATAGGGCACTGTGTGCAGGAAGATCACAACACCCCTGGTATTAGGGATAGGGCACTGTGTGCAGGAAGATCACAACACTCCTGGTATTAATAGGGATAGGGCACTGTGTGCAGGAAGATCACAATACCCCTGGTATCAGGGTTAGGGCACAAGTTCTAGTCACATTGACTGATCACATTACTTGTTTTGTCAAGCTACCAACTGTTTCCATTTCCCATCCCCCATATACTGTCAGTAGGAAACTTGGTAACATGAATAAATAAGAGGGCAGCCAATAGGAATACATATTCATTCCTAAACTGACCTTAACTGACCTGAAAAGTGTCAAATTGTATCATTTTCAGTTAGTGCGCACTAACTCCCAGTTAGTGCGCACTAACTCCCGTTAGTGCGCACTAACTCGAGTTAGTGCGCACTAATCGGAAAAAACGATTTTTAACGATTTTTTAACTAAAAAATCGTGCCTAAGACGATTTTCTTGCCCTGCCACACGATTTCTATCGTTAAGACGATATGGAAAACGATTCACATCCCTACTATTTGCTGTATTTACGATCCTACAAAGAACCCACAGAGCTTTCTTAAATCCCTGAACGGTATGTTCTTGACCCACAGGGAGGGCTTGTTAATGACGGCAGGGGATTTCAACTGTGTGATGGATGGTACTCTGGATAGGTCACAATCCAGTGGGCGGCAGTTACCCAAACGAGGAGAAGGGGTAGAAAGGGTTTGTTCCCAATTGGGAGTCATTGATGTATGGAGGACGCTGCACCCATTAGATAGGGACTATACTTTCTTTTCCAACCCTCATGGCTCCTCCTCCCATATAGACTACATATTAATAGATGAGGCAGTTTTCCCGAAAGTGGTTAAAGCGGATATTGAATTGCCGGTTATCTCGGACCACTCACCAGTATCCTTACAATTAAATTTGGGTCCCAGGATTGCTGGACTAAATTCTTGGAAATTCCCTGTCTCTCTTAGACATGATAAAGATTTCCAAGGCTTTCTAGAGGACAAATGGTGGGACTATGCCCAGAACAATGCCCAACATGTTACCACACCACAGTTGTTCTGGGAGACGGGTAAGGCTGTTCTAAGGGGCGAGATCCTAGGCTATACGAGTGCTAGGTATAAAAGAATGAATGCAGATATTTTACGGTTAGAATCCCTTACAAAGCAGGCCAGGAGGGTTTGGCTTTCCAGTCCCTCAGAGGAAGGGAGAAAAGCCTATTTCAGTGTTCTCAACCAATTGAATACGTTGCTTCATGTGCGTGCGAGCAAGTCTCTACAGGTTGCCCAGCATAATTATTTTAGATATGGGAATAAAGCGGGCAGACCATTAGCGAACCTTATACGGGCGTCCCGCCCCAAATCTTTAATCTATACTATGAAAAACGTTCATGGACAGTCAGTTACTTCGGTTAAAGATATCGGAGAGATTTTTAGGGCCTTTTATTCCACTTTATATAAGGCAGATTTAACCCCCCCAGAATGCATTGAACAGGATTTCTTCTCCGATATCCAGTTACCTAAAGTCACCGCCCAACAAAAGGAATTTATAAACCGCCCACTCCAATCTTATGAAGTGCTTAGGGTGGTCACATCCATGGCTTCTGGGAAGGCACCTGGCCCGGACGGGTTTTCGTATGATTTCTATAAATTGCTTAAGACACACATTGCCGTTCCTTTGACGGAATTTTATAAGGATGGCCTGGTACGCGGATGTTTTTCCCAGGATTTTAATAAAGCAAATATTATAGTCCTTCCTAAACCAGGGAAAGATCCGCAAAAACCTGAATCGTATAGACCAATTTCTTTACTTAACAGCGATCTGAAGATCCTAGCTAAGGTCCTGGCCGACCGACTTGCTTTGATTATTCCTATGCTGATTTCAGAGCAGCAAGTGGGGTTTGTTCAACGGCGATCGGCCACTAGTCATATTATAAAGCTTATCTCTGCTTTACAAATTTGTCAGCAAACAAGCACGCCTTCGCTTGTAATCGGCTTCGACTCAGAGAAAGCGTTTGATCGGGTCTCCTGGTCCTACATGTTTTCTGTGCTGAACAGGTTTGGGTTAGAGGGGGATTTTGTACACTTTCTCCGGCTACTGTACGCATCTCCATTGTCCCAAATTATCGTGAATGGAGCCAGCTCAGACTATGTCCAAATACAACGCGGAGTCCGCCAGGGATGCCCCCTATCACCCCTTTTATACATACTTACTATTGACCCGCTTTTGAGGAAGATTGAGGCACACCCGCACATTCTGGGATTTGAAAGAGCACAGGGGCGGTTTAAAGTTGCAGCCTTTGCTGATGATGTTCTGGTCTTTTTGTCGCAACCTCACACTTCCCTACCCCTGTTATTAAATTTACAAGAACAATTTGGCTCTTTTGCTGGGCTTAAAATAAACAGGGATAAGTCAGAAGCCATGGATGTACTGGGCGATTTACATGACGCATGGGCAGGGCCATTCCCCCTTAGATGGGCTTCAGGAGAGCTTAAATACTTAGGGGTAAAAATACCTCGTGACCTGAGTGACATTTATCGGTCGAATATACAACCCCTCTTGCAGTACACTCACAATACACTTGGTCGCTGGAAGACTCTCCCCTTATCTCTGAAAGGGAGGGTGCATCTATACCAAATGGTGATTTTACCCAAATGGCTGTATGTTTTACAAATGGTACCTATCATACTCTCCTTACAAGACATTCACTCGCTTCATCAAGACCTTCGGATTTACCTATGGGGCGGAAGGAAAGCACGCATCTCCTTACATAGTCTACAGTTACATAAGCAGAAAGGGGGTTTGGGCTGCCCGGACTTAGTGAAATATAACCTGGCCTGCATGTTGCGGTTTTTACAGGACTGGTTATGGGAAACTTCGCATTATACACCGTACTCTTTGCTAAAGGCCTGGTATGGGCTTCCCACCCTTAACTCTTTAATACACATGAAGGATGCAGACGTCCCACCGCAGATTAAACACCATTTGTTGGTGATCAGCTGCAGGAAAGCCTGGGTGCAGCTTTGCAAACTCATTGGGCAACCTAGAGGGATTACTCCTTTGCTTACTTTGACTAATAATTCATACTTCATACCGGGTACACATGGCGTGGCCTTCCAACGTTGGCGGACAGCAGGTCTTACCTATATTTACCAACTGATCCACCCCATTAAGGGTCAGTTATATAGTTTTTCTGAGCTCCAACAGCAGTTCCAACTCCCAAATATAGATAACTTTGCATATTTACAGATTAGACATTTTATGCAATCAAATAGTTGCAATTGGACGCAGATCTCCACCACTGAAAAGCTGCGAAATGTTTTTACAACCAGACCTACCAAACGGCCTACTATTTCCCAATTTTATAAGGAGTTGAACGAGGGGCTTTCTGATGCCAGCTTGAAAAGATTATATGCCAGATGGGAACAATGGCCTACTTTTTCTCTGCCATATGTTACTTTTTTCAAATGTTTCTCACAGATTGCTTCCATTTCCATCACAGAAGACCTGAGAGAGACCCAATATAAATTTCTGTGGCAGGGCTTTGTTACACCCGTACAGGCCTTTAGGGCTAATATTTGTGAATCTCCTACATGCCAGAAGTGTGGTTTGTCCCTGGGAACATATTTCCATGTTTTTTGGGAATGTCCCCACATACAGAGTTACTGGGAGGAGGTGCGGAAATTTTGTGTATCCCTCTGGCAACGGCAGATACCTTTGGACCCATCTCTGTGGCTATTTGGGATCCCGCCAGACACATTACCACGGGGCCACCAGGTTACTTGGATGATGAGATTCGTGGCCAAGGCCGCAGTGGTAGGAAAGAAAGGAATTCTGACGTGTTGGTTAGATACTAAGGGTCCCTCGTGGGATCTATGGTTTAAGCTTATGTTCAGGCTGTGTACCCATGAACTTTATCTATACAAACAACAACAACTTTCCCAGAAAGTAGATGTTGAGAAATTATGGGAGCCTTTTTTACAGTATCTTCAACCTCGTCCTGCCAGGTGTTAGAGGATACCTGTTTTCTTTAGCTATAGACGGCTATCAGGTCACGGGTCACGGATCTGGGGATGTAGAACTTTAGAGAACTGCCCCCTGAGTGATCTACCTATTTTTCCTTAGGTTCACACACACAGGAAACAACAGGACAGTATTTTTTGTAACGCCACCCGCCTTGGCCCATGCCTTATATTATATTTGATTTTATATTATACTTTCCATAGGGGAGGGGAGGTGGGGGGGAAGGGGGAGGGGTTGGGCTAGGGAAAGGGGAGAAAATATGAAAAGTGGTATGTATTCAGGAACAGATGGTTTGGATACTGACCACTTCGGCAAGGTACATGCAATATACAGAGACGCATGAGTTGCCTTTTGTTTTCTGATGTTTTGTTTATTGGCACAGCCTGTGGAAAGGTATCTAAATGTATGTTCATAATTATATATGTTCATATCTGTTTTGTTCTTATTTTAATGTTTACTGTAAGCTTTGATGTATGAACGTTGGTTTGTTCTGTTTATGCCTGAATATAATAAATATAATTATAAAAAAAAAAAGAAACACACAGCTACACAAAATCTGGTTGTGGCAGGTAAGCCTGAGCCTATCCACAGAAATGTGGAGTTTAGCTGATTTATACTTTTTTTTGGATTTGGACTAAAGGTTTTATTATGCACTCTTCCTGTCTGTTTCAAATAGCATATATGCAAGTGGGTGAATCAGCCCTGGGAGACAGGGTTCATGGGCAAAATTAAATTAGAGTAGGGCTATGCAGCACCCAGTTTTTCATTTCATAGGAGTTTGATTTTGGTTTGTTTAATATTTTTTTCAGCTTAATTTGTCTGTAAAAGCGAAAAAACCCAAACAATAAAAATCAGGTCTCCTGTGGCCCTGGAAACCCCTTCCCACCCAGCAAAACCCCATACTCAGGCCAAGCTTGGCCTTCCCAGGCCCCTCTGACCCCTATGCCCAACCCCAAAATCTAATTCATTCTGTCTTGCAGGCTGTTATTTTAAGTAGACTATTACTGCAACTCAGTTTATATCGGGTTACCTACGTTCTCTCTGATACTGTTGTAAGTTATTCCGAATTTGTCAGCTCTTTTTTTTCTGCCTCTCAGAATCTCTGGTGTCCTCGTTCCTTTTTCTTTTCTGTTTTAGTTCTGTCCCTTCCTTCTTTATTTCTTTGCTCCAGCAGCAGATACTTTAATACTTTCTCTTCTTTTCCTATCCCCTTCTGCTTTTTTCCTAGACATCCTACCTGCTCTGCTTTTACCACTCTCCTCCACTTCTCATCTCTTTTCCTCTACATGCAAACTCCTTTTTGTTGTACAAACTGAATAAAGAGGCCACACAGTTCCCAGGGCTAACCACTTAATGTCCTGAACCTCTAATTCTTTCTGCCATCTCATAATTCTGGTCCAGGCGAGGTTATTGGAAAACCAGCCCTTCCAGCAAGGGTGTTTTGGCCTTCCTGTTTAGACTCAGTCAAGGTCACCAGAATTCCCAATCTAGCCACAAAATTTCTTCAGTTGGTAAGGCTTGAGGCCTACCAAGAACTCTACCTCCAGAAAACACATTCCTCAGTTCCATACACTCCAATTCCTCAGAAAGAACCACTTCATTGTGTATGTTCACCCCCATCTATATAGGGCAAGAGCCATCTCATAAAAGGGATGGTCCAAAGATAGGGGAGGATTAAAAAATGAAAAATCTCCACAAAGCTGTCAAAAGAGCAGGGCTGGAGCGACCCTTAGGAGGGACTAGACAGTTGCCTAGGGCGGTGACAGTGGGCGGGGTGTCACTGGGGTACATGAGGGTTCCATTTTAAAATGGAAAAGAAGAGGCGACAGCAGTCATGGTGAGAGAGAGAGAACTATAAGAGGGTGACCATAACTCTATCACTGTGAGAGGGCACATTCAACCCAGGGTGGGTTTTGGGAGGGGGCAGTGCCTAGGACACTACAGACCCTTGCACTGGCCGTGCAAAAGAGAAAAGTTTAATGAGGGTTGCGAAGCCACCATCACATACATTATCACCCTGGATTCCTGCCTAAACTTGGGTCCTCTCTTTCTCCATTTCCTGCTATCCATGGCCTTCACGCTCTCCTGTTTATCTTCTTTTTTCCCCTTCCCCCTTATTCCCATTTTCTCCAATTCAATTTTCTCTCCTCATCATTGATTTCTCCATTCTCTATTTTTCCTACACTCTTGCTCTCTCTTCTGGCTTTCCCCTCTCACTTCCCCCACATTCCTGTCACTTTCCTTGTGTACCCGCTCACTCTCACCCACACACAGGCTCTTGCTCTCTCCTCTCACTGCCCATCCCAGCACTCACTCTGCTCTCTCCCCTTACTGCATCCTTTCATTCATTATTGCTTTCTCTTCCCCCTCCTTTAACCTCTCACTTACAGATTAACGCTTTATATTGCCTTCCCCTCTCCCTCTTCTTACTGGGGGGGGGATCCCTGCAGGAAGTCAGTGCTTTCATGCCTCTAACTGTTGATTGGTTCATTGTCATAGCCACAACCAATCAGAGATGGGAGGCAGAGAATTAGCAGCAGAGCTTGTTTCAGCCTCCTGCCTCGGACTATGGCTTAGTGTCTGTCAGCTACACAGACAAGAAAGAGACAGTTTCGCTGAGAGAAAGGAAGGTGATTTCTAGGACCTGGTTGGTGGTTCCTCAATCACAGAAAATGGCCTCTACTGGCCCAGGGCTAGGAAGTGCTCAGGGCCGCCACTACACCACCAATGATTCTTGTAAAGGTATGAGGGGATCCAGGGAGTATTGATGGGAGTCTGGCAGCACCTCAAGATCACTAGGGTTTATTTTCTTGGCAAGGGGTGGAAGGGAGAACTCTAGACCCCAGGGATTATAGTTTCTGTTGGGGAAGGCCAAGAGGTGAGGGGGCAGCTACTGGGGGTGTAGAGGGTTATTAAATATGCTGAGGCGTTTTTTGAGGTGGAGGATTTATACTAAAGGGAGGGGTTTTGGAAGTGGTTGGGAATTCTCGTGTACCTTTAAGTATTTTTTTTACAACTTTTTGGGCCTGTGCCACCTCATTTGGCAGTGGGGGTATGGGTGTGGGTCTTACTAGACCCCCAGGAGGGATTTACTCACTTTGTGGAAGGGGGTATTTTTCCTTGGAGCCTTTTAAATTTTGCCGCTGTAGCATCGGGACCTGCATTAGCGTCCTGCTGTTTCTGAGGCAAAATATCTACTGTTCTTCGATTTCGCGATACAGTTAAGGGGCTGATTTTTTACTAATTCAGCCATATTATTTTATTTGCATAGGATTTTCTATGCATTAGCTGCTTTGCAAACATCAAGCAATTTTATTCATTCAAATGCATGAAAAGTAGCAAATTTCAAAGGAAATGGAGAAACTGATATTAAAAAACATAGGCTCCACTTATACAGATAAAATCGGCACTTAGTTGGATATAAACCATTTATCCGGCTCCAAGGCATTTTCAGCAGCCACAGCTTATCCAAAGGTCATACATGAATGGCCCCATTTAACTGTATTAAAAAAAGACATTTCTGGGTGTGTCATGGGCATGGCCAAAACATAGCTAAGCAAGTCAAATTTCTAGCTTCTCACAGGTGCCTAGTTCTGATGTCTATCCGTCCAAATTGAGAATAGCCAGTTAGACATCTGCATCAGTGGGACTCTGAAAATACACAAATAACTTTATCTGAATAGCATTTTAAACTGCTTTAGAAGCATTACTTCTGGTTGTAGGCTTGCAAAGACGTGATATACTTCCCATTTTGTGGCAGTAACGCCAGTGGCAGCAAAGAAGACAGGCTCAGCAGCAGACAAAAAGGTGATATCACATAGAAAGAGTGTACAGGTCCAGAATTAACTATGTTGACCTCTCAGAAGAGCAAGTATTCACTAGATATCATTATTAAGAAAGAAACTATTTTGGATATTTGTAGCTTGATGAAAGGGGGATCTAGAAAATGCCACCCAGAGAAGCCATGCTTTGCCAGTACACATTAAAATCACAACTGCCTTGGATTTTTTTAGCGAGTAGTAGTTTTCAAATCACTGTAGGCAACACTACTGGCATTTAACTCAGTTAGCCATTTCTCATTGCATGCATCAATTTATTAATGCTCTGTGCTGAAGAATTAATTGACTATAAATCCTTTCCACTTACAAGACAGTAGAGAGAAGAAACTATGAGGGGCTTCTTTGATATAGTGGATTTTCTGTCAGTGATTGGCATTATTGATTGCACACATGTGGCTTTAAGGCCCCCAATGGAGCATGAAAAGGTATATAGGAAGAGGAAAGGTTTTCATTCTGTGAATATGCAGATAGTTTGTAATGCCCTGGGCATATTCACAGATGTCCTAGCCAACTATACAGGATCCTGCCATGATGCTTTTATTCTCACACAGTCTGAACTGGCAGAGGATTTTGAAAGTGAAGAAATAACAAGAGCTGGGCTCCTAGGTAAGTCAGAGCTCACAAATTTACTTTCTTCCAAGCTTATAATATGACCTTTTAACAAACTGGGATGTGATCCAGGGAATAATGTAGAAAATCTAGGAACTTCTTCTATCTTGTGCACAACCAAGATGTAACCTTTTGCACTGTTTGGGTCAGGCATGTAATTACCTCTGATCTATGTAGGAATTTTCTGCTGTATTTATTCGTGTACCACATAATACAGACAGACATTCATGATACTGAAGGCCCTCCTTTCAGCTGCTGTGTTTTAGACCATTCTTGTCTCCATAAAGATCAGCAGCTGCACTCTACATCTCTTTTATTCTATTGCACAGTTGATAAAGGCTACCCACAAAACAACTTGGCTGTTCACCTCCCCCCCCCCCCCTTAAAAATCCCCAGACTCCTGGAGATGAAAGATAAGTAGAGAATATGGAGTCTCCACCAGATGTCCCTAGTTCCCAGCCCTTCGGTAGACAACTGCAGAGGGACATACCATTTTGATCTGCACCTCCCCCAGAGGTTGTCTGGAATTGGAAGTCCCTTAGGCACAACAGGGGGCTAGTCTAGGTGAGGTTAGGACAGATGTAGTTTGCTTTCAGAAGGGATGTATATCATGTGTGCTCTCTGAGTTATGCCCCAGTCTGACATAGGAGAAGAGAGGCACATGCCTTGCCAGCTTCTTTAATAGGGCTGCAAGAGAAAGGGGATATTAAGAAGTTTTTACAGTTTTCTGGTTTCTATATTTTGACCTGGTCCATTTCTGGCAGGCAGTAAACCCTGCTCAGGTTTGTCAGGAGGGGCTGTACATCTTTTCGACCAGCATAAGAGGAGGTTGAACCCTCAGCTATGAGAAGAGATCCTGATTTAAGTTTTGCAAGTTTTGTATTTTTCCACCTTTGGGAAAGGGAGATTTTATTCTGCCACATCCTTTTCCCAGAACTGGAGATTTTTAGTGACTGTTTCCAGTGTAGGCTTTTCCTCCTGGAAGGCCAGCATCTAACTGTTGAAGATGAACATCAAGGGAAGCAAACCCTCTGGAGACACCCAATGAAGTTTCCACCTCGAGTCACAGGACACTGCCAGGTAAAGTTTGGGATTCGACATGGACCTCAAGTACTGTGGGAAGGGATTCAGTGAAAGTTAGGATACCGTGGCCACCGTGGGACACTTATTTCCTGCCATGGAGGATAAGTCAGTCCCAAGCCCTGACCGGACGGGGCCTGAAAAGAACCAGAGGACCTTGCGAGACTGTTAGGTTGGGCTTCCAAATGGCAGATGAAATTTAACGTAGACAAGTGCAAAGTGATGCATATAGGGAAAAATAACCCTTGCTAAAGTTATACAATGTTAGGTTCTATCTTAGGAGTTACCACCCAGGAAAGAGATCTAGGCGTCATAGAATGCTAGGAATTATTAAGAAGGGAATGGCAGGGATAGCGTGCACACATGGACGCGTGCGTGTATTTTAAAAAAAAAAAATCTACCCCTCAATCATTCTGGTATGCCAAAGGGCTATTTGGACTCTCTTTACCTATCCAAGTGGACAGGGTAGCTTTCTTCGCTATAAGCCCAGCCTTAACTAAGAACAATGTTTTGTGGGACCCTAGTTCTGTGTATGATTCATCAAAAATCCCAAATAACCAAATTTTTGGATCTGTCGGTAAAGTCACCTGAAGTATTTTGGTAAAATACCACCAGACCTGTTCCCAGAATTTTTGAATTTCCGGACAAGTCAAGAATCCATGACCAAAATGATAAGTGGCATGGAATGGCTGCCCTATGAGGTAAGGGTAAAGAAGTTAGGGCTGTTCAGTTTGGAGAAGAGACAACAGAATTCTACAAAATCATGAAAGGACTTGAACAAGTTAATGTAAACTGGTTATTTACTCTCTCAGATAATTGAAGGATTAGGGAACACTCCCATGAAGTTAGCAAGTAGCTCATGTAAAACAAATCGAAGAAAATTCTTTTTCACTCAGTGCATAGTTAAGGATGTGGTTACAGCAGTTACATGAAAAATCCATAAACTGCTATTAATTAATAAGCAATAGTAGCTTGAGATATATTTAATGTTTAGGTACTTGCCAGGTACTTGTGACTTGGATTGACCACTGTTGGGCTTGATGGACCCGTGGTCTGACCCAGTATGGCAATTCTTATGTTCTTAATGTAACTCCCAGGTTGCTGACAGTGTTTGCAATTGGAATCAATCATGAAACAGGCAATCTGCCACCTTGATCCAACCAACCATACCTTCAGTTTGAATCCTCCAAGCAATACTGCACAGACCTTACAGTTTTATCTGCAATAGGTTCATGACCTTTTGGACTTTTTCTTCAGATTTCTTTTCAAATTCCTTTATGTATTGATGATGATTGGTTTCATCTGGTATGTAGCCTTCGATGGATTATACTACCAATTTTAGGCTGCATTCCCAAGCAAACCAACTAAGAAAAAACCTGATCCAAGTGCATCATGGGCCACTATCAGTCTAACACCATTCAAAATCTGAACCTCTGACCTTGGGAACCCTAGTGGCATTGAGGAAGCAGTTTTCTGTATGCATTATTTTTCCACCAAGATTGGAGGTGAACTGGTGCTGGACTGTCCTGCTACATTAGGTTATTTTTACCTCAGCACAGCCATAGCAAAGGGCAAATCAATTGCCATACCTGAGCCTCCATTTCCTAACCCCCATTAATAGGGGGGTTAATAGGGAAAATACATCACTATAGACATCCTTCAGAGATTTCCTCTGGTTTCACCCTGCCCATGGATAGTACTAAGTTGCCCATCTTCTAGCTTCCATATGGTTCAGTTAGTCAGTACTGAATGAGGATTATCTTGTTCCCTGTCAATGAGTGTGGAATGGAGATTGGTATTTACATCCCTGAGTAAAGCTGTCCAACACCTAGTATTCATATTCAGAAAAGCAGAAGGTCGTAAGAGCCTCTACATATCCTGCTCTGCTTTGAGGCCACTTTTGGAATTTCAAGGGCTGTAGGGTTTGGAGTTTTGCCCACTGTTTTTTGAAGTTAAGAGATGAGGCACAGAGGGGCGGATCAGCACCTCTCAGCCAAGAAGTTCAAAGTATTGTCCAGTTCACAATGAATCCAAGATCCATTTCCTAGATGGTGATGCTTGGTATAGAATCCAACATCATATGCCTGGCCTACAATTTGGATTATGTATCCCTATATGCATCACTTTGCATATATCCATATTAAATTTCATCTGCTTTTTAGACATCCAGTCCTTCAGTCTTGTAAGGTCCTCTTGCAATTTTTTACAATTGGCTCATGATCTAACATGTTGGAATAATTTAGTGACATTTGCAAATCTAATCACCTCACTCCATTCTCTTTTCCAGATCATTTATAAATAAATTAAAAAGCACCGAGTCCAGTACAGCTCCCCCTGGATACACCACTATTTACTTTTCCCCATTGAAATAAATGATCATTATTCCTAGTTTTCCTATCCAGAGATGATCCAGTAAATTATAGATGGTGATCTTGACTTCAGTACCAGGAAAAATCATAGAAACAATTCTGAAGAATAAAATCACAGAACATATAGAAAGGCATGGTTTAATGGGACACAGCCAGTATGGATTTATATAAGGAAAATTTTGCCTCACCAATCTGCTACACTTTTTTAAGGTGTTAATAAACATTTGAATAATGATGATCCAGTGGATATAGTGCATTTGAATTTTCAGACAAAGTCCCCCATGGGAGACTCCTGAAGAAATAAAAACTCATGGGATAGGAAGCAATGTCCTATTGTGGATTAAAAATTAGTTAAAAGATAGGAAACAGAGAATATGGATAAATGGTCAGTTTTCTTTGTGGAGAAAGGTAAACAGTGAAGTGCCTCAGGGATCTGTACTAGGACTGGTACTTTTTAATACATTTATAAATGATTTGGAAAATGGAACGATGAGTGAGGTGATCAAATTTGCAGATGACATACAATTATTCCAAGTAGTGAAATCACAAGTGGTTTATGAGAAATTGCAGAGGATATTGTGAAACTGGGAGAGTGGGCATCCAAATGATAGATTAAATTTAATGTGCACAAGTGCAAAGTGATGTATATAGGGAAATGTAACTCACATGGTAGTTATATGATGCTAGGTTCAATATTAGGAGTTGCAACCCAGGAAAAGGATTGGGCATCACCGTGGACTATACTTTGAAATCATCAGCTCAGCATGAGGCAGCAGTCAAAGAAGCAAATAGAATGTTATTAATTATTAGGAAAGGAATAGAGAATAAAACAGAGAATGTTATAATACCTTTATATTGCTCCATGGTTAGTACTGTGTGCAATTCTGGTTGCTGCATCTCAAAAAAGATATAATTGCACTGGAAAAGGTACAAAGAAGGGCAACCAAAATGATAAAGGGGATGGAATTGTAAGGGAGATACCAGATGTTCTACCACTGTATACAACAAAATATGAATTTTACCTTCTATAAATATTGACTTCAGAAGGACACAGACTTTAAAAGATGGATTCTGACATGTAAGTCTCAGCAAAGAAAGACAAGATAAGAAACTCTGACCAGGACAACCATGCTACCCAGCTTATCAAATCTGCTTAATTGATTTAGGAGCTATAAGCTTCTTCCCTCAAATAATGAAGTAAGCTGAGACAAACAAGTCTGCCTGAAAACAAGAAATAACTAATTCAAGAAGGGGGCTCACAGGTGAACTCAAAACAACTTAATCCCCCAGAGCAGAAAAACAGCCTATCCAAAGACAGCATGAGACAGGAGCAGTGACCCCCCCCCCAAAAAAAAAAAAATGGGAGAGAGAGGGGGCAGCAATCAAATGAATAGAATTGTTGAAATGGCAAGGCAGGGCTGGTCAAGTTGTGACCATACCCATCCAGAGTTTCCATGCAGCAGGAGCAGTGATCCCCCCCCCACCCCCCATGGAAAAGGGGGAGGTGAGCAATATGAAATGCGGAAACGACACCATCCGCCCACTGCATGACTGTCCATAAACTTTTTGCATATTCATCAGCTGACTGTTATAAGAGAAGGCAAACAAGAAAAGGTAGTGAACACCTGACAATTTGAAGGCATCAACCCTGCTGCTTCCTGTGTCGAAGAGATAGAGGATCAGGGGTCTCCTGGCAGACTGGAAAGTGCAAAGGCCTGCCTGATATTTGGCCACCTGCTATGAAGCTAGAGATGGCCCCAGAGCTGAGAGATGCCTCCTGAGCCCAGCCAGTACCTGGACCAAGGAAGCAAACACTTTCTCTCGAGATGGACCATGAGATCTCCAGCTATAGACTGATCTAAAAGTAAACAGAAGGGAATCTCCCAAAGTTGGGTGGGGCTAGCCAGCTAGTTACCTTAATTAATAATCTAAGCATTTAAGGTTTCAGGTACATTTCAATCCATTAATTATACAGAGCTTTAGTTACTATAAACCGATGCTAAGTAGCAAGGACTTTAGAGACAAGTACTGTTTATTTTCTTCTAAATGCTAAAGCTGCAAAGTCTGACAAATGAAAGTCTGATTCTGTGGATAAAACACATGGTCTTTTTTGAGCTATTCAGATTGTGTAGGTGTGGGAGATAATTATCTGTGGCACTGCTGGCCCTGATAGGTGTGGGGGAGGGGGAAGCGAGGTGCACGGTATCAGACAAGTTACAGAACCCCTCATACTGCTTAAAGAATGGCCCCCCTATGAGAAAAGGCTAAAGAGGTTATTGATGATCAGCTTGGAGAAGAGATGGCTGAGGCGGGATATGATAGAGGTCTATAAAATCATGAGTGAAATAGAATGGGTAAATATGAATAGGTTATTTACTGTTTCAAATAATACAAATACTAGGGTATACTCCATGAAGTTAGTAAGTAGCACATTTAAGTAAAATTCTAGGAAATTATTTTTTATTCAATTTACAATTAAGCTCTGGATTTCATGGCTAGAGGATGAGGTAAAGGCAGCTGGTGTAGCTAGGTTTAAAAAAAATTGGACAACTTATTGTTATTAACCAAATAGACTTGGGAAAAGCCACTACTTATCCTTGGGTTTAGCAACATGGGATTTATCTACTGTTTGGGATCCTGCCTGAATACGTATAACCTGTTTTGGCCACTGTTGGAAACAGGATACTGGGCTTGATGGACCCTCAGTCTGACCCAGTATCCTAATTTGTATGTCTTCCTTTAGCCAGTTACCAATCCACAATAGGCCATTGCCCCCTATTCCATGACTTTTTAATTTCCTGATGAGTTTATCATGAATGACTTTATCAAATGATTTCTGAAAATGCAGATGCACTATATCAACTTGCCAATATGTTTGTTAACCCCTTCAAAAAAATTCTAACAGCTTTGTAAGCCGAGATTTTCCTTTGCTAATTCCATGTTTCTTCTGCCTCATTAGTCTGTTTCTATCCATATGGCCAGCAATTTTGTTCTTCAGAATAGTTTCTACCATTTTGCCTGGCACCAATATCAGGCACACTAGTCTGTAGTTTTCTGGTTGTCCCTGGAGACCTTTTTAAAAATGGGTGTTGGTGGCCTTTTTAAACATGGGAAGGTGGCCAAATTTTGGCCACCTTCCAGTCCTAAGATACTATAGTTGATTTGAATGAGAAGTTAGAAATTACTAGAAATAAGTCTGCATTTCTATTTTTGAGTTCTTTAAGAACCCTGGGGTATTTACACTCAGAACCAATCATTTGTTACTCTTTAGTTTGTTGATTTGTTCTATTACATATTTCTGGTTCATTGTGATTTCATTTAGGTCCTCTAAATCATCGCCCTCAAACATTTCTGGTGTGCTATGGTATGTTTGTCTTCCTAAGTGCCCCTTTCACCCTTTGGTCACATAGTGGTCCATCTGACTCCCTCACAGAACTTTTGCTATGAACAAAAATTGTAACCTGACTTAAATTTTTGCAGGGTAAGACTATATAGCATAGGGATAACACAAACACTAGGCCAGTTAATCCGCTTATATCAATCTCCTATATACCTGACACAGTTAGATGAACTTCACAATACTTCCACACTATTCTGCAGCTTACAGGAATATATTCATGGGTATGAATACTTATCAGGCTCTCCTGGTTCAATGGCTTAATTCATATTGGCTTTGAGCCCTTTTATAGCAATCCCTTTTGAAATTCTCAGGACCCTGATTCTTTTGCATCCCTAAGATCCCCAGTTCCTTGGGGAAGTGGGAGGCATATATCAGGCAAACAGCTGTCTGAGCCTATATATATTTAATCACAATCTGTGGATCTACATGTAAAGTACCAGCTTCTCACTAGACAGATCCCAGTTCAAGGCCTGACAGAAATATTCAAACATTAGATTTTATCTAATTCCAAAAGTTAGCCAGACAAAGAGTTTGAATATCAAAATCTATATCATGTGTTGTCCTCTTACCTGGTTCTACGTGTTGGCATGGAGAAACAGCCAAGCCACCAAAGGTAGTCACTGGCACTGCTGAGGCAGCACCCATAAAATGGCTGCCAGTGGTTACTGAGGTAGAAACTGTCTGAGATAACAAGGCTGCTCCCCTGCTGTTGTCACTGCACCATGTGGCTAACTTTGTGAGAGCACTTGACTTTAGAGCCAGTAGACTGAGGAGATGGAATTTGAAGGCATGTAGCTCTCTGGGAAAAAAGTTCAGCTAAGGAGAGAGGAAGAGAAACAGGAGTGTCTGACTGAGGATTCTATGCAGAGAGCCAGAGTGCAGACAATCCAGCCAGTGCAGCCTGCACAAAAGAGCTGCAGCAAGGAAGCCAGCTTTCGCAAGAGAGAGAAAGAGAAAGAGAGAGAGAGAGAGAGAGAGAGAGAGAGAGAAAGTGAGGAGTTGTGCCCTTGAAGTGAAGAAGCCAGCAGGTTAGAAGGACTGTGGATAGGCTTGCATGTCTCCAGCAAATCCTAAACCTTGGAACTCAGTCTTCTGGCAGAGAAAAACACAGATAAGTAAAATAAACTTTCAAAGAGATATGCTGAGAAGAAGATAAGTGTTTCTTCACTTTACTACTATAGCTGCTCAGCCCAGGCTGATAAATTATTCTTTCTGTGTGTACAGCATGCTAAAACAAAAGTTGCAGTCTCAGGCAGCCTACAAACAGGTCTTCATGACCAGCTGCTGAGTGAAGTTATAGCAATAACAAAAGGAGCTGGTTAACTGTCCTTTTGGTATTACTTGCCTAAGTTTATGCATGAGCAGTCTAATGTTATTTGTTATATTGCACTAGCTGTTTGCCATTGTCTAATGCTTATGCCTAAACAGTCTAATTCTATTTGTTACATTGTCTAATTGGCTATATGCTGCAATATCAGTGTTCCTTGTTAATACCTCTTTGCTGCCATTCCTGTTTTTCCATACCACATTTATAATTCTTTTTGCTTGCTGGTTCACAGTAAAAGTTTTCAATTACTGTGATTGTGTAGTATTTCCTGGAGTACCCTGTTTATCAGATAGTGTGCTCAAACAAGAGAAGGGAGTTCTTTGAACATGAAGAGAGCAAAGAATCCTGGACACAGTACTCATCTTCTCTAGTGCTGTCTACACCCCCACTCTGCCCCGCAAGTGCCAGGGGGGTGGGGGTGTTTCTTTCTGTTTCAGCTTCCTCTCCCTGTGTCATCTGCTCTATGCACAGCTTTAGTGCAGTTGGTTTACTGCAATAAAAAACAAAATTATTTTTTTTCAATGTGTTGGTTTACAGGGACAATTTCCCTTGGAAATTCATTTATAGAGGGGGACTCATTACTATACAGGCCACACCCCTGGGTGGGACTACAGTTACTTTCATTATTCTCTATGGTATAACTGATAGCTTGTGCAAACTAAAGCATCCAGATTGGCCATTTTTGCTTGCATTTTCATCTATTAGCTATTGAACCTGAATTATAAACATAGAAACAAGTCATTTTCATTTTATAAATCCTGGCATTATATTTTTTAATTGGTGATTCTTAACTCAGTCCTCAGGTGTATTCTAGCCAGTCTGGTTTTCAGGCTATCGTCAGTGAATTTGTGTAATCCATTACTGAGGTACATAAAATGATGGGAGGGGTTTCCCTGTTTGTCGAATGACCTTATTCCAAATTTACTTAATGGGTTCAGAAGTTTGGTCATTAATTGATGAAGTGGACCTGAATAGAAACAGCAGAGGGGTAGTTCATAAGAACATAAGAAATAGAATTGCCATACTGGGTTAGACCGAGGGTTCACCAAGCTCGGTATCCTGTTTCTAGTAGTGGCCAATCCAGGTCACAAGTACCTGGCAAGAATCCCAAATGTTAAATAGATCCAATGCTGCTAACACACAGTGATAAATGGTGGCTACTCCCAAAGTCTACTTGGTTAGTAATAATTTATGGACTTTTTCTTCAGGAACTTGTCCAAACAGTTTTTAAACCCAGCTACACTAACTGCCTTAACCACGTCCTCCAGCAATGAATGCCAGAGCTTAATTGTGCATTGAGTGAAAAATAATTTTCTCTGATTTGTTTTATATGTGTTACCTAATAATTTTCAGGCACTGTCCCCTAGCATTTGTACTTTATGAAAGAGTAAATAACAAATTTACATTTCTCCATTTTATTCCATTTATGAATTTATAGACCTCTGTCATATCATCCCTCAGCTGTCTGTTCTCTAAGCTAAACAGCACTAACCTCTTTGGCCTTTCTTCATAAAGGAGCTGTTCCATCTCCTCTATCATTTTGGTCACTCTTCTTTGTTTCTTTTCCAATGCAAATATATATATTTTTGAAATGCAATGAGAAAAATTACTCACAGTATTTCACATATTGTCTCACCATGTAGCGATGCAAAGGTATTATAACATTCTTCATGTTATTCTCTATTTATTTTCTAATAATTCCCAACATTTTGATAGCTTTTTTCACCCACACTGCATACAGAGCCGAGGATTTCAAAGTAATTGTTAGGATTTGTAAGTATGTCGGCCCTGAGCCGAGGTGAAAGTTGGTACCGCCCACAGGGAGGAGCCCTGTGAACCTCACCGTCGGGAGTGAGGTTTCAGCGGACATCAGACACAGCTGTGGAATAGAGTCTTTATTAGAGAGATAGAAAGACACTGCCCAAGGAGCAGGGAGTGCAGGAGAAGTCACAAAGTCTATGTGGTGGGGTATACCCAGAGGGAATACCTCGGTAGAGGAGATCCGGCAATGGTCCGCAGAGCGGGGTACACCGATGAGGTTCCTCTGTAGTGATGATTTGGTAGTGGCCTGCAGCACAGGGTACATCAAAGGGATTCCTCGTAGATGATACGGTAGTGGCCCCCAGCATGGGGGGCTACACTGGAGAGGGTTTCCTACTAGAGATGGTACAGTAGAGGTCCACAGTGCAAGGTACACTGAAGAGGTTTCCTATTAGAGATGGTATGGTAGTGGCCCGCAACGCGGGTTACACCGGAGAGGATTCCACTCTAGAGAAAGTATGGTAGTGGCCCACAGCGTGGGGTGCACCAGAGAGAATGCCAAACTAGAGATGGTACAGTAGTGGTCCGTAGAGTCAAGGTACTCACAGTAATGAATGTTCCAGCAGAAGCCCCGGGGAATGGGGGTAGGCAGTAGTCCAAGGCAAGAAGGCCCTCCGAGGAGTGGATAGCCAGAGACGAGGAAGGGCGCCCGAGGAGTGGGTAACCAGAGTGTCTCACGCCAAATGTGCAGGAACTGGAACGGGAAGTCCTTAGTGAGCGAAGCGGATTCAGCAATGAGGGAACTCGTTGCCAAGTCTTCAATAGGCAGGGCCAGCCGGCTTAAGTATCATGGAGTGAAGACGTCATCCGGAGGGGAAGCCCCGGAGGTTCCCACCATGACGTGCTTAAGACTGGCCCGTGCGTTTGCGCACACCTAAGTGATCCCAAAGGCAAGATGTGGTCGGCAGCGCCCACGCTGTCCCGGGAACGCCAGGCAGGTCGGTGGTAGCTAGCGGAGGCCGCCACTTTCCCCAATGGGTTAATGCAGCAAAGAAAGAGGTGAGCATTAGTGGTCGCAGCTGTCTGCGACCAATGGACATAACAGTAATGCCCACTGTGATGCCTAGATTTTTTTCCTGGGTTGTAACTCCTAATATGGAACTTAACATTGTGTAACTATAGTACTCCTCCAAATGAGGTCTTATCAGGGACCTAAACAGGGGCAATATCTCCATTTTTCTGTTGACCATTCCTTTCAAGCTTTTGCCATCACTTTATCCACCTACCTGGTCACCTTATGATGATCAGATACAATCACCCCAGATCCTGCTCTTCCATCATGCTGAGAAAAATTTCACCTTCAATATTGTACCTCTCCCCTGGGTTCTTGCTTTTTAAATGCATTACTCTGAACTTTTTGGTATTAAATCTTAGCTGCTAGACCCTAGCAGTTATTCCTCTAGCTTTGCTAGATTCCTCCTCATGTTGTCCAAACCTTCCTGGCTGTTGTCCCTGTTGCAGATTTTGATGTAATCGGCAAAAAGACATACCTTGCTTGACAAGTTTTCTGCTATGTTGTGCACGAAAATGTTGAAAAGAAATGGTCAAGGACCAATCCCTGAGGCACACCACTAGTTACACCCACCTCCTTAGAGAAAACTTCCATTTACAATTATCCTTTGTCACTTTCCATTCAGCCAATTTCTAACCAAGTCAGTCACACTAGGTTCCATACCAAGCATGTTCAATTTATTTACAGTAGCATAGTATTGATGGCAGAAAAAGACCAAATGGTCCATCCAGTCTACCCAGCAAGTTTCTTATGATAGTAACTGCTATTCCGTGCAGGTTACCCCAAGCCTCATGTTAAGGGTAGTAATATTTACAAACAAAACAAAGCAACTGCCAAACCCATAACAAAATTACTGCTAGAAACATTTTTACTGGGTGAGAAACCTTGATAAGTCAGACAATGTTGCTTGAACGTTACTTTTGGACTTGGCCATAGAAGCAGTACTGTATTTTTTCCCTAATGTCTGCATATCAGTAAACCGGCTTATAAAAGTCAGGGCCCAGTACTGGCTGTTGTCTGAATCAGATTTCTTTTTTACCCTGGCTTTCGAAGCAGAGTGTGATCTTGCAATTGCATCAAAATCATGAAAGATAATTGGTTAAGGATAATAACTGCTGTTCCATGAAACCATTTACACTTTTCTTCATTTCCATGCTCTAGCTTTTAGGGATCCACAGTCCCATGCCTTTTTTAAATTCATTTACCATTTTTGTCCACACCACCTCTTCCAGAAGGGCATTCCAAGCATCCACCACCCTCTCTGTGAAGAAAATTTCCTGATGTTTGTTCTGAGTCATCCCCCCAGGAGTTTTATTTTGTGATCCTGAGTTATACTGATTAATTTCCAATGAAGTCTGTGCATCATTAAAACCTTTCAGGTATCTGAAAGTCTATATCATATTTCCCCTGTACCTCCTCTCATCCAGGTTATACATAAGAACATAAGAAATTGCCATGCTGGGTCAGACCAAGGGTCCATCAAGCCCAGCATCCTGTTTCCAACAGAGGCCAAACCAGGCCACAAGAAACCTGGTAATTACCCAAACACCAAGAAGATCCCATGCTACTGATGCAATTTATAGCAATGGCTATTCATATTCAGATCTTTCAGTCTCTCCTTATAAATCTTCCAATACAGACCCCACACCATTTTCATTGCCCTTCTCTTGACCCCCTCTGCCCTGTCTCTATCCCTTTTAAGATACAGTCTCCAAAACTGAACACAATACTCCAGTAGAGGCCTCGCAAAGGATCTGTACAAAAGCATTATCACCTCCTTTTTCTTATTGGTTATTCCTCTCTATGCAGTCCAACATTCTTCTGGCTTTAGCTATCACCTTGTCACATACTTCACTGCCTTCAGATCACCAGATACTATTACCCCTAGGTTTCTCTTCTAATCTGCACACATTAGTCTTTCACCCCCCATCACATAGGGTTATTTTGAATTATTGCACCCCCAATACATGAGACTGCACTTTTTGGCATTGAATCCCAACTGGCAAGTTGGGATTCAACCACTCTTCAAGCTTATAAGTCTCCTATGTGGAACTGTATCAAAAACCTTTCTGAAATGTATGTACATTACAGCTAGTACTCTTCCTTGATCCAACTCTCTGGTCACCCAATCAAATGTATTGACCAGATGAATAATATCCTGCCTCTGATCTTGCAATCCATTGTATTTCAAAAACTGCACTGTCCTCTGTTTTAGCAGTGATTCCATTAATATGTTCACCACAGAGGTTAGGCTAACTGATCTGTAGTTCCCAGCCTCCTCCTTACTTCCACTTTTATGAATAGGAACCACATCTGCCTGTCTCCAGTCCTCTAGAATTTCTCCCAACTCTAAAGAAGCATCAAAAAGGTCAGCAAGCAGAGCTGCCAGGATGTCTCTAAGTTCCTTTAGTATCCTCGGACCTATCCCATCCACCCCATCACCTTATTTAAGTTTAGTTAGCTCCTCAAGAACTCACTGTTCTGAAAATAAATTGAGGTTTATCTCGCTTCCAATCTTATTTGTTTCAGTTTTATGTGCTCCTGATCCACAATCACGACTCTTTCAGAACATGACCTTTTCCATTCCTATTTCTCCAATCCAGCCATGTGAAGGTCTCCCTAGAACCCTTCAAGCTCTGGGTCCTTCATGTGGCATGCCTCCTCTCACAGTAATGCCTCCCTCTCTCTTTTTTCCTGGCTTTTTTCCTCATGGGGCAGAAATGCCTCTTCTCACCCTTAGCTCCTGGACCATTCCTCAGTGGGAGGAAACCTTCTTTCATTCCATGGCTTTGGGCTTCCCTTGAGGGAAAATGTGCTACAGGCTCCACTTCATAATTGGGGTGGTCCCTGGACCCATTAGACTGCAGACTGGCTACTCAAGGCCACTACATCCTGGAGGTCCCTTCCTCTGCCAGCTCCACCTCAGAAAGGGCAATGGGGAAAGGGTAACTCTCTCCAAAATATTTCCTATTTTATACCTCCCATTTAACAATTTCCCACCAATCACTTATCCTGGATTCTTAAGGGGACCAACACACTATCCCTCAACTAAAACCACATTAACACATTATGTTACAATGTTCACCTCTCTCAAAATGCCATCGAGTAGTAATTAACTATTTCTATAAATTCAAACATTTAACACAATTTCTGACAGGTCAACTATGATAAATCCTGGGTGTCTTCCACCCAGTATATTTTGTGTTACTAGAAACCAAGCAGGGACTTAAATTTTGGGATCTCCCCACATATGCAAGTCATGAGGTATATTTGTATATCCTGTTTCTAAGACCAAAGTTGTGTGCAAATAAATTTCAAGGATAACCTGAAAACCAGCCTGACAAAGAGCTTCCAAGGACTGAATCGAGACCACTGCTTTAAATGTATGCTGCTGAAGTCTTAACTATGTGATGACACATTCTTGTCAACCACTTCGGGTGCAATAAATTCTTATTCCGTTATATGAACTGTGGCACAGAAAAAAAAAATCATAAATTGACTCAGATCACCACAGACACAAATTTTAGGTCAAACAAGCTGTAATGAGAGCAGGTATTATCACAGCTTTATTTGTGGATTAAACTGTTGAAGGAGCAGCACAGATTTTATGCTCTAAAGGGTTTCTCATTATAGTTTTGCAGACCCACTGAGATAGTAGCCCAGCAATCAACACCAAAGAAAAATGCATTTGTGCAGGTGCTTAAGAGAATCTTTATCAGCCTTGCCTTGATATTCTGCTGTGCAAGTTCACCTTCAGAAAGCAGAGTATCAAATAACTGAATAATAAGGAGAAAGGTCACAACTGGAGTAGTGAAATGATGGTAAGGAATCTCTTTTTAAGGTGCTTTATGTTTCATCCAAATGCAAAATGTTTCTTCACAATGATTCACTTTCCATTTTCTGTTGAAGTCTATTTAATTGTCCATGGTCAATAAAGGTACAGTGGTGATGGGCTTATAACAGAAGAAGCTCTCCCATTTCCGTGGTAGCATTATAATGGGTTGTAATAGATTCATTCATAATTTTAAGAGAGTTCTCTGGCATAATAGTGGGATTATAACAGAACCAGATTGATATTTCATGACATATTTCACTTCTGGGGCATGGTGACAGTTCCATAATGGAATAAACTGATTGTCAACGAGCACTTTTTCTGTGCCACTGAGTGTATTTTATGACAGTTCACAGCTGAAAAAAATTTGAAACTGCTACCTAATTTGAAGTATTGTGAACATTTCTACTTCCTGAATAACAATGTTTTGCAAAATGTTGAGGATATTCCAGTATGGTCTATATTGAAACATTAAGTGCATGACAAATTCATTGTTTAATGGGGAAAATGTTTTGGAATGTGTTGCTGAGTTGATTTGTATGCTGACCAGTTTTACTTTGAGCAATTCTCCATTTTGTATTTATTTTAAAATGTTTACATTCTAAGGAAAATTTTCCACGTAAAATCCTGATAGTATTCATTTCCAGTGCTCCCAATCCATTAGCTTGGAAGAATTTCAACCTAGGTGTCTCCTAGATAATCTGCAGCTTTTAAATGTTCTGTGCTGTATATCAAATTTTCATCATCATAGCTTTGGCAAACCTACAGAGTCATTTTTCAAAATGCGATGGGCCATTATCACGTGTGATACCGCCCTAACGCACGTGATAACTGCATTGTGATGTTAAAATGAAAATGAGGGAAAGGGGAGAGGTTTGGGCGGGGTTCACAAAATTTTGGGCCCGGTAGTGCTGCGGGCAATAATGATTTACACATTATCGCCAGCAGTAGCACCAGAAATAGCTACGCCTTTTGCAGGGGTGCTATGGGAGGCGATACACATGGCTGGCGAAACACACTGCCGCATCGCAGCAGTGTGTTTCGCCAGCCATGATTGAGGCCGGGACGCATACTGTCGCCCTCCACCCCACCCCTTTTCTGGCCGTGGCTCTTCATTCCGCTATATTTATAGTAGAATGAAAAATCTAGGCCCAAATACATAGGGCCGGATTTTAAGACGTACACGCGGGCATACATTTGTGCACTCAACCCAGTGCGCACAAATGTACGCCCGATTTTATAACATGCACGTAAGGGGGTGCACACTAGTGCACCTTGCGTGCGACGAGCCCTAGGGGAGCCCCAATGGCTTTCCTCGTTCCCTCCGAGGCTGCTCCGAAATCCGAAATCGGAGCGGCCTCAGAGGGAACTTTCCTTCCGCCCACCTTCCCCTCCCTTCCCCTGCCTAATCCGCCCCCCAAGTCCTACCTAAACCCTCCCCCCTAAACTTTATTTTATAAGTTGCGCCTGCCTCTGGGCAGGTGTAGGTTGCGCGTGCCGGCCAACAGCCGGCCCGCGATCCTGGGCACAGCACCAAATGGCTGCTGTGCCTGGAGGCTCCAGCCCCGCCCATTCACCACCCCGTTTTTCACGCCCCAGGACTTACATAAGTCCCGCGGCTTTACGCACGCCACCGGGCCTTTTGAAAATAGGCCCGGCGCGCGTAACACCCCCCCCCCCCCCCCCACGCGCGTAAATCCACCAGGATTTACGCTCGTAGGTTTTTAAAATCTGCCCCATAGTTATTAGTAATTGTCACTTAGAGAATGTGTAGTAAAAATATTAATTTTTCATCTCTAGAAGCATTGTATCCATATGGGTAGTTCAGTGCCTAAAGCATTATACAAAATAGCATACAATACTTAATTTTATGGATTGAAACTATCCTGCCATAATACTTTACAGGCTTTGGGACTCTCTGAAGGGCATGCAATAAATAAAATAATGCATTTTCAAATGAATCTTCATCATGTCAAAAATTATAGTTCAGAGGAAAAATTGTCCACTGCAGCAAACAAAATACTTTTTACTTTACTCTTCTGACAAATTGATTGTATCAAACACTTTGTTTTGGTCTCTTGACAAAAAAAATGCATTTTGGAATACTCCCAACAAAAGATACATTTATATGCATCATTTGTTCAGTAAATGCATTTGGGTTGGCCAAGTTTATACTTTGTTTTGCAAGTACAGTATAAATGTATTTTTCACTGAAAGCTACAATAAGAAAGTACAATAGCAGAGCATTGCATTTTAATTTATCATATCTTTCCTCTGAAGTGGCCAAGGCAAGGTACAACAATAATGAACTATTACACAAGCTGCACTGTATTTATCCATTGCCTGGAAAGGCCACCTGTTTGTTAAGATGCCAAGTAGATATTCCAAATTATTTATAAACAATAAGAGGTAGATTGGATGCGCCGATTTTATAACATGCGCACGCCGGCACGCAGATTTTATAAAATTCGATCATACCGGATTTTATAATCTGCGTGCGTATGTGTGGGCTTCGCGCGCAAGGGTGGGACTTTAGCAATTTCCACGCGGCAATGCATTTGGGTCTTCCCCAGTTCCCTAACCCCCAGCCTAACCTTCCTTCCCCTTCCCCTCTCCTCCCCACCCCCTAAACCCTACCTTTTTTTTTTTTAAGTTTGTTGCAGAACTTACTTCAGGTCCACAGGCTGAAGTAAGTTGCATGCGCCGGCCGGGTGCCGGCACGTGAGTCTTTGGGACAGCAATCCATGGCGCTGTCCTGGCCCACCCCTTTGAAGAGGCCCGGCAGTTATGTGCGTACTGGGGTTTATGCACGTGGCCGGGCCTCTTTGAAAATTCGCCCGGCGTGCTCAAGTCCCAGCCACACACATAAACCCTGGGATTTACGCTCGTAGGGCTTTGAAAGTCTACCCTTAAGCATTCAATAGTTTGAGTGCAATTTTCAAAGGCATTTACCAGGATGAATTGGCCCTTCTGAAAATTGCCTTCTTCTGCCCAGCTAAGAATATATATGGACTTTCATAATACATGTTCTTTTAGCCAGGTTCAGAAGAGATGTTTCCTGGTTTAAAAGAGGTGTGTTTAGGTTAGGAAAAGAAGACTGCAAGTATATCTGATTTTCAAATGTATGCCTGCTCTTTTAACTGCACTTAGCCATCTGCATGAATAGCAGGGGCAAAATATATGCCTAATCTTTTAGCCAATGTGACCCTATTTAGCAATTGAAAATTCACATGACCCCAGAGGACAACCAAAACAAATTAACAGAGGTGCGATCCCCACTTCAACAATCACTCCACTCTAACCCTCCCCACACACCAACTGACTCTAGAGGACCTCCTCTCTTAAAATCCTCCCCCTCCAACCTCCATTCTGCTCCCCTCCCCAGCAATCCCATCTCTATCACTCCCTCTAGCCTTTTTCGTATTCCACCAGCTGTCCTTTCTTACCCCAAGCCCTTCTTATAACCCCCAACTGAAACTATCATCCTTTTTCCTTCACCCATCTCTCATTCCCTTCTCACTCATCCTCCATCCCACTCATCTCCTAACCTCACCACCTCCTCCAAGCCTCCCCCCATCTGATCCCCTTTCACCCCCACTTTCTCTTATATCCCTCAGTTGATCTTCTGCCATTTCCTCCTCTCTCACCCTCCACAGCCAATTCCTTCCCACCATTTCCAACCCTTAAACTACTTCTGCATCTCATTCTTACCTTCAAATAGCCCCTCCTCCAAACATCCCACTGGCTAGGTTCAATGGCAACATTTTCCTTTGGGCCATGGGCCAAAGATTGATGACAACTGATGGGAAGGCCACTGTCCTATTGCCAGGGAAGACTCTTCCCTGAGGCTATGTCTACCTGCTATCTGTTCTGGAAACCAAAGTCATGACTAATTACATTAAGGAAAACCTGGAGTGTGGATTTATATGACTGTCTTCATCCCACACAGCGGCAGGCTTATTCTTCTTGGAGAAGAATGCTGTATCTCTTAGGCCATGAATAGATTACAGGTGTCTCAACACCATCACACGCAGGGACCAATATCCCCTACCCTTGCAGGCTGTCAAAGAGCTCAACTATCAAGGCGCCAAACTTTTTACTAAGTTGGATCTCTGGTACTCCTAAAACCTCATATGCATATGCAGAGGGGATGAGTAGAAGACGCCATATAACACCTATGATGGGCATTACGAGTACATATGAACATAAGAAGTTGCCATACTGGGTCAGACCGAGGGTCCATCAAGCCCAGCATCCTTTTTCCAGCAGTGGCCAATCCAGGTTACAAGTACCCAGGAAGTACCCAAATATTAAATAGATCCCATGCTACTAATGCTAGTAATAGCAGTGGCTATTTCCTAAGTCAAATTGTTTAATAGCAGTTAATGGACTTCGCCACCAGGAACTTATCCAAACCTTTTTTTAAACCCAGATATACTAACTTCCCTAACTACATCCTTTGGCAACAAATTCCAGAGCTTAATTGTGCATTGAGTAAAAAAGAATTTTCTCTGATTTGTTTTAAATGTGCTACTTGCTAACTTTATATAGTGCCACTAGTCCTTCTATTATCTGACAGAGTAAATGATTCACATTTAGCCGTTCTAGTCTTCTCATGATTTTCTTGACCTCTATCATATCTCCCCTCAGCCTTCTCTTCTCCAAGCTGAACAACCCTAAGGGCCAGATTTTCAAAGGGTTACGTGCGCTGAGCCTATTTTGCATAGGCCCAGCAATGCGCGCAAGCCCCGGGACGTGCATATGTCCCAGGGCTTTGTGAAAGGGATGGGCCAGGGGTGGGGTGGGGCGGGACCGTGGCCGTGCCGGGGGATCGCACGCCGGCACTTGGCTGGCGCGCACAACCTACGCCTGCCCAGAGCAGGCGCAACTTATTAAACAAAGGTTGAGGGGGCGGAAGGATAGTTCCCTCCGAGGTCACTCCGATTTCGGAGCAGCCTCGGAGGGAATGGGGAAAGCCATCGGGGCTCCCCTAGGGCTCGGCGCGCACAGGGTGCACTAGTGTGCACCGACCCTGGATTTTATAACATGCGCGCGGCTGCTTGCGCATGTTATAAAATCGGGCGTACATTTGTGCGCGCCGGGTAACACGCACAAATGTACCCCGCGCGCGTAGGTTTTAAAATCCGGCCCTAACCTTTTTAGCCTCTTTTAGCCTTTCCTTATAGAGGAGCTATTCCATCGCCTTTATCATTTGGGCCACCCTTCCCTGTACCTTTTCTAGTGCAATTATATGTTTTTTGAGATGTGGTGACCAGAATTGCACACAGTACTCAAGGTGCAGTCTCACCATGGAGCAATACACTGGCATTATGACATTTTCTATTTTATTCACCATTCCCTTCCTAATAAATCCTAACATTCTGTTTGCTTTTTTGATCACCACATCACACTGAGCAGACAATTTATATGTATTATCCACTATGATGCCTAGATAATTTACCTAGAAAATAGCTTCTAATATGGAACCTAACATCGTGTAACTACAGCATGAGTTATTTTTCCCTATATGCATCACCTTGCACTTGTCCACATTAAGTATCATCTGCCATTTAACACCCAATCTTGCAGTCTCATAATGTCCTTTTCAATTTATCACAATCTGCATGTGATTTAACTATTCTGAATAATGTTGTGTCATCAGGAAACGCGATTACCTCACTTGTCATGTCCCTTTCCAGATCATTTATAAATATATTGAAAAGCACTGGTCCAAGTAGAGATCCATGAGGCACTCCAGTGTTTATCTTTTTCCACTGAGAAAACTGACCATTTAATCCTACTCTGTTTCCTGTCTTTTAAACAGTTTGCAATCCATGAAAGGACATCATATCACCTCCTATCCCTTTTAGTTTTCTTAGAAGCTTCTCATGAGGGACTTTGTCAAACACCTTCTGAAAATCCAAATTTACTACATCTATTGGTTCACCTTTATCCACATGTTTATTAACCCCTTCAAAATAGTATATTAAATTTGTGAGACAAGACTTCCCTTGGGTAAATCCATGCTGAATGTGTTCCATTAAACCATGTATTTCTATATTATCTGTGATTTTGATCTTTCCAACACTGAGTTCAGTTTCACCGGTCTATAGCTTTCCGGATTGCCCCTGGAGCCCTTTTTAAATATTGGGGTTATATTGGCCACCCTCCAGCCTTCAGGTACAATGAAAGATTTTAATAATAGGTTATACATTTTAACTAATAGAGCTGAAATTTAATTTTTTATTTTCTTCAGAACCCTTGGGTGTATACCATCTGGTTCAGGTGATTTGTTACTCTTTATTTTGTGAACTCCAACACATTAAAATGCAGCCATTCTTTAACTGGAAGTCTTCCTCATCACTAAATATTCTATTAATTTCCAAGAATACATAAGGAGTGTCTTTATTATTGTGTTTAAATTGTGTTTAAATAATTATTATTCCTTTTATCATGGGTTTATTTATCTTTGTGTCCCTTTCTTTACATAAATGTTCTGACCTGGAAATAAAGCATGTAATAAAAATATTATAATTAAAATCTTTCACCACACAGACAAACTTTGGTTGTGGCTCTGGTTCTTTGAGCATAGAAATGTCATTGGTTAAAAGAATTATGGATGCGGCATTCTCTTATGTGTTAAAGACACCTGCTAACTTTGTGTAAGACTTTAACTGTAGCTGTTGTACTGTAGGCCACCGTCCCAGGATATAGAAAATAGAAATGTTTGAACTTCCAAATTAAAATGCTACCTCTGTGACAGGTACTATTTTCTATATCCTGGGACGGTGGCCTACAGTACCTTAAGTATTCACAAGTTTTACTTTGTGTTCTGGAAATCAAATATTCATATTAATGCCAATAGAAGTAATATTAATAGGATGTCAGTTTTTAATGAAACATTTTGGAAGTCAGTTGTGATCATCCTTTTATTGTTGGAGGCTTTCGATCATTGTAGACTTTTGTTTGCATTTTTGGAAGTGTAAAATGTTAACAATGCCTAAATATGTCTTGTCCCACAACCCATTGTCAAATGACCATATACCGTAATGTGTCATATTGTTATGTAAACAGGTTGAGCTATAGTTTTTCCTCTGAGATTAAGAATTCATTTTTGCTTAAATCCCCCTAAAAAAAAAAAGTCATTTTATGCTCACTCTCTTATTTGTATGTAAATGAAGCAGCATATTATTTTGTGCTCAGAAAAGACCTCTAGCCTTAAGTGGTTATTTGCATTTCATATCATAATAGCCTCTTGGGCTGCAGCATTTTTTAATGGCTTTACAATGGTGCTGAGCAGTAGTTGACCTCCAGTTTCTCAGTCGTCATAGGATAATAAATCATCCTGTGTTTTCTGATGGGCATTCACCTGGATGCAGGCAAACTAGAGTAAAAAACAATCTATAAGCAAATGGGCAATTCATTACTCCTTCTAAATGAATAGGATTTGCCTATTCTTATATTTCGCATATTTTGGTGTAATCTGAATTTTCTATTATTCAATCATGCTGATTATTTCTATGGAAAATGTCAATTTATGAAAGTATATTGTGATTTTGGGGTTTTTATTTTAAAGAAAGCATGGCAGCCATTGTGTTTATAGCAATAAAATTGTTCTCAACTGACCCTCTACTGGGCTAGCTAGAAAGCTAATTGACTATACATTCAAAATATTTCAATGGAAAATTAATAATACAATTGAACACATTTTGCATAGCAATACATTTATATAAATGTGGGGAGACCTACAAATTTGTATCTCTTTCAATCTAGTAGTATAAGATATTTTGGATGGGGGATACAAAGAATTTTACATTGCCTGAAGTGTTATGAAACATGTTTGAATCTACATGATTCACTGGATGGCATTTGGTGTGATATTAGATTTCGGATTTATAGTTATTGGTATGTGTAAAGGTATCTGAGTGTTAGTGTTTTGGGTGATGTGTTGTCCCCTTAAATTTATGGGAGGTTTTGATTGGTTAGGAGCTGTCCCGGGAAGGTATCATTTCTGGGTCAAATTGGCAAGAGTTGCTCTTTCTAAGTTGGAGCTTGGGAATAGAGGGTCTTCCAGTGATGTAGGGTCCTAAAGTAGTGAACACTTGGGCTGGTGAGGCTCAGGGACCCTTCCAGTTGTAGTGGACCCTACAGAAGCTTCCCCCCCCCCCCAACCCCCGAAGGCCAAGGTGTGGAGAACTAGTGATTCCTTCTCCTGAGGAGCTACTGGGATGAGGAGTTGGAGGACAGGCCTGATAGAGGTGATGAAGGGGTATCCTGAGATACAGACAGCCAAGACCCTGCATCTCCTATTTTACACCCTGCAATTCTTCCTGCAACTTCGCCTTTACTAACCGTCTTCCTTTCAGGTTGAGCCCTTGGGTTCTGACTGCAAGCAGGTGTTAGGTGGGACCCAGGGGTCATCAGAGATGCAAAAATCAAAGTCCACACAAAGATTGGGGAAGGCCAAAGACAGCAGAATACAGAGAACAGATTGTGAGTCGAAGCAGGTAGCTGGCAATGTGAACTAGAAGACAGGGCAAGGTCGGATTGTTGTTACGACTGTCGCTGCCCGACATCTCCACTCCACCCTCCTTACCTCTTTGGCGACTCCTCCTGTGGTTGATGGATGCCTGGCTGCCGCGGCATCTGCCTGTTGTCCTCTCCGGCGTCCCCGGTCCGGCTTGGGCGCTGCATCCCGCCATGTTGTTCAGCTGCCATAAGGCATGTGCACCGCGCAGCCCTGCTTCTTATTCCTTCTTTGGCGCGAACTTCAGGGGCGTCCCCCTGTGATGACTTCACGCATCCCGGATACAAAAGCCTACTCTGTTTGCTAGCTAATTGAGTTAGCAGGGGTCTCCTTACAGATGGGATTCGCTCTCCGTACTAGCTACTCTGCCTCTCCTTTGTTGGACTTACTCTATCGGGGTACCCCGCTCCTCGGGGGCCTCTCCTCTTTCAGGTCGCTGTCTGGAATCGGTACTCGTTCCTCGAGGGCCCATGTTCCCGGACTCGCTGCTTGAGCTCACTTCTGCTTGGAAGAACCCGCTGCCTACACCATCAGTGAGTTACCATCTCGATTCTCTCAGAGCTGTTCCCTGGAACCAGGTACTCGCTCCTCGAGGGCCTGCCTCTATTCCAGCTTCTGTGTTACCTTCTGGGAGAAACCGCTGTGTGAGTAATCTACCAACGAGGCTCCATACCAGAACCCTGTGTATGCTCCACTGTACTCACTATCTCAGTTTCTCTCCATTACAGCACAGCCATTGAGGGATCTCTGTTCTAGTGTCCTGAGGGACCACAAGCCCAGCCGGGCTTCATCTCTACTCACTACTGCCAGCTCTGGTGGCTTCACAACTGTCTAAATAAAAGATAATTCTGTGTTGTGTGTCCTAGCTGAGCCTGACCTGTGGCCCCTCACGGGACTTCCCCCTGTGGGCATGGTCTTCTGCCACAGTGTCCAAGGGTCCACCCAAAACCTTACAAACAATAACAGGTGGGCAGCAGGCAGCAGACAAAATTTCCTGGCAAGGTTCGGGTGCAGGCAGCAATCCATGGAGATCCAAGTCCAGGACAAGGTCAATTCTAGGAGATCAAATAGAGAACCAATAAGATGGACAGAGACACCGAGCAGACAGACTGGACAAGACCAAGAGAGAGGGTAGGGAAAGGTGCTCAGAGGACCTGTTGCCATGGCAAGAGTTGCCGGGAAGTGAGTGCTTAAGTGTGTGCCAGTGGGTGATGTCATCACGGAGCACCTCTAGCATGTTCATGCCAGTGCATCTATTTCATGCACATACCTGCACATGACCACATCTAAGGTGCATACTATCAGAGTCTTGTCAGAGACTGGGGCCAGGTAAGTTCGCCACTTAGGATTGAGTACTTGTGGGCAAGGAGGTCTAACAGCACCTCATCAGCAGCTCTTGAGGAAAAGTTGACTCGTTCCCATTCTATGCCTTTCCCCTCATCATTATCTTGTCCCAAGACATCCAGAGTAGGTGGTTCCCTTTAGGTTGGCAAGGGCTAGGGTGAGAGAACATTGTAGAAATCTCATCTTTGTGAGACTTTCCTCACTTCAAATTACTTCAAATCTTTACTGAGGTGTACTATGCTGTTTGTATACCTCACTCTGCATATCAAACTGGCCCCTAAACACTAAACTACCATCAAAGCCTCACCTCGAGTTATTAGCTGGCACTTCCATAGTGATATAAATAGTTGATTGCTATGAAGGCCTTATAAAGAATCTCTCTCACTCACTCTCTCTCTCTCACACATTATCCATGCAAAAATATTACATTTTGAGGAATCTAGAGGTTAGATAACTGGCTAGGTTATTGAATAATAATCCCAGTGCCATCACTGCAGCATAGGTATGGTTCTGAAGCTGAAACCTGGATGGGCAAGCATAACATTACAAATCAAAGTCGAAGCACAGCTGCTCATAGACCTTCAAAAGCACATTGGGAAATTTTAAATGATATTGTATATATAACTCAAACAATAATGTATAACAGGTTTTACCATATTGACAACAGATATATATATATATATATATATATATATATAATTAAATGTTCTTGTTAAAAAATTTCTTATATTAAACACAATATAAATTATCTAAAAAATAAATTTCTAAAGCATTTGCCAATTATATTAGAAACCATATCATTTTTTATGACCACTTAATGTGAACAAACATATGTGATATTTATTCTAAATATTTTAAATTACTGCACGGAGCCCTTTACTACTAAAAACCATCACACAAAAACACACACATTCATACCATCAGACAAACACACTAAAAACAACAAACTTTTCCATCAAAATGAAAAATAAAGAGCAACAGCAACCTAATGTTCTACAATAGATACTGATTAATTCACAAAAAATATTTCTAAAATTGACCTTATGTAATAAATGCTTTCACTGAAGCTTCAAACATTCCAATAAAAAATATTCCAATATAAGGCATATCCAAAAAATCAAAGGAAGTCCTAGATCACATTATCAAAATGGAAAAAGTAACATCTATGTCCTATTTAATCCAAAGTAGAATTGGAAAAGAGTTGTAACAAAGTTCAGCTCTTAAGTGATTTTCTCGGTGCAAATTTTAAATGATGCCAAAAATCTTCTAATATGGGGAACATCAGTAACAAGGCATAAGGAAAGCTCATTGAGGGTTATGTTATGAAACTTTCACTTAGTTTAGGGACTAATTTGTTCCACAACATCATCAAGAGCAGAACACAGAAAATCCACTGACAGTTTTGGAATTGTGAAGAGAAAGGCTGAAAGTTACAGGAAGGAAGAGTGCTGTCACCAACCCTGCTTTATTGACTAGAAAAAGTGAAAACGTTTATTTTAAAGAGAGAGAAAACACATTAGGGTGCGACTGAGAAGAGTGAATGTGTGTAATTTTAAGCATTGATTCCTGGAAAGGTAAGGGAAAAGTAGGATAGAATAAAATAATATAATTTTTGTACCATAGGATTTTGTTACAGCATAGCTAGGATTAGTGAGAGACTGGAGAAAGAGTGAGACTGCAAAGCTCTTGACTATAACAAAGCTGTTTGTTATAGTCAAGAGGGATAGTAGATAACTCTATTGAGTTCTTGGCACAGAGATTACATTTGCCAAGGAGAGGAGGGGCTTGTTCAGTACGCTAAGAAAGGACTTCTGGCTTGAAAGTTAAATTATACCAGGATAGTTCTTAGCTGAACTGGAGAAAGCTGAGTGAATCACGTAGGAAGTATCATCCCAAGAAAAGCAACTTAACCACAACAAGTGGATTGTCTTTTCCCAAATATTTCCTAAGACAGTCAGAGCAAAAGGAAATTGCCAAGGATAAGGAAAGTTCATAACTAAGAAACCTTTTCTTTTGAGTCACAATAAAGTAACACATCTTCCTAAATAGGAGAAAAAGAACAGTGCCAGAAAAGGCATGTATAACAAATCAAACCTCTACACAGAAGTGGAATATCCCATCAATGAGAAAATTGAACCATTTTTGTCCTATCATTTTCAAGTTATCCCCTGCCCTTACTCCCCCTCCCCCCATCCCTCTGACATACAACTTATCCTCACTCACACCCATTATTCCATCCCTCCTTCCTATTCATTTCATTTAAGTAATAGAGGTCTACCACCAGGACCATTTTTTCTTTTACAAAAGTTAGATTTTAAAATAAATTTTATATACATTTTTAAAAATGTAAAACTTTGTATATAAAATAGAAAAACAAAATGGGGGTAGGGATACAAAAAGCTAGGGAGAAAACTACATAAATTAAAGCGACCACGAACCACTTGGAAATAAGTTCTGGTAGGGCTAGGCGACTGGAGACTGTGGGGGTTGCCCATGCCCACCACTCTTAAGCCTGAGCAAGACGCTCCACCACATCCACCAGACTTCTGAAGTCAATGCGTAACATACGTATTTCCTCCCCATTTTCTCAACTGGCTCTCCCATACCCAATAGAGCCTAGGCAACTGGGCTTGGAGCTAGCGTTCTCCAGCAGCAGAAACTGTCTCTATAGCTATGGGTGCAGCTACCCTAGGAGTTCCTCATCTTTCTTGCTCAGCAATGGTTGGGCACACTCAGGACCTACATCTGGAGGTTTCAGGGCAAAAAGGAAAGAGGGCCCTATAGGTGAGAGGAGAACAATATCAGCCTGTTCAGGCTGAGACCACCAGTTGTGTAGGCTGGCTGCTGTGCTGCTACAGGGTGTGGCAGTGGTGGCTGCTGCCCTCCTGCAGTTGTCACAGCTGTTTCTCCAGCAGGAGAGGCCAGATAGTCTTTTCCTCTAAGCTGGTAGTGTCTGTGAACAGAGATAAATGTGTGCCAAACCATCAGCTGGTGTGCACAGGCATGTAGAATGCTGTTTCATAACAGTTTGTATGATACTGCAAATCCTGTCAAATCTGCAACCCTAGAACTTCCAGGCCGTGAAACTGCTGCAAGGCTGTAGAGGCTGCTGGTTTTCTGTTATTTTAGTATATTTGTCTTGTTCCCTGGGAAGGTCAGATGTGTCCCTTTAGTCTTGGGCCAGCATTGGATGTGTCCCAAATAGAAGGCAATGTGGGGAGAAACCTACCACCAATCGCTGGAGTTGTTCTGCAGCAGAAGAACCCCTCCAGGCCCCCTATAATAGGGCCAGATGGGCGTTGTGAGTTCCTTAGATACTGGAGAAAATGACTCAGGCACTCCAGATTCAATGCAGTTAGAACCCGGTTCTTGAGCAGGTGACCCAGGATACACCACAACCCACTGAAACTTTCATTACAACTTTACTCCATGTCAAAGATGTAGAGACATGAATGCAATGGCAATCAAAACAGTTGAAGAATAATGCCCCACAGTAACAGACAGGAAAAGCAGTTTTATATACATACATTATGGGCCGGATTTTTAAACCTACGTGCCCAGGGTACATTTGTGCGCTACCCGGCGCACACAAATGTGCGCCCGATTTTATAACATGCGTGTGCAGCCGTGCACGTGCCGAGCCCTAGTGGAGCCCCGATGGCTTTCCCCATTCCCTCCGAGGCCGCTGTGCCGGAGGCTTCGGTCCCGCCCCTCCCACGCCCACAAAGCCCCGGGACATACGCACGTCCCGAGGCTTGCGCGCATCGCCTGGCCTATGCAAAATAGGCTCGGCACGTGCAGGAGCGGTTGCGCTCATAAATCCTGAGGATTTACGCCCGTACCCTTTGAAAATCTGTCCCTATATTTGAATGTCACTTTGGATAACAATGGCAACCCCAGAAACCGCAAAAGGCATGCAGGCAGCCTCAAAACCCCAGTGTAAGCTGCTAGAAATAAAAAATGGTTTCCCCAGTCCTGGTGGTGCATACACAAGGAAAAAGTCAGAAAAGCGAGGCAGGACCCTGGAATTCCTGAATAAACCAATTGTCCACACAATGCTGCTATGGCAGGTTGATATGGGCCCTCCTGTGAAAATGGGTTTAGTCCAAACTGTGTTTGTTTGAGCAGGCAGCCACTGTTGGTCCCAGTGTTTTACACAAAGAGGGTTTCACTGGATTGAAATCCCCCTGCAGATCAATCCTGTAGGATTTGCAACTGTAAGGCTAAAACTCCTAGCACAGTACACTCTGAGTGTTGCATCCAATGAAGGAATACACCTTTAGGAAAAACCCTCTGGTTCTCACTATTAGAGTTAGGATTTAGATTGTTTTGTTGGTTGTTTACGTATCTCGGCTCTTTCAGCAGAGTCTCCTGTGCCACCAGTGTCTCCTGACATGGGGAAGGACAGCAAGGGAGGAGTTTATTCCCAACTCAATCCTATTCCCTGTTGAGAGATTATTTTCCTTTCAGTGACGCACAGCAGGGCTCCTTTGGACCAGCACACCTCTATGAGATTTTTGCATGGAATTAACACAAATGCCATATCCTGAACTCCTGTGCAGATGGATCCATGCAGATTGTAAAATACTACATCAAATCTGTGAGGACCCATTATACATGCGTATATGTGGCCACATGGAGATATTTGAAAGTTTTCCTCACTAACGGTCCGATTTTAAAAAGGCCACATGCGCAAATAACGGTGGTTACGCACGTGGACGGGCTTTGCGTGCGCCACGTGCTTTTTCAGAAGGGCCTGGCCATGCATGTAACTCCTGTTAGTTGACGTGCTGGGCCTCTCCAAAGGGAGTGGGGCGGGGGGGCAGGATAGTGCCATTAACCGCTGTGCTGGGGAAGCGAGCGCTGGCAGCCGGCCAGTGCGCAGAAGATACTGCTCCTCCAGAGCAGATGTAAGTATGAAAAAAAAAACAGGGGTTAGGTAGGAATAGCTTAGGGGTCAGGGAGAAGAGAGGAAGAGGGAGGAAGGATAGGGTTAGGGCTAGGGAACTGGGAAAAGCCTACCTGCATCGCCGTGCTTATTCTTTTAAGATCCCCTCCTGTTGTGCGTGTGACAGACATCTGCCCGCACAAGCATACGCTGATTATATAATTGGGCAAGCATGTGTGCGCAGATATTGTATTTTATAACACGTGTGCGCCAACGCACATGTGTTATAAAATAGCCGCATCCATGTGCACACCGGGAACCGCCTGCCTGCGCGTTTCTGTTTTTTTTTTTTAAATCTACCCTTAAGAGTAAATCTAAGACACTGCAAGTTTTGCTGTCATGGCACAGTGGTAGAATATTGGAATTTCTTAATATTAATGAATATTAAAAGCAATGCAGAGTTCTAGTAGCTACAGTATCTTAGAAGTGGAGAAAACTGGATTCTTTGCAGATTATGCTACCTAAAATTGAATCAAAATATGAATAATCTAACGATATTATAAGTGATCTTTCAGGAACATGAGTCTCTTTCTCAAATATATGTTTACAACAAATATTTTGTGACATGATTCAAATGCTAAAACCTAAAAGATGAATTTTCAAAATATTACTTGTGATAAAATTAATATATATGTACATAAGTAGCCTCTACTTGTGTACTCTGTGTTTTATGATAATTGAAAATATGTGTGTATTTTCACTTTCATGTGCATATATATATGCATGTAAAAAAGGGTTTGTTCTAGAGGTGTTCTGGGGCAGGGCCACCACTTACGCATGTAAGTTGTTATTTTAAGAGACACACATGCACATTTTCCAATTTACTTATGTATTTTTACACCTGTTAATTATCTGGCATAGTACTGACTGGGTAGGAGGTCTGGATGACAGGAGGGAATTCAGTCTGAAGAAACAGGAATGTCTCGATGACCTGGAGAAGGACTGCACAAACTGATGAACTAATAGGTAAACTGGTTAATTTTGTGCATGTTTTAAAATGAGCCAACTTACATGTGTTAATCGCGACTTATATGAGTAAGTCCTATATTACATTCTGACTGACTTACAACAGAGACAGACCCACTTTTATATACATAATTAAGAAATCTCATTAGCATTCAATCCCTTGTCATTTACTGGCTAGAGTTATAAATATATGTCTTAACTTACATAAGCTCTGATGCAAAAATATCAGATTCATGTATTTAAATTTAACTCAGTATCCCATAAACAAAGATCAGGCCTAGATTGATCAAAATCTATAAATCTAGCAGAAATAGTGCCAGAGAAAACACCTCTGTATAGAGTCAATCTGATACTCTCTCTATATATATCACTGTAGAGGGGCAATTTGAATTGGGGCGGATTTCAGAAGGTGGGGGTTTAAGGAAGGTGGTATTGTAGAAATATTTTGAGGTATTCATAGTAAAATTGACATCACTAAAGGTCTATAGTCATTATAATTGATGAAAAGTATAACTAGAGGAGATAATTTGCAACATTGTATAAGCACAACGTACCAAAAAATAGGTGTAATTATTTCGGGCACTAAATCTTGCATTACTGTATCGCATTGGGTGCTATTGACCCTCATTTCCAAAAATTCTGCCTAAACTCCTCCCACTGGAATACTCAATGTTGAAGTTACATTATTTATCACGTGCATTAAGGCCCTAACACAAATTGATAATGACCCGGTTGGATTCCTTATGGGGGGAAATGTTGATCAGTGAATAGCAAAGCTCTGGTTTCAATTCAACAGGACCTATTGCAAGTAGCAAGGGCTTTTTTTTTTTTTTTTTAAATGAACTTCAAAGAAGTGTACCAAACATCATGGACAAGTATTAATTATACTTCCTTTGTCTTTTGAAAGAACATTTGTTCCCTTATATTATTTTGACGTTCTTTGAGTTCAAAAAAAAGTGGCTAGCAGCTATCTCATTATTACTTGAATTAACCTAGTTAAGCAGGGAAAAGATCAATTTATTAAGCCACTAGTTTAAATTTCTCTCCACTGAGAATTAATGTTGTTCCCAACATTATCTAGCTGCACCTCTGTGTATTATTAGATTAACAAATACATGAAAACTTAATTTATCACCAGGTAAAGTTACTAGTCCTATTAACTCATGGGCAATCAAAAATTCAAATATCAGACTATAACAAACAAATCACAGGAACTCATTTCCCTTGATTCAATAGCTTTCAGAGAGAACTTTACAGTTTCCGGCTGTCAATTTATTTAACCCAATATGTAATTCACCTTCAAATATTGGACTTCTATACCTAGAGCACTAGTTCTCAACCTTTTCTTGGCCAGGACACACCTGACAGATGGTTCTCACATGCGTGACACACTAAACATGTGACCATCATGGGGCTAAATGTAAACATGCACTCTGCATCCACAGGAATCCCCTCAACCCCCAGCAATGAGTGCAGAGCAGATCTAGGGCATTACCCTATACAACTCGCCATACAAAAAGGATATTCTGGTTCTGATGACATCTCAGTAAAAGCAAAACAAACTCCCTTTACTACCAGGCACAATAGCCTTCCTTATGAAAAGACAGTAATTTACCACTAATGCATATCCTATTGAGAAAACACAACAAATAAGATTGATACAAATGCCTACATGCTAGTAAAATACCTCATCTCGGTCACACTGACCTTCACCAAGTACAGAAAAACCACAAATTATAAATATGGAGACAGAAACTGGAATGGAAAACCAAAAAGGCCTCTCTGCATGCAGTGCAAACCTGGAGAAATGGAAAGAGAAATATAGCACCTAACAGACTCTCAGGATTTGCAATAATGCACACAAACTAACCCGCACAAAGTTACACCTGTATTATGGTACATACTCAAACAGTAACAACCCTATCTAAGAAATACAATTATTAAACCAGGCCCTAAACACTAATACATTTCCTATTGGGAAAACAGAATAAACCAAGCTGCTATAGAGCCCCACACAGAAATAATAGTAAAGCTATACTAAAAATGTTACAAAACAGCGGCTGAACAGAATAATATCCAAAAATTAAAAACTCATAAAAATGATTAAAACATGTCCAAATATCAATAAAATATTTCAAAACAGCAGACATCGCAAAATACCCAATAATTAAAATGGCAGTAAATCAAGAAAACTATATTAAAAAAGCCACCTTTACTTACCCTCTCCAGCAACTCTCCTACTCCTTTCCCTTCCAGGCCAATAGCACTCACCAGAAGCAGCAAGGGCTGCTGAAGCTCTGTCCTCACAGACCTCTTCCTTAATGCCCACAACCAGTCACTCACACACACAACACACACACACACACACACACAATTAGACCCCACGACCAGTCTTGGTCTCTCTCACACCAGTCATCTTCCTGACCAGTCTCTCTCTCACACAGAAACACATCACCTCCCTGACCAGTCTCTCTCTCTCAATCACACTCATGCTGTCTTATATCAAGCTCTCAATCACACACAAATGCTCTCATACCCATTCACACCAGCTCTCACTCAGGCACCGATTCACACCCACAAGCTCTCTCCCAGGCTTCCATTCACACCCACACACACAAGCTCTCACCCTGGCACCCATTCACAACAGCTCTCACCCTGGCACCCATTCATACCCACACACACAAGCTCTCACCCTGGCACCTACACACAAAAGCTCTCACCCATTCACACCGACACACACAAGCTCTCACCCATGCATCCATTCGCCTCCACAGACAAGCTCTCACCAAGGCACCCCTTCACACCCTCAGACACAAGCTCTCACCCAGGCACTCATTCACACCCACATACACAAACTCTCACCAAAAACGTCTTCTTCCTTCACTGCAGGGATGGGCTCCAGTTCTGCCGTGGCTTTACTCCAGCGGGCCTTCTTTTTCTGCCACCACAGGGATAGGCTCCTGTGGTGGCCTCAGTCAGAGTTGGATTTTCTCTTTGCTGCCATGGGGATGGGCTCCCGTGGCGGCCTTGCTTGGTCGGGGTCGGGTGTTCCTCTTTTCCCCCACGGGAATGGGCTCCCATGGTGGCTTTGCTTAATCGGAGTCGGGTTTTCCTCTTCGCTGCCATGGGGATGGGCTCCCATGGTGGCCTTGCTTCATCGGGGTTCGACACTGCCATTCCTCTCACCCCACCCCCGGGCTATGCGATGCTTGCCTCACTGGCCAATCAAAGGCTTCCTCCATTCTTCCTACTCCCACTGGCAGGTAGAAGGGAGGAGGCTTCCAATTGACCTGCGCGGGGGCAGGCAGAATGAAGGAGGTTTCCCATTGGGCAGTGGGGGTAGGAAGAAAAGAGGCTTCCAATTGGCCCGTGGGGGCCGGAAAAAGGGAGAAGGAAAGTACAACGGGGCAGTGGGACACCGGGAGACAAAACACACCTGCTGGTGTTTGGCAACACACTGGTGTGTCACGACACACCGGTTGAGAAGCGCTGCCCTAGAGTATTTCTACCTATGGTCTCATGAAATCTCTGCTGGCCCTCATACTGATTTTGCCTTAAAAAGTAGCCCCCTTTCTGGTTCAGAGGGATTCTAGAATCTTATGAGTTCTCATCTTAATCTCACAGGATTTTTAAATATGTAGATTAACATTTCTACAGTCTAGTTACAGGAAGATTGGAAATCCATGATGATTTCCAGTGCTCCAAGTGCATCCAGATAATCATCCTTGCCTCATAAAGATGATATAAAAATAAAAACCTCACAAAAATGAAATAAAAATTTCCTTTCTATTCTGAACAAACTTGTGACAAATCTTCCTAAAATTCCATCAAAACTGAGGGGGTCATTTATCAAAGTGCTATATGGCATTTTCACATGCGTTAAGGCATTTTCACATGCAAAAAAACACCTTTAACGCATGTGAAAACACCATAACACATTGTGCGATGCAAAATAGGAAAAGGGGAGGAGTTTGGGGTGGGATTTCTGGCCAAGTGGGCTGGCTCTGCAATTTGCGAAGCCATATTGCACAGTTTTAACGCAGATTTTAATTACACCTTTTTCATTAAGCCATGCGATATGGCTTTATCGCACTTTGTGATGTTTTTGCAAATAGCATTTTCAGTATTTTAAGCTGGAGAGAGAGAGAGAGAGACTAGCTAAAAGGCCCTCATACTAGTGAGGAAACTCCGAAGGTCATCAAATGTTCACAAGAGTACACTGTTCTGTTCATACGTCGCACTCTGCATTTCAAAGTGGCCCCTAACCCCTACACTAATACCTAAACCTCACCTCGAGTAGCTAAGTGGGCCTCCTATAGAGGTATGAATACCTTCCTAGTATGAGGGCCTTATAGCTAGTCTCTCTCACTCCCTCTACCCCAGTGGTTGTAGGTAGGAATTGCAACAATTGTGGTACCGCAAAATGTAAAAACGTTATCGCAGTCTGCGGTAATACCTATGCGAAGCGCTAAGATAGTGTACTTTGTGATAAGCAGCCTATTATCATAAAACACGCCCCTTTTCAAATTGCATGTGATATTTAGTGCATTTTGATAAATCCAGGCCTTAGTTTCCTAACACTAATACAATTTAACGACTATACTAATACTGTTTATCTCAAGGAAAAAATAAAACAAAATCAAGGGTATCTAAAATAATCACCATACATGCCCTTGCTAAGAAAACAACAAAAATACATGTTTCAGTTTACTAAAGAATTGATTTCTTGACAAGCTAGCTCATTAGTAGATCCTCTGGAGAAATTAAACTTTTTCTTTTTCTCTCAGCCCAGGAAGGCTAAGATAAATTAATTACTATGTGGTCTCCTCTCTTTTCTTCCCTGCCAATAAAGACTGCTTAGCTAAGCTCTGATACAAAGATATCCCATTTGTACATTTAAATTTAACCCAGTAACCTATAAACTAACAAAGAACAGTTAGTTATTTTTTCCCCACCCCCTTACTTGGTCTTCTCATGGGGCAGTGGTGACCAACAAATTGAATAGCCCTGGCTGCAAGCCAACAGGTAATAGCAAGTCTTTCTTTCATGAACTTCAAAGAAGTATACCACCTAATTTAGACAAGTATTAATTATACGTCTTTTGTCTTTTAAAAGAGCATCTCTTCCCTTGTACCATTTGGCATTTTCTGAGTTCAAAAGAAGTGGGCCAGGAGCTATCTCCTTTGCTACTTGAATTACCTTAATAAGGCAGGAAAAAGAACAATTTAATAAGTCATTACTTATATAGGTAGGTAAAAAATAGTGATTCAAAGCAAAGCACATATACTAAAAAATGTCAAATACTTCAAAACAGGCCATGCTATCAAAAAATTCACCCCAGTTTCATATGGGATGAAAATAAAACTAATAAACCAAAACTCATCTATTATCCTGAGCATATTGCAGACTTTTTGAATGGACAAAAGAAAATATTGTTTAGCAAGGATGCTGTACTATTGGCAAGATAAGCAAAACTTGATCCCAGTCTTTAGACTTTGGCTCAACTTAACTGATCAACTGTGACACCCAACCATGCTGACCTCTACTTGTACAGAGATTATATAGCAACAAAGTCAAAGAAGTGATCATATTGGATAATACTTATTGCAGCCTTTATTAGCTAACAATGGAATCTAATAGAGCATTCGAGCCTACCTGAAATCTATACCATTCCATTCAATTTAGGAGGAGCCCTCAGGTCCCATATGGCCATCACTCTGAGGTCTTCCAAGGCCCATCCTTGCTCAATTGAATCTTTTTGACACTGATATTCTTAAGGAGAGTGGCCATACTGAGCAGGCCACCAAGCACAGCAAGATTGTAAACCTCCCCCATCAATTGCAGAGTATGACTCTATCGGGTGCCTTCTTGGCCCTATCTGCTCAGCCTATTGACTCCTGCACTTATGGATCTTCTGCTTAATTGGACAAGGGCTATAAATCTAGTCACACCATTCTTGTGTGAGTCCTCGGGCCCCTTCTAATCTACCTCTCCCCAGAAATAGGTTCAAGTACTCCAGTACCATAGGGTTAACAATAGAAGAATAATAAGTATGCTTAACATGTGCATCTTTTACAAGATTTTTGTCCTATAAGGCAGGGACTCTTACAATTAAGCACTTAGAACAGGGGTGGGCAGTTCCGGTCCTCGAGGGCCACAAACCAGTCTGGTTTTCAGGATATCCCTAATGAATATGCATGAGAGAGATTTGCATGCACTCTGCCTTCGTTGTATGCAAATCTATTTCATGCATATTTATTAGGATATCCTAAAACCTCGACAGGTTTGTGGCCCTCGAGGACTGGAATTGCCCACCCCTGACTTAGACGGTGACTTTCAAACCGGAGCACAGACACACATTTGTACCCATACGTTGGTCTGCGTCCAGGGCCTTGGCCATTTTATAACATACACACGCATATGCGTGCATGTTATAAACTAATCTGGTCGTGCGCACATGTGCCAAATTTTAAGTGGGCATGAGCAAATCCTGCTTCTACTGCATAAATCAGATTTTGAAAGTGGCACACAGAATCCATTGACAGTTAAACTAGTTCATCTCCAGTTCACCCAGTTAAGGGGTAGGTCCTCCAAACCTCCCTAGTTTAATAGTCTTCACTCCTCCATATCTGCCCCAACCATTAAAACCCCACAGATCTGCCTATTTTTCTTTATTTTATAACTTACACCTCCTCCATAGCAGAAGTAAATGTATATGGCAGGAGATCTCAGCCTGTGCCCAGATGCATAAGTATTCATGCGCACATCTTTGGTTCACGCCCCAAAATACCCATGCTTCACCCAGACCATGCTCATGCCCTGCCCTTCTTTGGAAACTGAAAACATGCACCCTGTGGGAAATATGCCTGTATCTAGGCAGCTTTTAAAATCCACTCAGTGTGCGCAAGCCTGACTTATTCGCATATCCCCTAATTAATGCATGCACCAGGCTTTTAAAATTCACCTTTAAGGCGTTAACTTTCAAACCGGCGTGCAGGTGCTCTTTGGCACATGTGTTGTCATGCACCCAAATATGTGGCCATTTTATATGTATGCGTGCATGTTATAAAATAGCCTGACTGAGAGCATATGTGCGCCCAATTTTAAGTGGGAGAGCACCTACAAGCGTAAGTCCCACTTCTACCGTGTATGTCGGGGAATTTTTTTTTTTACTTTTTATTTATAACTTTTAAACATTCATGCATTAGTACTTGTGTGTGCATCTGCCTGTTTTCTAAAATCAGGCTGATATGCATTAGTGCTGGATGCACACCCATCCTCCCGATTTCAGTATGCTTGCAGCTTTGAAAATTCACCTTAAATTCTCTGTCCAGGAAACAATTGTGATCTCCTAAAGTATTAAAGGTGAATTTTCAAAGCCTAGCATGTTGAAATCGGGAGATATGCACACAAGTCGGACTTGCGCGCACCCACTGAATTTTAAAAGCTGCCTAAATGCATACATATCTCCCAAAGCTTGCACATCTCAAAAGTTTTCAAAAAGGGGTGAGGCGACAGCTTGGTCTGCTACCAGATCCCATGCCATGTAAATTTCCTTCTGCTAGGAACAAGGTGTAAGTTAAAAAATAAAGAGAGAGACATTTCTCAGAGGTTTAAAGGGTATGGGGTGACTGGGGGGAGTACAGACTATCAAAAATGGGGGAGGGTTAGAGGATCTTGCTGTTAACTGGGTGAACTGATGGACAAACTGGTGAAAATGGAAATGGATTGGATGCGTACCCCTTTTAAAATTCAACAACTTATGCGGTAGAAGCAAGATTTACTCCCATTGGTGAACACCCACCTAAAATTGGGTGCACATATGTGTGTGTAAGTTATAAAATGGCCATGTATCTGGATGCGCACAGACGCACATGCATCAAAGAACGCCCACATGCTGATTTGAAAGTTACTATCCCTGTGCGTAATTAGAATCAAGTCTTTCTCTAAAACAAATGGAACAAGCAATGTGTCCCTCTCCTGAACTTTAATAGTCAACTTCTCTAAAAGGTAGATTGTTAAACCCGTGCATGGGCGTCCATGTGTGTGCGGTTACCGGCACTCGCACATGGACACACACCGATTTTATAACATGCGCGCATCGATGCACATGTTACAAAATCCGCTACCTGTGTGCACATGCACGGACTGAGAAGGAACTGGGGAAAAGGCCAAGTCTGTCACCGCACGCATCTACTAAATTCCCCCTTCTCCCCCCACTTACGAGCGTGAGATGGCACTCGCACGCGCCGATATACAATTGTGCACGTATGTGCACGCAGGTAGCGGGGTTTCAGGGGTCAGGGTTAGTAGGGGAAAAGGGAGGCAGGTTAGGTTAGGGGGTTTAGGAAGTTCCAATAAAGGAACGGACTGGGCAGGAACCCGCTACCTAAACTGCCTCCCTTTTCCCCTACTAACTCTGACCCCCTAAAACCCCGCTAACAAATCTATTTTTTTTTATTGTTTTGTTTTTTAACTTACCTGCTCTCCAGAGCAGTAGCAGGTTACATGGGCCGGTCAGCTGCCGGCGTGCACTTCAGCAGGACAGTGCCTAATGGCGCTGTCCAGGCCCACCCCCAGTCCATCCCTTTTTCCAAAACCCGTTCTTCTGTGTGTACAGGTAGATATGCGCATGGTCGCAGGCGTTTGAAAATCCCCAAGGCACGTGCGCTGCCCAGCCACTCACATATCTGCCCATTTCGGCGCTTGCCAGGTTTATAAAATCTGGCCTTAAATTTGCAATAATGTTCAGACTGTCAGAGGTAATTTGAGCTTTGCTTTAAACGTCTGACTGAGCTCCCACAGCCCTCACCAAAGACAAATGAAAGATATTCACAGAAAGAGCTGAATCAGTGGTTATACCCAAAATTTCAGTCGAATATTGCTCCCCTTTACAGGGAGGATCAGGACTCACATACCACTCACACTGGGTAAGTCCTAGGTGACCCTGAGCTGGAAACACAGATGAACTGTTACAGGCGGAATCCACATACTTCTGCACAATAGCCTCCCACTATGTTAATATGAATGAATAACCCAAACAAATTTCAGTCAGAATACTATTAGAGGCAGGGCCACAATATTATTTTGCAGCACCTACAGTGATTTTCATGAGATGGAAGAACAATGGGCACATATATGCGCCCATATATAAGTGTAAATGCTGCAGCGCATACATCTCCAAAGTTTCCAAAAAGGGGTGTATTTGTGGTCTGGGCAAGGGCATTTTGGGATCTGGCAAAGAAATGTGAGTGTAAATATTTACGCATCCTGGTGCATGCTGAGGTCCCCTGCCACGTTACTTCACTTCTGCTATGGATAATATGTAAGTTAAAAAATAAAAGGATAGAACCATTTCTGAGGGAGGTCTTCCACCTCCACCACCCCCCCCCCCCCCGCCCCCCCCCGCCTTGGTTTGATAGCCTATCTGTTAAATGGGCGAATTGGAGAAGCGCTTGGAGAAGACACAGCTGAGGGGGGATATGATAGAGGTGTTTAAGAACATGAGAGGTCTAGAATGGGTAAATGTGAATCGGTTTTTTACTCTTTCAGATAATAGAAGGACTAGGGGGCACTCCATGAAGTTAGCATGTGGCACATTTAAAACTAATCGGAGAAAGTTCTTTTTCACTCAACGCACAATTAAACTCTGGAATTTATTGCCAGGGGATGGTTAGTGCAGTTAGTATAGCGGTGTTTGAAAAAGGATTGGATAAGTTCTTGGAGGAGAAGTCCATTACCTGCTATTAATTAAGTTGACTTAGAAATTAGCCACTGCTATTATTAGCAACGGTAACATGGAATAGACTTAGTTTTTCGGAACTTGCCAGGTTCTTATGGCCTGGATTGGCCACTGTTGGAAACAGGTTGCTGGGCTTGATGCACCCTTGGTCTGACCCAGTATGGCATGTCCTTATGTTCTTAAACTGCTAAACCAGGAATGGCGTGGGTGTGTGCCCCTTTAATAAAAAAATAATTAAGTGGTAGAAATGGGATTTGTGCACCTGTGTGCGTGTCCACTTAAAATTTGGCACACATTTGAGCAGCCAAGCTCTTATATAACGTGCATGCACATTATAAAATAGCTGTGCCCATGGCACACTGCTGAGACACTTGCACATGAGTGCCCGTGCGCCAGTTTGAAAATTACTGTCAGTGGTTTTAAAGAATAAATGATTAGGACAGAAAAAAATGGCATTGCAATGGTTTCAAACTGCTTTTACTGCATTTCTGTATTTATATACAGGACAAATTTATGATAAATGAATCCATTGCCTGTATACAGTGCTCAACCTAATTGTTCCTTTTTCATCTAAAGATGTTTTATATTCTGTGCCTGAGTTTCCTGGGAATTTCAGGCATGTTTGCAAACGAATGTAAAGTATGTACTAAACCTAGAATGGTTTATGTAGACTGGTCAGGTACCAATTTAGATTTTTTTTTTTTCTTCTTCTTCCCGTGAAACCATAGGTGAGTTATAGACCCTATTGCCTTGCAAGTGAACTTTTTCAGAATAGATGTTAGGTTTCTAACATTGATAATAGGGGTCCAGGGATGAGGGAGATTATGAATAATTGGGGTGACTGAGAGTTGTAATTTTTTGTTTGTGCTATTATTGAGGTAGAGCCTGGGACTTTAATCATTTATTTGTAATGTTAAGATTTTATTTATATGTAATCAGCTCTGATCTATTTATATTGATAGAGTGGAATATCAAATTTAATAAATTAAATTAAATAAAGTCTAAAGGACTTATGAAGTAAAAAGTGCATTAAAGTAAGTCATGCTGATTGATTGCACTTTTATCACATACAGTACCTTGGTTTTTATCTCCCAAAGTACCAGAATAATGATATGCAGTCCATGGACTAAAGGAAGCATGATCCTTAAAAAATGTGCACATTTTACACATCCTTCAGGTACCCCAGACCTCAAAATCCAATTAAAGGCCGGATTTTTAATGGCCAACGTGCGTCAAAGACGGGTTACACAAGCAGTCAGGCCTTGCACGCGCTGCGCGCATTTTAAAAGGGGCCCGGCCGCGTGCGTAACCCCTGTTACGCGCACAAGAGCTGGGCCTCAGCAGTGGGGTGGTCCGGGGGCGGGGTGGGGTGGGGCAGTGCGGGGCTAGAGGCGCCTGGTACAGTGTCTATTTGCCACTGTGCTGGGAGAACGCGTGCCGGCAGGGTGCCGGTGCGCTACTTGCTCCTGCTCCTTTGCAGGAGCAAATCCTAACTTTAAACAATGGGGAGGGGGGATAGGAATAGGGGGAGGGTAGGATAGGGGAAGGGAGGTTAGGGAACTGGGGAAGCCCGAGGATGCATCGCAGCATGTTATAAAATCAGGCATCCATGTGCGCGCACCGGGTAAAGCGAGCACATGGACGCGTGCGCGTTCTTTTTAAAAATCTACCCCTAAGGTTTTCCTCCAACCTGGACCCTCTTCTTCAAGCCAAGTCATTATTGATGACTTGCCTTTCCAACATCAGATTTCAAGGCATGTTATAGGAATAATTGCAAAATAATTACAGATACAATATGCCAGTATGACAGTGTAACAATAGTGAAAATATTTTAGTATGATATGTTTATTTATTTATTTATTTAAGATTTTTATATGCCGACGTTCATCAAAAGATATCACATTGTTTCACAGTGTAACACAAATTGGCGCCTAGGGTAGCGCTTTTCATCGAACAGAGGTAACTTTACATCGAATAATAGTAACATGTTAACAAGAAAATAATAACTTTACATCGCATAAAGGTAACATGTTAGCGAGAAAAATAATTTAGGGGGGGGAGATATAAAGGGGAATAGCATTAAATGTTATAAACAAGATTTGCTAGTATATACAATATGTACAGAAATAGGAGAAAACTTAAAATATATGTATAACCAGGGCACCTTTCTAGGTAATCTAAGTCCTGGGAATAAACCTGTTAGTGCAGTTAGAGAAATATAATTAGGGGGAGGAGCCATTCATTGGCAGCCCTCCCATGGCGGGACTATAATGGATATCCCTCGCAGGAGGTTTTATAGCAGAGCTCCTCAAAAGGGCAGTCTGGGGCAGTCTAATTTGGAAATTAGAGAGGAAGGTTGGAGGTTTATCTTGAGTTACTTTTAGAGCCTACCTGGAGCCTTGAAAACCATTTGAGACACCTCCAGAGAAGGTCAGGGCTCCACTGCTGTTCTCTCTACACAAGGTGCAGCGTGATAGGAGCCCTGCTGAAGGCCTGGGCTTTTCTGAGACTCGGGGACTGGGGAACCCTGAGTTGAAGATGTCCAAGTTTAGGGAAGACTTGCCCCAGAAGTGGTGGTAACCCACCTGCAGAGCGCATCCGGTATTATCTATTTTGGGGAACAAAGAAGTTATTTTCAAGACCTGGGAGGAAGTGATTTTCTGCCCCACCCATCAGTGGACCTGCAGTTCCATCCAGGATCTCTTCCACCAAGGATCTACATCAAGAGAAAAGATGACTAACTATGAGTAAATATTAGATCTAACGGGAGGTCATCCATCTGGAGTCTCTAAAACCCTGAGGAGATACAGACATTAACTGTCTGTGCCAAGATAGATTTTTCTAGACACCTGGGCGTGGTTCCTGCCCACTAAAGAGGCCCTAACTAGAGGGGATCTCTGCTCCGCCTAACCCAGGAGAGCCGCTGGATTCCTGGCTTTACCTATGACTCTTGCACAGAAAAAGGACACAGGATTTGTAAAATAAAGGATAATGAGGTGAAAGAGCAATAACTGTGGAATTAGAAAGATCATATTTATTTGTGCCACTAAACCAAGCTGTTTATAGTAAAGCATTATTTTGGACACTAAGGCCTAGATTCATCATTTTAATATAACACTGTGAAAAGAGAGAGACACAGACAGACTCTTTATAAGGCTCTCATAAAAATAAACTATTTAAACCACTGTAATAGGGGCAACTAGTAACTCAGGGTGAGGTTTTGGTAGCGGGCTAGGTTTTAGGGGGGCAATTTTACTTGCACAGTCGGCAGTACGAACAGCACAGTAGACATCAGTGATGATTTTATGTGATGTGAAGTGATGAAAGCTACACAAAGATGAGATTTGTACCTTGTACTCTCGAACTAGCCTGATAGCAGCTAGGTAGAGAGTGCATCAAGCTAAGTTGATAGTGCATTGTACAAATCTCTTCTTTTTATACCTTTCATCACTCCAAATCACATAAAATATTCACTAATGTCTACTGTGCTGTTTGTACCTCTGACTGTGTACATAAAACTGCATCCCAAAACCTAGCCCACTACCAAAACCTCACCCCAAGTTCAGAATGGCCCCTCTTACAGTGGTATAAAAGGTTGCCTAATATATGTGCTTCCCTAGAGGCTCTCTCTCTCTCCCCCTGAAACAGGATTTGCAATAAAATCCTGTTTCAGGCAAACATGCCAAGAAAAAAAGTGCAGTTAGAGCATGTATTACACTTTGGGGCAGATTTTAAAAAGCATTTACATGCGTAAATCTGGGTTTTACGCATGTAAATGCACTTTACTCGAGGAAGTGGGCTTTTGAAAATTGCTACAATATATGCCATTGAATCGTCCATAGGATTTATTCACATAAGTGCACTTTACGTGAGTAAATGGCTTTTGAAAATTGCTACAATAGTAGTTACATTTATGCGCGTAACTCCTTTGAAAATTACCCCCTTTGCACGCAACATTAAGCATCCCTCATTTTCATAAATTCCGCCCAAACTCCTACATTTTTAAAATTTGCATTTGCATCTCATGATGCGTTTTTTATCACATGCATTATGGTGTTATTGTGGACGTTAGGGCCCTAAAGCAATTTGATGAATGACCCCCTAAATCAGTTGTCTCTGTGTCTTCTTTGGCACCCAGCACCTAGCACCCAACACACTGAGAAAATTTACCAAACACACGGAATTCAGACTAGTAAGTAAGTCACCCCACACTGGGCCCAGAAAGGACTCCTTTCTACCCCTACCCCCGCACGCATGTTATAAAATCCAGGGTCGGCGCGCGCAAGGGGGTGCACAATTGTGCAACTTGCGTGCGCTGAGCTGCGCAGCCTTCCTCCGTTCTCTCCAAGGCCGCTCCGAAATCGGAGCGGCCTCGGAGGGAACTTTCCTTCCGCCTCCCCCCACCTTCCCCCTCCCCCCACCTTCCCCTCCCTTCCCCTACCTAACCCGCCCCCCAGCCCTACCTAGAACCCCCCCCCCCCTTACCTTTGCCAGCAAACTTTAGGACAGCTCTTTGACTTGACTAGACTTAGCCGGCTAAGTCATCCAGCTAACTGAATATTGGAGATAGCCAGTTAACTTAGCTGGTTAACTCAACTCCTTCTGGTTACACCCTTGGACCACCCGTAATTTATCTGCTAAATTCTAGCCTCCTAACTAATTAGCCACCTAGAATTTAACTGCATAAAGGCTGAATATGGCCGGGTAACCATTAAGAAAGGTAACTGTCAAGTTATTCATCTAAATGGCTTTTGAATATGGACCTCACTATGCATACTTTTGAATCCTGCCCTGGAGCACCTCCTAGACCAGTGGTTCTCAACCTTTTTCCCATCGTGACACACCTGGACAGACCACGCTCACATGTGTGACACACTGCTCATTACAACTCACGGCGGAAATAAAAAATAAATGCCCAGTATTATTTTTATTGTTAAGAATGACACAAGGGAAAGATACGTATTCTGTCTGAACAGAAATTGCATAAATAGTAAACAGCCCACACCACAACAGCACCAATTTCCAGCACTTAAACAGTAACCATCTTACCTAAGAAAAGGCAACACTGAAAATATTACATCAGGCCTTAAGACACCAATACATCTCCTATTAGGAAAACGGACCAAGTCAGGCTGTTAAAGAGCCCTACACAGAAACTACACGCCAGCAGAAAACCTCACCTGAATCACAAGTGCTGACCCTCACCTAACAAAGAATAAAGAGACCAAAACACATAACTAGAAGCATGCAGACAAAAACTGAATTAGAAACCACAAGCCAGAGTATCTGTATGCAGTGTAATAAAGGAAGAAAAGAAACATCACCAGTCTTTATAAAACAAATCAAGAATTATAAAAGCAATAGCAGTAAAAACCATACTAACAAAAGGAACAGATTATATTAAAATAGCCAATTAATGGAATATCCAATAATTAAAAACTCATATTAAAAGTTTCTAGATACCAATAAAATATTTCAACATAACAGACAAAGACCCAGTAATGAAAAATAATAAGGATACAAAAATTTTTTTGCTCTGCATACCTGGGAATATTTGATATCCAGGTACCCTGAGATTGTTTTGAATTAGCAGGAGGATGGATGGTTTGTTTGCAACTTTCTCCTCTCTCTCTCACACTGGCTCTCAATCACTCACATATACACATGCCTTTTCTCTCTCTCTTATATAGGCTCTTAATTACACATTTACACACATGCTGTCTATCTTTTCAGGCTTACACACACAGGCTTTCAATCACACACATACATGCTGTCTTTTTCTCTCACACACAGATTCTCATTCACATGCTTACAAACATTTACACACAGGCTCTCAATCACATACTGACATGCTCCCTCACCTAAACCAGCTCTCAATCAGACACAGACACACATGCTCTCTTTCTCTCATTTACACAGGTTCTCAATCACATACTCACATTCTCCTTCACCTAAACCAGCTCTCAATCACACACAGACACACATGCTCTCTCTCTTATTTATACACACAGGCTCTTAATCATACATACACATGATCTCTTTCACACACAAAGGATCTCAATCACACACATACTTTTTCACACAAACAGGTTTTCAATCACAAACTTACATTCATGCTCACACACAGGCTCTCAATCACACACATACTCTTTCATATATACATGCCTCAATCATTCACATACATGCTATCTCACACACACACACACAGGTTCTCAAACACACATGCTTGCTCATTCACTCACTCCCCCCTCCTCCGAACTAGCGGCAGCAGCAGCCTCCTCCCAACCTAAAGGCAGCAGCAACCTCCTTCATTTTCAGCTCTCACGGAGAAAAGAGTCCCATCGGCCGCGGGGGTTGACATTCTTCCTCATTTTACTCCGAGCCACGCTGCACATTCTTCAGGCCACACCTCTCTTCTTTCCTTCGGGCCGATGCCGAGCACACTAGCAAGGTCTCTTCTTCCCGCGCACGCACCTCACGACTTCCGGGCCGCGGGGGTGGGAAGAAGAGAGCACGCCATTGCCGCTGACTCCAGCTGTCTGCTGCGTTCAGCCCGGGCTATCAGCATTTTAAGCCTGGGTGGAGGACCTATTTTGCTTGGGTAGGGGAAGCAGCTGGGTCAGCAGAGGACCGGGAAGTGTGGCGACACACCTGCGTGTTCTTGGCGACACACCTGCGTGTTCTTGGCGACACACTGGTGTATCGTGACACACTGGTAGAGAACTGCTGTCCTAGACTGTCTCATATTTTCACTAATGAAATGTACAAATGAAACAAAAAATACACTTGTACTCTTGACCAATAGGGACAAGTGGTGCTGTTTCAATATTCATCCACTTTCAAAGGCTACCATTTAGCCAGATAACTATTTATCCGGCCAAATAGCTAGGTGAAGGGTAGAAGGTGGCATTCTGGGACAAAACAATTTATCCAGCTAACTTAGGCTTAGATTTACAAAGCTGCAATAAGGTGATACCACGTGTAAAACACGATGGGGCAAGGCCTGGTCGAAGTCGGCACCATTTTGAAAAATAGTGTTGTTAGAGTCCAGAGGCAAGGGGTGCCTCTGACTCTCCACTGAGTATTGAAGATCTACTTTTGAGCTACTGGGAGGTTAGGGGGTAGGGGTAGAGTTCCACCTGGTCCCCCACATCACTAAGGTTAATTTGTTTTTGGGGAGGGGTACCCTAGACACCAAGAATTGTATTTTATTTGAAAGAGAGAGATAGATATGAGTCATTTAATGCCAATTGGGCCATTTCTTGGGTTGAAGGGGAGGGGAAGGAAAGGGAGTGGGCTCTCGCTACATGTGTGGTATTGTTTCCTTTTTATTTTGGGGGTCAGTGCCACCTCAGTAGGTAGCAAGGGGTAGGCTGGTGTCACCAATGACCCTCTGGAGTGATATTTCTTATTTGGGGGAGGACCATTTTTTGGGTCGCTGTACTTTAAGTGATGTCGGCCCCGGCTGAGATGGGCCACCATCGCACAGGAAAAGAAAGTACTGCAGAGTGATTTATTGTCACCCCCTGTGATATTTGTCTCATTCTCAATAAACTATTATGGCTTAATAAATCTCTCTCTCTTAGCTGGATAAGTGCTGATAAGTCTGAGTAGCTCAAATGGTAAAGCGTGAGACCTTTAATCTTTGGCTCATGGGTTTAAAACCTCATGTTGGGAGAGAAAGATTTAATAGAAGGACTAGGGGGCATTTCATGAAGTTAGCAAGTAGCACATTTAAGACTAATCAGAGAAAATTCTTTTTCACTCAACGCACAATAAAGCTCTGGAATTTGTTGCCAGAAGATGTGGTTAGTGCAGTTAGTATAGCTGGGTTCAAAAAGAGTTTGGATAAGTTCTTGGAGGAGAAGTCCATTAACGGCTATTAATCAAGTTTACTTAGGGAATAGCCAGTGCTATTAATTGTATCAGTAGCATGGGATCTTCTTAGTGTTTGGGTAATTGCAGGGTCTTATGGCCTGGTTTGGCCTCTGTTGGAAACAGGATGCTGGGCTCGATGGACCCTTGGTCTGACCCAGCATGGCAATTTCTTATGTTCTTATGTTCAGCCTTATCCAGCTAAATTAGCTAGAAGAGTTAAATCTGCAATTCAGCAGGTCTAAATTTAGCCAGATAAATTTTTCCAGCTATTAAATAGCTGAGTATATTCAATGGCGCAACCATGCCACTGAATATCCCAGCCAAGTTAGCCTGATATGTTTATCCAACTAATTTGCTCAGCCAGACAGTGGCTGAATATTGATCACCTCAATAAAAAATAAATTCACTACAGAAGTATCTAAGGAGGAAAAAGGAAATAATAATAATAATCACTCCTCCAGTTGTCTTAAGAGGGAATGGAGAATTTAAAAAGAACAACACACCTCTGGAGGAAGGTCCTCCCCACACTAACCAGTGATGATAGGGAAGTCCAGAAGCTACCTGACTCAGTCACTGCAGTCTGACATTGTAGCAGATATGATTAGAGAGGACAGGCCCAGTGCGCTATCACCTATGGAACTGCCAGATTGAAAGGAGCTACTGGGTGCAGAAACAAATGAGTATTTCTGTGCTAGTGAAGAGTGGAGTTGGGACTTTACTAAGGAAGATAAACCCTGAGGAGAATATGAACATGCCAGATGTCATCATAGGCAGGGCCCTCCTGCAGCAATACATTTACCAGTGAATTATGAGGTTGTTTCGCCATTTGCAAACCCTCAGACCATCTCCTTTCAGGAAATTTGGATGGTAGTTTTGCATATTGAAGCCTCCGTGACTGGCTATATTAGCTGACTTTGTTTGTTCTATGAAAAAACTGTTGCTAAATTGGGAAGCCATGATAAGCAGCTTGAAGAGTTTAAGTCACATTTGAAGCAACTGTCAGAGCAATATCCCTGTTTTTCAAGTTATGAATCCCACCCTTATTAAAGATAGCCTTCTGCTTTGCAATAAGCTGGAAAGGTTGGAAAATGTCACAAGAAGGAGGAATTTATGGATTCTTATATTTAATCTCAACTCAAAGAAAACATTTGAGGATGTTTACCATCTTTATTTCTACTATTTGCTCCTCTGTTATATAACTCTATTTGATAAAGCTCTTTCAGTACTGTTAGGATAAGTTATGCTGGAAGATTTAAAAAAAACAAAAAAAAAACAAGAAACCTGTGACTGTAAACATAAGAAAACATATGAAAACCTTTTTATGCTTTTAATATACAGGGCATATTCTGGCAGCTAATGGCTATATAGAAGAGCTAAGGGGTAGATTTTAAAAGTGTGCACGCGCTACCCGGCGCGCACACATGTATGCCCGATTTTATAACATGCACGCGCCTGTGCGTGCATGTTATAAAATCAGGGGTCGGCGCGCGCAAGGGGGTGCACAACTGTGCATCTTGTGCGCGCCGAGCCACACTGCCTTCCCCCGTTCCCTCCCCCCTAGCCTGACCTTCCCACCCATTCCCCTAACCTTTCCCCCCCCCCAGCCCTACTCTAACCCCCCTGACTTTTGCCTTACTTTTTGCACCTGCCTCCGGGCAGGAGCAAGTTGCGCGCGCTGTCAGCCTGTCGGCACGCGATCCTCCGACCCAGCAGCAATGGCCGCTATGTCGGAGGCCTCTGGCCCTGCCCACACTCTGCCCTCGCTCTGCACCTGGACCATGCCCCTTTAGTAAAGCCCCGGGACTTACACGCGTCCTGGGGCTTTATGCACGTCACAGGGCCTTTTTAAAATAGGTCCGGCGCGCATAACCCCCTCTACGCACGTAAATCCTTGAAAATCCAGACCTAAGGGTTTAAGCCAAGAGTGCTTACAGTACCATAACAAGATATTAAATAAAAATATAAACAGGCTCTGATGTTGGACCTAGATCTAGTCCCGGACCTCAGCAAGAAACCCAGCCTCAGGCCTTGGCCTTGGACAATGTTTTCCTTCTACAGTGAAGTCAGTGGGGCCTATGGCTTGCTGCTTTTCCCCTTGACTCCCATTAAAACAAAAAACAATGAGACAAATGAAAACAAATTTTGTTTTCATATGAGATGAACCTAATGAAAGCTTATGTCCTATGAAATGAATTAACAAAACAAAACACATTTTTTGACTGTGTACAGCCCTATTTTGTGTTTTCCTTATAGGGTCCCATGGCCAGATACTTAGTTAAGGGGAGAAGCGTACACATTACCATTACACAACGTGTCTGGTGGAATTTTGTTTCAGGTTATTTAAAGGAAGTCACTTATTTTTCTGGAAGTTCAATTTTGGAATTTTGCCTTTTATGAATCCTTGGTCTTCATTTAAGGAGGGAAAAGTCCTACCTTGGGAAGGGCAGGAGTAGAGAAGATCTGCTGTGCCTATCTCACAACCTATGGAGGAACAGTGGTGATGACTCATCACAAAAACCCTGTTTTGGTAACTTTTTCAGAAGAGTTGTACTTTTGAGTTGGGAAGAAGTTTTGCCCACCCTTTCAACTTAGTACTTGGGGAATGGAGAAGACTTGACCTTTTCCCTGCTGCAAGAGTGTTTCAAGTTGAATGGTCCAACTTTTCTATTTTGAAATGAGATAATGGAATAAGTCTCATGATATCTGAAGATCATCACTGGAGTCTTCACTCTAGGAGAAAGAATGAGAAATGTTTTTTGGAGACCTCTAAGTACCCCTGGACCTCAGGTACTGAAGGGAAGGGATCCCACTACTCTTAGGATCCCTTTCTCACTATCCATTAAGTTAAGGCACTCATCATTCCAAATCCTGGAGGGTAAGATCATCTCTAGATCATTGCTAAAGGTCATATTTACGAGCCGATACAGTAAAGTCCGTGGGAGAGCGGGCGAATGCCCGCTCTCCCGGTGCGCACACAGGCCACTCTCCTGTGCGCGCGATTCAGTATTCAAATTAGGCCCAGTGGTAAAAAGAGGTAAAAAGAGGTGCTAGGGACATTAGCGCATCTCTAGCACCTCTTTTTGGACAGGAGCGGCGGCTGTCAGCGGGTTTGACAGCTGACGCTCAATTTTGCCGGCGTCGGTTCTCAAACCCGCTGACAGCCACGGGTTCAGAAACCGGACGCCGGCAAAGTTTTCAACCCGTGAACTGCGGGCAGACTTCAAATTTTTTTTTTTTTTTTTTACTTTTTGTAACTTTCGGGACCTCCGACTTAATATTGCCATGATATTAAGTCGGAGGGTGCTCAGAAAAGCAGTCTTTACTGCTTTTCTGTGCAATTTCCTGGTGCCCGGAGAAATTAGCGCCTACCTTTGAGTAGGCGCTAATTTCTGAAAGTAAAATGTGCGGCTTGGCTGCACATTTTCCTTTCTGAATCGCGCGGGAATACCTAATAGGGCCATCAACATGCATTTGCATGTTGCGGGCGCTATTAGGTTCGGGGGGATTGGAAGCGCGTTTTCGACCCCTTACTGAATAAGGGACAATGATAGCGCGTCGAAAACGCGTGTCCAATCACGGGTTAACAGTACGCTCCGCTGGAGCGCACTGTACTGTATCGGCCTGTATGAGATAAAGGGGCAGTTTGAGGAAAAAGTCTTGGACATGGATTTCAGCAGAGAAAACTGTTTGATGCAAATTGATTACTTTGTAAGTCCTACAGTAAAGGTTTAGTTTAGAATACCCAATTGGTGTGTCCAGCCTGTTTTCTGCACCTATATGTAAGCAACAGCTAGTGCATCCAATAAAAAAGTACCCCCCCCCCCCCCATGTCTTGGACCCTGCAGGTGTAGCCTCCACCACCAACATTCAGAGAATCCACACTCTGAGGCTGTTTTTGAATTTGTGATTGTGTGCAGGGACTTAGCCCCAGGACTGAGTGTGACGACCCCCCCCCCCCCCTTTCTTCCCAGTTAAAGCCAGAAGAGGTACAATATGCATATTAAAAGCAATAAAGCTATAATATACACTCCCTGGAATGTTTCACTTTTTGTTGTGTCAGTGTGTCAAAATTATTTGCTTTTAAATGAGGAGTTTCACAATCATCAATACTGCACACTCTATACTTTTCATGGCAAAAAATGTTTTATTTTGGGACACACCACACTATATCAAAAGTGTAGCACCAAAATGCCTATGGATCCTTGAACTTCAAAAGATGAATTGATCGATATAATAGGTGCCAAGCGACATCAATCTTTAATATGTAGATATATGCAAATGAAATATAGATAGGTCCCCCAACACGGACTGTGTTTCACCACTCTGGCTGCATTGGGAGGGACAGAAGCCCAAAACTAATAATTAAACACGTGACAAAAGTAATAATAGCATAGCTTGGCATTTCCAGGTTGCATGTGAGGAAGTCCAGGTGGCTCAAATGACCACTATTAGTCCCCAAGGTCTCATGAACTTGAAATAAGGAGTTCAAAAGGTTAATACTGGGACCCGGAGGGATGTAAAACAGCAAAGCCTAAAGAGCCCCTTCTAATAATGGTATATAATACTACATTATACTACTATATTTATTGTAATATTAAAATCCCTAGCCACTTCTGATTGAGTGATTATGTTAAATGCCATTATGCCACAAGGAACAAAAGGTACACATGACACTAGCAGCAAAGGTCAAACACAAAAGAGAAGCAAAGTATTACAAAGAAAAAGAATAACAAAAAAATGGTACACACAAAAAGTAATAGCTAAAAAGGTACAATAATGATAAATCACAATAACAAAATATTAAGAAAACTAGGTCTACAGTTAAAATATAATAAATGAATAAATAAATATATAAAAATATTGCATACATTGGAATAAAAATCAGTGATAGAATTAAAACCTAACATGTCTTTGTTACTACCTGCATCAGTGATGTAAATCATTTAAATCAAATCTCTTGTGAAGTGCAATAAAGTACCTATAAACTGGCATGCAAATGTACATGCCTTAAAGCCACGGTTTTATCCATGAACATAACAAAATAAAGTACCATTGTACAACAAACCTACCAATAAATCATTGGTGGTTCTAATGATATAATCATTAGTCCCAAAAAACTATGGGGCAAATTTTAGAAACAGTGCGTGCGGGGTACATTTGTGCGTGCTACCTGGCGCGTACAAATGTACACCCAATTTTATAACATGGCAGGCATAACTTGCACGCGTTGGCCAGCTGCTGGCGCGCCATCCCCCCAGCACAGCCTCTGTGCCGGAGGCCTTGGCCCCATCCTCGGCCCTGCCCCCAGACTCGCACCACGCCCACGCCCCCTTCCTGCCCCTTTTTCAAAGCCCCGGGACATACGCGCACCGCCATACCTATGCAAAATAAGCTTGGCGCATACAGGAGGAGTTTTAAAGGGTTACGCACGTATATTTGTCAATTGTTTTAGAATCCCATCTACCTATTAATAGAATATATTATTGTAACCCATGGTTATTACGTAAAATTGTACTCTAGTGCTCCTTATGGGGTTGTTAATGTTTTGTTATTGTTTAATCAAAGCATGCTCTGACTTTAGTTGAACCACTCTTTGGAGAGCCTTGGAACAGGCAAGATGTGTTTCTCCAGGATCGTAGCTTCCTGTAGTGCTTTTGTAAGCCCCAGGGAGGATTATGCCAACACATTCAATTGGACTCTTCTTACTGAAATATAAAGCAAACCATCTTTTTGTGAGTATCATGGGTTGCATCAGTCCCCTATTTAGTGAAATCTCAGAATATTGACCTTTATGCCTAATGTGGATGAACAAATTGCATTAGACAAAAATGATGTCTTTTGATGAGCTGGCAGTTTAATATTTAATTGAATTGTGAATCTCCTACTGGAATTTCTGTGTGATGTGTTAAATGTGTGCAAGAAAATAAATGAAATGAACTCAATTGGAGTACATTTTATGGTTTTTATTTTTAAGTCACACAACAATATAGAGTCCAGAGGGAATAATGAGGAAGGTACACCTAAAACTAACCCCGTGAGAAATCCTGCCATTTCTATGAGAGATAGTGTGTCACAGGTCACATTTATCTTCATCCATTTCATAAGCTTGACACACTAGTTGAAGAATATGGCTTGCTTGGTCACTGATAATTAAAATATCTCTGCATTAATTAAAACAGAGGCTCAAGTGGCATCTCAATTCAATGTTTTTTAAACACAGATATGTTCTGTTTTATAATTCTAAATTTAGGGTGTTTCCTGATGTTTCTAGAGAATCAGAAAAAAAAAAAAAAGCTCTCTTATTATGCAGACCTAAAGTATTGCAGATTGGCTCTTCCTTCTATTTTAAATATCCTTGTAAATATTTAATCGGTTATCAAGGAGTGAGGTTTGTTTTCTTGCAAACTTCTCAGCTTTCTTTGTTTTTATGTGATAAGATAGCAGCTGTTAGCCCTAAGGCAACTTGATAATGTGATGCTTTGTAATTTTACTTTCATCTTGTTCTGTCAGTGCTTTATTGTCCTTGTTTCTATTCTTTGCCTTTATTCCTTTGTTGTAGGGCATGGCTTATTGGATCCTTTCCTCTTTGTGGACTGAAATCAGTATCCCTTCATAGCAAGGGAGCAGTTTGTTCTCTTTACTTAATTACTATGAAGAATTTTGCATTTTCACACTTAATTCTGTATATCCTGGGAGTTTAAATGAAGAGATGGGGTGAAACCCTTTAGTAAAAAGTTGAATTTTCTGTGATTTGTATTGGATGCATCAAGTTGAAAAATGTGGGACGTTGAGGCTGTGATTGGTCATGTTTTATATTTTTTGTGTGCACCTCCACTTTTGCAGTGAAATTTGAACATGTACAAAGAAACAAGATGAATGCCTGGTAGCAACTGTGTGTTTCCTGAATGATGGACTCCTCCCTCTGATGCAAACTTTTCAAAACACAGCCAACCTGGGGTTCAGATTACATCAGTCCTTCAGCTAAGTTATTTTAAGTAAATGATTAACTACCGAAAAATCAAAAATTTCAAAAACAGTGAACAAATAGGTTTTTGGGACCAATCATTATTTTTAGAACCACCATTGAATTACTGGTAAGTTCGCTGTATAGATGGTACTTTATTTTTTATGTAGAATGATCAGTGGTCTGAGGTATATTTTACAAAATTCTTTGGAAAAGGTTGTTTGGTAGATTTCATATTTCCTACTGTGTTTTTTGTGATTTTTATTATTGGTGTGTTTAGGGATATACAGAGGCAAAAATTTTGTTTTGGTTCATTTTATAGATAAACTCCATTTGTATCATTAGTTTCAAATGAAAAAAAAGCATTTTTGTTTCATCGTTTCATTCATATTTTCATTTTCCATTAAATTCAATGGGGGAAACAATGTAGCCTATTTTGAGCTTCAAAATTGGGACTTTCTAATCAATTTTAATGAAACTTGTGGGGGAAGAGAACTCCAAGGCACTGTGGCAAAGTGGCACCAAAAGTGATATGAACAGTCTGACACTCTGTAGGGGTAAAAGAGTACCAGCAGTAGCAGGGGTTCTCCAAGACAACATCAGAGGAGCAATATATTTATTTATTTATTTATTTTTAATTTTTATATACCGATGTTCCTGTAAAGAATACATATCGCACCGGTTTACAAGGAACTGAACAGTCGCCTCCAGGGCGGAAATACATTAAAACAGTTGCCTCAAAGCAGAATACATTAACACAAGTATACAGGAAACTATTAAAGAGAACTTTCATAAACTCAATTAAATGTAACTGGGAGCCATAAATCAGGAACATATGTACAGAGGTAGGTATATCGTCTGTCGCTTCACCAGATTTTAGCTCTCAGGGAAAGCTTGAGTGAATAGCCAAGTCTTTAGCTTCTTTTTGAATGTCGGAAGGCATGGTTCTTGGCGGAGGTCCAGTGGGAGCAGGTTCCAAAGATGGGGACCTGCAGTGGACAGAGCTCGTTTCCTCAATGAGGTTTTTGTTGGCTGAGTGTGAAGCATGTTCTGGTATGCACTTCTGATTGGTCTATTGGAGATGTGTTGCTGTAGTTGGAAGGATAGGTTGAGGGGGGAATATAGCAGAAAGAGTGTCAAGAAAACTCCATGCCTTAAAAAAGGACACTGATAATGGCATGAACCCCCAAAGGTAGCACAAGAGGGACAAAGTGGCACTAAGAATGCCATAAACCTTGTAAGGCACCATGAAGGGGGAACATAGTAGCAAAGATGGCAGAAAAAAACAAGCACTGCTAGAAGGACAAAACAGCACTAAGAATGGCATGTCTCAAAGTCTCCATGAGAAGGGCAAAGCAGCCAACCATAGTGGTAAGAACATGCTAAGGTGAAGAGTCTGGATTATGGCAGCAAAACAGAGAGACAGCAAGCCACCAAATGTGTAAAAGCTATATATGTCAGCAAGGCTAAATGATACAAAGACCACCAAAGTATAAATGAGGGTTGTAGAGTCTGGGATCCAGCAGCAAGACAGAGTGGTACAAGGTCACCAAAGTGTAAGGTATGAGGAATAGCAGCAAGGCAGAATATGAGAAAAAAACCCAAAGTATAGAATCTGGGGTTTTGTAGCCAGGCTGAGTGCCAGCAAGACATCCAAGGTGGTTCATCAGAAGAATGGTAGCAAGGCAGAATGGCAACAAGACCTCCAAGATGTAGCATTGGGGCATGGCAGCAAGGCAGAATAGCAGCAAACCCCCCAGGTGGTATGTCAGAGGGATGGTAGATAGGCAGAGTGACAGCAAGACACCCTAGGTGTTGAGTGTGTATAATCACAAACAGCACAAAGGTCTCAAAATCCCCAAGGCATCGAGAGCAAGATTTTTAAATCTACACGCAGATGCGAAACCCGGCGCGCACAAATCTACACCCGATTTTATAACATGCACGCGTAGCCACGCGCATGTTATAAAATCCGGGATCGGTGCGCACAAGGTTGTACATACTTGTGCACCTTGCGCGTGCCAAGTCCTAGGGGAGACCCGATGGATTTCCCTGTTATCTCAGAAGGAACTTTCCTTCTGGCCCCCCCACATTCCCCTCCCTTCCCCTACCTAACCCACCCCCCTGACCTTTGTTGATGAAGTTGTATCTGCCTCTGGGCAGATGTAGGTTGCGCGCGCCGGCACGACCGCTATGCCAGAGGCCTTGGTCCCGCCCCTGCCCCTCCCCTGGCTCACCCACTCCCCGCCCATTTTTTCAAGCCCCGGGACATACATGCATCCCGGGGCTTGCACGCATCGCCGGACCTATGCAAAATAGGCTCAGTGCATGCAGGAGCGGGTTTTTGGAGTTACGCGCTTATTATACTTGCTAACCTTTTGAAAATCCACCCCAGTGTGTACGAAATGAGAAATAGCATAAAGGCATCAAAATTTCCAAGGTGAACAGTGCGGGGAATCTCAAATGCATCAAAACTCTCAAGGTATACAGTGCAGGAAATCACAGCAGCACAAAGACATCAAAACCCAACTGGTTGAGAGAAAAGGGGAATTGCAAAGAGCATAAAGACAACAAAACTCATGTGGCTTAGAGTATGTGGAATTAAAAACAGCACAAAGGCCTCAAACCCCTAAGCTGTAGAGCAGGGGTGGTGAACTCCAGCCCTCAAGGGCCACACACAGGCCATGTTTTCAGGATCACCACAATGAATATGCATGCGATAGTTTTGCAGACATTGGAGGCAGAGCATGCAGATCTATCTCATGTATACTCATTGTGGATATCCTGAAAACCTGGCCTGTTTGTAGCCCTCGAGGACCGGAGTTTGCCACCTGTGCTGTAGAGTGTGGAGTATCGCAAACACCACAAATACATCAGAACTCCCATGGCTTAGAATACAGGAAAACACAAATAGCCCAAAACACCAAACCCCCCATGGCTTAGAGTTCAGGGAATCACAAAAGCACAAAGGCATTAAAACTCCAAGGGTTAGAGTGAGGAGAATTGCAAACAGCACAAAGGCATCAAAACCCCCAAGGAACCATGCGGGAGCAAAGGCAACCAACAATAGCTGTATGAACAGGACAAGACTTTAAAGGCAGCACTAACAATGGCATGAATATCCCCAAAGTAACAGCAAAGTGACAAAATGGTACCTGAAGTGGCACATTTTCTCCAAGACACCATGAGAAACCCAGGAGCAAGTGGGGCAATAATAATGGCAGGTGTATACAGCAAGGCATAAAATCAGAAAAGAGGCAAGGTGGACGCCCTTGCATTTTTTTTCTTTTTTCACATTTTTCTTTGAAAACAAAACACATCAGTGTAACCAAGAAAGATACAGGGTGGGATAACTCTGCCAGGATAGTAGAGGGGTACAACAAGACAGTAACGTGAACAATCAAAAAAGAAATGGGATTGGAGAAGAAACTTGCATTTTTTTCCTTTTCCACATTTTTATTTTGGAATAATACACCACAATATAACTTGAAAGAAGTTGGGTAGGAGACCTATGCTGGGAGCCAAGCAGCAAACAACACAGAGGTATCAAAATCCTAAAATGTTACATCTGAGGCATGCAATATAGGCAGAGTGGCAGAAAGTCCTAAAGATGTGGTATATCAGGGACAAGGTGGCTAGGTAAAGTAGCAGGAAAACCCCTAAGTCGATACATAAGATGCATGGTAGCCAGGGAAAGATTCAGAAAGACCCACAGATTGTACATCTGGAGCATGGCAGCTAGACATAGAGGCAGCAAGACCCCTATGGTGATCTCAATTATAGAAACATAGAAACATAGAAATGACGGCAGAAGAAGACCAAATGGCCCATCTAGTCTGCCCAGCAAGCTTCACACATTTTTTTCTCTCATACTTATCTTTTTCTCTTAACTCTTGGTTCTATTTCCCTTCCACCCCCACCATTAATGTAGAGAGCAGTGATGGAGCTGCATCCAAGTGAAATACCTAGCTTGATTAGTTAGGGGTAGTAGGGGTAGTAACTGCTGCAATAAGCAAGCTACACCCATGTTTATTCCCTTTACCCAGACTATGTCATACAGCCCCTATTGGTTGTTTTTCTTCTCTCCTGCCGTTGAAGCGGAGAGCCATGCTGGTTATGCATTGAAAGTGAAGTATCAGGCCCTTTTGGTTTAGGGTAGTAACCGCCGTAACAAGCCAGCTACTCCCTGCTTTGTGAGTGCGAATCCTTTTTTTTTTTTTTTTTTTTCTTCTCTGAAATGCTCCCTTTTTTTTTTTTCTTCTCCCCTGCAGTTGAAGCTATTCTGGATATGCGTGAAGCTATTCTGGATATGCGTGAAGCCTCAGCTTTTCTTATTCCCCTGCTGTTGAAGCAGAGAGCTATGCTGGAAATGCTTGATGTATCAGCCTCTCCTATGCCATGAAGCAGAGAGCCATGCTGGATATGCATCGAAAGCGAAGTATCAGGCACATTTGGTTTGGGGTAGTAACCGCCGTAATAAGCCAGCTACTCCCCGCTTTGTGAGTGCGACCCCTCTTTTCTTCTCCCCTGCCGTTGAAGCAGAGAACTATGCTGTATATGCTTGGAAAGTGAAGTATTAGGCTTATTTGGTTTGGGGTAGTAACCGCCGTAACAAGCCAGCTACTCCCCTCTTTGTGATAGCAAATCCTTTTTTCCACATTTCCTCTTGCCGTTGAAGCTTAGAGCGATGTTGGAGTCACAGTAAGCATCTGTATGTTTATTTAATAAGGGTATTGTCTCCGGGCAGTAGCCATCGTTCTGGTGAGCTACCCACTCTACATTGGCGGTCTCTTGACTTTATGGATCCACAGTGTTTATCCCACGCCCCTTTGAAGTCCCTCACAGTTCTGGTCTTCACCACTTCCTCCGGAAGGGCATTCCAGGCATCCACCACCCTCTCCGTGAAGAAATACTTCCTGACATTGGTTCAGAATCTTCCTCCCTGGAGCTTCAAATCGTGACCCCTGGTTCTGCTGATTTTCTTCCTACGGAAAAGGTTTGTCGTTGTCTTTGGATCATTAAAACCTTTCAAGTATCTGAAAGTCTGTATCATATCACCTCTGCTCCTCCTCTCCTCCAGGGTGTACATATTTAGATTCTTCAATCTCTCCTCGTACGTCATCCGATGAAGATCCTCCACCTTCCTGGTCGCCCTTCTCTGTACCGCTTCCATCTTGTCTTTGTCTTTTTGAAGATACGGTCTCCAGAACTGAACACAGTACTCCAGGTGAGGCCTCACCAAGGACCTGTACAGGGGAATAATCACTTCCCTTTTCTTACTCGATATTCCTCTCTCTATGCAGCCCAGCATTCTTCTGGCTTTTGCTATCGCCTTGTCGCATTGTTTCGCAGACTTCATATCATTAGATACTATCACCCCAAGGTCCCTCTCCTGCTCTGTGCACATCAGCCTCCCCCCCCCCATCGAATACATTTCATTCGGATTTCCACTCCCCATATGCATGACTTTGCATTTCTTTGCATTGAATCTCAGCTGCCATGTCTTCGACCACTCTTCCAGTTTCCTTAGATCCCGTCTCATTCTCTCCACTCCTTCCGGCGTGTCCACTCTGTTGCAGATCTTAGTGTCATCCGCAAAAAGACAAACCTTACCTTCAATCCCGTCCACAATGTCGCTCACAAAGATATTGAACAGGACCGGTCCCAACACCGATCCTTGCGGTACACCACTTATAACCGCTCTCTCCTCAGAGAAGGTTCCATTTACCATCACACATTGTCTTCTGTCCGTCAACCAATTTGCAATCCAGGTCACCACATCGGCACTCACTCCCAAGCTTCTCGTTTTATTCACCAGTCTCCTGTGCGGAACCGTATCAAAAGCTTTGCTGAAATCCAAGTATATGATATCGAGTGCTCTTCCTTGATCCAATTCCTTGGTTACCCAGTCAAAAAAGTCGATCAGATTTGTCTGACAGGATCTTCCCCTGGTGAATCCATGTTGCCTCTGGTCCATCGATTCTCCGGACTGTAGATTGTTCACTATTCTCTCTTTCAGCAGTGACTCCATTACTTTTCCCACCACCGAAGTGAGGCTAACTGGTCTGTAGTTTCCAGCCTCCTCCCTGTTGCCACTCTTGTGAAGCGGGACCACCACCGCTCTTCTCCAATCACTCGGCACCACTCCCGTTTCTAGGGATCTACTGAACAGGTCACACAGTGGAGCCGCCAGAACATCTCTGAGCTCCCTCAATATCCTTGGATGAATACCATCAGGCCCCATGGCTTTGTCCACTTTCAGGTTCTTCAGCTCTTCCCACACATTTTCTACTGTGAAAGGATTTTCATCTATTCCACTTCCCTCCAGTTTCTTGTTGTGTAGAGATGGTCCTTCTCCAGGGTCTTCTTTAGTGAACACAGAGCTGAAGTATTCGTTTAATATTTCTGCCATTTCTTCGTCACTCTCCACACATTGATCATTACCACCTTTCAATTTTGCTATACCACTTTGGACCTTTCTCTTTTCGCTGATGTATCTGAAAAATGTTTTGTCACCATTTTTTATCTCCTTGGCAATCCTCTCTTCCGCTTGACTTTTTGCCAACTTGATTAATTTCTTTGTCTCCCTCAGTTGATTCAAATATGCTTCTTTGTGCTCCTCCCTTTGGGATCTTTTATATATCTTGAATGCTGTTCTTTTAGCTTTAATTTTGTCAGCCACCTCCTTTGAGAACCAGATAGGTTTCAGTTTCCTTTTGCTTTTCTTTACATTTCTAACATATAGAGCAGTTGCCTTGGTGATTGCTCCTTTTAGATTGGTCCACTGCTGATCCACATCTCTCTCGTTCTCCCATCCTTTTAGTTCTTCCTCCAGGTACTTACCCATTTCCTCAAAGTCTGTGTTTTTGAACTGTAAAACTCGGGTCTTTGTGGTTCTTTTCCCTATTCTTTTATTGATATTAAACCATACCGTTTGATGGTCACTGCTGCTGAGGTGGGCTCCCACCTGGACATCTGAGACATTATCTGCATTAGTGAGCACTAAGTCGAGTATAGCTCCTTCTCTCGTGGGTTCCAACACCATTTGTTTGAACAAAGATACTTGCATGGCATCCACTATCGCTCTACTATTTTTAGTTTCTGCAGATGGGATTTTCCAGTCTACATCTGGCATATTAAAGTCACCCACGATCACCACTTCTCCCTTCTTACCTATCTTATGGATGTCTTCAACCAGCTCTCTGTCCAGCTCTTCCTTTTGGTTTGGAGGCCTGTAAACCACTCCAATATAAATGGATGCTCCGTCATCTTTTTTTAGGTCGAGCCATAGAGCTTCTTCCTTACCCCAACTTCCTTGTAGCTCAGTTGCTTGGATGTTTTGTCTGACATAAAGAGCCACACCTCCCCCTTTTCTATCCTTTCTGTCCTTCCTTAACAAGTTGTAGCCTGGTATTGTTGTATCCCATTCATGAGATTCTGTGAACCATGTTTCTGTTATAGCAACAATGTCTAATTCTGCCTCAGCCATTAGGGCCTGCAGATCTGGGATTTTATTTCCCAAACTATGAGCATTTGTGGTCATTACCTTCCAGGTACTCTCTTTAAGGTTATTGCATTTCCTGGACTCCTTATAAGATATTAGTTGATATTTGTTATTCACTTCACTCTTTCTTTTTGTAGTTGTGCCACTGTTGACAGAGTTATTCCTCTCAATTAGATTTTTCTTTTGGTTATGGATCCTGAAATACTGCATGCAATGTGTTTTTTCCCTCTTTTCTGCCACGTGCATGGAAATTCTAGAAAACCCAGAAAAGGCAGATTGATTTAAAAAAAACAAACAGTTTTTCCATTATATTTAAATTTCACATATCAGACACTTGAAAGCAAAATAAAGTCAGGTAACAAAGGGGCCGATGCAATAAAGGGTGCTCAGCCAAGCACACTGTATAACTCGCAGTTGGATGTGGGTTGAATAGGCGCTAATAAATTCCCTAATGCAATAAAGGGATTAGCGCCTATTCAACGCGCATCCGACGCGGAGTGAGTATAATAGCACTAATCACATGCAAATGCATGTGATTGAGGCATTTAGCATTCAATCCAGATGCAAAAAAAATGTGCATCTAGGATGCACATTTAGTGCTCAGCAATTAAAGCCTGCCTGAGCTGGTTTAAGGAGCTGCTGAGTTCACAATCTCAGTTTGAATGTGAAGTAATGGAGGATGAAGTGACTTGCCCAAAATTACAAGATGTGACAGTAGGATTTGAACTCTGGCTTCTCTGGTTTGTAGCCTGCTGCTCTAACCACTAGGCTACTTCTTCAATCTGTTTCCTTTTGTGAATACTCATGATTACCCATACCATTGAAAAGACATTTGCTAGGTTGGTGAATAGGTAAGATAATGCTGAGCCACTTTGGCCATATCCAGCCAGATCATGAATTCGTTTATCTAATATACCAGTATATCTGTGTCCATATCCTTGATGAGCTCTGTTAAATAATGTGGGTCTCCTTTGCTGGGGTGGGGTGAGGATTTCTGTTGCCAGATGCTTTAGCTATGGCCTTTGAAGGAGAGACGGCTCTGTGGGGGTAACATGATTTTAGAATATTGAGGTGGGGGAGGAATTTGACAGGATGCTACTTATGTTTGCATTGGGGTTGCCACTCTTTACTGTGCTACATCTTCACTGTGTCTCTTCTTCTGGTACTCCTATTCACACTCTGTGCCTTTATGTATGTTATATGCTGGGGCTTGAAGACAAGACTCCCTTTCACCTCTGGATCATAGAGTGGTAAGCATGTATGTATTATTTTCTGTCAGATATTTCAGTCTCACTTTCATCTGCTGCTTCAAGGAGTCCACAGACTGTAACACTATCCTCTTGCTCAAATAAACCCTCTAACGTTTTCTCCAGAATATTTACTATAAAGATGACCCTACCCATCGAATTGTCAAAAAGGAGACTTTGATAATATGAGAAAAGTGGTAAGGAAAAAACTGAAAAGGGCAACTGTAATCATAGAGTTTCCATCAGGTATGGACATTGTATAAAAATACCATCATGGAAGCCCAGACCAGATATATTCAACACATTAAAAAAGGTTAAAGGAAGGCCAAACGACTGCCAGCATGGTTAAAAGGTGAGATGAGAGAGGTTATGCTATCCAAAAAATCATGTTTCAAAAAATGGAAAAGGGATCTGAATGAAGAAAATAGGAAACAGTATAAGCACTGGTAAGTTAGATGCAAAGCATTGATAACTAAGGCAAAGACAGAATTTGAAAAGAAGTTTGCTGTGGAAGCAAAACATCATATTAAAACCTTTTTCAGGTACATTTGAAACAAAAAGCCTTTTGAACCATTAGATGATCAAGAGGTATAAGAGGCACTAAGGGAGGACAAAGCCATTGCAGACAGATTAAATTAATTGTTTGTTTCAGTCTTTACTGAGGAGGATGTAAGGGAAATACCCATGCGAGAAGTGATATTTAAAGGTGATGATTCACAGAAACTAAAACAAATCTCAGTGAACCTAGAAGATGTAATTAGGAAAACTGACAAAGAGTAGTAAATCACCTGGATCAGATGGTATGCATCCCAGAATGCTAAAAAACTGAAAAATGAAATAGCAGACCTACTGTTAGTAATTTGTAAACTATCGTTAAAATCAGGTATGATAGCTGAAAATTGGTGGGTGGCCAATAAAACTTCAGTTTTTAAAAAAGTCTCCAAGGTTAATCCTGGAAACTACAAACTGATGAGCCTGACATCGGTATTGGGCAAAATGGTTGAAACTATTAAAAACAGCAAAATTAATTAAGATACAGATAGTCATAATTTAATGGGACCAAGGAAATCATGCCTCACCAATCTGCTATTTTTTTGAAGGTGTGGGTACATTTGAGCCAGCTGATAAAATGATTCTGGATTTTTGGGAATGTTTGACAAAGTCCCTCATGATAGACTCTTGAGGAAGTTAAAAAGTCATGAGATAGGAGGCAATATTCTGTAGACTGAGATTCTGTTAAAAGATAGAAAAAAAGAGAGTATGATAATATGGTCAATTTTCTCAATGGAGAAAAGTGAATAGTGGAGTGTCCCACTGCTTTTTAACATTTATTTATTAAGTAACCTAGATATGGGAGCAATGAGTAAGTTGACCAAATGTACTAATGATACAAATTATTAAAAATTGTTAAATCACAGGAAGATTAAATTGTAAGAGGATCTTGTGAGACTGGGAGACTGGGCATCCAAATGGCAGATGACATTTAAGGGTAGATTTTAAAACTTGCGCGCGGGCATACATGTGCGCCCGCTACCTGGTGCACACACATGTACACCCAATTTTATAACATATATATAGAAACATAGAAATGATGGCAGAAGAAGAACAAACGGCCCATCCATTCTGCCCAGCAAGCTTTCACACTTATTTTTTTCATACTTATCTGTTACTCTGACCACTGAGGTCAGAGCCCTTATTGGTAACTTTTCGGTTCTAATTTCCTTCCACCCCCACCAATGATGTAGAGAGCAGTGCTGGAGCTGCATCAAAGTGAAGTATCAAGCCTAATTGGTTAGGGGTAGTAACCGCCGCAATAAGCAAGCTACTCCCAAGCTTATTTGTTTACCCAGACTATGCAATTCAGTCCTTGTTGGTAGTTGTCTGACTGTAAATCCTCTTTTTTTTCATTCCCCCCTGCAATTGAAGAAGAGAGCTACACTGGATATGCATTGAAAGTGAAGTATCAAGCTTATTAGGTTTGGGGTAGTAACCGCCACAACAAGCAAACTACTTCCACTCTTATTTGTGAATGCAAATCCTTTATCCCACATTTCCTCTTGCCTTTGAAGCATAGAGCAATGTTGGAGTCACATTAACTGTGTGTATGTTTATTGAATAAGGGTGTTAATCACCAAGTAGTAGCTGACATTCCCACAAGCCACCTCCATGCCTCTTCTCTTTATTCACATCCTCAAGACTTTATGGATCCATAGGGATAGATTTTATAAATTTGCAAGAGGGCGTACTTTTGTTCGCGCACCAGGCGCGAACAAAAGTACGCTGGATTTTATAAGATACGCGTGTAGCCGCGCGTATCTTATAAAATCCGGGGTCGGCGCACGCAAGGGGGTGCACATTTGTGCAACCTGCGTGCGCCGAGCCCGGTGCGCGTTGCCTGTTCCCTCCAAGGCCACGCCGAAATTGGAGCAGCCTCGGAGGGAACTTTCCTTCACCCTCCACCCACCTTCCCCTCCCTTCCCCTACCTAACCCACCCCCCCGGCCCTAATTAAACCCCCTCCCTACCTTTGTTGCCAGATTTACGCCTGCTGAAAGCAGGCGTAAATCTGCGCGCGCCAGCAGGCTGCTGGCGCGCCATCACCCGACCCGTGGGCTGGTCCAGAGGCCTCGACCACACCCCCGGGCCAGCACCACGCCCCCAGCCCCGCCCCGAACCGCCCCCTGACCCCCGGTCCCGCCCCCGGAAACGCCCCCTCCCCACCCCTTTTACGAAGCCCCGGGACTTACGCGTGTCCCGAGGCTGTGCGCGCGCGCCGGCAGCCTATGCAAAATAAGCGCGCCGGCGCAAATCCGGCTGGATTTACACGCGCAGGGCATTTAAAATCCAGCCCAGAGTGTTTATCCCATGCCCCTATAAAATCCTTCACAGTTTTGGTCTTCACCACGTCCTCCGGAAGGGCATTCCAGGCATCCCCCACCCTCTCCGTGAAGAAATACTTCCTGACATTGGTTCTGAGTCTTCCACCCTGGAGTTTTAAATCGTGACCCCTAGTTCTGCTGATTTTTTTCCAATGGAAAAGGTTTATCGTTGACTTTGGATCATTAAAACCTTTCAAGTATCTGAAAGTCTGTATATAATATCACCCCTGCTCCTCCTTTCCTCCAGGGTATACATATTTAAGTTCTTCAATCTCTCCTCATAAGTCATTTGATGAAGACCATTCACCTTTTTGGTCGCCCTTTTCTGGATCGCCTCTATCCTGTCTCTGTCCCTTCGCCTCCATCCTGTCTCTGTCCCTTTCGTCTTTCCTCATAGGGGAGCTGTTCCATTCCCCTTATCATTTTGGTAGCCCTTCTCTGTACCTTCTCCATCGCAATTATATCTTTTTTGAGATGCGGCAACCAGAATTGTACACAGTATTCAAGGTGCGGTCTCACCATGGAGCGATACAGAGGCATTATGACATTTTCCGTTTTATTCACCATTCCCTTTCTAATAATTCCCAACATTCTGTTTTTTTGACTGCCGCAGCACACTGAACCGACGATTTCAATGTGTTATCCACTATGATGCCTAGATCTCTTTCTTGGGTTGTAGCACCTAATATGGAACCCAACATTGTGTAATTATAGCATGGGTTATTTTTCCCTATATGCATCACCTTGCACTTATCCACATTAAAATTTCATCTGCCGTTTGGATGCCCAAATTTCCAGCCTCACAAGGTCTTCCTGCAATTTATCACAATCTGCTTGTGATTTAACTACTCTGAACAATTTTGTGTCATCTGCAAATTTGATTATCTCACTCGTCGTATTTCTTTCCAGATCATTTATAAATATATTGAAAAGTAAGGGTCCCAATACAGATCCCTGAGGCACTCCACTGTCCACTCCCTTCCACTGAGAAAATTGTCCATTTAATCCTACTCTCTGTTTCCTGTCTTTTAGCCAGTTTGCAATCCACGAAAGGACATTACCACCTATCCCATGACTTTTTACTTTTCCTAGAAGCCTCTCATGAGGAACTTTGTCAAACGCCTTCTGAAAATCCAAGTATACTACATCTACCAGCCCTTATCATTGCCTCCAGCTTGATGGGCAATGGTGCTTTTTCGAACTGCCGGCTCACAGATTGTTTAAGCCTTACTCCCTGTCGTAGGTCTTTTTTTTTTTTTTGTGAATTTTGTCAGTGGGTGTGGGCCGCGCGCATGTTATAAAATTGGGGTCGGCGCACGCAAGGGGGTGCACAATTGTGCACCTTGTGTGCGCCGAGGCTGCGCCGAGCCGCTCTGCCTTCCCCCATTCCCCACCCCACCTTCCCTTCCCTTCCCCTACCTCCCCTGCCCTTTCCCCCTTACCTTTTTTTTTAATTTATTTTGTTTTAAAATGTATTTCAGTGCTGGGGTTGAAGTAAGTTTCGCGTGCTGGCATTTGGCCAGGGAGCGATTTCCGGCACAGCAGCAAATGCCCGCTGTGCCGGATGCCTCTGACCCCGCCCCGCTCCTCCCCGCCCCTTTTTTGAAGCCCCGGGACTTACACACATCCCGAGGCTTTACGCGCGTCACTGGGCCTTTTGAAAAAAGGCCCGGCCTGCGTAACCTTTTGAAAATCTGCCCCTTAATGTGGACAAGTGCAAAGTGATGAACATGGGGAAGAGCAACTCAAATTATAGCTACACGATGCAAGATTCCACAATGGGTGTCACTGCCCAGGAAAAGCATCTAGGTGTCATTGTGAATAATATGCTGAAATCTTCTGCTCAACTGCCAAGAAAGCAAATAGAATTCTAGTAATTATTAGAAAAGGAAAGGAGAATAAAATAGAGATTATCATAATGCCTCTGTAGCTCTCCATGGTGTAACTTCATCTTAAATATTGTTATGCTCAGGCTTGTGAACCCTTGGCCGACGGGAGGATGGTATACCTTTCGGAGGATCCGTAGGTTCTTTCGTCGGGTGGTGAGGCAGAGCAGAAGACAGGACCAGCTGACCTTTGGCACTGGGGACTGAGACGACTGCGTAGGCGGATGAAGAGATGAGAAGAGGAGCTGTGTCTTCACCACTGGAAGTCTGTGATCCCCCAAGGAGGAGCCCGTAGGGACCCAGACCGCTGGGACTTAGGTGGACCTTTGAGAGGTCAGGTGTCGGAGCAAGGGCTGACTGGAGCTTCGCCCTGGAAGCTCCTCCCGTGGTCCCCCCGGGAGGAGCCCGTAGGGACCCCGGCCGCTGGGACTTAGGCGGGCCCTTGGAGACGGTAGTCTTGAAGGAGTCCTAGGTCAAGTGCCAGAGGGTCATCGCTCACCAGTCCGAAATCATACACCAGAGAATCACCGCTTGCCAATCCGAAGTCGTATGCCAGAGAATCACCGTAAGCGAATCCAAAGTCAGGAACCGGGAACACCAAGACGAAGAGGAACAGCAGTCCAAGCTCAAGGAACTCACCGAAGCAAGCAGACTAGACAGCGCTGGATGACGTTGTCAAGTCACTGGATGAGCAGAGGAAGTCTCCCTTTATACTTCCCCTGCTTAGGCAGCTGAGGAACAGGTGAAGCTTGTTAAAGGGATCAGGTCCCTTTAAATGAGAGGAGGAGGCGCGGCCTCGTGCCTAAGGATGGCGGTGGCCATCTTAGATTTTCCCCCGCGGAGGAGAGACGCCGCTGGACGCCGTGAGGGGGGAGCAGGACGGCTCCCCCTGCAGCAAGTAGCACCGGAGGCTGTGCGGGAGCGACGGCCCGGATCAGAGCCCTCCCCCGGGGCTCCCGCAGCGAAGGAACACCGCGGACAAGGTAGGGGGTAGTGGTCGTGGCGTGCCCCGGCCGCGGAACACATCAGTACCCCCTCTTTAGGGCATCTCCCCGGAGGCCTGGGTTTAGCTTGATGGTCCTTGTGGAACTGCTCCAGCAAATTCCGGTCCAGGATATTAGCCAGTGGTTCCCAGGAGTTTACCTTGGGGCTGAAGCCTTCCCACACTATCAGGTACTCCCATTTCTTCCTGTGTTTCCTCACATCTAGGACCCTTTCAAACTTGGTAGGTGAGGTCATCTTCAGAGGCAACAGGTTGTGGGTTCGGAGGCGTACTGGAAGGCCATGATAATACCAGAGGCTTCAGTAGGGAGACATGGAATGTGTTGTGAATCTTGAGAGACGGAGGGAGACGAAGTTGATGCTAGACTGCACCTACCCGCCGGATGATGGAAAACGGTCCGATGAATCGCAGGGCCAGTCACGATGATGGCAGCTTCAAGCAGAATGACTGTGTGCTTAGCCAAACCTTTTGGCCCGGCTTGAGAGGTGGGTATGGCCTTCTCTGCTGGTCAGCATATCTCTTAGCTGCCTGGCCGGCCTTGATCAGGGCGCGTTGTGTAGATATCCACAGACGATGCAACTCATCAGCAGAGAGTTGAGCTGTTGGAGACGCAACTGTGATGGGGACAGGCAGTGGTGGGCGTGGCTGTTTCCCATACACTACCTGAAATGGGGAGGATCCTGTAGCTCTGGAGATATGGAAATTTAGCGCAAATTCGGCCCAGGGTAGCAGGCTAGCCCAATCATCTTGTTTCTCATTAACATACAGACGAAGGAATTGCTTCAAGGTCTGATTAGTTCTCTCTGCGAGACCATTGGTTTGTGGATGGTAAGCGGACGTGTAATCGAGGGTGACGTTGAACTTCTGGCAAAGAGCCTTCCAGAATTTGGCGGTAAATTGAGGCCCTCGATCAAACAGGATGCCTTTGGGTAGGCCATGAAGCTTGAAGATGTGCTGGAGGAACAGCTGGGCCCGCTGCGGGGCAGACGGCAATCCTGGCAAAGGCACGAAGTGCGCCATCTTGCTAAAGCGGTTGACTACCACCCATATTACCGTGTTGCCATTGGATAGTGGCAGGTCCACCACAAAGTCAGTTGCCACATAGGTCCACGGTTCAGAAGGCGTGGGTATTGGTTGGAGTAACCCTGGGGTCGAACCGGAGATCCTCTTGTGGCGAGCAAAGGTCTGGCAGGACTCTACATATGCCCGGACATCTTTATGTACCTTTGGCCACCAGTGATACCGGCGCAGGGTCTGCAGCATGCGGGATTGCCCTGGGTGGCCGGAACAGCGTGAATCATGAGCCCAAGCCAGCACTTGTTTCCGTAAGCGTGGCGGGACCGGATTTTTCCCAGGCGGAATGTTTGTGGTAGCCGACAGGAGGATACGGGATGGCTCAATGATGTACTGTGGTTCCTCAGAACCTTCCGTTGAATCAAATACCCGTGATAGGGCATCGGCCTTAATATTCTTCCCAGCCGGTCTGTATCGGAGAATAACATTGAAATGGGTGAAGAACAGGGCCCACCGGGCTTGTCGTGGGTTGAGCCGTTGTGCCTGATGCAAGTATTCTAAATTCTTATGGTCTGTGAAGACCGTAAACTGTTGTTGTGCCCCTTCCAGCCATGGGTGCCACTCTTCTAAGGCCACCTTGATGGCCAAGAGCTCTTGTCGCCGATGGCATAGTTTCGTTCAGCAGGCGAGAACTGGCGGGAGAGGAAGGCACATGGGCGTAAATTATGGCCTTCAGAGGCCTGGCTCAGGACGGCCCCTACTCCCTCCGAAGATGTGTCTACCTCGACAAAGAAGGGACGTTGCGGATCCGGATGCCGAAGTCATGGTTGCTGCATGAATGCCTCCTTGAGGCGATGAAAGGCGGCCTCTGCTGCCGGAGGCCAATTATTGGAATCCGCGCCTTTCCGGGTCAGGGCTGTCATCAGGGCAACAATGGAGTTATAGTGAGGGATAAAAGAATGGTAATAGTTTGCGAAGCCCAGAAACCTTTGGAGTGCCGAGCCCGGACGGCTGTGGCCATTCCCGAATGGTGCTTAGCTTTTGCGGATCCATGCGGAATCCCTGACTAGAGACTATATATCCCAGGAAGGGAAGAGACTCCTGCTCAAACAGGAACTTTTCAAGCTTCGCATACAGCTTATGTTCCCTGAGGCGTTGTAAGACTTGGACGATGTGCCGCCGGTGAGCAGCCAAGGTATCAGAGAAAATCAGGATGTCGTCCAAATATACCACCACGCATTGGTACAGGAGGTCGCGGAGTATCTCATTCATAGTGTTCTGGAATACTGCGGGGGCATTACAAAGCCCGAACGGCATCCCCAAGTACTCATAGTGGCCGTCACGGGTATTGAAGGCCAATTTCCATTCATCACCTTCCTTAATTTGAATAAGGTTATAAGCCCCTCAGAGGTCCAACTTGGAAAAGATCCTCACACCCTGTAGCCAGTCAAAGAGTTCAGAGATGAGGGGCAAGGGATAACGGTCCTTGATCATTATAGCGTTCAAGCCTCGGTAGTCAATGCAGGGGTGGAGTGTTCCATCCTTCTTCCCGACGAAGAAGAATCCAGACCCTGCGGGGGACTTTGACTTCCAGATGAAGCCCCTCTCCAGGTTTTCTCTGATATACTCATTCATGGCCTGCGTCTCTGCAGGCGAGAGGGCATAGGTGCGTCCTCGAGGAGGCTCAGTGCCCGGGAGAAGATTGATGGCGCAATCAAAGGATCGATGAGGTGGGAGAATCTCGGCCTTTTGTTTAGAGAGCACATCCGCGTATAAAGCATAGGGGGCCAGCAGGCCTGAAAGACTTGTGGAGGCCGCGGAGCAGCAGACTGGAACTACGGATTGGAGACATTTATCATGACAGCTTGGACCCCACCGGGCCAGCTGTAAGGTCTTCCAGTCAAACTGGGGACCGTGCTCTTGGAGCCACGGAAGACCCAGGACTACCGGGTGCATCGAGTGCTCCAGGACGTGGAATGTCATCTTTTCGTGCTGAAGGAGCCCGACCCTTAACGGGGTAGGTTCTGTCATGTGGGTCACATGGCCTGGGAGGGGTCTCCATTGGATGGAAGAGATGACCAAAGGAGCAGGGATGCGGGCCAAAGGAATTTTCAGGTGCTTCACCAATTTCTGCATTATGAAATTGCCACCGGCGCCTGAGTCGACCAGGGCTAACGTATGGAACTCACCCATGGGTGACGTTAGCACCACTGGAACAGTCAATGGAGGTGCAGATGAAGTTGAGCCTAGGAAGAGGCCTCCTCCTGGTCCTAGGCACGGGAGTTTTACGATCGCGCAGGGCATGCGGCTATCCGGTGGCCCGCTGCGCCGCAGTAAAAACAGAGGTCCTTCTATATTCGCCGATGGCATTCGCGAGAAGACAACTTCCCTCGTCCCACTTCCATGGGTTCCTCGGTGGGTGCCTGAAGGGCTTCCGATGTGCCTTTGGGCGGAGGTGAGGGCCTTCTCGCCACCTTAACTGCCGGAAGGTGAAACCTCATTCGGCGATCCACTCGGTTAGCCAACTCTATCATGGCATCAAGATCATCCGGAAGTTCTCTCGCTGCTAGCACATTCTGAAGGCGCGAGGCTAGCCCTTCCAGGAAGATTCCATGCAGGCAATCTTCCCTCCAATTCAGTTTTGCAGCCAGGGTGCGGAGTTCCGTTGTGTACTCGGCCACTGTCCGAGTGCCCTGTCGCAGTCGGAGCAGTTCCGAAACTGCAGCGGGTTTGCGGACGGGTTCGTCGAACATCTGCCGGAAGGCAGACAGAAACTGACTCAAGTCCCCGAAGATAGGATCCCTTCTCTCCCACAGATGAGAGGCCCAATTCAGAGGCTTTCCATCAAGCAAGGACATAATGTAGCTAGTTTTGACCAGGTCACTGGGAAACTGCGCCGGCAGCAAGGAGAAACAGACCTGGCACTGGCTGAGGAATAGAGATGTGAATCGTGTGATCGATCGTTTTAACGATCGATTTCGGCTGGGAGGGGGAGGGAATCGGATCGTCGCAGTTTGGATTTTTTAAATATCGTGTAAATCGTGTAAATCATGTAAATCGAAAACCGGCACACTAAAACATCCCTAAAACCCACCCCGACCCTTTAAAATAAATCCCCCACCCTCCCGAACCCCCCCAAAATGCCTTAAATTACCTGGGGTCCAGTGGGGGGGGAGGGGAAGGGGGAGGGCGGGAAAACCGACGCCAGGAGCGTAGGAGATCGCTTCCGGACCCCCGCTGGACCCCCAGGGACTTTTGGCCAGCTTGGGGGGGCCTCCTGACCCCCACAAGACTTGCCAAAAGTCCAGCGGGGGTCCGGAACGACCTCCTTCAGTCGAATCGTGTTGCCGTACGGCCGGCGCCATTTTGCACAAAATTGCGCCGGGCGGCGAATCATTTTTCCGTACGGAAAAACGATTCGACTGCAGGAGGTCGTTCCGGACCCCTGCTGGACTTTTGGCAAGTCTTGTGGGGGTCAGGAGGCCCCCCCAAGCTGGCCAAAAGTCCCTGGGGGTCCAGCGGGGGTCCGGAAGCGATCTCCTACGCTCCTGGCGTCGGGGGACAAAAAAACAAAATGGCGCCGGCGCTACCTTTGACCTGTCATATGACAGGTCAAAGGTAGCGCCGGCGCCATTTCTACAACGCACGGAGGTCTGAGAGTAAAAGATCACACCGGGACCCTTCCTCTGGACCCCAGGTAATTTAAGGCATTTTGGGGGGGGTTCGGGAGGGTGGGGGATTTATTTTAAAGGGTCGGGGTGGGTTTTAGGGTTGTTTTAGTGTGCCGGTTTTCCCACCCTCCCCCTTCCCCTCCCCCCTCCCCCTTCCCCCGATTTACGATTTTTTAACGATAAATCGGGGGAATTGTTATTGTATTGCGGCTCTAACGATTTTTGACAATTTAAAATATATCGGACGATATTTTAAATCGTCAAAAAACGATTCACATCCCTACTGAGGAATCCTCTACACAACTTCACATCTCCGGCGTATCGAGAGGGCGCCGGGAGTTGAGTTGGAGTTACATGCCCCAGGTCACCCCTGGAGGTCTGGGTGGTGTGAGGCTGAGTAGCGCAGGCTCCTTGAGCCCCAGGCGGAGACGGGAGTATAGGATTCATAGGCCCTAATGCCTCGAGATGTTTGGTTAAGCTCTGCACGGAGGAAACCAGGGCATCCAGGGTTTTTTGCTGGTCCATCAGGCGCTGGGCCATTCCCGGAATGGCCTGGTGGGCGGATGCCTCTGCCGGGTCCATTAACTTGGCAATCTGTTATGCTCAGGCTTGTGAACCCTTGGCCGATGGGAGGATGGTATATCTTTCGGAGGATCCGTAGGTTCTCTCGGCGACTGGCGAGGCAGAACAGAAGAAGGGACCAGCTGACCCTTGGCACTGGGGACTGAGACGACTGCGTAGGCGGATGAAGAGATGAGAAGAGGAGCTGTGTCTTCACCCCTGGAGGTCTGTGATCCCCCAAGGAGGAGCCCGTGGGGATACCCAGACCGCTGGGACTTAGGTGGACCTTTGAGAGGTCAGGTGTCGGAGCAAGGGCTGACTGCAGCTTCGCCCTGGAAGCCCGCAGTCCCCCTGGGAGGAGCCCGTAGGGACCCAGGCCGCTGGGACTTAGGCGGGCCCTTGGAGACGGTAGTCTTGAAGGAGTCCTAGGTCGAGTGCCAGAGGGTCGTCGCTCACCAGTCCGAAGTCATATACCAGAGAATCACCGCTTGCCAATCCGAAGTCGTATGCCAGAGAATCACCGTAAGCCAATCCGAAGTCAGGACCCGGGAACACCAAGACGAAGAGGAACAGCAGTCCAAGCTCAAGGAACTCACCAAAGCAAGCAGACTAGACAGCGCTGGAGGACGTTGCCAAGTCACTGGATGAGCAGAGGAAGTCTCCCTTTATACTTCCCCTGCTTAGGATGCTGAGGAACAGGTGAAGCTTGTTAAAGGGATCAGGTCCCTTTAAATCAGTGGAGGAGGCACGGCCTCGCGCCTAAGGATGGCGGTGGCCATCTTGGATTTTCCCCCGTGGAGGAGAGACGCCACTGGATGCTGCGAGGGGGGGAGCAGGACGGCTCCCCCTGCAGCGAGTAGCACCGGAGGCTGCGCCGGAGCAACGGACCGGATCAGAGCCCTCCCCCGGGGCTCCCGCAGCAAAGGAACACCGCAGACAAGTTAGGGGGCCGCGGTCGTGGCGTGCCACGGCCGCAGAACACAACAAGTATTGTGTGCAATTCTGGTCAATGCATCTCAAAAAAAGATGTAGTGGAATTAGAAAACATTCCTAGAAGGGCAACCAAAATGATAAAAAGGATAGAATGATTCCCCTATGAGGAAAGGCTAAAGAGGTTAGGATTCTTCAGCTTGGAGAAGAGACAACTGAGGGGAAATATGATAGAGATCTATACAATAATCAGTGGATTGGAAGCGGTAAAACCAAATTAGTTGTTCACGCTTTATTAAAGTGCAAAGGCTAGGGGACATACAATGAAATTACTAGGTAATATATTTAAGATAAATAGGAGAAAATATTTGTTAACTCAATGCATAATGGGACTCTAGAGTTCATTGCCACAGAATGTGGTAAAAGCTGTTAGTGTAGTTGGGTTTACAAAATGTTTGGACTAGTTCCTGGAAGAAAAATCCATAAACCATTTTTAAGATGGACTTGGAGAAATGCACTGTTTATCCCTGGGATAAGCAGAATGGAATCTATCAACCTTTTGGGATCCTGCCAGGTACTTGTTGTTGCGATCCCTCCCGTGGCCGGAGCCACGAGAGGTCTCTTACCTTCTCGCCTGGGCCCGACGTGATCCTCCCGGCACAGCAGGAGCCGTGCCAAGGTTCCCTGCAGTGGCAAGAGACCTTCATCGGGCCAGTACGGCTGGAAATATCCATCACGGCATGGAGCCACTCCAGTCTTGCTTTGCGGTCCAGAGACCACCCACGCCTTTCTCCGGGGTCCGGGCCGCCACCAACGCTGTGGGTCCTTGTGGTCCAGCCGCCATCTTGCCGGCATGGCAGGAGATGTGCCAGGCCTTTTCCATGCGGCAGGAGACCGCCATTGTGCCGGCACGGCAGGAGCCACGCTGGGGCTCTCTCTTGCAGCAGGAGGCCTCAGACGCCCCTGCCAGGGTCCTTGGACAGCAGGGAGGCCGCCCCTGCTGATGCCTGAGTTCTTCACGGCTTGGAGCCACCCCCCGGTGTTCACCGTGAACTTTGGTCCCTTCTTCGCGGCCTGGATGCCGCCACTGATGCCAGCCATCCTGCAGCCTGGAGGCCGCAGCCCTTGGATCTTCCTGTGGCTGGAGCTGCCCTCAGTCCTTCCTGTGTGGCAGGGAAGCCGCCTCTCACGTCAGGGCCTGCACGGCCCAGCTTCAGCTCCTCCTCAGTGTCAGCATCTGCAGGGCCACTGTCCAGGGTCCTGCAGACGTCCTCTTCCTGCCTTTTCCTAGACACCGGGCCGCTTCTCTCTGCTCTTCTTGTAGGGCCAGTGATGGAGTGGGCCCTGGACGATGTCACTTCCTGGATCCGCCTCGTCAGCCTATAAAAGGCTCTTCAGGTCATTCCTTCATTGCCTTCACAAGACGTAAGTTCCTTCCTTGGAGCTGTCCTCATGGAGCTGGTCTACATAGGACTTCCTGCTTTCCGCTCCTGCCTGGCTATTGTCTCCATGGAATTTCTATTTGTTCTGTATCCTGGTCTCTGCACTAAATGTCTTGATGTTTTCATGTTCACGTCTTCAAGTTGTTCCAGATGTTTCCTTGATGTTCCAGTGGCCAGTGGTAGGTGTCCATATAAAGAGCAGGTAGTAAAATACTGCACAGAGCGGCAGTAGCCACAGAGGCATTCACGGAGCGGGATGCCAGTGGCCAGTGGTAGGTGTCCACCTTCACGGAGCGGAAGGATGGAGGGCTGTCATCTCCCAATTAAATAAATAATAAAAAAACCCAGGGATGGGATCCATCAGTTCTAGAGGACGCATATAAAGAGCAGGTAGTAAAACACTGCATGGAGCGGCAGTAGCCACAGAGGCATTAACGGAGCGGGATGCCAGTGGCCGGTGGTAGGTGTCCACCTTCACAGAGTAGAAGGATGAAGGGCATCCATCTCCCAATTAAAAAAAGAAAAGAAAAAAAAGAAAAAAAAAACAGGGATGGGTTCATGGGCTTATAGGTATTACTAATTATTAGGCTTTTCAATATTTGATGATAGTTAATGTGACTTTCAAGGCATTCTTCACTTTCGGTGCATGTCCGGCATGACTCCTTGCTTCAATGACAGGGGAAAAGAAAAACTGATACTTCACACATTTCCAGCATTGCCCTCTGCTTCATGGCAGAGAGCTATGCTGCCGCTTACCCAACTAATCAAACTTAATATTTCACTTGGAAGCAGCTCCAGCACTGCTCTCTACATTAATGGTGGGGGTGAAAAGGGAATTAGAACATAAGGTTACTAAGAGCCAAGAGAAACAGTTAAGTATGAGAACAAATGTGTGAAGCTTGCTGGGCAGACTGGATGGACCGGTTGGTCTTCTTCTGCCGTCATTTCTATGTTTCTATGTTTCATTCTTGTCCTGACATCCATCTGTTCCTGATGTCTTGATGCCCATCTGTTCCTGATGTCCTGATGTCTATCCGTTTCTGATGTCTTGATGTCCATCTGTTCCTGATGTCCTGATGTCATCCGTTTCTGATGTCTTGATGTCCATCCGTTCTTGACATCCTGATGTCCATCCGTTCCTGATGTCTTGATGCCCATCTGTTCCTGATGTTCATCTGTTCCTGATGTCCTGATGTCCGTCCATTCCTGGTGTCATGGAGTCATCTCTTACCTTGTTTGACTTACCTTGTTCTTGATGTCCGATATCTGCCTTGCTTGATGTCCTAGCTTGATGCCTGCTCGTGTGGTCCGCAACCAGCCCCGGTTGGGCTGAGTATGATACTAGAGGGACATTGTCCACCTGGAGGTTCCGGACTTTTAACCATAGGTTTTTAACCTTGCCTTGTCTTCCCATACCTTGCCTTGTCCAGTGTCCTTCTGTTCCAGCATCCTACTTTTCAGTCAAGCCTGAGTCTTCGTCTACCTCCAAGACTGAGTGTTTGTCTACCTCCAAGCCTGAGTCCTCGTCTACCTCCAAGCCTGAGTCTTCATCTACCTCAATACCTTGAGTCCTCATCTACTTCGATATCTTGAGTCCTCATCTGCCTTGCCATGTCTTGTTCCTCGTCCTCTGTCCAGCCTGCTGCCTCAAGTCACTACCCAGTGGCTAGTCCGAAAGGGCTTGGAGTGTCGGCGGACCATTCAGAGACCATCACTGTGTTGATGGACTCTCCTGGGCATGCAGGTCCAGTAAGGGGTCCCTGGTTCTTTAGTTCCCAGACTTGGACCATCTCACTGTAGGGGAACATCTTGCCCCGCACTGGGGAGCACTCCCTAGCACTCCCTTCCATCAGCAGCGCAACACTTGTGACCTGGATTGGCCACTGATGGAAGCAGAATACTGGGCTTGATGGTCCTTTGCTTTGACCCAGCATATGTTCTTACGTTTTTATAAAACAATATATAAACATATACTTCACACGGTTGGGCAGGAGAACATAAGAGCATCGCTTTGTATGAAAGAAGTGTTGTTCCTGTAGCAGAAGTAGTTGCAACTTCAAAATAATTTATAAAAGACAGAATAATAGTAAATGATAATGACATTTTTAGTATTAATAAAAATAAATAAAAGGTTATATAAAAATATAAGTGATAATAAAAAAAAAACAAAATATATACCAGATCAATATTCAGTACCATTTGCTTGGATAGGTTTGAACTTATCCGGCTAAGTGGTGACTACTGAATATCTGGCCGGATAAATGGTGGGTGGTAAGGTATGGCTTATATTATTTACAAGATAGCAACTTGTACACTGAATTCTGAACCCTGTCACGGAATATCCCTTGATATCCCTTGATTGGAAGTACAGTATGTAAAACAGCATATGTGTGTGCATATGCTAATTTAATGTGTACAACTCCCCTATATCTCTTTGAAAATTACCTTCATGTACATTTTCACCTATTATTTGTACAGTTGGTTAATCAGAGGTCAATACATTGTACTTACATTTGAAAATCCAAATTTTAATTCTCCCTGACCTAAAACCACATCCAGAAATCCCTCTTTTTAAACTGGCTCAAAGAACATACACTGTGAATGCTCACACATAATTCCAGGTGCTCTGAAACAGAGAACTTTGAACTAGAGCAATGCTGGTAATGTCTTTTCTGCAACCAATGAAAACAGGCTTCCCATCCTTTTACAAAATGGATTATAAAATGAAAACATTACTATTAGTTCTACAATCTTCCGAGCATAAACCCAGAGGTAGTTCAGAGTGCCTTATAATACATCTCAGACACATTATTGCTCCTGTAGGATGTTACTATTATTATTAATTTAGACATTTTACAGATACTGAATCAAAACTAAATGCATCACGTAATAAATCATAATGTCATCAACACACAATATGTCAAAGCTAATGCAATATTCACTGACACAAGCATTCTAAGAGCTTAAATTACTGCTCACATTACTAAACATGCTCCCTCTTCTTAGACATGATATTGTAACCAAACCATGAGAGGAAATGTAAGCTAGTTTTTTCAAGTTTATGATCCTTTTTATGTAACCTTTCAGATAGCATATTCACACAAGTATTTGTTGGAGAGCCAGAATTTCAAAGCGACAAAATTACAAGCATATGCAACCATCCAAAAAATACATTTGGAAAAACAAATGCCAGTCACTTTATTAGCAAAAAAGAACAATACTTGGCTGATGATAATCTGGACTAGAGCACATTTTCATAAAATATTTTGAGTCAGACAGTGGCATCTGAGATATTTATGACTAAGCAAAATGATAGAATAGGCATATTTAATAAAAGTCTAGTATAATTTTGTGCATTCAAAAAAGAAGATTCAGAAGCTTAAATTGCCCCACAGCATATTTGGCTCAGGCCCCCTCCCCTAGCAGCAGGATCAAGTCACATCAGAGTCAGCCCTTAAAGGTTCAGTAGTTAGAGGACATGGAGGCACTGGAATAATTGCTAGTCCATAATCCCCTGCATCTTTAAAAAGGCTAATTTGAACAAGGAAACACTGCCCTTGGACTAGTCCAATTTAGGGTCATCAAAGTCTTTCCATTTACTTTTGACAATTAATTATCCCCCTTTCTCTCAGCACCTTAAAAGTTCAGGAATGCCTACTATGACTGTAAGCCTGTTTACATAATTGCTCTATAGCAGCCTGAGAGATTCAGATTAATACTTGCATAAAGTAATTGCCATAAACACAGAGGGAGAGAGCGAGACAAATATAGCAAGGAAAGAGTGAAAAAAAAAAACCAGAAGATACAGAGGGTTGTCAAAAATGAACGAGTTTTGTAGCCACTGCAGTTAAGACCTACATAGGATGGGGTAAGGGATGAGGGGGTGGAGACTAGCACAGTGCCCCCTCCCCATGTTAACCTTGGGCTCTCCAAAAAATGTGGCTCTGGCTACTTTCCTGCCCTTTCTATTGCTATCATATACGTGTGTGGTTATATGCAATCAGTTTCCAGTTCAATAACACATGTTTACTATAAAAGCCAGAATTACCTTCAAGACATTATCAATGATCCACAAGGATATTATGGGCATCGCCCACCTAAATCTAAACTCACAACTCCGCCCTCACACATCACAAAGACCTATTAGATACAACTACAAAGGTTCCTTATATGCTCCCCCGATCAAAACTTCACTAACAAAACGAGCACTCTCCACAGCCGGGCCCACCCTCTGGAACTCATTACCGCCGGATCTACGCCAAGAGACTTGTCATCCAACTTTTAAGAAAAACCTAAAAACATAGCTCTTCCGGCAAGCCTATCCAGAATCACAGGAACATTCTGACACCGGTCAAAGAGCAAAATAGTTCACCATAAGCTTCTCGACCACCCATGATCTGGACAGCCCACTTGTTTTGAAAATACTCTTTTGTTGATGCATTAGTTCTTCGAGCTCTTGCATTACTCATGTTTGTGCCCATCAACACAGTTTCCTGTTAACTGTATATCCCAAGTTACACTACCCCTTACTTTTAGCCATTCCCTATATTTATTTACGTTATTTTGACGAGTTATTGTGGTCTATGTAATATTTATTTATGTTCTTATGTTCAGAAACTCTGGTTGAAATTCCAAATGGGCTCAGCCACGCGCGTAAACCCCAGAACACAAATAAGTGCCAGGCCCAGATAAAGGGGCGGTCTGGGGGGCGGGGAGGCATGGGGCTGGAGGCGGCTGGTACAGTGGCCATTTGCTGCTATGCCGGGAAAGTCCCCGCTGGCAGTCAGCCGGTGTGCGCAAGTTACTTCTGCTCCAATGGAGCAGAAGCAACTTAACAAAAAAAGGGAAAGGTAGGAAAAAGGGGTTTAGGGGATGGGAAGGACAGGCAAAGAGGGAGGGAGTATGGACAGGGGGGTAGGGAAGTTCCTTCCCAGTCTTCTCCTTAATTGAAGCGGACTGGGAGGGAACTGGGGAAGGCTGGGATGCGTCGCCGCATGAAAATTGCCGGTGCGTGCATGTTATACAATCAGCGCACCCATGTGTGCGTATCGGGAAATGTGCACACATGGATGCACATGCGTAAGCTTAAAACTCTACCCCTAAAGGCCGGATTTTAAGAGGTACGCGCAGGGGTACATTTGTGCATGCAACCCGGCACGCACAAATGTACGCCCAATTTTATAACATGTGCGCGCAGCCCTGTTCCCTCCGAGGCCACTTCGAAATCGGAACGGCCTTGGAGGGAACTTTCCTTCCACCACCCCCCCAACAACCTTTATTGCATAAGTTGCACCTGCCTCCGGGCAGCCGGCACACGATCCCTCAGCACGGCCGCTGTGCCGGAGGCCTTGGTCCCCCCCACAATTCGGCCCGCCCCACCCCTTTCACAAAGCCCCGGGACATACACGCGTCCTGGGGCTTGTGCGCATTGCTGGGCTTTTAAAATCTGCCCCTAAGTGTGTTCAATGCCTTGAAATATACTCAATGGATTATATCTACTTGTGCGTACGCATACATCGGCGTGTATGTTGCAGGTTAGAACTGAACATATTTTATAATATGTGCATATGCATGGGTTATAAAATTCTATAGTAAATCTCCTTGTGGCCATATCATATATGGGGCTGCATGGAGTTGTTTGAAAATTATCCTCACTGTGTAGCAGGTAGATTCACTTCTGTTCATGTTGTAACAATAGTTAAGACAATATTATTGTTGTATACAGTGGGCCCTTGGGTTACGAACTTAATTGGTTCCAGAGGGCTGGTTGTAACCCAAGTTGGTTGTAAGTTAAGACTATTTTTTTCCATAGGAAACAATGGGAAAAACCAATAATGTGTTCTGAATCTTCGAAAAGCACCCTTTGCCTAAACATTTCTATCATAAAAAATGGTTGTATAAGGTCGTTAATTACCAGAAACACCAATACTTCTCTAGTGCATGCACCAAAAGGTTATAAAATGTGCTTAGCATACCAGAAACAATTCAAGTTTATTTTTCCATTTATTTATTTATTTATTTATTTATTTATTTAAAAGTTGACATCTGTTTGATCTCCACATGACCCCTAACCTATTCTTCATGACATTCTGTTTTCTGAACACTCTAGGGGTCTCAGAATGATAAACCAAGAGAGGCTTTATCTTGAGGTCACCACTTGCATTGACACATAGCAATAAGGTTAGCCTATCCTTCATTGGCTTGTGGCATGGCATTTTCTTTTCTTCCTGGGTAATGTATGTTCTCTTGGGCATTTTCTTCCAGAATAGTCCAGTTTCATCACAGTTGAAAACTTGCTGACAGGAAAAGCCATTTCTCTGTGTCATTGCTTTGAAGTGGGGTATGTAGTTTTCAGCAGCCTTTTTATCTGAACTGGCAGCTTCACCATGCCTAGTTATGCTATGAAACCCTGTTCTTGCTTTAAACTTGTGAAACCACCCCTTACTGGCACGAAATATTTCACCGTGTTCACTTGGTAATGGCTTATCCTTTATGATATCTGCATTTATAGCCCTAGCTTTTTCACAGATTAGACATTCAGATAGGCAATCACCTGCCATCTGCCTTTCATTTATCCATACTAGCAATAGGCCTTCTACCTCATCTATCACTGTTGGTCGTTGCTTGGTTATTTGAGTGGCACCTCTAGCCACACTAACTTCCTTGTACAAATCTTTTCTTTGTAAGATTGTGGAAATGGTGGATTTTGACATGCTGTATTATGAGAGCGAGATCGGTCACTCGAACGCCACTCTCAAATTTCTGCACAATTTCCTTCTTCTTTTCAATAGTTATTGATTTCTTTATCTTTGGGGCCATTTTAACACTTCTTTGGTGTTCTGCAGGGAGAAGAAATAAAAGACAAAAGAAATCTAGAAAGGTATACAGTATAACCAAAAACAACACCAACCCCAGACACTCTTTTCCCCCTTCCTACCAATGTTTATAAGAACATCTATGGCCTCCAGAAACTGTTCTGTACCTTGCCAGCTGAGTGCTGTCCCCCGCTGCTGTTCACCGATGCTGCCTCCGATGCCGTTCACCAATGCTGCCCCCGATGCTGTTCACCGATGCTGCCCCGATGCTGTTCACCGATGCTGCCCCCGATGCTCTCCCCGATGATGTTTGCATTTCTGTGCCGGGTCTGCCCACGTGCAACACTAGCCATCCAATCTCTGTTTAAATCCCGCCTTCCAAGACCAAAAAAATGCAATTGGCAGCAACAACGGGCCAAATGCAACCAATCCGGAAAAAAAAACAAAACTGCACGCACGTGGCACACGGGTTGTAACCCGAAATCTGGTCGTAACTCGAAACTGAAAATTGTGTTCGTAACTCAAAATTTGTTCGTAACCCGAAACCTTGAATGTTGGTCGTAACCCGATTTGATCGTAACCTGAGCCGTTCGTAACCCAAGGGCCCACTGTAAATGTTCTTTGTATTGGCAGTACTTGTGTTCTTATGGAGTTGTTTTGAGGGCAATGCTATTTTATGTTGTGATTATTATTGAACACTTTTCATTGTGTATTTATTGCATGCCATTTTGATATAGTAGGAAAAGCAGGATACAAAAAATAAATAGTTGATTAAAGTTACCTTCTTATACTGGGGGCTGAATCTGATCCATAATTGAAAAAAGTACTCAAAACAATGTATTTTCTCCACTCAGTGAGATACAAGTGGTGTTTCTGCTTTCTTTAGGCAGAAATAGCAATGACTGTGAGTGACTGTGAGCAATGACTGTGAGCAACATTGCGGACAGGATATAAGGTAAGGTTTGTCTGTTTGCGGATGACACTAAGATCTGCAACAGAGTGGACATGCCAGAAGGAGTGGAGAGAATAAGACGGGATTTAAGGAAGCTGGAAGAGTGGTCGAAGATATGGCAGCTGAGATTCAATGCCAAGAAGTACAGAGTCATGTATCTGGGGTGTGGAAATCCAAAAGAACTGTATTCGATGGGAGGTGAAGGGCTGGTGTGCATGGAGCAGGAGAAATACCTTGGGGTGATAGTGTCTAACGATCTGAAGTTGGCAAAACAATGTGACAAGCCATAAGCTAAAGCCAGAAGAATGCTGGGCTGCATAGAGAGAGGAATATCGAGTAAGAAAAGGGAAGTGATTATCCCTTTGTACAGGTTCTTGGTGAGGCCTCACCTGGAGTATTGTGCTCAGTTCTGGAGATCGTATCTCCAAAGGGACAGAGACAGGATGGAGGTAGTCCAGAGAAGGGTGACCAAAATGGTGGAGGGTCTTCATCGAATGACTTATGAGGAGAGATTGAAGAATCTAAATATGTACACCCTGGAGGAAAGGAGGAGCAGAGGTGATATGATACAGACATTCAGATACTTGAAAGGTTAATGATCTAAAGACAATGACAAACCTTTTCCATTGGAAAAAAATCAGCAGAACCACGGGTCACGATTTGAAACTCCAGGTAGGAAGACTCAGAACCAATGTCAGGAAGTATTTCTTCACGGAGAGGTTGGTGGATGCCTGGAACGCCCTTCCGGAGGAAGTGGTGAAGACCAAAACTGTGAAGGACTTCAAAGGGGCGTGGGATAAATACTGTGGATCCATAAATTCTAGAGGATGTGAATGAAGAGAAGAGGCATGGGGATAGCGTGCGGGAATGACAGCTACTACCTGGAGATTAATACCCTTATTCAATAAACATACTCACTGTCAATGTGACTCCAGCATTGCTCTATGCTTCAACGGCAAGAGGAAATGTGATAAAAAGGATTTGCATTCACAAAAAACAGGGGAGTAGCTTGCTTGTTGTGGCAGTTACAACCCCAATCCAAATAAGTCTGATACTTCACTTTGAATGCATATCCAGCATGGCTCTCTGCTTCAACGGCAGGGGGGGAGAGGAAAAGAGGATTTATATTCAGGCAACAAACAAGGACTGAATTACATAATCTGGGTAAACAAATAATTATGGGTGTAGCTTGCTTGTTACGGTGGCTACTACCCAGAATCAGTTAAGCCTGATACTTCACTTGGAATACATATCCAGCGCAACTCACTGCTTCAACAGCAGGGGGGAATAAAGAAAAGATGAATTATATTCAGACAACAACGAACAAGGATTGAATGGCACAGGCTGGGTAAACGGTAAACAATACACGGGCAATTTAATAGTCCTTAACTTAACACAATCATATATCATCAAAAGGACATGGATATATATGCTTATTCACCATATATTATGTAGAACATATATTCCATACATTTAACAAATAAACAAATAAGCGTGGGAGTAGCTTGCTTATTGCAGCAGTTACTACCCCTAACCAATTAAGCTAGATAATTAACTTAGATGCAGCTCCAGCACTGCTCTCTACATCAATGGCAGGGTGGAAGGTAACTAGAACCAAAATGTTACTAATAAGGGCCAAGATTATCAGTTAAGTATGAGGGAAAAAAAGTGTGAAAGCTTGCTGGGCAGACTGGATGGGCCAATGTGTCTTCTTCTGCCATCATTTCTATGTTACTAATATAGCTGGGGGGTTTTTAAGGGAAAAGGTTGCTGGAATAAAAATGGGACAGAAGATCACAGAATGTGAACAAAACACCTCAACGAGACACAGTCCTACTTGCTTTAGGCAGTTCCATAATGCAAGGTATCAGACACTTCACTTCCCCACCCAGCCTTCATCCCATAGTGCAATCCCTTCCCTTCTGCAGGAGGATTCAGAAAATCCTTACAAGTGGCTCCATCCTTCTCTGCCAGCCTCACTATGAAATTTGAACTGCACAGGATCCCATCATTTTAGAACAAAAATATATGAATGTTCCAAAGATGATATTTAAATGAGCTTTTGATTCCACATAGATCCCTTTTTTTAGATGCCAGAAGTGATTTATCTTGGGTAGTGTACTACTGTACTTAAATTGATGGAACATTTTTAATACAAAAAAGGTCCTGAAGGTTAATTAATATCTTTGAGATATCACATTATACAGTAGTATAAAAAGTCTTTGTTCGTTTGGTTTGCTTAATAAATATTTCTGTACGATAAATTATGGATATACATTAGGACTTGTAGAGCGACTCAATAATAAAACACAATTTCTTTTATGAAATGTATTATTAATAGTAAATTGGACATTTATGGGAGTGATTGAATGCTGTGTTAGCATATGATATTGTAATACTGTAATGGCTGAAATCCATCTGACAATCTATTTTAATAGTAATATACTGAAAGGCAGAACATAAGTCAAATAAATAAAGAAATACAGGAAAGAATCTGAAAACCCATTGTCCCCATGTCATTTATCTGGCAAAATGGAAACTAAAAGATGAATTTATACATAGAAATCAATCAAATTATTTTCCATTGTTAATCAAATTTCCAAGGATTTTTCTAGAAGGTTATCAAGAAAAAAATACTGAAAGTTACTGGAAAATCAATTTTGTGTTAAAGCAAATATACTGCAAAATTAAAGAAACATTTTCTCTCATATTTACATTTTTTCTTATTGAAAATGTTTACTTCCTCATTTATATCGCAGCCTAAACCTGTGTATTGTGATAGCTACTATATACCCCCAGGAGTGGCTGCATGAAGAAACTAGTAGGAGAATCAAGACAAGAAAGACAATCTGGGAGGAACCTTCAGAGCCAAAGAATCATCAGACTAGGAGAAAAGCTCCCTCACTTAGAAGGAGGTTCTGAGAATAAAGAGGGAGTGACTTCACACTTTACATCTTTAAAAGGGAAAACCCAGGTGTACTGGGAAGAGAGGGGAGGTGACCTGAAGAATGTGCTGAACAGGAATGAGCAGAGGCAGAGGAAGACATAGAGGACAAAAAGATGGAGGTATTGGAGAATCCTAAACCAGACCCAGAACCAATTAATATGCAAGATGAATGGTGGAAACCCCCTCAAGGAGACCTAGATGCTAAAGCCATAGATGTTAGATACCAGTTGAAGGAACTACCATGAGTTATGGTAGATGTAGTTGGGCAAGGCGAAATGTAGTGTATAAGTTTCCCTCTACAATCTATGGTGGGTGGTGACAGTGGGAGGCAGTGTGCTAAGAAACGGAGATTGTGTCTGAGACAGATAGGGTTAAGCCCTGTAGCAGAAGTAAGAGACTATATTGGTGCTGGACAGGTGGAAGCTATACTACAAAAGGCCAAAAAAAGGGTGGCACCAAAAGGCAAAACCCACTAAGGAGACTGACAAATATGAGGTTCTCTCAGGGACTGTGAATTGATCTGTGCAGAGAAGGCCAAACCTACTTTCATACGTCCTGCCAGGATTTGGAATATTAAAGTAGATGGAAGTTCCTCACTCCCTGACTAAGTATCCTGCAGGGATAAACCAACTGCTAAAGCATGGGCTTGTTTTGAGTTTACCTCCTTACATTGAAGTACCCTGCAGAGGAAAACTGTTTACCAGAGCATCGGCTGTATTGGGAAATATTACAATTGCATTTCAGCCCTTGGAAAAGCTGGAATCAGCCGAGTATGTACAACAAATCATATGCAGGTATGAGTCCCTGCCCTACAGTATGACAGTAATCATCTGTGGGTTGCCCCAGGAATGAGCAGCCTAATGACTGGAGAGATTAATCCAGAAAAATGATAGTGAGAGAAGGAAAACTGGGCATTTTCTATGTTCACCACCTTTCCCTCAGGTTGCACCCTCAGGTGCTGTTGGGTGACAAGGCATGAGGAATGGGAGTAGCCCCTGATACAAGTGAGCAGTTTGATGGTTAGAAGAGTGAGAAGCTGGGACATACCAGGAATCCAGGAACAGAAAGCAGGTCAGGCAAGAATGGTAGAAATAGGAAACAAAGAAGTCTTCTGGATTCCAGTAACAAGAACGGAACCAGAGTATGAGGACCAGGAGGTAGGACCAAGCTCTGACAACTGACTGAGAGAAGGTCTGCAGGAAACAAGATAAAGTGAGGGGGAAGTGAAGGGCATAGAGCTGGGAGAACTGGATACATAGTCCAAGCAGTTCACAGTGCCACCCCCTGCTGACTGGAGTTGAAGTCAACAAGGATCCTCCTTTAGGGTTGGTCTTCAGACAGCCCTTTGTGTTGCTTTGCAAGAAATGTCTTCAAAAGACAAGGTGCATAGAAGTCGGATGCATCAACCCAAGATCTTTCTTCAGGACAATACCCTTTCTAATGTACTTGTTTGCAGGTCATTCTAGAGTCCACAATCTTCTCAATTTTGAATTCGGACTGGTCATCAGCCAGAAGCATTCCTCGCTTATTGAAAGTGTCCGGCGTAGCCAGTTTGAACAAGAAGATGTAAAATGATGAAAGAATTTTAAGGGAGTTGGGAGCCAAAGGCACTTGGTTACTGAATTAATTTTCTTAGTAATGGAATATGGCTCTATGAACTTGAGATTGAACTTTGCATGGAGGAGCCTTAGACATAGATTCTTTGTAGACAGCCAGACCTTATTGCCAGTCTGAAACTGGGGTTCACGTCTATGATGATGGTCAGTGAATTTCTTCTATTATGCGAGTTTTCTCCAAATTATTTGCACCTGTTACCAGGTTTTCTGGAAGTGTCGCATCAACTCATTGGCTGCAGGAATTTCAGTGACCAAAGCAGAAGGAGGTAGACAAACAGGGTGTTGGCTGTAAGCTATGAAGAATGGAGAAACCCCTGTGAATTCACTGACATGATTGTTGTTGAGATGGTAGTACAGTTAAAAGAAATCGGGTTTGCGATAAAGTCTGTAGAGAGGTGAGACTATGGTGCAGAAGGAATTGGAAGTGAATGCAATTCACCTGATGGCTGGAGGGACCTTGGTTCTAGCACATACTGGACAAGCTAATATATAAGTTGTACAATCATTGTGCAAGGAAGGCCACTGGAGGACTTTGGAAATCAGTTCTGAGAATCTTTATCTCTTGATATCCAGAAAGTTTAGAATCATGCCCTCGTTTGAGAACATCTAGACAGAAAGCATCTGGAATAAAAGTAAGCACCAATGGGAACCAGAACAGAGGGTTCCAGGACTGAAGAGTCCAGGCGAATTTTCTCCATCAGCTCACTCTTGACTGTGTTTGTGACAATTCTAGAGTCTGGTACAATGTGGCATTTATTAGGGATGTGAATCTTGTGCCCAATCGTTTTAACGATCGGGTTCGGCTGGGAGGGGGGGGGGGGGGAAATCTGATCGTTACGAGATGTGAATTGGAATCTTTCCGATTACAATTCACATCACTAATTTTTTTTAGTGAGGTCCGCGCCGATAAACAAACCCCACCCCGACCCTTTAAAATTACCCCCTTAGCCTCCCCCACTCTCCCGACCACCCCCCCCCCCCAAACTTTTTACACATACCTGGTGGTCCGGGGGGCTGCGGGGAGCGATCTCCCGTTCCCACGCTATCAGCTGCACTAAAAAAAAAAATGGCGCCGATGGCCCTTACCATGTGACAAGGCAAAGGTAGCACCGGCGCCATTTTGAATATTGGCAATACGGCCCGCGTGCAGGAGATCGTTCCCGGGCGTCCGCTGGACCCCCAGGGACTTTTGGCCAGCTTGGGGGGGCCTCCTGACCCCCACAAGACTTGCCAAAAGTCCAGCGGGGGTCCGGGAGCGACCTCCTGCACTCCGACCGTATTGCCAATATTCAAAATGACGCCGGCGCTACCTTTGCCCTGTCACATGGTAAGGGCCATCGGCGCCATTTTTTTTTTAGCGCAGCTGATAGCGTGGGAATGGGAGATTGCTCCCCGCGGCCCCCCTGGACCACCAGGTATGTGTAAAAAGTTTTGGGGGGGTCGGGAGAGTGGGGGAGGCTAAGGGTGTAATTTTAAAGGGTCGAGTGGGGTTTTTTTTTATTGGGCCATCGGCGCCATTTATATTAGTGGCAGCCAAAATGGCGCCGATGGCCCGAGAGTGGGAGATCGTGCCGGGACCCCCCCCCCCCCACTGGACCACCAGGTAATTTAAAACATTTTGGGGGGGTTCAGGAGGGTGGGGGATTTGTTTTAAAGGGTCAGGGTGGGTTTAGGGGTTGTTTTGGTGTGCCGGTTTTCCCGCCCTCCCCCGATTTACGATTTTTCACGATAAATCGGGGGAGAGTGTCAGGGATGTCTGGAGCTGGTGGCTATGGCAAGGCCGGAACTGGTGGAGGGCAGCGCGAGGTGAGCAGGCCCGACCGCGGCACCAACACGGCTGGGACACCCAACAATATGGTATTCTATAAACTGTCCAGTTCCTGCTGCACAGTTTATAAAATACTTGTATTAATCTCAGCATATACACTTATGTATGCAAATTCTGTACCGCAGATAGATTTGAAAGTTAGATTCCTTGTAAGTACCTCAGAAAAATGGAAAATAAAATTGACTTGTGCAAGGTCACAAGTGTCAGTGGCAAAGGCAGGGTATCAACCTTGATTTCCAAGGTCCTGGCTCATTACTCTAATCATTAGATCAACCCATATTTCCAGAAAATGCATATGATAGAAATATTTTTTAAAGAACATAAAAAGTGCCAAACTGAGTCAAATCGAGGTCCATGATCCCAGCATTCTGTCTCCAACAGTGGCCAGGCGGGGTCACAAGTACCTGTCAGATCTCCAATAGTTGATCTATTTCTTGTATCTCACTCCCAGGGATAAGCACTTGCCTTCCCATGTCTTCCTGGCTAATAACTATTTATGGACTTTTCCTTCACCAACTTGTCCAGTCCTCTTTTTGAACCCCACTATGTTAGTTACTTTGACCACATCCTCTGGCAACGGATTCCATAGCTTGATTGTGCACTGAGTGAAAAAAAATACTTCCTACGATTTGTTTTAAATCTGCCAGTTGCTAGTTTCATGGAATGTTCCCTAGTTCTAGTACTGTTTGAAAGGATAAATAACTATTCCCTATTTACTTGTTCCACCCTACTCATTATTTTATAAATCCTAATCATATCCTATATCAGTCAAATCTTTTCCAAACTAAAGATCCCTAATCTGTTTAGCTTTATTCCATAAGGGAGCTTATCCATCTCCTTTATCATTTTCATCACCCTTCTCTGACCCTTTGCTTTGTCTGCCATGTCTTTCTTGAGATGGAGTGATCATAACTGTGCACAATATTTGTGCAGTCGCACAGTGAATCTTTGCAAGGCCATTATGATATTATATTACCTGTTTACTTCTCTATTGTTTTCTACATAATTCTCATTTGCCTTTTTGACTGCCGTCACACACTGAACCGAAGAATTCAAAGTAAGGTCCACAGGTACTCTGAGGACCTTTGGTGATGACTCCTAACACAGAACCCAGCATCATATACTTTTTAATCTGTATTCATTAATATTGTTTGAGGTCCATATTTAAAAGCCATTTAGATGGATAACTTAAAAGTTTTGAGGTCCAAATTGTCACTGTCCAGAAAACATAGTTAGCCCCTAGATGCATCAAACCAGGATGTTTTATCACAGGAAGGGTCCCACTATCGCTGGTCGGACAGGCAGAGCAATCGAGGTCAAACACTTGTAGGAACATAAGGCCTGGAATGACAGGCAAAGCAGTTGAGGACAGAAGTCAATCCCACCTAGGGACATAAGGCCTGGACTGACGGGCACAGCAATCGAGGTCAAACACTTGTAGGAACATAAGGCCTGGGCAGTTGATGATCAGGCACAGCGTTTGAGGTCAGGCCCTTGTAGGGACATACGGACTGGGCAGAGGACGGTCAGGCACAGCGTTTGAGGTCAGGAACATGTGCTGCAGTGCTTATATTATCTGGAGCATAGGAGGCAGTTGGAGCTGCTGCAAGGCTTTGAATTGCTTTTATTCATCTTGCCATTCACAGGGAAAATTTAGAAATCCAAGCAAAGGCAGGTTTACTTTCAAGAACACTAGCATTTCCATCAACTCTTGTGCCAGCCTTGAGCAGTGAGGGCTCATGATATCCCCTGTCATTGAAAAGACACGTTCACTGGGCACACTGGTTGGTGGACATGACAGATATCGCTGAGCCACTTTGGCTAGGTGTGGCCAGACAGTGGACTTGTGTGCCCAATATGCCAGCAGATCTGTCTGCATGTTCTCTATCGACTCTGAGAGATACCGTGTCACTGACAGCTGTGCTGGTGTCTCCTTTGCTTGGGTGGGCTCAGAGTCACTCATGCCAGCTGCTTTCTCTCTCGCCCGTTGCACAATTGATGAATCTTTATGGGCAACATGCCTTGGGCGTTCTGACATGGAGGAGGAGGTACTATCTGTCGCTGACACAGTGCTGCTCCTGCTTGGGCTAGCAGCACAACTCTCTGAAGTGCCTGCTGTTTCCACCTCTGCTTCAAGCCTAATCTGTCTCCGCCTATGGTGCTCCTGTTCACTGACTTTTGCTAACAGCAGCTCCTTCACAAATGACAGACAATTGGCCTGTAGGGCAAGTTTCCCTTTCACATGGGGATCACAGACTGAGGCGAGCATGTATGTGCGGTCGTCTGTTAAAGTCCTTAATCTGTCTTTCACCTGCTGCTGCAAAACGTCCAGACACTGCAGCACCTCAACTGTTATTCCCTCTTCCCATTTAAAGGCTTCCAAATGTTCATCCAGGAAATTGACTATAGGGATGATGTCAGCCAAAGTGGCACTTCTAGAACTCAGCTGCTCCGTGACATCCTTGAAGGGCTGCAGGATTTTTACCAGCTGACTCATGACTAACCAATCATGATGCCCTAGGGGATTCTGCACACCTATGTCCATTGTACCAGAAAGTTCATGAAGGGGTGTCTGCAGCTCCAGTAACCTCTCCAGCATCATAAAGATGGAATTACACCGGGTGGCAATGTCTTGAATGAGACGCTTGTGAGTCATATCCAAATCAGTCTGCTTTTGTCAGAGAACCTGCCCCGCCTTGACACTTCTGTGGAAGTGTGCTGCTATGTTCCTGCACTTCTGTATTAATCTATGCAGGTATTCATTCTTTTTGTCATTGGACTCCAAGCCCAGAGCTGACTTCACTACCAGGTGCAGAGTGTGTGCAAAACATCAGATGTTCTTAAAGCACCCATCGGTTATTGCCTTAACCATGTTTGCACCATTGTCTGTGACAAAGAACCCTGCCTGCGTTTTCCTGTCTCGCTGGTGTAGTTGCCAGCCCTCCAGCATCTGTCTGATGCATGCTAAAATATTGGCTGCGGTATGGGCCTGGTCCGTCAGGTGGGTGTGCAGTAAAGCCCACCTCCACCCTGATACTTCTTCAGTAATAGAGCTGCTGGCTGTCCGTGCCTCAGCCATGTCCCACCAGTGTGCTGTCAGAGAGAGGTAAGGGTGTGCAGCATTCATGGCGGTCCAGATATCGCAGGTGAAATGCACTCTTCCCTCTGTCTTCGCTAGCAGTGCGACTACGACACTGCTTGTACAGACTGGGGATGACCTTTCTACTAAATGTGGTTCTGGAGGGGATTTGGTAATTTGGAAGTACGACCTTCAAAAAATGCTTGAAACCCACATTCTCCACTAACTGCAAGGGCTGGTCATCAAGGGCAATCATTTCCCCAATGGTCCTGGTTACAACTTTTGAGGCTGCCTGCCTCCTACCCCGGGATAGCGTTACTGCACTCCAACCCATTTCCTCCATGGTGGATTGTCGCTTCTGCCACATGTCAGGGGGTTGCTGGCCTGCCACCTGACTGCTAGAAGGGGATGAGGGCATGGGCTGACTCTGCTGCTTTCCTACCACTGCACACTGGTTGGAAGGGGTCCCCCGACTGGTACTGCCACCATCCCCAGATGGCAGTAATCTTGTTGGGTGTTGCCTCTTCATATGATGGTTCATGCCAAAATTAGATAGATGTCCCATTTGCTTGCCTCTGCTAATATACCTGGCACAATAATTACACCGAGCATAAAGCAAGTCTTCCGTCACTTTAAAGTGTCTCCAGATCGCAGATGTCTTTCGTGATCCTCCCCTAACACCTTGGGGGTGGATGCTGGCACTGGAGCTGAGGTAGTGGGTGTACCCTGAGAAGCAATGCCAAGGGGGGGGCCTCAGTCACCCTCTGTGCCTGTGCTGACTGCTCTTCCTCCTCCTCGTTATCACTTTCATCTCTCCCCTGCTGCATATTTGTGGAGGCTAAGACAGGACTAACTGATTCTACTGAAGATTTGTCAGCTATTACTTCTTCCGTTTCTGATGAGAATCCCACACAAGAAGATTCTTCATCTGAATCAGAAGCAAACAGTGACTGCGCTACCTTGTCAACGCTAAGTGTTAGTCGAGACTTCTGTCCCCCTGCTGCTTTTGGATGTCTACATTTTGTCTGGCATGACTGCCTCCCCTTCCCTCACCTCCAAAACTACAGGGCCAGAAACAAGTGGTGGCGATGGTGATGCATCATGGTCAGATTTCATTTTTTTTGGCATGGAACTGCCATCCCCTACAAAGAGTTTAGATTGCGACAGTTGCCTTTTTAGCTGTACTGGTGGTGTTGCACTAGTGTCTTTTGAGGTGCCTCCTCTGCCAGTCCCAATCACTCGACTACATCTCTCTTTCCCTGACATTATGGATTTAATGTCACTGAGTAGTAACACTGCACACTGTCACGGTGCCTGGCTGTGCACTAATGTGTGTGGCGTGTACACAGAAGCTGCTTGCTTGTAAGAGCGAAAGAGGCAGACTCCCTGGGCACTTGACTGCACAGACCTACCCAATAGTTAGGTTCAGTCTGTTAAAACTACCCACTGCCCACTGTCACGGTGCCTGGCTGTGCACTAATGTGTGTGGCGTGTACACAGAAGCTGCTTGCTTGTAAGCACAAAAGAGGCAGACTCCCTGGGGACTTGACTGCACAGACCCATCCAATAAGGTTCAGTCTGTTAAAACTACCCACTGCCCACTGTCACGGTGCCTGGCTGTGCACTAATGTGTGTGGTGTGTACACAGAGAAGCTGCTTGCTTGTAAGCACAAAAGAGGCAGACTTCCTGGGCACTTGACTGCACAGACCCACCCAATAGTTAGGTTCAGTCTGTTAAAACTGCCCACTGTCACGGTGCCTGGCTGTGCACTAATGTGTGTGGCATGCACACAGAAGCTGCTTGCTTGTAAGCACAAAAGAGGCAGACTCCCTGGGCACTTGACTGCACAGACCCACCCAATAGTTAGGTTCAGTCTGTTAAAACTGCCCACTGTCACGGTGCCTGGCTGTGCACTAATGTGTGTGGCATGCACACAGAAGCTGCTTGCTTGTAAGCACAAAAGAGGCAGACTCCCTGGGCACTTGACTGCACAGACCCACCCAATAGTTAGGTTCAGTCTGTTAAAACTGCCCACTGTCACGGTGCCTGGCTGTGCACTAATGTGTGTGGCATGCACACAGAAGCTGCTTGCTTGTAAGCACAAAAGAGGCAGACTCCCTGGGCACTTGACTGCACAGACCCACCCAATAGTTAGGTTCAGTCTGTTAAAACTGCCCACTGTCACGGTGCCTGGCTGTGCACTAATGTGTGTGGCATGCACACAGAAGCTGCTTGCTTGTAAGCACAAAAGAGGCAGACTCCCTGGGCACTTGACTGCACAGACCCACCCAATAGTTAGGTTCAGTCTGTTAAAACTACCCACTGCCCACTGTCACTGTGCCTGGCTGTGCACTAATGTGTGTGGCGTGCACACAGAATCTGCTTGCTTGTAAGCACAAAAGAGGCAGACTCCCTGGGCACTTGACTGCACAGACCCACCCAATAGTTAGGTTCAGTCTGTTAAACTGCCCAGTGAAGCCCAGTGCACAGAGAGACTAAGTAATTTGAATTAAAAAAAATCAGTTTAAAAAAAGCTGGACTTTTTGTCACTCCAGAAAAATGGATGAAATTGAAAATAATATATCTCTCCAAGCCAGCCCAACACCCTAAATGGTGGTCAGTGCTAGCTGACCTAGCACAGCTTCTCTTCTCAGTCAGAGATCACCAAAATAAACAGCTTGAAAGAAACAGGACTAGCTGGCCCTGGCACTGCAGCAAAACAAAGAATAATTAGCTTTTTCTTTCCTTAACTAGCTTAACTAGCCTATCTCTCAGTGCAGCCTTCTCTTACACGGCCCACCTCCCCACAGCATCGCTGGAAATAAGTGTGTGGCTCCTCGTGTTGATGTTTATATAGTGCTAGCTCATCAGTAAAATTGACAGAGAGCACTGAATGACAGCGCGATTGGCTGCATTCAGTGCATGTCACAAAATGTCAGCGTGGATACGCTGCATTCCAGTATCCATGCTGACCTGTCCGACCCTTTCCTGTGAGTCACAATGACATTCAGCTCTATATTCCAATGTTTACAAGCTCATCCCTTGCACTACAGAATTTCACCCATTGTCTGCAGATGGTAAAGTCATGGTTATCTGAGAATAGACTAATTTTGAATACCAGCATCACTGAAATTTTGTTTCTGTCAAGATACTTGATGTAACCTCCAACTACCTCCTTGATATTTTTAAAGTGTAAAACTCTCATTGTCGGTAAGGTACATAATCTAAGGGTCCTTATGGACTCATCTCTATCTTTTAAACCTCAATTGCAAAATGTTGTTTGGAATTGTTTTTATAGAATATGGATGCTTAGGCAATTAAAGCCTTACTTATCTATCCAAAATTTGAAAACCGTTATGTACGTGATTGTTATCTCAGTTAGATGGTAACTTTCAAACCAGCATGCGGGCGAACATGTGCACACATTCATCAGCACGCACCAAGGGACATGGCTATTTTATAACTTTCATGCATATATGCATGCATGTTATAAAATAGCTTGACTGCGCGCCCATGTGTGCCAAATTTTAAGTGGACCCGCGCAAGTGCATGCAAATGTCATTTCTACCACATAACTCAGGGGATTTTAAAAGGGGCACATGCCGGCGCCATTTCCAGTTTTACCAGTTCATCTCCAGTTCACCCAGTTAAGAGATAGTTCCTCTAAACCCCCCTAGTTTAATAGCCTTCACTTCTCCAGTTATCCCCAACCCTTAAAACCCTATTTATATTTAGTTATGGCAGGGAGCCTCGGTGTGCACCTGATCACGTAAGTATTTACATGCACATCTCTGCTTTATGCCCTAAAATGCCCATGCCCTATACTGACCATGCCCATGCCCTACCTCCTTTTGAAAACTTCTGAGATGTGTGTGCTCCGGAAGATATGTGTGTATCTGGGCAGCTTTTAAAATCTTCTCAGCATGCATGAACCTGACATATTCGCATATCCCCTAATTAATGCATGCGTCGAGCTTTTAAAATTCACCTTTAAATAATTACTGTAATTTTTTATATGTTGGTCTGCCCAACACTACAACACAAGCTCCGCAGCTGGTGCTGAATTCTGCAGTCAGAGTCATTTCAGGTACGCCTCTAAGAGAGGATATTACTCCTGCCCTGAAATAGTTACATTGGCTCTCAGTAAAATTCCAAATAATGTATAAGATTGTGATGTTCATTTTTAAAGCACTGAAAGGTCTGGCTCCACCCAGCTATAATTCAGTCCTTAAGATTTACTAACCATCATGGAACTTCAGATCTTCTAACCAGAATTTGTTGGTATTTCCGACTAGCAAGCAGGTTTGTTTGGATGAAACAAGGGAACATACTATTGTGCTCCCCGGCCATGGCAGGCTGTGGCCGGCTCACTCACTCCTGACGCCGGCTTCCCGGAGCTGGCCTGACCTCTTTGGCAATAGTGGGAAGCTGCCTACGTGCCTGCGTTCCCTCCATGTTCCCGGGACCGTCCTGTGCCACTGCAACCTCCTCTGGGGCTCACCGGGCCTCCCCAAGTGCGCCGCGGGGAGAGGCCACCTATTCCTCTTCCTTGGCCCTTCAGCCTTAGGCGCATGCGCGCGCGCCTCTCTGGACTTTAAAAGGGCCGCAACGGGAAAGCTTCCCACAGCCCTGAATGATGATGTCAACCAGCTCCACTATATAAGGCAGGCTCAGATGTTCTGAGTCTGCCTTGGCAACAGGTCTCCATGCTTCCCTGTTGTGCGCTTTGTTTCTACTTCTGTTCCAGTACCTGCTTCAGTTCCAGTTCCTCATCCAGTACCTGTTCCAGCTCCAGTTCCTCATCCAGTACCTGTTTCAGCTCCAGTTCCTCATCCAGTACCTGTTCCAACTCCAGTTCCTGCTCCAGCTCCCATCCTTGTTCCTGCTTACCTTCTGATGGATCTCCTTTGCTTGACCCTTTGCTCGGACTTGACCTCGCCTCTAGCTGCCTGCCTCGACCCTCTGCTTGGACATGACCTTGTTTCTTGCCACCTGCCTCGGGCGAGGGGTCCACCTCCGCAACACATACTTTCTATATCACCAGACCCTGCCTGTAGAACACACTTCTAGTAAAAATTAAGGGTAAACCAGTATCCTTAAGTTTAGGAAGCTTTTAAAAACTTACTTGTAGCAACTAGCTCATGATTAATTCTCAGAATTTCATTGTTATGCAAATATTTCCCATTCAGTCCAAGTATCTTAGAACCTGATTGTCATGTATGATTTGGCTATGCAGTTTCAGTACTCTACAGCCATTTTGGCCACAAGTTTGCACAAGATTGATTTGTATTTCTTTTTATGTTTTTATGTACTGGGCTGTTTTTTAATTGATTTTATTTTGTCACTTTTCTTTTAATATTTTTTGTCACTTTTTATTTTACATTAGTGTTTTTGATTTGTCTAAATTTTACTGATTGTTTTAGTTCATTTTAAAATTTGTCTGTCTTTTGTTATCTTCCCACAACTATGGATGAGCGAGTTAGAAATATTTGAAATTAATAAATAATCTATTGTAAAGATTGAAGGATGTACTGTTACGGTTATGGCCGTGAGCGCCGCGGCCAGCCCCTTACTTCTGTACTCCTGGTCCTGTTCCCATTTCTGGAGGCCTGGTTTGCGGCCTGTTTGGCGTGGTCCCCACCGCCGGGAAGCCTCCCATGGACGCTCTGCTTCTAGGTGCGTGTGCGCACCACTTGGGTGCTTTTCTAGGCCGTTTCCCACCAGAGGTGACTCCGCCCAGTTCCTGACGTCAGACGCCGCGGCCTTGATAAGCCGGCCGCGGACACTCAGTCTTTGCCTTGCAACGGGTTTCCCACCTGGTTCCCTGTTGCTTCGTGCCCCCGAGTGAGTTGCCTCGGCACTCGCTCCGTTCCTGCTTGCCTGCTACAGTACCTGCTTGGTTCCAGTACCCGAGCCTTGCTACAGTTCCTGTCTACTGTTCTAGTCTGGTCGCAGTTATCAGTCCTGATCATCAACCCGCCTAAGTCCCAGCGGGCTCCTCCCAGAGGGGCTTCGGCTTCTAAGGGTGAAGCCGCCTAAGTCCCAGCGGTTGGGCTCCTACGGGCTCCTCCCGGGGGAGCGCCAGCTTCCAGGGTGAAGTGCACCTCTACGTCCTGCCTGAACATCTGCCTCCCGGCCTGCCACATACTAGAGACATTGAACACCTATCCCAGTCTCCTGCAGGTCGACCCAAGGGTCCAGTAAATTGAGACTCCATAACATGTACAGCTTGCAAATTACTATATACCATAGTTCACTCTAGAAGTGAGAGAGTGGTATATATATCTATGCTGGAATTATGATATAGAGTAACCTGAAAGCTTTGCATCATACAGTCTTTGCCACAAAGTTCTTCCCATATGTTCTTCCCTGAATAGGGAAGAACATATGGGAAGAGAAAAAAAAAAAAGAAAATATAAGGTGGCAGTAGTACATGATTGTTCCCTGTTGAGAGATGGATAACTAAAGAAAAAAAAGAAGCCTTAAAGGGGAAAACTAAATCTTTTCTCTGTGGTTACACAAAAGATCAGATATTTAGAACATCTGTACCTTCAGTGAGGGGTTTATATTTTGTATTCCACTGGCTAGTAATAATTACATGGGTTTCTAATAAGAATCAGCACAGTAGTGCTCTAGACTTTTTAGATTCATTCAGGGGAGCATGGCAGACTGGTGAGAGCCTTAAAAAACATTTTTATATTTCCTTGTAAATGAAATAAAAATTGAGAAGAAAAATGACTATGATAATCTATTTGTTTGCCTTAAATGTGACTGTAATATTTAAGAAAAAATATACAGTGCTCCCATTTTAATGGATCTCTAAGACTTCCTGCCGTGACTGCGATTTTAAGACAGAACATAAAAGAATAGAATAAATGTAAGAAAACCATTATACTTTGCCAGCTACGATTTATACGGTCATTCTAGTGGAAGTTCTTCTAGTAGCAATTATGCCTTGGACAATAAAGTCATAAAAACAAATTAACCACATTAACCTTTCAAATTAAGATACAATACAGAATTTATTTCAAAACAGAAACCTGAATTCCCCCACCCCTCCTCCCTCTCCTTACAAATTGCAAAGTTGTAACCATTATCATAAAGCTGTGCTTTTATCCGGCATTGGTAGCAGAGTCCTGTCATGAATCTTAAAAAAAAATTCCAAATGAAACTAAATCCCAGCCTTGAACCACAAATATCTGCTGCAGCAGCTTGCAAAGACTGGAAGCAGAGACCCTGTCCCACAAAGAAAAATAATACTCTGTAGGAGGAAAGCCTGTATGGAAGGTAGAAGTGGAATGGAAATATTAGCGGAAGAGGAGAGGGGATGGATAGAAGCTAGATTTAAACAGAATATGATGGCAGATAAGTATTGTGAGAAGGCTGGTACGAGCATTTTTTCTGCTCTGTGTGAGCAGTCACTGTGCTGCCCCCTCTTCGTTTTTGTTTTTTTTCTCAGTTAAACATGCAGAACACAGACTCACCCTCACCAAATACAGAATAAGGAGTCTATAAACTATAAACAGAAATCAACTGGAAACCACAACAGCAGAGTCTGCAATGCAGCAATAGAGAAACAGAAACATCGCCAATTCACATAAAACATTCTTCAAACAATAAAATCAAGAAATATAAATCAATCATATTAGTAAAGCCATACTTATAAAAATAATATTTCCAATGATCTAAGGAATAGAATAACATCCAATAATTACGAGCTCATATAAAATTTAAAAAATTTTCCAAATAAATTATTTCAAAAAGACATTCACAAACATACAATAATTAAAACTAATAAGGATGGAAAATTCACTGCTCTCCCCATACCTGAAAACTTTTTATTTCCATTTATCCTGAGTAAGACTTGGATTAATGAGGCAGCACTTCTTTACACACATACACCCAGGCAGGCTCCATACACTGCACACTGGCACCGAGGAGTAAGAGAATGGGCTCATTCTTCTTCTTTGGCCACCGGTGGAATGGGGTCCATCAGCAGCCTTGCGGGCTTCCTCTTCTTCCGGGCTGCTGGTGGGATGTGATATACCGGTGGCTTCATGGGCCTCTTCCTCATATCAGCTGCCAGTGGGATGGAGTCCACTGGTGGCCCACAGGCTACTTCTTCTTCCACCACCCCTCCAGGTGTGCCATTCTGTGCAATTGACAGTATGCAGCCCTGGTAGTGCCGGCCTGATTGTAAGGTCCATTTAATCTGCCCAGTGAAAAGGAGGTAAGGCGGCATGAAGGGCTAGGGAGGTAGAGGAGAAGACAGGAATTGTGGTGGTGGGGAAGACATAAATAGGAATTCATAAAAAAGGAATAAAAAAACTAGAGATGGATATGAGTTTGGACGATGGGATGGAGGGGCAGAGATAGTAGCTGGGGAGGAAAGAGAGGCACGGTTTGCACCACCAAATGTGCAAACTGTGCAATTGCACAGGGTGGCACACCTGGTGGGGTGGCATCGGGAGCAGAGAGAGGCCTGTGCTGCCGCCAGTGGACCCGATCCCACCGGCAGTGGATGAAGAGGAGGCCTGGTTTGCCACTGGGGGACCCAATCCCACCAGTGGTGGAAGGAGGCCCATGTTGCCGCCAGTGGACCCGATCTCACCAGCGGCAGAAGCGTAGAACATGGTACAGCCAGTGGACCTGATACCACTGGTGCAGAAGAACGGAGGCCTGTGGTTCACTGGTGGGCCTGATCCCACCGTCAGCAGAAGGAGGCCCATCATGTCGCTGATGGACCTGATCCCACCAGCGGCAGAAGGAGGCCTGTGGTGCTGCCGGTGGACCCGATCCCACTGGCAGCAGAAGCAGGAGGCCACAGCAGAGGAAGCCCATCCTCAGCTGCTCTTCCAGTGCTGGCCACGCGGTATTGAACATCCATGGTGTTAGAACTTCCTGTATTCTTGCAAGATGAGAATTCAGGAAGTGCTAGCACCATGAGTGCTGAATTACTGCAGTGCTAGCAAAGGAAGAGGAGCTTCAGAATGGCTTCTCTCCACAAAGGAACAGGCTGGCAGCAGTAGCAGAGGAGGAATTTTCCATGGGCCCTGACTGCCTGGTCTGTATTTGTGTGTGTGTGTGTGAATGGGAGGCTGCCTGTGATGAGAGTGTGTGTGTGTGTGCTGTGTATGTGTGAATGGAAGGCTGTCTGAAATGAGTGGGTGTGTGAATGGGAGATTGCCTGTGATGTGTGTGTGTGTATGTGATTGTGTGTATGGGAGACTGCCTGGAATGCGTAGGTTTGTGAATGGGAGATTGCTTGTGATGGGTGAGTGTATGTGTGTATATGGGAGCCAGCCTGGGATGGGTGTGTGTGAATGGGAAGTTTCCTGGGAATAGTGTATGTGTGTGTATGGGAGGCTGGCTGGGAAGGGAATGGGTGTGTGTATGTGTGAATGGGAGGCTGCCTGGGATGGGTGTGTGTGTGAATAGGAGGATTCCTGGGATGGGTGTGTGTGTGTGTGAATGGGAGGCTGTTGTGGGATCTGCTAGCGGGTTAGCAATCTGTGGTGATTTGCTATGCAGATGGGAGGAGCTAGCAGATGAGAATAGCAGTCTGATAGAATTCCCTCCCCAAAGGGGAGGAGTAGCAATCTGTAGTGAACTGCCTCCTATGGGTCTACTAAGGAATGGCAACATGTTATGATGTAGACTGCAGAGTTGGCAATCTGTACCAGCGGAGTACTAGAGATGGTGCTCAGCTGGACAGAAAGTAGATAGGTGAATCCTTGGACCGATGGCAGATGACAGCACCCCTAGGAGAGTGTCCTGAGAGGGACCACAGGCTAGGCTGGAGTACGGAGACAGACACAGATAGATCTTTTATTAAATAGGTAATATAACCACCAGAGGTGGCAGTAGTGAGCTGGTATGCCCGGCAGGGCTGAAGTCCCTCAGATACTGGAACTGCGACTCCAAGGTTGCTGAGCTGCAAAGAGACTGTAGATAGTGAATAGACAGGGTATGTTGTTATACATAGCCAGTACTAGATGATAACTCTCATAAGGTCTTGAGATGGCTCAGTAGCTGGAAAGGGTTAGGCCCTTGAGGAGCGAGTACCTGGTTCCAGGGAAATCTCTGCGAGAGCGGTGGCAACTCACAATAATCTGTATCTGGAATAGCTTCTAGTCAATAGAGAATCTTCAGAGTTGCTGAGCTGCAAAGAGACTGTAGATAGTGAATAGACAGGGTATGCTGTTATACATAGCCAGTACTAGATGATAACTCTCATAAGGTCTTGAGATGGCTCAGTTCAGCAGTAGATGCCTTGTCAAGAACATACAGCTTCTGGTTGTAACTGAAGATGCCACTTTAAATTCAAAGTATCTAGCGATTGTGAGTGTCCTTTCCAATGTAGTCAGTAGTTTAAAGATTTCATGAGAGTACGAGTGAGAAGTCATTCATTCCTCAAAAATTTTAGTCAATGTGATTGAAGATTTGATGATAAGTTTGTGAAAGGATTAGTAAAGCTAATGAACAACTACTTCATATTATTCCCTGTGATCTATGGCCTCTAAATATGTTCATGAAATTTTGTGGTAAACAGCATTTTGTTGGAATGCTATCAGCTTGAGCATCTTTTTGAGATGTTATGTCAGCAATAAATACATTCCCCTGATGAAGCCGATATCCAGAAAAACAGAGGCCTTTTAAGGACTGAGCCGAAAATATGTTAACAGAGTAAATTGGGATTGAGACAAGAGCATGTTAAAAATCTAAACTGCAAACATGTCTAACAAAAAAGCGGAACTGAGCTAAGAGCATGTTAAAAGACTAACAAGGTCATTCATCAAAATGCGTTATGGCGTTAATGCGTTATCGCATGTGATAATACAATCATCCAAGGCACAAATGCAAATTTTTTTGAAGGGGCTGGAATGGCGGGATTAATTAAATTAAAAGGCAATATCACACCATGTGTTACACTATTGCATGGTTTTAACGCCAGAAATAACTACACCTTTTTTCCTAGTGTTAAGCTGTGATACACCCGAAATGGCCACAATGCAATTTATGTTAAAGACCGTTGTTTGAATTGCTCCAAATGACAGAAAATCTTCAGTGATGTCAACTTTGCTGTTTGTAACTCTGTGTATGTAAAACTGCCCCCCCCCAAACCTACCCCACCCCCCAAAACTCACTCGAGTTAAAAGTGCCCACTCTTACAGTGATATAAATAGTAAATTTACATAATGATTTTTACAGAGGTTCTCTCTCTCCCCCCCCCCCCCCCTTTCCTTGCTTGAGCACAATGCATAGAAAAAAGGTGTCGTTATTTCTGGCATTAAAACCTGTGTTGCTGTGCATTACTCTGTCCATTAACATATAGTGACATATATCTCATATCAATATTTATTTATTGCAAAATTCCACAATACAAAACTTCAAAAGAGTTTACCACATAAACTCTTTTGAAGTTTTGTATTGTGGAATTTTGCAATAAATAAATATTGATATGAGATATATGTCACTATATGTTAATGGACATTGATTGATGTGTGATATATGATTGAGTTGCCAGAAAAATTGTATCGTGCATTACTCTGTGGCATTTATATTAGGAGCTGCTCATTACCATAAACTCCTCCCACCTACATAATGATAACATATTGCTTTAACAGATATCTTGAAAAGATATCCCATTAATTGGCAGTCCTTTAAAAAAGAAAAAAAAAACCACAACTACAGGCTTCCTGGCCTTATTTGCACCACACCACCTGCCCTTTTCCTCACTGGCCAAGACACTGCTAATAACCTGAAAGTAAAAAATAAGTTCAAATATTGTCGCCAGTCAGCCCGGCCCTCCCCACTGAATATAGAAAAGCATATTGCCTCCTTGCCCCCTCCCCCTCCACACACACACACCCCACCAACCCTCCCTCCAAAGCCCTCACACCCACCCATTACCTGAATCACTGGCCCCATTTGTCTACCAGGGATCTTAGTATATTGCTTTCATAATAATGCTGATGAGTAAGTTTACGATGACAGCAGCTTACGCTTTCAGCATTAGCACTAATGCAGCACTGGAAGCACATGGGATCACATTGACTTAATGGAATCTGCCTATAGTAATATGAGAAAAAAAGAAGTAGGTATTTCTTGACTTACTTGCTTAAAGACAAAGAAAGGAAATGAAGTGCCAGACACCAAAGAAGCAAAACCTTTAACAAAAAAAAACAAAAAAAACTGAGCAGTGCTATATTTGATTTAAAATGGTGAAATCTGAATACAATTCCTGTGATTTAAACTATATATTCCTAAAATGAGAAGAGTATAGTGTGCTTGAAACTCATTAAATATTTAAATAAAGCAGTTTGCAGATTTGTATTATGTACATTGTGATTTGATTTAAAATGAATTAACATTTTTATCTGAGAATTTATGTTACAGATGGAAAGAAAATAGCATTTTTCCTCTCTTTCTTCCTCCTTCCTCCACCCTTCTACAGAAGTTGCAAGAACAAAGAAGGTTTTTCTTCTCATCAGAAAGGCAGAGTTCTTATTCATTCCAATTACTTTTCAAGGTTTTTTTCTTTCTTTTTTTAACAGATCTGTACAATTAATTATGAATGTTCTTTTGAATTTTGTTCCTTTAATAACTTTTTTTGGATCATGGAGTTTCTAAATTCTTACAGTGTATGTAAGTGTGAATGAATGAGTTCCTGGGAACTTTGTGTGTATTCGTCAAGTGTTCCATAGAATATGAAGTATTAAGAGGAGAAACCAGGAAAATGAAAAAATAAATAAAAGGCATTATAAATCATGCAGCTGCTTCTAGGGTTTTAGCTAAGACAGTAAATATCAGTAACTGCAAAGAGTGGATATGTCTATATCTTAATGCTGTAAGCAGGGTTTATTATCCAGATGATAATATACTGCATTTTTAGGTAAAATACTGGAATTACAAAGAAATGTGCTGAAGTGTACAACTGAACTGAAGGTAATAAATAAAGGAAATATTAATTCACATTTAAGTTTTTCTTCATAGGTGAATTCTAACTGGTTTTCTCTTTTTCTTTTGTTACTGTCAGCCTCCCTTCTTCAAGACCTACACCCTCCTCTCATTTACTGCATTCTTTTCACCACATTCTGAGCTATTCCTACTATAAGCACTCCTTCAGCAAATATCATTTACATGTGGGCACCAATGACATAGGAAAATGTGGGAGGGAGGTTCTGGAAGCCAAATTTAAGATTTTAGGTAGAAAGCTGAAATCTAGAATCTCAAGGATGACATTCTCTGAAATGCTCCCCATTCCACGTGCAGGTGCCCAGATCCACACACTGAGACTCTAAAGAATCTCAGTGTGTGGATGAGATGATGGTGCAGGGAAGAGGGATTCCGTTTTGCAAGGAACTGGGCAACCTTTTGGGAAAGGGGGCGTCTTTTCCAAAAGGACGGGCTCCAGCTTAACCACAGTGGAACCTGGCTGCTGGTGCTAACTTTTAAAAAGGAGATAGAGTAGCTTTTAAACTAGAACAAGGGGGAAAGCTGACAGTCACTCAGCAGTGTATGCTTCAGAGGGTGGTATCTTCTAAGGTTACTAATGAAACAGGAGAGTTAGGACCTCCCAACAGAGAGGTTCCAATTAAAGCAAAAGTAGTCCATGTGCCTACAAAGTAGAGAATCACCTTAGCTAAAGGATTCCAAATTATCCCTATCAACTAAAAAGCAGGTTGTTATTACAAACAAAAAAAACACTTTGAAATGTCTATATGTGAATGCCAGAAGTCTTAGAAGTAAGATAGGAGAGGTAAAAGTGTATAGCAGTGAATTATGAGATAGACATAAATTGACATCTCAGAGACCTCTAGAAGGAGGATAACCAATGGGACAGTGCTATATCAAGGTACAAATTATATTGCAATGAAAGGGAGGATCAACTTTGTGGGGTGGGGGGTGGGTGCTTTCTGTCCAGGAGGGCATAGAGTTCAACAGGATAAAGATCATATAAGAGTCTAAATACACAGTAGGATCTAAATGGGTAGAAATCCCGTGCATGTTGGGAAAGATTATAGTGATAGAAGTATACTAGCATCCATCTGGCCAAAATGATGAGATGGAGGATGAAATGCTTAGAGAAGTCAGTGAAGCTAACACATTTGGCATTGCAGTAATAAAGGGAGATTTCAATTACCTCAGTATTGACTGGGTAAATGTAACATCAGGACACGCTAGAGACGTAAAGTTCCTCATTGAGCAATTGGTTCAGGAACCGATGAGAGAGAGAGAGAAATTTTAGATCTAATTCTTAGTGGGGTGCACAATTTGGTGTGAGGGGTAACAGAGGTGGGGCCACTTGGTAATAGTGATCATATCATGATCACATTTAAGCTAATGACTGGAAGGAGGACAAAATGAAAATTTACAGCTCTAACATTAAATTTACAAAAGGGTAACAGATAAAATGAGGAAAATAGAAAAAAACTGAAAGGTGCAGATGCAAAGGTTAAACGTGTACAACAAACATGGACATTGTTTAAAAATACCATCTTAGAAGCACAGTCCAGATATATTCCATGCATTAATAAAGGTGGAAGGAAGGCCAAACAATTACTGGCATGGTAAAAAATTGGGGTGTCAAAGGCTATTTTAGCTAATAAATAAATAAATAAATAAAGTCCTTCAAAAATTTGAAGGATCCATCTGCAAATAATAGGGAAAATCCTAAGCTTTGTCAAGTTAAATGTAAAACATTGATAAGACAGGCAAAGAAAGAATTTGACATGAAGTTAGCCATAGAGGCAAAAACTCATAATAAAAACTTTTTAAACAAAATCTTTTAAAAATATATCCGAAGCAGGAAGCCTGCAAGGTAGTCAGTTGAACCATTAAATGATCAAAGGGTTAAGGCTCTCTTAGGGATGATAAGGCCATCGAAGAAAGGCTAAATGAATTATTTTCTTCTGTTTTTACTTGTGAGGATGTTGGGGAGATACCAGTTCCAGAGATGGTTTTCAAAGGTGATGAGTCAGATGGATTGAACCAAATCACTGTGAATCTGGAAGATGTAGTAGGTCAAAAGAGTAGCAAATCACCTGGACCAGATGGTATGCAGCCCAGAGTTATAAAAGAACTAAAAAATGAAATTTCAGATCTATTATTAAAAATTTGTAACCTATCATTACAATTGTCAATTGCACCTGAAGACTGGAGAGTGGCCAATGTAACCACAATATTTAAAAATGGCTCCAGAGGAAATCCAGGAAATTATAGACTGGTGAGCCTGACTTCAGTACCAGGAAAAATAGTGGAAACTATTCTAAAGATCAAAATTACAGAACATGTAGAAATACATGGTTTCATGGAACACACCAGGCAAGGACTTACCCAAGGGAAGTCTTGCCTTGAAGAGATTAATAAACATGTGGATAAAGGTGAACCCGTAGATGTAATGTATTTGGATTTTCAGAAGGCGTTTGACAAAGTCCCTCATGAGAGGCTTCTTAGAAAACTAAAAAGTCATGGGATAGGAGGCATTGTCCTTTAATGGATTACAAACTGGTTAAAAGACAGGAAACAGAGAATAGGATTAAATGGTCTATTTTCTCAGTGGAAAAGGGTAAACAGTGGAGTGCTTCAGGTTTCTGTACTTGGACTGGTACTTTTCAATATATTTATAAATGATCTGGGAAGGGATAAGATGAGTGAGGTCATCAAATTTGCAGATGACATAAAAATTATTCAGAATAGTTAAATCACATGTGGATTGTGATAAATTGTAGGAGGACCTTGTGAGACTGGAAGATTGGGCATCCAAGAGGCAGACGAAATTTAATGTGGACAAGTGTGAGGTGATGCATATAGGGAAAAATAACCCATTCTATAGTTCTGTGATGTTAGGTTCCATATTAGAAGCTATCACCCAGGAAAAAGATCTAGGCATCATAGTGGATAATACATTGAACTTGCTGGCGCACTGTGCTACAATGGTCAAAAAAAGCTAACAGAATGTTAGGAATTATTAGTAAGGGAATGGTGAATAAAACGGAAAATGTCATAATGCCTCTGTCACTCCATAGAGAGACTGTACCTTCAGTACTGTGTGGGATTCTGGTTGCCGCATCTCAAAAAAGATATAGTTGCACTGGAGAAGGTACGGAGAAGGGCAATCAAAATGATAAAGGAGATGGAACGACTGCTCTATAAGGAAAGGCTAAAGAGGTTAGACAGTTGAGGGGGGATATAATAGAGGTGTATAAAATCATGAGAGGACCAGAATAGGTAAATATGAATCAGTTCTTTACTCTTTCGGATAATAGAAATACTAGGGGACACTCCATGAAGTTAGCAAGTAGCACATTTAAGACAAATAAGAGAAAATTCTTTTTCACTCTATGCACAATTAAGCTCTGGACTTTGTTGCTAGAGGAAGTGGTTAGGCCAGTTAGTGTAGTGGGTTTAAAAAAGGTTTGGATAAGTTCCTGGAGAGAAGTCCATTAACTGCTATTAATCAAGTTGACTTAAGGAAAAGCTACTGCTGTTACTGGCATTAGTAGCATAGGATCTACTTAATGTTTGGTTACTTGTCAGGTACTTGTAACCTGGATTGGCCACTGTTGGAAAAAGGATTCTGGGCTTGATGGACCCTTGGTCTTACCCAGTATGGCAATTTCTTATGTTCTTATAACCTTTTCATGATGGATGACCCAGTAGTTCCTGTATATGGATGTGCAACAACAGATCTTTTGTTACACGTGCCATCTGCAGCAGACCCGCCGCGCAGCGCGGCCCCCTCACCTTCTTACACGGACTCCAGCTCCTGGTTCCTCCTCACTAGCAGTGGTGGGCTGCTGGCTCCAACCTCGGACCGCCCCCGATGTCTCCGGCTCTGCCATGGTCCCCAGTGTGTTATGCCTGACAACTCTACTGCCTATCTCCAAACCCAGACCTCTGTTACGCCTGACTGCTCTCCTGCCTGTCTCGACCCAGACCTCTGCTACGCCCAACTACTCTACTGCCTATCTCCAGACCCAGACCTCTGCTCCACCCGACTACTCTACCATCTATTTCCAGACCCAGACCTCTGCTATGCCTGACTACTCTATTGCCTATCTCCAGACCCAGACCTCTGCTACGCCTGACGTCTCCATGATCAGACCATCACCTTGACTGACTACGCTATAGACTTCTCTGTGTTCAGAATTCTACATTGCTTGCCACAACCCCTGCATGCTGCTGGCTCTGATCCAAGCCTGTCATTGACGCCTCTCCTAGCCTACTCCCTGAACGTTGTCTTATCAGGCTTCGGCCTATCTTTGCTCGAGCGCCTCTAGCTATTCTCCGTTCCATTGGCACCCGAGTTCCATTACCGTACCCAGTGCAGGGTAGGACTACGCCATCTATCGACTGCTGTCTCTGGGCTGAACCAACTTCTCTCATTAATCTACTTCAATGCCCACCTAAGACCTGCCGGCCTCGGCACCCAAAGGCTCAACCCGCGGGGAACGAGGGCTGGTATAGATGAAGCTCCAGCGTATTCTACCTTCAGCCCACTCCACCTGCCGACGGTTGTGTCAACTCCACCTCAGCCCAAGGGTCCACCTCCGACGCAACAGGTTGCAAAGGCCATGAAGTTGGTGAAGCCACGTGCCCTCCAGGCCATCCGAGGCCTGGCCTCCAAGATACAAGAACAGCAGCAGTTTCTTGAGGCATTGGCCTCCTCCATGGATCGTCTTCACGCCTGGCTTGATGCCCTTACTAATAATCTGGTTCTTCTTCTGGCTCCTCCTCATCTACAGCCATCTCCATCGATGCCTTGAGCCTTGTTGGCACTACCAGCACCTCCACGCTTCAATGGCAACTCCAGACTCTGTAGAGGGTTTATTAACCAATGTTATATGCAATTCGCTCTACAGCCTCCTGTCTTCCTGGACGAGTTGACAAAAGTCACCTTCATCTTATCCTGCCTTGAAGGAAAAGTGCTGGCCTGGGCCTCCCCCCTGTGGGAGCGCTCGGATTCCTTGTTGAAAGAACTGGCTCAGTTTATGGCTGAATTCAGACGGACCTTCGATGATCCTGGGCGATATGCCATGGCAAGCACCAGCTTACTACATCTCCATCAAGGTCAAAGAAGTATTTTTGACTATACCATTGAGTTTCGAACTTTGGCTACTGAGCTCGCTTGGCAGGAAGACTGCCTCCAAGCTATCCACCTGATGGACTCTCCCCGCAGCTGAAAGATGAGCTGGCTGCACGGGAGCTACCTTCCTCTCTGGAGGACCTTATAGACTTGGCAGGTCGAATCGACCATCATCTTCAAGAGCACCACTGGGAGAGTTGGATGTCAAAGAAGCCTTCGCAGGTTCATTCCCTTTCACCACCTATTTCCAACCCTGCTCTCAGCAGTGACACCAGGGTGGTCAAGACAGAAGAGCCTATGCAGTTGGGTCAAGGGTGGATGACACCAGAAGAGCGCCTCCGGTGGAGACAAACCAGTCTGTGTCTGTATTGTGAAGCACCTGGCCACCATCTACAGACTTGTCCTATCTGTATGGGAAACTCCTTCGCCCGAGTTCAGAAGGGGTCCTGAACTTGGGTGCAACTTCTCCGGCCCCTCAGTTATCTTTACCAGTTACACTGATCTGGGATTCCCATTCCTTTCTGGTTCTTGCTCTGGTTGACTCTGGAGCAGGAGCGAATTTCATTCTCATGGACCTTGTTCAACTTTTGGGCATAAAGACCTGCTCGCTTGAAACATCGCTATGTATAGCTTCCATCTATGGAGAGCTGGTACCCGGCTGAATTTCCTTGACTACGAACCTGTCCAGTTACACACTGGAGCCTTATACACCGGGAGCGGAGCACAGAGGGAGACAGAGGCAGTGTAGATCTTCACCACTGGAAGCCTGAGGTCCCCCCGGGAGGAGCCCATAGGGACCCGGGCCGCTGAGACTTAGGTGGGCCTTGCAGGGTCTCCTGGGAGAGTCAGAGTCCGGCGTGCCCACAGACACAGGAAGAGCGCTATCGGGTTCGAGACTGGAAACAGGTTGGAGGAGAGCGAAGCAGAATAGTGTTGGTGAGGACAAGGCTAGGGACAGAGCCAGAATCAAGAAGGTCAGGCGAGCAGGGTCAAAGTCCAAGAATCAGTCCGAGGAGTGATCAACGAAGCAAGGGTCAAGATCCAGAGATCAGGCTAGGTCAAAGAGCAGGCAGATGTCTTTGGCTGGTGGCAGGCAGGCAGATGAGTCAGGAACAGGCTGAGGTCTTTGGCAGGCAGCAGGCAGGCAGGCAGGACGGAAACAAGCTGAGGTCTCTACCAGAAAGTCAGTCCGAGGTAAGACAGGGGAGATGAACACAAACACAGGAACAAGCAGGCAAGGAAGCAGGAACAAGCAGGAATGGAACTGGAACAGAAGGATCCTGGAACGAGACTAGGAACAAGCAGGCAGGAACAAACGCAGAGGCAATCTAGCAAACTAGCCGACCTGATTGCCAAGGCAAGGAAGTGAGGCTAGGAACTTCCTTATAACATGCGATCAATCAGGGTGCGCTGCAGAACTAGGCCCCACCCTGGGATCTACATCAGGGTGGCTGGTCCGCGCGTGCGTGAAGGGGCGTGGCTAGCTACAGAGGCGCCGAGGCGTGGCGTGAGTGTTGCAACCATCACTGTCCAACGTCTCCACTTCGCCCACCTTACCTCTTTTGTGACTCCCTCTTTGGTTGATGGAAGTTTGGCTGCCGCAGCGTCATTTTGCCATTCTCCTCCAGCGCCCTGGACCGGCTAGACTCTGCCTTCCGCCATGTTCTCCTGAAGCCTAAGGGCGTGTATGCGGCGTGGCCCCGACTCAAGTACCATACTGGCAGTCGATCGCCTTTGCCCTCACTTTGTCACAGGGAGCGACCGTCGCTCCCTGTGACATAGTGAGGGCAAAGGCGATCGGCGCCATTTTGAAACCTCCAGCACTGGCACCGGCATCGAGGGTATGATTGAAGGGATGGCTCCCGGACCCCCGCTAGACCACCAGGTACATGTAAAAGGTTTTTGGGGGGGTCGGGAGGGTGGGAGAAGCAAAGGGGTAATTTGTAAAGGGTCGGGGTGGGTTTTTTTTTATCAGGCCATCGGCGCCATTTTTATCAGTGGTAGCCAAAATGGCGCCAATGGCCCGAGAGCAGGAGATCGCGCCGGGACACCCCCCCCCCCCCCACTGGACCACCAGGTAACTTAACATTTTGGGGGGGTTCGGGATGGTGGGGGAGGGTAAGGAATTGGTTTTAAAGGGTCGGGGTGGGTTTAGGGGTTGTTTTGGTGTGCCAGTTTTCCCGCCCTCCCCCAAATAATTCCCGTGCCCTATTTAACGATACAATACAAATGCCCCTGACGATAAATCGGGGGCATTTGTATTGTATCGTGCACTCTAACGATTTAGAACGATTTTAAAATTATCTGATGATAATTTTAATCGTTCAAAAACGATTCACATCCCTACCTATATATGTGTAAAATTATACACAAACACATTGCATGCATGTACTTTTACATGCATAGGGGATAGACAATCCAAGGGATGGAGTCTGTGCAAGTCTGGGACTTAAGATGCTTTCTTTTTTCTTTTAAAATGTATGGGGTAGATTTTCAAAAACGGCGCGTTGGCGTACTTTTGTTGGCGCTCCAGGCACCAACAAAAGTACGCGGGATTTTAGTAGATACGCGCGTAGCCGCGCAAATCCTGGATCGGCGCGCGCAAGGCTACCGATTTCGTGTAGCCGGCGCGCGCCGAGCCGCGCAACCTGCCTCCGTTCCCTCCGAGGCCGCTCCGAAATCGGAGCGGCCTCGGAGGGAATTCGCTAACGCCCTCCCCTCACCTTCCCCTCCCTTCCTCTACCTAACCCACCCCCCCGGCCCTGTCTAAACCCCCCTCCTACCTTTGTTGGGGGATTTACGCCTCCCAGAGGGAGAAGTAAATCCCCGCGCGCCAGCGGGCCGCTGGCGCACCTAGACGCAACCCAGGGGCGGTTCCGGAGGGCGCGGCCATGCCCCCGGGCCCGCCCCGGAAACGCTGCATCCTGCCCCGAAAATGGCGCGCCGCTCGGCCCCACCCCCGACACGCCCCCGACACGCCCCCCTCGGAAAACCCTGGGACTTACGCGAGTCCCGGGGCTCTGCGTGCGCCGGTAGGCCTATTGAACATAGGCGCACCGGCGCGCAGGGCTCTTAAAATCCGCCCCTATATGTATAAATTCTAATTAAAACTAGTTGCACCAAATAGCAGGTGTCATTATGAATACCCAGTTTTGCCAGAATAATTTTTGAAGTGAACATACAAACATAAGACGCTTTGAAAACTGATGAACCCTGGGCTTATAACAGATTTCAAATTTATGTTGCTTATTATAAAATTACCCCATCATCCTTAATATGAAAAATATATAACACTGTTCTTTGTCTAAAAAAGCTAAATTCTTCATAACAATTATATGAATGAGAAAATTTTGACAAATTTGAAATATTACCTATATATCGTACATGTATTTACATTGTCATATAATGTGTCAAGACATTGCCCCAATCCATGTTAAATGCACAACCACAACGAAGTAAGTGGCATAAGGTTTTCCTCTCATCTGTCCATGTGGTTCCTAAATTGCCAATACCATGGTTGTACAATTCAATGAAATTCGTAAGGTGTCAGTCTCACTTAGTCACTACCAAGCTGAAAAGGACAGCATGCTAATGTGATGCTTTCTGTATGTAATGAGACTACCATCAGCAGTGCAATATAGTCCCAGCCACTCCATTCTACTGAGAATTGAGTTTGCAAAATTAGACAGACTGTTGACTATACTAATCAAAGGTGAAAAGGCTGTCACCTACAAGCTAATAAGGTGAGAGCAAGTAACTTGAAGAAACAGCAAGGGGTAACCTGCATAGTACAGCAGATACTGGCATAGGCTTGCTGGGCAGACTGGGTGGATTATTTGGTCCTTTTCTGCCATCATAACTATGTTTCTAGTATGTATATATGAATGGTCTTTTCTCAGGCCGATATGTATTAATGGCCAGATTTACTAACGGGCCGAATACAGTACTGACGCGTAAAAAAAAGTGTGGCAGTGTCCGGCACCCACTCATTTGACGCGCTCACATTTTGGTTCTCAATCCGCTCGATTCAGTATTCAAATTAGACGCAAATCCAAGCGGCGCCTATCAAGTGGTAGGCGTTCACAATCGATTTTACTGTATAGGGTGTTATAGAGCGCCTACACAGTATCCAGGGTGCGCTGGTTCCATACCTGTCATTTCTATGGAACGGCAAATGTAATTTTTAAAATGTTACGAAATGTTATCGATCTGGAAATATTATATTCCAAACTTTTCATCGATCTGGAAACTTATCCCATTGTTCCCCCTTTGTGACATCATCGCCGTGTCATAATCCTACCTTGGACGTGTATATAAGTCGCATCGCCAAGTAAAAAAATCCCTTTGTATTTGGTTCGGGCCAGGACAGAGCGGTTACAGCAGTACCTTTGGATATCATTCGGAAGATCGGCAACACTTTCAGCAGGTAATTGAATGGTTCTTTCCCACAGACCCCGCATGGACACCGGGACCGCTGCCCTGAGCTGCCCTGAGGATCCGGACGTCCATGATCAGAGGCCCCGCTACCTTCCATGTTCCTGCCTCTTTCCGGACGTCCGGGCGCTCAAGGCGCTCAAGGCAGCGGCCATGGACATTGGAAGGCAGCGCGGCCTCCGATCATGGACGTCCGGAAAGAGGCGGGAACGTCCATGATCGAAGGCCCCGCTGCCTTCCAATGTCCATGGCCGCTGCCTTGAGCGGGGCCTGGGAAGGTGCTCAAGGCAGCCTGGATATCCGGAAATAGCTGCCTTCCAACATCCATGGCCGCTGCCTTGAGTGCCATGATCGGAGGCCCCTACCTTCCACATTGCTGCGGCACTGGGGCAAAGAGAAGTTTCTAGATCTATTTGAATGGTATATCCCATGATGCCAACCAAGGCCTGCTCATCGGAGAGGCCAGGAAGCTGCCATTCCAGGACAGACTGAAGAAGCAGCCCAGATTTTCCCCTTTCTCTTAACCATGATGTGATTAGAAAAACAAAAAGGTAAGAAGGCCAAAGAGCAAAAAAGAAAAGCTCCCAATATGTCATTCCCCTTAATCATCATCTTGGATCACAAAGAGCATTTCAATTTCACTAACTTAAAAAAACAACCATGTGGAAACTCTCCCTAAGAGTGTAGAAGAACATGCCCCCTCAAAGAAAAAACACATTTCATAGTTATATATGGATATTTCTGACTAAAGATTTCACTTGTCAACTCTAGTGTATTCGCTTAGCGCTCATACTTCATTATGTGAAGGCTTTTTTCTACATTTTTCAAGTTTTCAATGCCTAACTTTTATTAGGATGTCTAAATTATTCAGTGGGAGGATTTTTGTAATTTTTTGTCTTGGACTTTGAATCCGACTGCTTTTTGGTTGTTTGTTCGGAGAATATCTCAGGAAACCACATGTTCTAACAATGGCTCCCTGATAAGCTCTGTGGGGCAGTTAAACTGTTGGTGAAAGAAAACACTAGCTGAAGCAGAAAATAACATTTTTTTGAAAAGATATTTGTTCTTTCTGAGAGCTCCTAGTAGTGTACAACCTCAGGGAACTTTTCAAACTGCTGACTTTGAGCTGTGGTTCTCTTTTATTTTTGACAGAATCCCAGTCTCTTCAGTCATAGCATATCAAGAGCAATCATTCAACTCCAGTGATTGCTAAGAATAAGGCCTGAGTAAAATTTCTGTCTTAGGCCTTTACACTAACAGGGTAATTTTCAAAGGAAAATGTAAGGGGCAGATTTTAAAAGCCCTGCGCGCGTAAATCTGGCTAGATTTACGCGCGCAGGGGGGTTATGCGCGCCGAGCCTATTTTGTATAGGCTCAGCGATGCGCACAAGCCCCGGGGACGCGTGTATGTCCCGGGGCTTGAAAAAAGGGGTGGGGGCAGTCCGGGGCGGGGGCGTGGCCAGAGGCCTCCGAAGGCCCGCTAGGCCGGGGGATCACACGCCTTGGCGCACGCAACCTAGGCTTGACTGGAGGCAGGCGCAACTTAAATAATAAAGGTTAGGGGGAGATTTTAGGTAGGGCTGGGGGGCGGGTTAGGTAGGAAAAGGGAGGGGAAGGTGGGAGGGCGGAAGGAAAGTTCCCTCCGAGGTCGCTTTGATTTCGGAGCGGCCTCGGAGGGAACAGGGAAAGCCATCGGGGCTCCCCTAGGGCTCGGTGTGCAAGGTGCACCCCCTTGCGCGCGCCAACCCCAGATTTTATAACATGTGCATGGCTGCGCGCACATGTTATAAAATCGGGCGTAGGTCTTAAAATCCAACCCTAAATGTAACATACTATCGTAGCAAGTTTCAAAATCCCATTTACCCACCCTAAATTTACCCTAAACAAGGGTAAAACCTATTGACAATTCAATAGCATATATTGTAGCCATTTTAAAATTGCTATAATATATAAGAACATAATACTTGCCATACTGGGTCAGACCAAAGGTCCATCAAGCCCAGTATCCTGTATCCAAGAATGGCTGATCCAGGTCACAAGTACCTGACAGGATTCTAAGGGGCAGAAAGATTCCAAGCTGCTTATCCCAAGAATAAGCAGTGGATTTCTGCAATTCTCCTTTAATAAAGGAGCCAACCCCCATCCCAGGTAAAAGGGGAAGGCCACCAGTGGAGGCGCTCTGCCTGTGGGGAGGGGTACAGAGACTGGTAGGAGTGCTGTTGAGCTGAATTTAAGCCGGAACAGTCCTCCCACCAGCCTCTTTTGTGGTTTTTGTTGCAATAAAGTCCTGCTTCCTTTGCACACCCCTCCCTCTATTTTGTGGCCTATCTGGGCTGGCAACTATGGGGGCACTCCCTCCTAGGCAGCATTCGACATTGTTTTTCCTCATGGCACAACCAAAGGAAGGGAAGAGGGGCAGGAGTGGAGCGGCTGAGCTGCACCGTTGAGTCCCTGTCCTCTATACCACTCACAACTACTGCTGGATCTGCAATTGAATTATTAATAGGTTTTACCCGTGTTAAGTGCACTTAGCATGGGTAAATGAGCTTTTGAAAATTGCTACGATAGTATGTTACATCTACATTTTCCTTTGAAAATTACCGTTTGTGCCTAATGTGCCGCACAAGCAGCACTCACAATCCATATAGAGCTAGAAGAAAATATCACACTTTTGTTGGAATCTGCTAACATGCTGAAGGAGAAGCCGGCATATGATTTCAGGAAAAACTACTTCATGGGAGATCTCTGCAGTATGGGGGGAGATGGAGATGTGCAGGGCAAGAGGAGAGTACATTGATGTTGCATTTTATATCTCCTAGTGTTCTCCTCCTGACTCCTCCTGACTCCCACAAGACTTGCCAAAAGTCCAGCGGGGGTCCGGGAGCGACCTCCTTTCACGCCGTCCATCCAATCCCAATACTCAAAATGGCGCCGATCGCCGTCATAGTGAGGGCAAAGGCAATCGGCGCCATTTTGAGTATTGGCTGGATGGCGATTTTGAGTCTCAAAATGGCGGCAATCGGCGCCATTTTGAGTATTGGGATCGGACGGACGGCGTAAAAGGAGGTTGCTCCCGGACCCTCACTGGACTTTTGGCAAGTCTTGTGGGGGTCAGGAGGCCCCCCCAAGCTGGCCAAAAGTTCCAGTTGGGTCCAATGAGGGTCCCAGAGCGACCTCCTGCCACATGACCTGTCACGTGGTAGGAGCACAAGATGGCGCCGGTGACCATGTGACAGGGGCTGACCAATGGCACCGGCAGCCCCTGTGACACAAGCTATCGGCGCTGTGAGGAAACCACAAATGAGTGCAGGGATGGCTTCCTGACTCCTCGCTGGACCACCAGGGAGTTTTGATAAGTCTTGGGGGGGGGGGGGGTCAGTAGGGTGGGGGGTTGTAGTTAATTTAGTAGTAACGTATTTACAGATCGACAACGTATTGAATTCTCCATACGTTCGCATGGAACGGAATTGACCCCCCACGAATATGGATCGCGTACGCAACGAAAACATTTTGCCTGCACATCTCTAGTAACTTGCTGGTGTGGCGGTTACTACCCTTTAACAAATAAGCCTTCATGCTGTTGATGCAACTCCATTATTGCTCTCTTATGCAGCTTCTTTACTGCTCTCCACTTTAACAGCAGGGGGAAAAGAAGAAAAGGAAAATTAGATTCAGACAGCAACCAACAAGGACATTGAATTTTACGGTCTGGGAAAACAAATAAGCATGGGGGGAAAACAAATAAGCATGGAAGGAAATAAATAAACATAGGGATAACTTGCTGATGCGGTTATTACTACCCTTAACCAATAAGCCTGATACTTCTGATGCAACTCCAACATTGCTCTGCTTCAACGGCAATAGTTATGAGGAATTGGACTCAGACAGCAACCAACAAAGGCCCTGACTTTAACAGTTTGGGATATTAAGTAAGAGGTGACCTGTATGGCATGGCAGATGCTACCATAAGCTTGCTGGGCAGACTGGATAGACTATGTAGTCCTTTTCTGCCATCATTTTCTATGTTTCTATCTAGTTTCCCATTTGATTATAAAAGCAATTTACTAAATACCATGTTTTTGAAGATGTTATGCAGAGATGTTACCCATGGTGCTAATAACTGTTCAGTCCAGGCTGTAAGGACGCATGTTAGTGAGCACCTAGCTTGTGATCGATCAAGGGGCAGCTAGCTCCATGTTGTTCTATCCTCCTCGTCCTGTAGGAAACCCTTCCCCTCTCTGTCAAAACCTAACTCCCTGTAAAATAAACCTGCCCCCACCCAACTTCTAAACAGGCAGACACGCACCCACTGCCCCCCCCCCCCCCATGGAACCCTAGACTCCCCTGTCCACCTTACCAGAAGAAAATTGCAGAGTCCCTCTAGGCAGAAGAGATGTCCATGCCCAATTGCTTCTGTGTCACTGGTATCAGAATACAAAAATGGTGTAGGTTGAATCAAGGCTCCCCGTTGTCCTGCACAGTTAAACATATATTAATTACAAAGTTCACCATTTAACAAGGATTATTGCACTAATGCACTTTAAGAAATAGGGCCCCAAATATATTAAAATACATTGGTATGGATACAATTTTGAATAAGGTGAAGAAGATTGCAAAACTATTGGCAATTTGCATCCATGGACCTGCAAGCAAATGTTCAAAGATACAGTAAGTTTCCTGCAGATACAAAGTACCCATGGTAAAGAATGCACAGGAATGTCAAAATGAAAACCCCACACATTTTCCCATTCCCTCCTTAATCCTGCCCTGGGTCCACCTTTTTATGGCATGGGCAAAAGTATGTGGACCACGTTTACCAGCACTAAGAGCTAGTTTTGAAATGGCCCTATCTGACTATGTTAATCCAGAAGAACAGAAGAGCATAAGGCTTGCAATACTGGGTCAGACCAAGGATCCATCAAGCCAAGTATCATATTTCCAACAGTGGCCAAGCCAGGTCACAAGTACCTGCAAGGATCCCAATAGGTAGATAAATTCCACGTCCATTTTAACACGACTAAATGCATTTGAAAACTGCCCACCCCATGCATATATGAATACATAAAATGATCCATAAAAATATTCACCATATTTTTATTAATATTATATTCCTTGAAAGTCATTTGAAACTGTTTTTCTCTTACTTCTTAGTATTTTGTAATTTTACCTGATTGCATGTACTGAAAGCTGCTAGGTATAGAGACTTAACTTTAGACCAGGTTAATACTCCTGCCCTTGGGAGTGTAGATAATGGAAATTTTATTTTAAAAGCTCAGTTATATCCAATACTAAAAGTGGATATATGTGATGGTGATCACAATTTTAGACATTTCTGCACATGTATAATGAACCCATAGCTTCTAGAATGATTCATCTGAAATTAATCAATAATTAATGTCAGGATTCAAGATCTTACTTTGACTTAGTTATTGATCTCTTATTGTCTGTTAGATGTGTTTCATCAGAAAAATGTGCCTTTTATTTTCTAAGAACATAAGTGCCATGTTAGGGTCAGACAAAGGTCCACTGAGGCCAGCATCCTGTCTCTGCCAATGACCAGTCCAGATCACAAGTTCCCAGCAGATCCCAAAAAGCTGATCTGTTTCACTCCTAGGGATAAGTGATGGCTTTTCCAAGTCTACCTGACTAATAACTGTGTAGAGAGATTACCCCACTGGGTTTCTACTAGGATTGTTCCAACTGTGTAGGTAGAACAGAAGTACCTTTGGTTGGTATACAGCTCCCCCATGTGGGCTGTTGTGCTTGTTACTCCTTACTACTATAAAAAGGAGAAACATCTAGAGAGATGGTGGATTTTTGAGCTGATCTTTCAGGAGACAGTTTGGAATTTTTCAGCTCCTCTTTTGTACCTTTTTGATATAGAAGGAAGTACCCTTGGACTTTTAGGAGTAAGGTCTGGGTTGTAAAGAAGAAATGGTAACATCTTCTCTTTTGAAAAATTGTTTGCTTTGGAGGTTGTCCACCCTTCCTTCACCTTTTTGCTGCTTTTGGAAGAATGAATTGTTATTTTTGATCCAGCAACTAAATTCCCCATGGCCTAGGGATTTTAGTCACTGTCAGGAAGATAATTTTTTTTAAAGTAGTCTCTCACCCAGAGAGATCCACGGACCCTTCAAAGGTCAACCTGAGGAGTGGATTCATTTCCATTCCCGAGTAGAAGAGAAAACTGGAGGATTGTGGCACCTATCTGATGTTAACCACCACAGATCATCAGAATATACTGGATGAAGCTGGATAAGGAGTAGTCATCTTATAGGCATAGACAGAGACATAGAAGTGACCGCAGAAAAGGACTTAATGGCCCATCCAGTCTGCCCAGCAAACTCCCACAGCCACCAGCCCCCTACACCCATCAGCCTCTCAGACCACCAAGGTTAGGGCTCTCGCCGGTTTCTGCCTGAGCCCAACTTCCCCTCACCCCCTGCAGCTAAAGCAGAGAGCAATACTGGAGTTGCATCAGAAGTGTAGTATCAGGCTTTTTGGTTAAGGGTAGTAACTGCCGCATCAAGCAAGTTACCTCTATGCTTTTTTGTTTTCCAAGACAGTACTGTTCAATGTCCTTGTTGGTTGTTTTCTGAATCCAATTCCTCTTTTCCTCTTTTTCCCCTGCTGTTGAAGTAGCGAGCAATGATTGAGTTGCATCAACATTATGAAGTCTTATTTGTTAAGGGTAGTATCCACCACACCAGCAAGTTACCCCCATGCCTCTTTCTACATTCCCTTCCCTCTTGCCTTTAGGGAACCGTAATGTTTATCCCATGCCCTTTTGAAATCTTTCACTGTTTTTGTCTTCACCACCTCCTCCAGAAGGGCATTCCAGTTGTCAACCACCATAAAGAAATATTTCCTGACATTAGTTCTGAGTCATCCTCCCTGGAGTTTCATTCCATGATCCCTAGTTCTATTGGTTTCTTTCCAGCGGAAAAGGTTTGTTGTTGATCGAGCATCATTAAAACCTTTCAAGTATCTGAAGGTCTGTATCATATCTCCTCTGATCTTCCTCACTTCCAGAGTATACATATTTAGGTCCTTCAACCTCTCTTCATAAGTCATTTGATAGGGACAAGAGGGATGGCATTGTATGCCATCTAAATATACTGAAGAATCCTATTCCACCAATTCTGGGAGGGAGCTACAAAACTACACCTGCAATTGGAAAGGGATGTGGAAAATAGAAGAGTAAGTTAAAACATCAGTAAAGAGTCACAGATTTATTAGAACTGAATTATGTAAAGGATTTCATGGAACAAAGGCTTGTGTATTGTCAATTATTTCATTTCTGCATTAATTATCAGTAAAGTTATTTTGAAACTGTGTTCATCATCCAGCATGATTATTGCTGTACATGCTAAAAATATTTAAAACAACGCTCATGGTCTTGGAGATAAGTCTTCCCTCTGATTACTGGAAATAGAGGAAATTATGGACAGTACAGAATGTTTGGATACCTTAAGCCTTTGTAATTGAGTGTAGCCCGTTGACTCCTCAGGAAGGACTTCAGCCCAGGGGTTGCAAACTTATGGACTTTTTCTTCAAGAACTTGTCCAACATCCTCTGGCAACAGATTCCATAGCTTGATTGTGTTCTGAGTGAACAAATACTTCCTATGATTTGTTTTAAACCTGCCATTGCTTATTTCATGGAGTATCCCCTAGTCCTAGTGTTATTTGAAAGGGTAAATAACTGTTCCCTATTTACCCATTCCACCCTACTTGTGATTTCATAAATGTCAATCATATCCCCCTCTCAGTCCCCCTTCTCCAAGCTAAAGAGCTCTAATATGTTTAGCCTTACTCCGTAAGAGAGCTTCTCCATTCCCTTTATCTTTATTGTCTCCCTTCTCTGTATCTTTTCTACATCCTCTGTGTCTTTTTTGAGATGAGGCAACCAGAACTCCACACAATACTCAAGGTTTCATCACATCATTCATCTACACAAAACATTATGCTAGTCTCACTTTCATTTTCTATTTCTTTCCATATATTCCTAACATCTTATTTGCCTCTTTGAGTGCCGCAGCACAGTGAGCTGAAGATTTCAAAGTATTCTTCACAAAGAGTCCGATATCTTTTTGCTGGCTGGCAACTCCTAGCACAGAACCCAGCTACATATGTTACTCTGCATTTGTCACATTAACTTGCATCTGCCATTTAGATGCCCAGTCTCTTAGTCTAATAAGGTCGAACTATAGTTCCTCACAATCCACTGTTGTTATAACAACTCAAAACAATTTTGTGTCATCTGCACATTTGTTCACCTTACTCACTGTTCCCCTTTTCAGATCATTTATGTACAGTATATGCTAAATATGCCCCTCTGGGGAACTCCACTAATGATCTTCTCCATCTGTCTGTTTGCACATAAGTAATGGGGACACTTTCTGTTGATGGATTTAAAAGAAATTTGATAGGAGAGATTCTTACTATGAGTCCAGCTCTCCTATGAAATTTCATGTAAATCTATCAATGAAGAGTGCCCCATATGCCAGGAGAAACATATATAACCCTCAGAGGGGTGTTTTAAGTCTCAAGGGCACACAATCTAATTTATATCTTCTCGGGCTGCTCCGGCTAACCAATTCACTCCCATGCTGACTCTTAATCCGTGGGGGGACTCGTTTTACAGGGGGAAGCTCTTGCTTATGGTCCAGATGATAAAAGAAGGTTGCAGTGTGTGTGTGCTGTACTTTAAGTGCTTCTCATGAGGTGAGAGGATGTAGCAATAATTAGACAGGACCAGGACTGGGTACTAAAATAAAGTTTACTGATTATTAAACTTAAATAAAGTCCATTAGTTCAAAATGATGAGTGTACATCTGACTGTAGTTACGGGGCTTCTTTCTTTATATAGGTAGCTGTCCTTATTACAGGCCTCTGGTAGAGCCCATGGTGATTTTAACTGTGCATTATTCTCCCAGCGGCTGTGTGGGAATCCTATTAGAGAGGTCCCCTTTGCTTTGAAAAAATCCTACCTTTAGGCATCTTCTTTTCTGTGGACACCCAACCTGTCCCGATTCTTTGGGTGCAAATCCAGGTGGGATCGCCTTCTCTTTTTCTTCCTTCCTTTGATTCAGATGTTCATTCTCATTAGCTGTTACTTCTGAGATTTCTCTTGGGGTAAAATCAGGAGACCAGGCTATTCCACAACACTGCAATCCCACTGGAGAAGGGGGATCCAAAACTCCTCCCCACTACTCTTTAGTTCCAAAAAATACGCTAAATCTGAATCTAGATAGCTTCTCTACAGTCATAATCACTCGCAGCAGGATCCATCACTGGTGCTTCCCTACCTAGAGAGTAGATCAGGGTCGTAGGTCTTTGGTCCCCTGTAGAGAGCCCTTTTGCCCCTAATGGGTATCAGGCTTAAAAGTCTATCTCACTGTAAATTATAAGAAGGATCCTCTGACAGGGAGTGCACAGTGAGGTATCTCTTGTAAATGAAAACTCCTTTGGACAAGGCCACGAGGCCTTACCAGAGTGTGGAAAAAATACATGTTTACTCTGCAGCTGCTCTCTCTAACTGAGCCTCCTGAGTGTTAAAATGTCTGGTCTAAATAACACTGAGTCACCCACCCAAGCCAAAGCCTACTGGTGGGAGGGCCTGAAGGAATGGATGATTCCTACTAAGTTTGTTCTAAAGTCAGGGATAGTAGCACTAGTCGCCAGACTGGAAGGGTCTGCCATACATAGCTAGGCCAGGGACTAGGCAGTAGGGATGTGAATCGTGTCCTCGATCGTCTTAACGATCGATTTCGGCTGGGAGGGGGAGGGAATCGTTTTGTTGCCGTTTGGGGGGGTAAAATATCGTGAAAAATCGTGAAAAATCTAAAAATCGCAAAACCGGCACATTAAAACCCCCTAAAACCCACCCCCGACCCTTTAAATTAAATCCCCCACCCTCCCGAACCCCCCCCAAATGAGTTAAATAACCTGCGGGTCCAGCGGCGGTCCGGAACGGCAGCGGTCCGGAACGGGCTCCTGCTCCTGAATCTTGTTGTCTTCAGCCGGCGCCATTTTCCAAAATGGCGCCGAAAAATGGCGGCGGCCATAGACGAACACGATTGGACGGCAGGAGGTCCTTCCGGACCCCCGCTGGACTTTTGGCAAGTCTCGTGGGGGTCAGGAGGCCCCCCACAAGCTGGCCAAAAGTTCCTGGAGGTCCAGCGGGGGTCAGGGAGCGATTTCCCGCCGCGAATCGTTTTCGTACGGAAAATGGCGCCGGCAGGAGATCGACTGCAGGAGGTCGTTCAGCGAGGGTTCCGGCGCCTCGCTGAACAACCTCCTGCAGTCGATCTCCTGCCGGCGCCATTTTCCGTACGAAAACGATTTGCGGCGGGAAATCGCTCCCTGACCCCCGCTGGACCTCCAGGAACTTTTGGCCAGCTTGTGGGGGGCCTCCTGACCCCCACGAGACTTGCCAAAAGTCCAGCGGGGGTCCGGAAGGACCTCCTGCCGTCCAATCGTGTTCGTCTATGGCCGCCGCCATTTTTCAGCGCCAGTTTGGAAAATGGCGCCGGCTGAAGACAACAAGATTCAGGAGCAGGAGCCCGTTCCGGACCGCTGCCGTTCCGGACCGCCGCTGGACCCGCAGGTTATTTAACTCATTTGGGGGGGGTTCGGGAGGGTGGGGGATTTAATTTAAAGGGTCGGGGGTGGGTTTTAGGGGGTTTTAGTGTGCCGGCTCACGATTCTAACGATTTATAATGATAAATCGTTAGAATCTCTATTGTATTGTGTTCCATAACGGTTTAAGACGATATTAAAATTATCGGACGATAATTTTAATCGTCCTAAAACGATTCACATCCCTACTAGGCAGTGACTTCATAGGCACTGCAGAGGGAGGTAATGGAGGCTGGATGTCTTCTGCCTCACCCACCTCAGATCTCTGATCTCTTCTTTGCCCCCTCTCCCTCAGATATCCAATCCCTTCCACCACCACCATCATCTCCTCATTCTCCTTTACTTTTGCTGCCTTCCAAATACCCACACCTCCAGAACTCTGATGCCTTTAGCTACCATACATACATCCAATTCCATCCACCTTCTGCCTCCTACTGCACTTCATGGCACCAGTGGCAGCAAGTAGAGTGAGTACGAGGACTGATCAAGTATGCTCAAAGCCTCTGCCTCTTACATGGAAGCCTGGAGGGGGTGATGTCATCTGTGGAACATGTAAGCATGTTTAGTCAATCCCCATGCTCATTCAATATGCTTCCACCAGAACTGCCAGAGCCATGAGAAATGGTAGGAGGTTGTGTGCATGGGGGGAGGGGGGTGCAGAAGGGATCGAAGATGGGAGGTAGGAGTTAGGATAGAATATTTCATTGGTCAGAGTGTAGTGGAAGCGATAGGAGATGGGAGGTAAGGGAAGACTTCACTGGTCAAAAGGGTGGTAGAAAGGATTGGAAGTGGATAAAGCATTTGCTGAATCAGGAGGGAATCTGGTTCTAGTCGGGGAGTGAGGAGAATGGAGCTGAAAATACATCTTTTGTGCTATGCAGCTACCATTCTCTTTTACGACTTGTTTTGTAACAATTTTTATTTATATTCAAATGCTAGAATTTGCCAAATTTGATAATACCTTTAGAATGACATTTTTTCTTTAAAAAATATCCTCAGAAATAAACTGATAAAAATCTTTGGGTGGATCTATACATAGTAATTTAGGTATACCCATGTTCATGTTGTTGGTATTTTGAATTAATTTCCTTTTATTTTGTGGTGTCAATATAACATTAATTTTCTTTCCATGTTAGATTGTGCATGCACCAAGTTACTTCAGACCACTGTTATGTATTAGGCCAGTGATGGTGAACGCCAGTCCTTGAGTACCACAAACAGGCCAGGTTTTCAGGATATCTACAATGAATATGCATGAGATAGATTTGCATACGACAGGGCATGCAACTTGCTCAGACTCTGTTGCTTACATCTGCTTGCCATCCAATCGGTATAAATGTCAAACCTCCACTCATGATCACCATTTTTAAAGTTTAAAAGGTGGGAAAGTAGAACACTGACAATCAAATCAAAAAAGCGGGTGGCAAAGATCAACATGCCATGGATATAAATAAAAATATCAAAAAGAATGCCGTGAGATCTTATCATCAAGTCCATTCTGTTCAACCGTATTTAATTTAAAAATCCAGAAATTCTCTTGCCAGTTTAAAAGGTCTTGATGATCTCCTCCCCGTGGTGAAGGGAGAACATGCTCCAAAATGGTCCATGACAAATCTTGAAACAAATGTCCAGCAATTATAAGGTGAGTGACAATAGGAGCTTGTTCATCACCAGTGGAAACTCGACTTCCATGCTCAATAAGGCGCTTCTTAATCGGACGTTTACTGCGTTTAGCATCATTTTACACATGCTTTGGTTATGCAGTTTTCTAAAGGCCCATTCCTGTAGGTAAACCACTACTTTTCCTGCAGAAGTCTCTTTGCAAGCAATCTCATATCTACTGTCTCTCCTCTTCTTCCTCCTGATTCACATTTGTAAGAGATTTTAGGATTATTTCAAAAGATCCTACATTTGTGATGGGAAATTGCCATATATTACAAAAATATCAAGAAGTAATTTTATTAATTAAAAAAACCCAGGACATCTGGATGTGTAATTTTGGAGTGATTTTTTAGAAGGTTTTAATTGTTTAAAAATAATTTTTTTAATGAAAGTTTCTTTTTTGTCGATGGTTGTCTCTTGCAGGTGTTTTATGTATCAGAATGGCATCTTACTTGTAGGTATGACATTTGTAACAAGCTTGAACTATGGCAGATTCTGCTGCAATGTTTAAGACCATATTGAATTTAGGAAAGCCAGAAAGTTTTAACTGTGGCCACCATGAATTCCATAGATTTTCATGGAAGCAAATTAGGTGAGGTCCGCTTCATTTGCTCCCACTTTGGATAAGTTCACTGCTTTCTATTTATTTATTATTTTATTTATTTAGTGATTTTTTTATATACCGCGGCACGTTAATAACATCACCTCGGTTTACAATAAACAATAAATAGCAACAAGCTTTACAGACAATATTAAATAATGTGAAAATATCATATAACATAACACATCATATATAAATTAAACACAAGTTGAGAACAAAGAACAATTAAACTAAAGATAATCATATTCTAATGTTAATGGCAATTTTAGATGATAAATGGGAGATAAGAGACCGATAAAGTAAAAATTTAGCAGCGGTATAAAATCAATGGGCGGTGATAACTAGGCGAGTAAATATGGATCAGAGAAAAACAGGGCTAAGTAAAAGGCATTTCAAAAAACGGATGATCATTGGTAGAATGCTTGTTCAAACAGCCAAGTTTTGAGATTCTGCTTTCTAGCCCTATTACTATGATGGCTAGAGATGTGAATCGTGTCCTCGATCGTCTTAACGATCGATTTCGGCTGGGAGGGGGAGGGAATCGTATCGTCTCCGTTTGGGTGTTTAGAGTATCGTGAAAATCGTTAAAATCGTGAACCGGCACACTAAAACCCCCTAAAACCCACCCCCGACCCTTTAAATTAAATCCCCCACCCTCCCGAACCCCCCCCCAAATGCCTTAAATTACCTGAGGGTCCAGCGGCAGTCCGTAGCTAAATCGGGGGAAGGGGGAGGGCAGGAAAACCGGCACACTAAAACACCCTAAAACCCACCCCCGACCCTTTAAATTAAATCCCCCACCCTCCCGAACCCCCACCAAATGCCTTCGTCGTTCAGCTGGGGTCCGGAACCCCCGCTGAACAACCTCCTGCAGTCGATCTCCTGCCGGCGCCATTTTCCGTACGGAAAACGATTCGCGGCAGGAAATCGCTCCCGGACCCCCGCTGGACCCCCAGGGACTTTTGGCCAGCTTGGGGGGGGCCCTGACCCCCACAAGACTTGCCAAAAGTCCAGCGGGGGTCCGGAATGACCCCCTGCAGTCGAATCGTGTTGGTCTATGGCCGCCGCCATTTTGCAAAATGGCGGCGCAGAATGGCGCCGGCTGAAGACAACACGATTCAATTGCAGGAGACCATTCCGGACCGCCGCTGGACCCCCAGGTAATTTAAGGCATTTGGGGGGGGGTTCGGGAGGGTGGGGGATTTAATTTAAAGGGTCGGGGGTGGGTTTTAGGGTGTTTTAGTGTGCCGGTTTTCCTGCCCTCCCCCTTCCCCCGATTTACGATTTTTTGACGATAAATCGGGGGAATTGGTATTGTATCGTGGCCCTAACGATTTTTGACGATTTAAAATATATCGGAAGATATTTTAAATCGTCAAAAAACGATTCACATCCCTAATGATGGCAGTTCTCAGATAAGACTATTTTGTTATGATGATTTATGTTCCTTTTTAATTAGCCTGTTCTGCAAAAAGTAAATTTTACTAAATAAGAGATTCTAAAAATGATGCCTCCTTTCCTCTGAAGAAAGAGCCTAGATCTCAAAAGATCATGTGCATCATCATCCCTGGATAATTCTTATCTTATTTCAATAAAAGGCATACCAATCTTCAGAGAATCCAGTTTTCTTCTTTAGTACTAGTAGACTTACTAGAACTCTGCACTACAAGATGTAAGCTAGAAAATATACTATTATCAAAATAAAAGTATCAAGTATGAATCTCAATAGCTAACAATACAAACTAGTATATTCTCTAGTCTGTTAATGCAAATTAAATACTATTAGAGCTTTTTACATTTAAAATGCTTTTGTTATCAGGGGCAGGGAGATATTCATGAAACCTTGTAGGTGTACCACATTATTTTAGTAATTCCATGATCAGGTTTGAATGCTTCTGCTGTATTCCTCAATAAAGATATATTGAAAAAAATGCTTTTGTTAGTTCAGAATGTACTATTTTGGGGAGTCCCCATTTCTCTCTGTTACACAATTTCAGGAAAGTTTTAACTTCATTTTGAAGTTTTAACTTCATTTGGAACACAGCCTTGGGGAAAACATTTTTTTCCCTTCTTCAGTACTCTGTTTTTGGGCAAACATGCTGGAGTCAGAATAACACAATAACATAGAAGGTAGTAACTGCATCAGCCAGATGATTATGTTGTCTTTTATACAAACGCTATACAAAAAGTATAATTTTACCAGTAGGTACCAGATAATGGCTGGATTCTTCTATTGATCTGGTTAATCATTGAAACTGTGCAAATTAATTCTTTACCTACAGTATATTCTATAGCTAGAGTATCTGCAAGTTAATCTTCCTCCTACAGATTAGTTCCTCGGTGTTTGCTCAGCAGATGTCTATTATAGTGCTGTATATGGAAAAAAAAGCTTTCTCATATAAGTGGAAGGTAAAAACAAAAGTTAGAGGTTTTTTTAACCACTGGCTCCCCTCCAAGAACAATTACAATGTATAACTGGGAGGTTGCCTGTAGTCAACCATTCAGCTAGTAATGATGTGCTTGTATGCCATGACGGACTAGAAAATTGTCTCTCCTGTCAATGGGATATTTATCAAACATGTCATGAATTCTAAGAAAATCATCAATTTGAATGTAAAGAGTAGAACATAGCCTTTTTTATTGGTGCTTTGGCAAAGGCAGCACAGTTAAGTAATGATTAATGTTTGACTATGTTTTAGTGCAGAAAACATATAAAGATTGTGGTTGGGACAGCTTTCTATAAACTGTGCATGCTCTGTAGTCTAAAACCATTACTGAACCCATATTACTTTCATACAGTGCTCCAAGATTGTGGATGGGGGTGGAGTAGATGAAATTCCGTTTACAGAAGAGAATGTATGCGAAGAGTTAAGAAAACTAAAAACGGACAAGGCTGTGGGGCCATATGTGGTACATTCCAGGATACTGAGGGAGCTGAGATGTGCTGGCAGGTCTGCTAAAGGAACTGTTCAATAGGGATGTGCAGAAGGGACGGATTCATCCAATTCGGTATTCATATTCGTTGGGACCCAAATACATTGCATTCGTTTTCATAGGGGGTAACCCGATTCATCCATTAGTTGAATTCGGTATTCGTTTTCCATTAAAGTTGGAAAAACAAAAACAAAAAACCCTTCCCAACCCTTTACATTTAATTAACTACAACCCCCCACCCTCCTGACCCCCCCAAGACTTGCCAAAAGTCCCTGGTGCTCCAGCAGGGATCCTGGAGCGATCTCATGCACTCGGGCTGTTGGCTGCCGGTATTCAAAATGGAGCCGATAGTCTTTGCCCTTACTATGTCACAGGGGCTACCGGTGCCATTGGTCGACCCCTGTCACATGGTCGGAGCACAAGATGGCTCGGCTGTCCATTGTTCCTACCATATGACAGGGGCCGACCAATGACACCGGTAGCCCCTGTGACATAGTAAGGGCAAAGACTATCGGCGCCATTTTGAATACCGGCAGCTGACGGCCCGAGTGCTGGAGATCGCTCCAGGACGCCCGCTGGACCACCATGGACTTTTGGCAAGTCTTGGGGGGGTCAGGAGGGTGGGGGTTTTATTCGTTAATGATACGTTGCATTCATGGGGGTTCGCCACACATTTCGGGAACCCATGAATGCAACGAATAGGGACCTATATGTTGCGGATTGAGCATTGGTTCAAAATGAATGCACATCCCTACTGTTCAATAGATCCCTGGAAACAGGAGTGGTGCCACATGACTGGAGAAGAGCGGTTGTGGTCCCACTTCACAAGAGTGGGAGCAGAGAGGAGGTTGGAAACTATAGGCAGGTTAGCCTCACCTTGGTGGTGGGAAAATTAATGGAGTCTCTGCTGAAAGAAAGGATTTATTTATTTATTTATTATTTTTATATACCAACATTTGATCTCAATTGAGATATCACACCGGTTTATATTCAGGTACTGTAGGTATTTCTCTATCCCCAGAGGGCTTACAATCTAAGTTTTGTACCTGAGGTAATGGAGGGTAAAGTGACTTGCCCACGGTCACAAGGAGCAGACAGCAGGGCTTGAATGCTGGTCTCCTGGTTCATAGTCCACTGCTCTAACCACTAGGCTATTCCTCCTCCCCTGATAGTGAACTATCTAAAATCTGGTGGGTTGCTCGACCCGAGGCAGTATGGATTCTTCAGGGAAAGTTCCTGTCAGACAAATCTGAGTGATTTTTTTGATTGGGTGACTAGAGAATTGGATCAAGGAAGAGCGCTCAATGTGATTTACTTGGATTTTATTAAAGCTTTTGATGGGAGACAAAATAAGAACCTTGGGCGAGTGTTCCAAGGTAGTAGTGTGGATTGCAAACTGGTTGACCGACAGGAGACAGTGTGTAATGGTAAATGTAACCTACTCTGAAGAAAGTAAGGTATTAAGTGGAGTGCCATAGGGATCAGTTCTGGGACCAGTTCTGTTCAATATCTTTGTGAGTGACCTAGCAGAAGGGATAAAAGGTAAAATTTGTCTATTTGTGGATGATACTAAGATCTGCAACAGATTGGTCACGACTGAAGGAGTAGAGAGAATGAAAAGTGATTTAAGAAAGCTTGAAGAATGGTTGAAAATTTGGCAGCTGGGAATCAATGCCAGTAAGTGCAGAGTCATGCATTTGGGGTACAACAATCCAAAGAGCTGTATGTGATGGGTGGTAAAAGACTAATGTGCACAGATTGGGAAAGGGATCTTGGTGTCATAGTGTCTGATGATCTGAAGGCAGTGAAGCAATGTGACAAGGCAATAGCTAAAGCCGGAAGAATGCTGGGTTGCATAGAGAGAGGAATAACCAGGAAGAAAAAAAGAGGTGATAATGCCCTTGTATCCTTAGTGAGGCCTCATCTAGAGAACTGAGTTCAGTACTAGTGCCCATATCTCAAAAAGGATAAAGTCAGGATAGAGGCGATCCAAAGAAGAGCGACCAAAATGGTGAGTGGTCAGCATTGGAAGACTTATAAGGAGTGGCTGAATGGTCTTAATATGTATACTCTGGAAGAGAGGAGTGCAGGGGAGATACGATACAGAACGTCAGATACCTGAAAGGTTTTAATGATGCATAATCAAACCTTTTCCATTGGAAAGAAATTAATAGAACTAGGGGTTATGAAATGAAACTCCAGGGAGGACTACTCAGAACCAAAGTCAGGAAACATTTCTTCACGGAGAGTGGTGAATGCCTGGAATGTTCTTCTGGAGGAGGTGGTGAAAACAGTGAAGGAATTCAATGGGGCATGGGATAAACACATGGATCCCTGAAGGCTAGAGGATGGAAATAAAGAACAGAGTGCATGGGAGTTACTGGGGGTAACTTGCTGGTGTGGCAGTTACTAACCTTAACAAATAAGCCTTGATATTGCTAATACAACTCAATCATTGCTCTCTGCTTCAAAAGCAGTGGGAATAGGGAAAAAGGGAATTGGATTCAGACAGCAGCAAACAAGGGCCCCAACTCTTACTGGCAACCAATCGCCTTTGCCCTCACTATGTCACAGGGGCCGACCGTCGGTCCCTGTGACATAGTAAGGGCAAAGGTGATCGGCGCCATTTTGAGTTCTGGCATCTGACGGCCGGAGTGCAGGAGGTCACTCCCAGACCCCCGCTGGACTTTTGGCAAGTCTTGTGGTGGTCAGGAGGCCCCCCCAAGCTGGCCAAATGTCCCTGGGGGTCCAACGGGGGTCCCGGAGCGATCTCTTGCCCTCGGGCTATCGGCTGCCAGTAATCAAAATGGCGCCTTTGCCCATACTATGTCACAGGGGCCAACGGTGCCATTGGTCAGCCCCTGTCACATGGTAGGAGCACAAGATAGCGCCGATGGCCATGTGACAGGGGCTGACCAATGGCACCGGTAGCCCTGTGACATAGTAGGTCAAAGGCTATCGGCGCCATGATGAAACCGGCACCGAGGGTGTGACAGTGCAGGGGATGGCTCCCGGACCCCCGGCTGGACCACCATGGAGATTTGGTGAGTCTTGGGGGGGTCAGGAGGGTGGGGGGTTGTAGTTAATTTTAATTTTAGCTGGGACACGAATAGGAATCGCCGTATTAACGCATCGGGGCGCCATACGGCCGAATGCAACATATCTGCTCCCCGACAAATCCGAATCCCGAATGCAACGTATGGCGTCCCTCTGTACATCCCTATTGTTGGCCCTATTAGGTATTCCTGCGCGATTCAGTAAGTAAAATGTGCAGCCAAGCCGCACATTTTACTTAATTTCTTCCGGCACCGGAGATCCCGAAGAGTAAAAAAAGTAAAAAAAAAAAAAAATAAATTTGAAGTCGGCCGACAGCTGTCGGGTCGAAAACCGGACGCTCAATTTTGCCGGTGTCCGGTTTCCGAGCCCGTGGCTGTCAGCGGGTTCGAGAACCGACACCGGCAAAATTGAGCGTCGGCTGTCAAACCCGCTGACAGCCGCCACTCCTTTTGCCCGTTTCTACCGCCGGGCCTCATTTAAATACTGTATCGCGTGCACAGGTGAGTGGCCTGTGCGCACGCCAGGAGAGCGGGCGTTTGCCCGCTCTCCCATGGACTTTACTGAATCGGCCCGAATGTTAAATGGGTATAATAATCCAGGCAAAAACATTCCAGCGTTTGCTTATGCATTAGATTTAGCTGTGGTATTTTCTTCCTCTTTAGTTCCTTCTCATATCAAAAACAAATCAGGCTGTATGCTTGTTGTCCTGGGAGCCCATTCAACCAGGGATCTTGCCTGCTAACCTGGGAGACTGTGTTTACCAGGACATACAGGACATTTTGTCTGTTAACCTGGGAGCCCGATTCCACCAAGATCTTCAGTGCACTTTGTGTGATTTCCTAGGTTTCTGCTTCCAGCAGGGCATTCAATAATATTGTCTGAATTCGGGGCTCTTTGTCTGTTTTTCTGGGCTTCTGTTTCTTATATGTTCTCCAGGACTTTTTGCCTATTTTACTGGGCTTCTACTTCTATCCAGATATTTTAGGGATCTTTGCTTATTTTCCTGGCATCCCAGACTTCAGCTTCTGCTGCTGAAGACAACTCAGGAACAAGTTACTGAGCATTCAATTATCTGTTGTAGCACCAGCCAACACATGTGCACATTTGCTGAGGCAGAAACATGCTGAGGAGCTGAAACATCACCGGACCTTTTTATAGAGAGTGAATTCAGCTCTTGAATTTTTGTCTCTACCTACATTTGCTGGCCAAAGTATTCATCACATTTGTATGGCCTGGTCCGTATTATTAGAAGGAAGTGGGAAATAAAGCCTAGAATTTAAATGTTAGCATGTCCACAGTACCAGCACGTTAATATTAAACACGGGCAAGGCACTGGCCAAAAGGCCTCTACCCAAATGCCTCCTCATGATCAATGAGCTATCATTTGGAAAACGTTCCCCATCCTCCAATACTATGATCAAGAGGTCACAGAATTTACCTGTTTGAGGTCTAAACTGATTTAATCATTTTTTGTTTGAGTCCCTGAGGACTACATGCTTCTTAGGACCTGCTGGATTTCAGTTGTGCTCAGACCTGTAAAATGGAATAATCTGTGTTTCCTTGTTGTACCTCTTTACTTACTACAGAGAGATTGCATCACCAGAGCATCATCGGTTTGGACATGACTAAGAATCAGGGCTTAAAACTTAAACTAAGAGCTTAGACCTAGAAACAAGCAAGGACTATTTTATGTCTTCAAAGATTAATACAGGGACAGTATTCCCATGTGATAGATACTACCTGCAGTGCGCATGGACCCTATTAAGAACGTAAGAACATGCCATACTGGGTCAGACGAAGGATCCATCAAGCCCAGCATCCTGTTTCCAACAGTGGCCAATCCAGGCCATAAGAACATGGCAAGTACCCATAAACTAAATCTATTCCATGTTACCATTGCTACTAATAGCAGTGGCTATTTTCTAAGTCAACTTAATTAATAGCAGGTAAAGGACATCTCCTCCAAGAACTTATCCAACCCTTTTTTAAACACAGCTACATTAACTTCACTAGCTACATCCTCTGGCATCAAATTCCAGAGTTTAATTGTGCATTGAGTGAAAAAGAACTTTCTCCAATTAGTTTTAAATGTGCCACATGCTAACTACAAGGAGTGCCCCCTACTTTCTATTATCCAAAAGAGTAAATAACCGGTTCACATTAACCCGTTCTAGACCTCTCATGATTTTAAACACCTCTATCATATCCCCCCTCAGCCGTCTCTTCTCCAAGCTGAAAAGTCCTAACCTCTTTAGTCTTTCCGCATAGGGAAGCTGTTCCATTCCCTTTATCATTTTGGTCGCCCTTCTCTGTACCTTCTCCTTCTTCTTTGAGATGCGGCGACCAGAATTTACACAGTATTCAAGGTGCGGTCTCACCATGGAGTGATATAGAGGCATTATGACATTTTCTGTTTTATTCACCATGCCCTTTCTAATAATTCCCAACATTCTGTTTGCTTTTTTGACTGCCGCAGCACACTGAACCAACGATTTCAATGTGTTATCCACTAGGGATGTGAATCGTTTTTTGACGATTTAAAATATCATCCGATATATTTTAAATCGTCAAAAATCGTTAGAAGCGTGATACAATAGGAATTCCCCCGATTTACGATTTTTGACGATAAGGGGAGGGGAAGGGGGAGGGCGGAAAAACCGGCACACTAAAACAACCCTAAAACCCACCCCGACTCTTTAAAATAAATCCCCCACCCTCCCGAACCCCCCCAAAATGCCTTAAATTACCTGGGGTCCAGAGCGGGGGTCCCGGTGTGATCTTTTACTCTCGGGCCTGCGGTGCGTTTTTTGTCCCCGACGTCAGGAGTGTAGGAGATCGCTCCCGGACCCCCGCTGGACCCCCAGGGACTTTTGGCCAGCTTGGGGGGGCCTCCTGACCCCCACAAGACTTGCCAAAAGTCCAGCAGGGGTCCGGGAGCGACCTCCTGCACTCGAATCGTTTTGCCGTACAAAATGGCGCCGGCCATATGCTGATTGGCCGGCGCCATTTTGTACGGCAAAACGACGTCAGGAGCATAGGAGATCGCTCCCGGACCCCCGCTGGACCCCCAGGGACTTTTGGTCAGCTTGGGGGGGCCTCCTGACCCCCACAAGACTTGCCAAAAGTCCAGCGGGGGTCCGGGAACGACCTCCTGCAGTCGATTCGACTGCAGGAGGTGTGCAGGGACTTCCGAGAGGCCGCCCTACAAAGTTCTTGCGACAAGACCGAAAGACTCCCCGCCCACGCCTGTGCGTGGGTGGAGTGAGCCCACCTCCCCAGCGGGGGAGGCTTCCCCACTCCAAGATAAGCGGACGTAATGCCTTCCTTTAGCCAGCGGGCGATCGACGTCTTAGAGGCCAGATGACCCCTATTAGGCCCGGACCAAAGGACGAAGAGGTGATCCGGAAGCCAAAAATCGTTGGTGACTGCCAAATACCGTAGCAGACATCTCTTAACATCGAATTTGCGGATATCCCGAGCTGTCCCTGATGAAAAGAAGGCAATTCCACCATCTGGTTAAGGCGAGAGGCAGAAACAGCCTTGGGTGGAAACGAAGGGACGGTGCGCAAGGCTACTCCAGAATCGGGGAACCTCAACTAAGGTTCCCTACAGGACAACGCTTGAAGTTCAGAAACTCTGCGGTCTGAAGAAATGGCCACCAGGAATACTGTCTTGAGTGTGAGATCCTTGAGCGTAGTATCCCGTAGAGGTTCGAAAGGGGGTCCCCCGAGAATCCGGAGCCCTACATTGAGTCTCCAAGCGGGCCAGGGAGCTTGGAGGGGTAGCTTCAGATGCTTCACTCCCTTAAGAAAAAAACGAATGACAGCCGGATGAAAAAAAAAACAATGGAATCTCTGTCCCTCGGTGAAGCAAAACCCCTAGGGCCGCCACCTGTACCTAAAGAGAGTTATAGGCCAGACCATTCTCAAAGTCTGCCTGTAGAAAAGAAAGAACCTGTGCCAGCGAGATGTCGTCGAGTTGTGCAGTGTGCGCCGTGCACCAAGCTTCAAACACCTACCACACTCTGACAAAGGCGATGGAGTTGGATGTCTATCGGGCACAGAGGAGCGTCGAGATCACTGCTTTCAGAAAGCCGCAACGCCTCAACTTGTGCCTCTCAAAGGCCAGGCCGTCAGACAGAAGCGAGGTATCCCATGGAAAAATATATAACCTTGACCAAGAAGGTGTGTGGGAGATGCCCGAGGTGCAGGGGCCGGTCCACCACCCGGTGGAGTAGATCTGTGAACCATGGGCGGCGAGGCCACTCCGGGGCCACCAGGACCACTGTGCCCTGGTGGGACTCGATTCTTCTCAGTGCCCTACCCACTAGAGGCAAGGGAGGAAAGACATGAAGGAGGATCTGACGGGCCCCCGGCAGCACCAGAGCATCGACGCCCTCTGCTCCGTGTTCTCTTCTGCGACTGAAGAAGCAAGGGGCCTTCGTGTTGCGGGCTGTCGCTATGAGATCCACATGAGGGGATCCCCCAGCGATTGACAATCAGACTCATTGCTTCCTCCGAGAGTTCCTACTCGTCCAGACGTTGCCGACTGAGGAAATCCGCCTGTATGTCGGCACCCCGGCAATGTGTGAGGCCGCCAGTCGAATCAGATGCAGATCCGCCCTTCAGGGAGACATGTCGACTGCTCATGCCGCCCTGGCGGTTTATATAGGACACGTGGTCACGTTGTCTGAAAGTACCCTGACCGCCCGATGGCGAACTAGGGGTAGGAATCCTATTAGGACTAGATGAGCCGCTCTGGTTTCCAGGCAGTTGATGGGCCGCTGGGTCTGGGCTTTGTCCCCTGTCCTTGGAGGGACCTCGTTTGGCAGACCATTCCCCAGCCCGAGAGGCTGGCGTCTGTTGTGACCCCTATCCAGTCCGGAGTCTCCCAGGATATCCCCTGAGCTAGGTTCCGTCCGGCGTCTCCAAGGATATCCCCCTGAGCTAGGTCCTGTGGAATGAGCCACCAGAGAGGAAATCCTGTGATACCAGTTTCCAGCGAGACAGTAAGGCTCTCTGGACCGGCTGTAGATGCGCAAAGGCCCAGAGGACCAGATCTATCATGGACGCCGTGGAACCCAAGACTTGAAGATAGTCCCACGCTGTGGGTGGAGAGAGAGCAGAGAGTTGTCGTAACTGGTCCCGCAACACCTGGGCCCGCTCCGGCCGTAGGAAACTCTTGTCCACCGCCGTGTTGATTCTTGTGCCCAGAAAGACCAATGACTGTGATAGCGTTAGGCTGCTTTTAGGAAAGTTGACGATCTATCTCAGGGACTGAAAATGAACTTGCCCTTGAATGGAAATGAGCCCAGCCGGGCCTTGGATGCAGAGTCCGTCGACCAGTTCCGCAGTCAAAAGATGCGCCGCGTCGAGTCCGCTGCCACCATCGACCTGGAGAGCTCCCGGAGATCATACAAAGCATTTGCCCCGTAGGCAATCCCGGCCTCCAATCTATCAGCCTGGTTCATCTCCGCCAGAGGTAGAACCTGTGATGTGAGAAGGTGTGGGACCCAGCAGAGGCCTGCCCGCTGCGCCAGAGAACAGGCAGAAGGCCGCTCATACTCCCAGTGCCGACACCTCGAAGACCCTCTTGAGGTACACCTCCAGCTTTCGGTCCTGCAGGACCCTGAGCGCTGTGCCCCCCATGACCGGGATGGTGGTGCATTTGGGAATCGCTGAGACCGCGGAGTCGACCACCGGGACCTAGAGGGGCGCAAGGAAAACCTCGGGTAGTGGGTACAGCTTTGCCATGGCTCTACCCACTTCAAGCGTAGTCTCCGGAGCGTCCCCTTCCCTGGAAACCAACTGTAGAAAAGTGGAATGAGTGGGAAAAACCCCTGCGAGCGGTCAGAGCCCCACCAAGATGGGGTCCCCCTTCTTAGCCGTAGGCTCGGGTCCCGGTGGGACCTGGGGAGCATCCAGATCCAGCTCCTGGAGGATATGTGGGATCCGGTCATCCAACCCATCCTTCTGAAAGATCCTCAAGGCTCGAGGGTCCTCGCCGTCCAGCTGGTCTGCCGAGAAAAGGTCATCCCCGCCAAGATCTGGGACCGGGTCCCCTCCCTGGGCCCTAGACAGTCCTGGAGTGTGTGACGCTGGACCCACCGCCCCCCCCCACTCGGAAAACCAGTCACCTGGGGTAGGGCCCCCCCCCAGGGAGGGAATCATCACTTCCTCCAAGTGCGTTCCCGCTTGGGGGGGGGGGGGAGGTCCGGGAGGCGGGCCCAGGGGCTGGAAGAGCTTGGCCAGGAAGGCCTGATGAACCCTCTGGACGAATTCCGGGGAGAAAGCCGTTGGAACCGGGAGAGGTCTTGGGAGAGGGTCCCCCGAATGGTGCGTGGTGTCTGCTGGTTGCACCCGCTTGGGGGGGGGTTCCAAAACCAGCGACAGACTTGAAACCGAGGGCTCCCCTGCCTCCTCCAAAGCTTCCGATCCTCCAGGTCCTGCCGCAAAATGGCCGCCGTCCCCACGCTCCTCGTGATCGGGGCCGGCTGCTGTCCACCGCTAAGGTCCTGGCTTCGCTCGTCCTGGCCATCCCCCTGCCGCGAGCTGCCCTCCCCACCAGGGAGGCAGTCGGTACAGAATCCGGCTCGGGAGAGCCGGCCCCCTGGGCGCCCTCACGCGGCGCATGAGGAAGATCGCGGCATGGCGCATGGGGGGGGAGGCGAAGCGTGGGAACCAGCTGACTGAGGCGCCACGAGCGCCAAGTAAGCACAGGAGCTGCCGAAAGCCCCCCTAACGACCAAAACCCCCAACACAGGCTGGGGAATGGGACTTCCCAGTGGAGCACGGAGGCGGCGGCCCCGGGAATGTGACGTCGCGGGGCCGCGGGTCGTGAAGTATCCGAGGGGGGGGGAGGGGGGGAGAGGTTGGCACCACCAACGTGCACCCCAGCGGCGCAGCCGAATCCAGAGAGAATCTGAAAAAGAAAAGACAAACGTCACTTACCCCAGCTAACCAGACAAAGCAGTAGTGAGAGGACAGACGAAGAAAGAAGCAGCAGCCTGTCCGCAAGTGCCCTGAAGGGAGCCAGCCAAAGGGCTCTCCCTAGACATTTATTTTTTTTTTTTTAAAGAGAACTTGATCCCTCACCAGAATAAAATTAACAAATAGGCAAAACTGTGAGGAAAAGACCTACAATTAGCCTATATATTGGGGAACTGCTGTTCCCCAACTCCTATCTGCTGGAGTCAGAAAAGTACTGAAGAGGGATAGAGTGGGTGAGGGCTTATGTGGTTCCTCCCTCAGAAGTTTTGTTCTGACTCCATCTGCTGGACGGGGGACATAGCCCACCGTCTGGACTGATCCTGGTACGTAGAGGGAATGTAGGATCTAACTTCTCTGTCCCTGCAGCTCTCTCTCCTCTTCTATTTCATGTGCAGCTCAATGGATCATACTTGCTAAGGCCCCCATCCTCTCAGTCAGCTCGATACTGTAACGTGCAGTTGGAGATTCCCCGTCTGTAACCCACTGTGGGCGCACAATTCGGACGCGTAAGGCGATCCTGCGATACAGTCTCCAGTTTCACGCATCCTTAGCGCTTCTTGAAACCGACCCGTAACCCTTTCCGCAACCAGCATGTATATGATATGTAAATGAACGAATTAGTTATTTAATGAACGAATTAGCTATTCCCCTCCGATACTGTGACGCGCGCTCCGATTATCTCCTTTGTAACCCGCTATTTTGCTGCGTCCTTAACCTGTTAGTTTACCGCCTACCCTCTCCCTGGTGTTAGTGTGGTGTTCGAACAGCTACGTACCGGACTGCACCATGGACGACTAACATTTGCAGCGTAAAGTTGTTTTATATATATATATACACATATAAATACCTGTCACTTTCCGAATCCCCCATCTCCACACGGGCGGGCGTGAGGTCATCGAGGCAGCGGCAGGAGCCGGCGGGCGGGTGGGCGCCCGTTCATCCAGGCGGCGGCGGGAGCCGACGGGCGGGTGGGCGCGTGTTCGATCCAGGCGGCGGCGGGAGCCAGCGGGCGGGTGGGTGCGCGTTCGATCCAGGCGGCGGCGGGCGGGTGGGTGCCCGTTCATCCAGGTGGCAGCGGCGGCGGGAGCCGGCGGGCGGGTGGGCGCCCGTTCATCCAGGCGGCGGCGGGAGCCGGCGGGCGGGTGGGCACGAGTTCGATCCAGGCCGCGGCGGGAGCCTGCGGGCGGGCGTGCATTCATCCAGGCGGAGGGAGCCGGTGGCGAAAGCGGCCTCCGGCAGCCCCCGCCAGCAGTGAATGAATGCACGCCTGTGTACGCCCGTGCGATTTCGGCTCTCAAGGCCCCCATCTCCACACGGGCGGGCGTGAGGTCATCGAGGCAGCGGCAGGAGCCGGCGGGCGGGTGGGCGCCCGTTCATCCAGGCGGCGGTGGCGGGAGCCGGCGGGCGGGTGGGCACGTGTTCGATCCAGGCAGCGGCGGGAGCCGGCGGGCGGGTGGGTGCACGTTCGATCCAGGCGGCGGGCGGGTGGGCGCCCGTTCATCCAGGCGGCAGCGGCAGCGGGAGCCGGCGGGCGGGTGGGCGCCCGTTCATCCAGGCGGTGGCGGGAGCCGGCGGGCGGGTGGGCACAAGTTTGATCCAGGCCGCGGCGGGAGCCTGCGGGCGGGCGTGCATTCATCCAGGCGGAGGGAGCCGGTGGCGAAAGCGGCCTCCGGCAGCCCCCGCCAGCAGTGAATGAATGCACGCCTGTGTACGCCCATGCGATTTCGGCTCTCAAGGCAGTCACATGCCGTGACGTCAAGCGTCGTGACGTCACGCCTTGAGCGCCGAAATCGCACGGGCATTCACTGCCGGCGGGGGCTGCCGGAGGCTGCTTTCGCCGCGGCCTGGATGAATGCACGCCCGCCCGCCCGCCGGCTCCCACCGCCGCCTGGATGAACAGGCGCCCACCCGCTCGCCGCCACCTGGATCGAACGCGCGCCCACCCGCCTGCTGGCTCCCGCCGCCGCCTGGATCGAACGCACGCCCGCCGGTTCCCGCCAGTAAGTTTACTTTTTTTTTTACACTTTATTCCCTTTTGTTTTAATTTTCGCCCTGCGCCTTGCTTCGGGAGGGGGGGAACCATCCACTTCCTGGTACCTGTCATTTCAAATGTCAGTTGAAATGACATTTGAAATGACAGGTACCAGCACACCCAGGATACTGTATAGGCGCTGTATTAAGCGCCTATACAGTAAAATTGGTTGCGCGGGCCTAACGCTTCCCTAACGCTTCGCAGATGCGGTTTGCATTTGCAAGCAATTTACATAGAGTATCGAGCGGTATGTAAAGAGAACTGTGCGTGCAGGGAACGAGGGTGCGCCCGGCACTGCCGCACTCTTTCTAACGCGGCCTTACAGTATCGACCTGAGTGTTATCTCTCCTGACTGGCTCAGGCACTATCTCATTCCTTATTGGCTCAGAGTCTGAAAATATTTTTAACTAAGAAGTGTCTTCTCACAATATATCCAGGTTTAAAACAGGAGACGGTATTTCATGATACAGAAATGCTCATTTGAATTGTTTTTCTTATCTTAAATTTGAGTGTTTGTAAAATCACCAACACCGTCTGTTCCATTTTGTTACTTTATTATTATTTGTTTGTCATGTTGTGCTTTAATTATTGTGGATGTTTTTAATTCTGTAATCTACCTAGAGTGGATGATAATGTAGAATATAAGTGATTTAAATAAATAAATAAATAAATAAATAGAATCATCACATTAGAAAGTTAACCCCGAACTTGCTGGTAAAAAAATGTTTATTTGTACTTCCATCCTTGGGATCCTAGGAAAAGCTCAAAGGAAAACAATTTCCTATCTAAAGAAGGAGCGGGATAGGAGCTGCTTGTACAGTTTCTGGTTTTATGTGTCAAATGTTTTAGTTTCTTGTGTAGTATTGGCCCAATAACAACCCAAACATATTGTTTTGGTGATAAGTTGCAGTCTATCTCCAAACAAAGACATAAAAATCAAAGAAGAAGAAACATCTACAGTGATTAAAATAAATGAGTAAACTATACATGTGTTAAAGACTGCTGTATTATCTGAATCTGTTGTCCTAGTGGAACCAATTGAGCCAGTACATGGCTCAGCAGCATTTGTAATTAAGAAGTGGCAAATTAACTTTGATAAAAGCCAATTCTTTCACTTTGAATTTAATCTTCCAGTAGGTCTCTGAAATGCAAGGGTATCCCCTATCGTGCTGCTGAAAATCTTTTTTTATGCAGACATGCTGAAAGGACATCAAAATATTGCTCTCCTGTGTCTGATAGAAAGTATAGTAGCACAGTAAGAAAGAGGATCCCACAGTGGTGTGAATTTTTGTCACTGTCACTGCCACTGTCACTGTAATGGAATAATTTTGGTGTAGAAACTATTGCTGTCACAGAAAGACTTCTCTTTATATTGTGCTCTCAGAGTCTCATCTGTCCCCCTTTCTGAGAAACATGCGTGTGCATGCATTGCGGCATAAACAGCAGGAGCTAAGTAGAACCAAAGAGGAAAATAATTTGTAATTTAATTTTAGATTTATATGCTGCCTTTCCTGACTGGTCAGACACTTGAGAACAAATTACACTGAAGTACTGAAAGTATTTTCCTGTTCCAGAGAGCTTACAATCTTAAGGGGCTTATTTACTAATGGCCTTTTCCCTATTATGATGGTAACTTTCAAACGGGTGGGTGGGCGTACATATACATGTGTATATTAGGTGTGTGGCCAGATATGCAGCAATTTTATATCCTGCATGCACATACGTTCATATCTTATAAAATAGCTCTGGCGTGTGTATGTGTGCTCCAAATTTTAAGTGTGCGCACTCACAGCAGCGTAAGTTGGCTTTGGGACACGCAAGTAATGGAATTTTATAACAGACACGTGTCCAACCCATGACCAGTTTCACCAAGTCATCCCCCAGTTTGCCCAGTCTAAAGCTTGGTCCCCCAAACTCCCCCTAGTTAACCCAGACCCCTCAAACACTGCAGAGATGCCTGGAAATATTTTTATAAAGACTTACCCATCCTTCATAGCACAAGTAAATTTGTGCTAAGCTGTTGCGGTCCCAGTCGCGGCAGCCGCGACTGGGCCCTTACCTCCTTGGCCCCGGTCCGTTTCCAAGGGTCTGCGGCCTGTTTTGTGGCATCCCCGCGGGGGGGACGCCGCCGAGAAGCCCTGCCTGGACGCCTTCTCCCTAGGTGCGCACGCGCACTGTCCGCGCTTATGAAGGCCGTTTCCCGCCACTGGAAGTTCTGCCCCACCGATGATGTCAGACGCCGCAGCCTACATAAGGCCGCCGCGGAGCCCAGGACTTTGCTTTGCAACGGGGTTCCTTGCAGTTCTCAGTTGCTCCGTGCCCCGGAGTGCGCTATTGCGTTAGCGACTCCGTTCCTGCCTGAGACTTGTGTTCTCTCCGTGGTCAAGTCTTGCTTTTGTCTGGCTTGCTTGCAGTAACCTGTTCTGCTTCAGTTCCAGCTTGGTTGCAGGTTCCAGTAGCCAGTTCTGCTTTAGTTCCTGTCTGGTTCCAGTAGCCAGTTCTGCTTCAGTTCCTGTCTGGTTCCAGTAGCCAATCCTGCTTCAGTTCCTGTCTGGTTCCAGTAGCCAGTCCTGCTTCAGCTGCTGTCTGGTTCCAGTAGCCAGTCCTGCTTCAGCTCCTGTCTGGTTCCAGTAGCCAGTTCTGCTCCAGTTCCTGCTTGCTTCACTCCAAGCCTGCTTCAGTTCCTGCCTGTCACCAGAGCCCTGCCTGCCTGCATCAGCTCCAGCTTCAATGATCGCCTAAGTCCCAGCAGCCAGGCTCCTACGGGCTCCTCCCGGGGGAGTACCGGCTTCCAGGGTGAACCTCACCTTCTGCTCCTGCCTGGTATCTGCCTCCCGACCTGTCACACTCCAGAGACTATAGTACACCTCTCCCCAGTCTCTCACAGGTCAACCAAAGGGTCCACTAAACACTTCACTCACAACAGATTGCAAGGCAATGGACTCGGCCGAGGTACCAGGATCCCAGGATCTTCCTGGATTGACTCTACAGCTACAACAACAACAACAATACCTGGATGTCCTGGCCGGATCCGTTGGGCAATTGGCTGCCCGAATGGATGCCAATGATACCCGCTCTTTGCCTGCTGTGGGTTCGAGACCCGAGGATGCAGCCTCACCCGTGACTCAGCTGCCGCTGCCTCCTCGCTACGCTGGAGATACTAGGATCTGCCGTGGGTTCTTGAACCAGTGCTTCGTGCGCTTCTCGCTTTTGCCCCGGCAGTTTCCCACGGACTCCGTCAAGGTAGCGTACATTCTTTCCCTGCTCGATGGAAAGTCCCTGGTGTGGGCCTCCCCCCTGTGGGAGCGTAACGACTCCACCTTGGACAACTTACAGCAGTTCGTCACCAACTTTCGCCAAGCCTTTGACGAACCCGCCCGCCAGGCCTCAGCTAGGTCAGAATTGCTACAGCTTCGCCAAGGATCCCGTTCCCTGGAGGACTATACAATGAATTTCAGAACTCTCGCTCAGGAAGTAGGTTGGCAGGACGATAGCCTTAAAGCCATCTTCTTGGAAGGGTTGTCTGGGCGCATCAAGGACGAGATTGCCGCTCGGGATCTCCCGGAAGATCTTAATGCCCTCATTGACATGGCTGCCCGCATCGATCGCCGCCTGCAACAGCGAGCACGAGAGTTACGCACGACAAAGCACAGCCCTGCCCACAGTTCTCCACGCCCGCTGCCTTCACCCAGGCCTGTCCGTCCTGATGTTTCTGCCTCTGAACCCATGCAGTTGGGACGTGCCCCGCTCTCCCTTGAGGAGAGACAATGCCACCGCTTGTTGGGCTTGTGCCTTTACTGTGATCAGAAAGGCCATTTCTTGGCACACTGTCAGCAGCGTGCGGAAAACTCCAGAACCTAGGAGGTTGGGAGGAGCTCCTCCTAGGTTGTGCCACAGCTCCTCAGAGTATGATACCCATTACCTTGGAATATCCTGGAGGGTCCTTGGAAACCCTCACCTTCCTGGATTCCGGAGCCGGAGGTAATTTTATCCAGCAAGGCTTGGCCTCTCAACTACAGGTTCAGGAAATGGATCCAGATCTTCCCATATGGTAGTAACAGCACTTCCACTGAGACATCGGAGCAGACCTTTAGAAGAGAAACTTTATGCATTTACATAGAGATTGCCTTAAATCAGTCTGCTGCATGGTTTAAATAAGGTACTACTAAAGGGACTAAAAAGAGGCTTGTAAACTAAAACCATATGGCCAACTAAAGCCAGGTTTCGAAGCCAGGACTGACTGCACAGACTCTTAGGAATATACCAGGAATGGCTGCAGGCTCAGAGCTCCATCACAGGTTTTAATGTCCTACACAGAGACAAGAAGTTCCACTCCGGATTACCTCCATTCAGGGAATGCTCCTTCCAGGTCACATATTGACTGCCACGGCTCCCATCACAGTCTGCACCGGGGCAATCCACTTGGAGGAGATAGCCTTCTTGATTCTCAAAAAGACTGTTCATCCCGTGGTGCTAGGGCTGCCGTGGCTCCAAAAGCACTCGCCTGTGATCCAGTGGGATACTCTGCAAATCACTAAGTGGAGTCCCTACTGTCTCTCTCATTGTATGAAGGTTCCCAAGCCTCCAGCGCTTCTGCTTTTGCACTCCGCCCTTGGACCTCCAGCGCCATACAAGGCCTTTGCGGATGTCTTCTCAAAGACCAAAGCAGAGATTCTTCCGCAGCATCGTCCATATGACTGCGCTATTGACTTACTGCCCGGATCTATGCCACCTCGGGGTAGGGTGTACCCCTTGTCCCTGCCCGAGTCACGGGCCATGTCTGAGTACATCACTGAGAATTTGGCAAAAGGATTCATTCGCCCGTCAAAGTCGCCCGCCGGGGCGGGATTCTTTTTTGTGAGCAAAAAAGATGGCTCCTTAAGGCCCTGTATTGACTACCGAGGGCTCAATGCAATTACCAAATGGGACCACTACCATCTTCCGTTGATTCCAGAACTACTTGATCGGCTCCAAGACGCAAGAGTTTTTACTAAGTTGGATCTACGTGGGGCCTACAACTTACTAAGAATCTGTCCCGGGGACGAATGGAAGACCGCATTCAATACCCGGGATGGGCATTACGAATACCTTGTAATGCCCTTTGGCCTTTGTAATGCCCCAGCGGTCTTCCAACACCTGATGAACGAGGTGCTACGGGAATTGCTCAACGTCTGTGTGATCGTCTATCTTGACGATGTCCTGATTTACTCTCGTGACCTGCCTACGCACCGCCAGCATGTTCGCCAGGTGCTCCAAATTCTCAGAAAACACAGCCTATACGCGAAGCTTGAGAAATGCAGCTTTGAAAAGACTTCCTTGCCGTTCCTAGGATATATTTTTTCGGCTGACAGCTTCCAGATGGATCCGGAGAAAGTTGCTGCGATTAGGAACTGGCCGCAGCCGAGGGGTCTCAAGGCATTACAACGTTTTCTTGGCTTTGCTAACTTTTATCGGCATTTTATTCCTGGCTATTCTCGCATAGTGGCTCCTCTGACTGCGCTCACTCGGAAGGGAGCCAATGGGTGGACTGGCCTGCCCAAGCCTGCCAAGCTTTCAAGGATTTGAAAAAAGCCTTCTTACAAGACACATGCCTCCGCCATCCTGATCCCAGTCGGCCGTTCGTGGTTGAGGTCGATGCCTCGAATGTAGCTGTTGGAGCGGTGCTGAGCCAGCACTCCGACAATGGACAACTTCTCCCGTGTTCCTTTTACTCTAGGAGGTTCTCCTCAGCCGAGGGTAATTACAGAGTCGGCGACAAAGAACTGCTCGCCGTGAATCTCGCCTTGGAAGAATGGAGGCAGTGGTTGGAGGGAGCCAACCACCCCTTCATTTACACGGATCATAAAAATCTCTCTTTTCTCCACCAAGCCCAGCGTCTGAACCCAAGAGAGGCCCGGTGGTCTTTGTTTTTCGACCGATTTGACTTCACGCTATGAAATCGCCCTGGCTCTAAGAATGTGCGGGCAGACGCCCTGTCACGCTCCACCGAGATTGAGGAAACCCCTGAGATGCCTCAGTACATTTTGGATCCCAAGAAAGTGTGTCTCACCGCCACCTACGTGTCTTCCAAAGAAAAGACCGTAGTCCCACGCCGCTTTTGTAGGGCCATGTTGGCATGGGCCCAAGAGTCCATCACTGGAGGGCATGCGGGTCTTACCGGTATGCTAGACCTCCTCAACCGCTTCTATTGATGGCCAATGGTAAGACAAGATGTTCGTCTCTTTGTCGACTCCTGCCCCACTTGTGCATTGCAAAAACCGCTTGGTGGGAAGCCTAGAGAGTTGTTACACCCCTTGCCTATCCCAGTAGAACCCTGGACGTACATCTCCACAGACTTTGTGGTGGATCTCCCAGCATCAGACGGGAACACGATCATCTGGGTTGTTGTGGACCGGTTCTCCAAAATGGCACATTTTGTTCCCCTGTCAAAAGTGCCTTCAGCGCCTGACTTGGCTAATTTATTTGTTCAACATGTGTTTCGACTTCATGGGCTTCCCCAGGACATCATATTAGACAGAGGACCACAATTTACTGCCCGCTACTGGAAGGCGTTATGTAAACACTTCAAGGTCCAGTTGAGTCTCTCATCAGCCTTCCACCCTCAGAGTAACGGGCAGACTGAACGTATGAACCAGATTCTAAAGACCTTTCTGCGCTCCTTTGTCAACGAAACACAAGATGATTGGGCCAAACTTCTCCCGTGGGCGGAATTTTCATACAACAACCATACGCACTCCGCTTCTGGAAGTTCTCCCTTCTTGGCTGTCTATGGGAAGCAACTTCGGCTGCCCTTGCCCTCACCTGAACCCAGCGCACTGCCAGCAGTGCAACTCTCTGCCTGCCAGCTACTTGCCCTCTGGACGTCTATTCAAAAGAAGATGCAAAGGGCTGCTCTTGCTGCCAAAAGATGATTGCTATAGGAGGGCCAGCTAGTAACTCAAGGTGAGATTTTGCTGGTGGTGTAGGGTTTTGGGGCCAGTTTTACATGCAGACCGAAATGTACAAACAGCACAGTACACCTCAGTGAAGATTTCACATCATTTGGAGTGAAGAAAGTCACACAAAGATGAGATTTCTATAATGTTCTCTCGCCCTAGCCTGATATTACCCTAGTAGATAGTCCTGGAAATTAAGAGTGTGCATGCGCCACCACTATCATGGATGTCGTTCATGGCACCAGAGGTTGGCAACCTCTCAGTCAGTCACCCAGCAGTGGTGGAAGGCATCTTCCGTATACATGCACGAGTGAGAGACCAATCTAGGAAGCAAAGTCGGTTAGTACCTTAGCATCAGTTAGCCTCACATTCGTGGTGTTTGTCATGCAGAGTTAGCTACGATACTGAACCCTAGTAAGAAATACGTGTCTGGACTCCTCACCGCCAACAGTGCATGACATGAGCACTGCTATTGCAATAGACAGCTGGCCACCCCTTCCCCTTTCCACACAGATCAGGAGAGCTGGCATACATCAGCACGCTCCCTTACTGTGCATTCCCTGTACTGAGGAACAATACCTCTTCTACTGTCAGGGACATGTCAGTTACTCCCCTATTTTTTACTCTGCTGGGTCCCCCTTAGCACCCTCCTAGTACACGAAGCTAACTGTAAGGTATGTCTATGACAGGTGCAGATGTTGCTATACTGAACCTCAGGCAGGGGCCAGTTTGAAAACTCAGCATTGCTGCAATGTGGGATACAGCATGCAAGGTGTGGCGGGTATACACCAAGGGCACATTAGGAACATAACGAGGACACAAAAGGTGGCAGGTTAAACAGGATATGTATTCCTGACAACATTCTGCAGGGTATAGTCAAGTATTAGGTCAGCAGTAACAGCATATATTTGATGTTCCTAGGTATTCATTATCTGCAAGTACTAGATAGCTAATAGATCCAAAGTGGACCAATTCCGGACTACATCACTCCACCATCAGCAGTATATAAACATATGCAGGTAGTGGGTGTTATCAGTACTGACAAAGCATGATTACCTAGGAACTGAGAAACAGGAAGTGGCACCCCAATAGCTTGGATACTGCAATACATAGATTACCGCTGGTCAGTATACAATGTGTAGACAGGCATAGGCCCCAGGCGGTCCATGTTGAAAGAGTGCACTGAAAGGGGACAGCCTGAGAGGCCAGCCAGCAGAGTGAAAGTCCAGACCCCAGGCGGTCCATGTTGAAAGAGTGCACTGAAAGGGGACAGCCTGAGAGGGCAGCCAGCAGAGTGAAAGTCCAGGCCCCAGGCGGTCCATGTTGAAAGAGTGCACTGAAAGGGGACAGCCTGAGAGGCCAGCCAGCAGAGTGAAAGTCCAGGCCCCAGGCGGTCCATGTTGAACGAGTGCACTGAAAGGGGACAGCCTGAGAGGCCAGCCAGCAGAGTGAAAGTCCAGCCAGCAGACAAGGTATCCAGCGGTTCAGCATGTAGGCAGCAGGCAAAAACATGAAGGGTCTGGCTACAGCAGTGAAGGCCCAGGACGACCCAGCAGCGGCATTGCAGCAGGAGGAGGCCCAGGATGACCCAGCAGCGGAATGGCAGCAGGAGGAGACCCAGGACGACACAGCAGCAGGAAGAGGCCCAGGACGACCCAGCAGCGGCATTGCAGCAGGAGGAGGCCCAGGATGACCCAGCAGCAGGAGGAGACCCAGGACGACACAGCAGCAGGAAGAGGCCCAGGACGACCCAGCAGCGGCATGGCAGCAGGAGGAGACCCAGGATGACACAGCAGCAGGAGGAGGCCCAGGACAACACAGCAGCAGGTAGAGGTCCAGGAACACACAGGCCAAGTGCCATTTGGAGACATGATGCACAGAACGCACCCCACAACCAGCATTAACATCCCTTCAGCAGACCGGTCATCCTACAGCACACTGCCAGATTTGGCAGCCCTTGAGAACAGAAGGCGGCACACAGCAGAGTGGCGCAGCGGATGGCGGTGAGCCAGGTGACCAGGTGGGTGGGAGGTGGCGCCTCATCAGCTTTGTATGGTGCTTCCTCTTCCATCTCGACAGCACTGGCCCTCTGTGGGGAGCAGGCAGTGGTGCTTCCTCTTCCATCTCGACGGCACTGGCCCTCTGTGGGGAGCAGGCAGTGCTGCTTCCTCTTCCATCTCGACGGCACTGGCCCTCTGTGGGGAGCAGGCAGTGGTGCTTCCTCTTTCATCTCGACGGCATTGGCCCTCTGTGGGGAGCAGGCAGTGGTGCTTCCTCTTCCATCTCGACGGCACTGCCCCTCTGTGGGGAGCAGGCAGTGGTGCTTCCTCTTCCATCTCGACGGCACTGCCCCTCTGTGGGGAGCAGGCAGTGGTGCTTCCTCTTCCATCTCGATGGCACTGCCCCTCTGTGGGATGGCCATCCCAGTAGTGGGTGGGAGTAACTGCCCCACCCGGTTGGTAGTGCCTGATGGCCCCCTCAGGGTCCCTTGCCACATCTTGATGGTCCGGTGGGAGGTGGGAGGTTCTTCGGGGGACGGCCCCTGCGGCCTCGGAACCCTGAGGGACTTGGCTGGGGTGTTGACATTGTGGATGAGGAGGACCTGCTGCCCCTTCGTACACACCCTTCGTATACCCCTCGCAACAGACACTACAGCAGAGGACCGGATGGCAAAACCAGAACAGACAACGCCGGAAATGGACAACAAACCTGAGATACAGCCTATCAAAACCTGCATCAACAAAGGTAAATATGGGAAATCCTACTCAAATTATCACAAAAACTATCACACAACACACAAAACCCACAAAACCATATCTAGTAATATACAAATCAAAAAGACCAACCCCACCACAAACAACACGGTATCAAGTAATCTAGTAATGATAACTTTCCTACTAGTCAATGCCCAATCAATCACAAAGAAATTCCCAATAATCACAGACTTACTTTACGACACAAAACCTAGCTTTATAGCGATTACAGAATCATGGCTAAATAAGTCAGATGTTGTATTAAAGAACCAAATAGCACACACAAACTATGATGTCTTCTCAATCCCCAGAATAAACAAAAGAGGGGGGGGGACTACTTCTAATAATTGAAAAAAAGGAAAAATGTAAACTAATTCCGATAACACCCCCCAGAAACCATGAAATTGCACTATTTGAGACCAATAACCTTCAAATCTGCTTGTTATACTGCCCCCCAACCCTTCTAGAATTAAACATCTCCCCACTAATTGAATTCCTAACAACGCATCTAAAAACCTCAAAACCCACCATTGTACTAGGCGATTTCAATTTACACATGGACGCAATTCCATTATCAAATAACGGCCAAACACTACTAGACATTATGATAGCACTTGGTTTCACACTAATTACTAAAGAGCCAACCCACAAAGCCGGACATTCACTTGACTTAACATTTATCAACCAAAGCTACTTAGAACACATTAAAACAAACTACACTCAGATCCCCTGGTCAGATCATGTCCTGATACAATCCACTGTCAAATTCTCAGAACCACAAGCAACAACAAAAAGAGAAACATATGAATTCAAATATCGCCCACCTTTTAACACAGAAACACTGAAAGACAAATTAGAAGTAAAACTAACTGATATGGATTACACCAACTGCCACTCCACAATCACATCATGGATACAAACCACCAAGAATCTAGCAGATGAGATAAACCCAATAAAAAACATTAAAATAAAAGAACCCAAAGCATCTAAACAATGGCATAATGAAAAGATAAAGGAAACCAAAAGAAATCTGAGAAAAAAAGAAAGAGAATGGAAAAAAACCAAAACACAAGAGAACCTAACTAAATATAGAAAACATCTAGCCTACTATAAACAAACTATACTCAACGCAAAAAAACAATATTACAGTACTAAAATAGAAGAATTTGCAAACAACCCAAGAACACTATTCAGCATTGTAAATAATCTCATCAATGATAAAACGGATACTCCTCAAAACTTATCAGAAAATAAATGTAATGAAATAGCCACTTTCTTCAATGAGAAAATTATGAACCTAAAAAACAAGATTCCCAACACAACCAAACAAATCATTAAAATGCAAAAACGAGATATTATTCAATGGTCAGAATTCAATGAGATTTCGGAACTAGAAGTCAAAACCATGCTAAAAAGAATTAACCCCGCCCCACATGCCATTGACACTATACCAACCATAGAAATAAAATAAATAGTCAACACTGTATCCCCGACACTAACAAAGATTATCAATCTATCCTTGACAGAAGCAAACATGCCAGACTCACTAAAAGGGGCAATTGTAAAACCAATCTTAAAGAAAAAAAACAGTGATCCAAACATTCTGAACAATTATAGGCCAGTATCAAACTTACCACTAATCGCAAAACTAATAGAAAAATCCATACAAAAACAGCTCACTGAACATTTAGAGAATAATAATATCCTATATCCATCACAACATGGCTTTCGCAAAAACTACAGTACTGAAACGCTACTGCTGGCCCTAACAGATAACATCATGAGAGGCTTTGACAGCGGGAAGCGGTACATCCTAATGATGCTTGACCTATCAGCAGCATTTGATACTGTAAATCTCAGCAGCATTTGATACTGTAAATCATAACATCCTACTAAATAGATTAGAAGAAATAGGCTTAGGTAATAAAACAATCAAATGGTTCCAATCATACCTAGACAACAGATACTACCAAGTGCAGATAAAAGAGGTAATGTCAAATAAAATAAAACTTCAAACTGGAGTCCCACAGGGATCAGCTTTATCGGCCACCCTATTCAACATATACCTACTACCACTTTGTCACCTTCTAGCTGGTCTAAACATCTCACACTACATTTACGCTGATGATATCCAAATAATCTTACCCATTGATGATACAATCGAAAAGACCCTGAACATAGCTAATATGTATCTGGATGTCATCAAACAATTACTGAACCAGATGGAACTAGTGATTAACATAGAGAAAACAGAATTCCTACTCTTGGAACGCAAAAACATTGAAATCATCCAAAATCCTATCACACTCAAAAACAACCAAAAAATTAAACTAACTGAGAAAGTGAGAAACCTCAGAGTAATAATTGACACAGAACTGAACCTAAAACAACACATATCATTAAAAGTAAGGGAAGGATACGCCAAACTCATGACCCTCAGAAGACTAAAACCTCTACTGACAACAAGTAACTTCCGTTCAGTGTTACAAGCTCTTGTTTTCGCAAGCACGGATTACTGTAATGCCCTCCTACTTGGTTTACCATACACAACAATTAGACCACTCCAAATAATGCAGAACACGGCCGCCAGAATTCTGACTGGTAAAAGTAAAAGAGACCACATCACGGAAACCCTGATGGAATTACACTGGCTACCCATTGAGCAAAGAATACAGTATAAAACCCTTTGTACAATACATAAGCTAATACATAATGAAAATGCTGATTGGCTGAATACAGCCCTCCATGTACACGTCCCTAACAGAAACCTGAGATCAGCTAATAAAGCCTTACTGTCCAACCCCTCAATCAAAACAGCCAAACTAACCCAAGTAAGGGAAAGAGCGCTCTCCTTAGCAGGTCCTATGCTATGGAACTCCATGCCCGTCGAGATCCGCTTACAAAGAGACATCAAAACCTTCAGAAAACATTTAAAAACATGGTTATTCAAACAGGCATACAACAAAGAGAAAGGAGAGTAGAACACTGGGGAAAAAGAAAAGCGATTGGCAGCACACCCTAAACACACTACCCAAATCAACACGGGTACATATTCTATTTTAATCATTAATCTCAAATATCTAGAATAAGATGACATAGTTTCTCTTTTATTCCCGCTCAAAATAAACGGACATAGCATAACACATCCAATTATGAGTTTGTTTTTTTATTACTACTTTGTTACCGTAAAGTCTTGGCACATGTATAATGATAGAATTCATAATCTTTTCCAATATTAATATTTGTGCCTTATTGTAAACCGTTACGACGGTATAGAAAAGTTTTTAAATAAATAAATAAATAAAAAATTTTAACCTAAAAAACTAAGACGATCAGAATCCCCCCCCCCCCCCAGCCAAAATCGATCATTAAGACGATCGATCACACGATTCACATCCCTACACAATTTAACTTTTCTGTTGGCCAGATAAAAGACAGGAGTACTACCATTAATATTTGGTATTTTACTTTTGGTTTCTGTGAAACTAAAATTTGCGGTTTGTGTTGTATTTTATTTTGTTTTATTATGTATGTATTTTGTATATCGCCTAGGCCTTTTTAAGTGTTAGGCGATTAATAAATTTTAATAAATGAAAATGAAATGAGTATGCAAGTTTTGAATTTATGTTGTAAATCACTTAGGAAGATTGTTTCTGTTAGGTGGTAAATGATTTTTAAATAAATAAGTAAATAAATAATTCTGTAAAAATGTGCTAGTCTAGAAAGATTGTAGTCATTTTCTGGCTTAATACTTACAAGTTTTCTTGACTCTACACATCTCCTGTCAGCTGAAATAAAAAGTATTATTTATAGCACTATAAAGATGATCTTACATCCATCACCCCTTTAGGAATATATGCAAATTACATTCTGGCAATAATACTGAATTTATTACTATCTATCTTAAGTTCAGAAGCTAACTGTGAGTTTTCATCATTTCATTTAATAAAGATTAATAAAATCAGAGTGAATACAGGAATGTTTGCTTTTTTTCTTTAATTTGTTATTTATCCTTATAAAAGCGAAAAACAGGAAAAAATGCTATATCATTCCAATCATACAAGAAAGAAAACATGGAGAATATAAATCTCCTACAGCACTAACTCTTGTTTACAAAAAATGGAAAATGCAATTCAAGATCACAACTAAGTGCGAGGAGACCTTCACAGCAATAACAAGAAAATTACTAACGCATGAAAAATGCTGGCTAATCCAAACAAAATCAAGATTATTGCAGATAATTACAAAGGGGCAGATTTTAAAACTTGTGCACGGGCACAGATTTGTTTGCGCAACCCAACACGAACAAATCTACGCCCGATTTTATAACATGCGCACGGGCGTGACGTCTGGTGGCCCTTTTTTTCTCGGGACGTCACCCTCGCCGGACCCCCTCCACCCGCGGATGACACCGGAGCTCCGCGTGGCCGGCGCATACACCCATCGGGGTCAGGAGCCCTCCCCGCGGCCTCCACCTACCTGCCGAGACGCCCAGAGCTCCAAACAGGCAAGCAAGGCCAGCCCTCCCGCCTTCGCAAGGACCGCCCCCCGCTGACGCCACCACTAACGCCGCTTCCGGCCCTCCTCTGGCCTAAAGACAAGGCCCTGACCGCAGGCGACCCTTTTTGCCGCCGGACATCACCCTCGCCGGACCCCCTCAACCTGCAGATGACACTGGAGCTCCGCGCGGCCGGCGCATAGACCCATCGGGGTCAGGAGCTCCTCCCCGCAGAGGAGAGCTCCAAACAGGCAAGCAAGGCCAGCCCTCCCGCCTTCGCGAGGAGCACCCCCCGCTGACGCCACCACTGACGCCGCTTCCGGCCCTCCTCCGGCCTAAAGACAAGGCCCCGACCGCAGGCGACCCTTTTTGCCACTGGTCATCACCCTCGCCGGACCCCCTCCACCCGCGGATGACACAGGAGCTCCGCGCGGCTGGCGCATAGACCCATCGGGGTCAGGAGCCCTCCCCGCGGCCTCCACCTACCTGCCGAGACGCCCAGAGCTCCAAACAGGCAAGCAAGGCCGGCCCTCCCGCCTTTGCGAGGACTGCCCCCCGCTGACGCCACCACTGACGCTGCTTCCAGCCCTCCTCTGGCCTAAAGCAAGGCCCTGACCGCAGGTGTCGCGCGCCTAAGGAGCGCAACCAAGGAGCCTGCCCCTTGGTGCGCCCCTTAGTGCACCCCCTGAGCACCCTTCCATCCTGCTGCTCCGCTGGGTGACAGAGCCTATCCTCTGTCCGATCGCTCTCCGTGCCCCATGGTCTTCCTCCTCTCCGTGGATCCAGATGCCTGTACAAGGTAATCCGACCCTAAGCGGTCATACTCAGTGACAAGACTTCACGCCTCAGGTGACATTTATTCATTCATCTTGCCGTTAGTGTACGTACTTCTATAAACCTGTCCTGACATCATTTTACCTGCGACCTATATCTGATACCGCTGTGACTGTTATAACTGCTAATCTACCACTGTTACCATTATTGCGTCACGCCCATATACTAATTGTGATTGTTTATTTATTTTGCTTATTTCCTTCTGCTACCTGCCCCTTGCTTATTTCACCGCCCTCACCTCATCAGCCTCCACAATGGCCTGCAACTCTAGCCTCCCCATCCCACGCATCTATCACCCGTCCCGCAGAGCTCATCACCCCACCCTTTTCAGCCCGATAACCCAGCGCAAATCCCTCCTCCTCCCCATTCTCATTTCCCCACTCACTCAGTTCCTAGGTCTCACCACCCTATCCATCATGCACAGTCCCTATCTAAGAAAACTGAACTACTGACTGACCTACTAGTCGACGACAAGCCAGAAATATGCGCCGTCACAGAAACCTGGCTCAAAGATTCTGATATTATCCTTCTTAATCAGCTTCCCACCGACACCTATGACTTTTTCTCCATCCCGAGACCCAGGAAACGAGGCGGTGGCCTCCTCTTAGCTGTCAAGAAGCACATGAACATCAAACCTGTGAAAATCAACACCCCACACAAACTAGAGATTGGGCTTTTCAAATCCCATCAACTCCAGATTTGCCTAGTTTATGCCTCACCGAGCACTCTAGAACATAACCCTTCCCCCCTTATCGAATTCTTCTCTAATAGCAACAATAGTGATGCCCCTGTCATTATCTTGGGAGATTTTAACCTTCATGTAGATGCCACCCCCGTTCCTCATCATGTGAAGCCTTCCTCAGTGCACTCGATGCCGTCGGCTTTACCCAAATTATCTCATCCCCCACCCATAAAGCAGGGCACACTCTTGACCTCCTCTTCATCAACTCCAGCATTCACCTCTCCACCAAGCCCTCCAGTTCCCCTGTCCCTTGGTCTGACCATGCCGTTATCAAAGCCTCCCTCTCTATTAAGACACCCAAATCTTGCGTCCCCCCCTCCAGCACCTCTATTACCTACAGAAAGTCTTGCCCCAGTGAGGACCTCACCTCAGCCTTTGCCAGATCTTCGATGAAACTCGATTGCTCTACCCCTAACACAGCCCTAGAATCTTGGAGCAACTTCACCTTAGATATCGCAAACAATCTGTGCCCCATCATCACGCATGAAATTAAACCATCTGCAAAGAAGCAAAATCCATGGTACTCCGCAGACCTTAAACACATGAAAAATGAACTCAGGGAAAAAGAACGAGCATGGCGAAAAGATCCTTCCCCCCAAAAAGCTTCCATTTTCAAATCCTCACTACATCTCTACAGGCTAGCTACCCTCAAAGCTAAACGCGACTTCTATACCCTAAGAATCCATGACTACAAATTTAACCTGAAAGCCCTCTTCAACTATGTGTCTTCCCTTACCAAGCACACACCCCCTATTCCCGACAGCGAAGCCAGCATTAAATGTGAAGAGCTGGCATGCTACTTTCACAACAAAATTGCAAACATTCTCCTCAGATTTCCCCCGATACCCCACTCGCTCCCTGTTACCACAGGCCGTACCCTATCCTCTGCCTCACTGAATGACCTTGACCTTGTCTCATCTACAGAAATAATTTCAATGGTCAAAAAGATGAAACCCGAAACACACCCCTCAGACACCATCCCTACCAAAGCCCTCCTCACTATATCTGACACCATCTCTAAACCCATTGCTGACATCAATTGCTCCCTCTCCTCAGGCATCGTCCCCGATTCACTCAAACATGCTGTGGTCAAACCATTGCTCAAAAAACCCTCACTAGACCCCAAGGACCCTGCCAATTTTCGTCCCATCTCCAATCTCCCATTCATCTCAAAAGTCATGGAGAAAGTCGTCAATTCGCAACTAACTGAATTCCTTGAAATCAACAACCTACTCCACTCTTCCCAATTCGGCTTCCGCAAATATCTCAACACCGAGACCCTTTTGCTTTCCTTGACCGACTACCTGCTCAGGGGAATGGATCAAGGTCACAGCTACATTCTTGCCCTGCTGGACATTTCGGCGGCATTCAACACTATAAATCACAACCTCCTCCTTTCCCGCCTAACAGACATTGGCCTCTCCGGCACAGCCCTCAAATGGTTCTCATCCTGTCTCGACAATAGGCGATTCACTGTGAAAATAGGTCATGCTGAGTCCACCCACTACGCCCTCTCCCAAGGAGTCCCTCAAGGCTCCTCCCTTTCCTCTACTCTCTTTAACATTTACCTCACCCCTCTGTGCAAGCTCTTATCGGAACTTGGCCTCAAATTCTTTCTCTATGCCGATGACGTACAAATCATCATACCCATTCAAGGCTCTTTATCCAAAGCTCTCGAATCCTGGGAAAATTGTCTTGCCGCCATCAATACCTTACTCACCAACCTCCATCTGGCTTTAAATACATCCAAAACTGAACTGCTCCTCATCTCCCACCATCTCCCTACCAATCCCTCACTCACAAACAACCCCGCCTACATGACTCTTCACACGCAGCCCTGTTCAAGGAACCTAGGGGTTCAAATTGACCAGCAACTGAACCTCAAAAAACATATCAACGCCATTCTCAAAGAGGATTTCTACAACTTAATGTCTTAAAAAACCTGAAACCATTGCTCCATGTCAGTGACTTCCGTACAGTTATCCAGGCTACACTTGCATCCAAGATGGATTACTGCAACTCCCTCTTTCTTAGCCTACCCTACTCCTCCATAAAACCCCTCCAAATGCTGCAGAACGCTGTAGCCAGAACTCTCTCCAACGCTCGCAAATATGACCATATCTCCCCTATCCTTAAGGACCTGCACTGGCTCCCCATTCCCTCCCGTATCCTCTTTAAAGCCTTGACCATTATCCATAAAGCTATATATACTCACAACTCCAACTGGCTCATCGACCCCCTCCGCCTCACTTCCCTTAATCGACCCACGAGGACCATAAACAAAGGGTCTCTCCATGTGCCCTCCCTAAAGAAAGCGCACCTCACATCTACAAGGGATCGGGCGCTCTCCATTGCTGGACCCATGCACTGGAACTCACTCCCGACTCACCTCAGACTAGAACAATGCACCTTAAAATTTAGAGCCCTACTTAAGACTTGGCTTTTCAAACAAGCCTTCCCCCAAAATCCTTGACGACCTCCGAATTGTGATGCTATATTGTTTTGAATTGACTTTGCTTATTTTCCTCTAGGCTCTAGAGAAAAACCTTGTTTGATTTGTTCCTATGATTTCCTTGCTTTCCTATCGGTTCTCTGTACCCTCTCCCCATCCCCTGTTATTATTCTTATAGTTCTTATAGTTCGATGTAAACTGATATGTTTCGACTAATATCAGTATAGAAGGCGCTTTAAATAAATAAATAAATAAATAAATGTTATAAAATCCAGGGTCGGCACGCGCAAGGGGGTGCACAATTGTGCAACTTGCGCATGCCAAGCCGTGCAGCCTGCCTCTGTTCCCTCCGAGGCCACTCTGAAATCGCAGGGGGAGGCAGGGGCAGGTTTTCGGGGATTGCACGCGTATCTTACGTGCGCAACCCTTTGAAAATCTACCCCAAAGTTTCTTCTCCTTATACAAACCAGATACGATCAAGATATCAAATATCAGGAACCAGATTGGAGACTTAGACTAGTTTTGCTGTTCAGAAAGATAATGAATTGCCTAGGGTTGTAATAGAGGTCTTCATTTCCCTGGAGCTTTACTATGCACTTGCACTGAAATTTCAGATAAAATAACACGCCTGGGGGAAGAATTTCTAAATGCAAGCCAAGGAATTTCTTCCTCCTCATCAAAATTGCTCTACACATGTCAAGAAATATAAGTATTATGTATCCTAAGAAAAGGGCATCCTTATTATGGATAAAATAAGAGTCCCATTATTAGATTTGAAAAATTCTGTAGCTATTAGGATTGTAAGCTAATTTTCAAAGGGGGAACTGGAATTTCTCAATGAAAATTCAGACAGCTTGAAGAATAAGGATTATTTGTGCCTGTGTTCATTTGCATCTGTCATGAAGCAGGTACAGAAGAACCAGCAGGAAAGTATGCACAGAGGTTTCAAAATGAAATCCTTGTATGTATTCTCCCTTCCCTGACCTAACCTTGTGATTTTACACCCTCAGTGAGGGAGGAAAGGAGAATCAGTGATGCTGAACACTGAAATGCTGCAAGAACATTTCCAAGTTAAGTATTTCAACATTTCATCATTAAAGTGATTTATGGCTGAAGTAGTTCCTCCAATTCAGTGCTGCATCTGATTCAATGCTGCCTTACCTTTAGCAATGATAAATATGGCTGAAAAAGTAGTTTTGAGTTAACACTGCATTTACATATGCGGCACTTGATGACTATGTGAGGATAGATGTCAGGTGAAAAGTATATACCTTAGTCATCCATTTTATGCCACTTCAAACTATTTATGAAAATTGCTTATTAGTTTAAAATTAAATTGTTTTATTTAACATTATTTTTTTTTTAAGTAAAAATTATTTTGGGAATATTCAAAATTTGGGAAAAATGTTTTTGATGTTTATAATCTTTCATGTTAAATATATTTTTGAGCTCACTTTGGGGTGAATTTTTTTAAAAATTGCTTGTATTAAAAGGATCATATATGTGAATATAAGGGTCCTGTGTGAGCAACACACATTTTAAAAGCTGCAAATTAGACATAATAATGCACATGCATGAGTAAAAAAAAAAAGGGGTGGAGTTAGGGCAGGAAGAGGGTGTTCCAGAGGGGGACAAACATTTATGCACATAATGCAGTGCTTGGGCTGTTAGCTACATAAGAACATGCCATACTGGGTCAGAACAAGGGTCCATCAAGCCCAGCATCCTGTCTCCAACAGTGGCCAATCCAGGCCATAAGAACCTGGCAAGTACCCAAAAACTAAGTCTATCCCATGCTAGTAATTGCAGTGGCTATTTTCTAAGACAACTTGATAAATAGCAGGTAATAGACTTCTCCAAGAACTTATCCAAACCTTTTTTAAATCCAGCTACACTAAATGCACTAACCACATCCTCTGGCAACAAATTCCAGAGTTTAATTGTGCGTTGAGTGAAAAAGAACTTTCTCCGATTAGTTTTAAATGTGTACATGTTAACTTCATGGAGTGCCCCCTAATCCTTCTATTATCCAAAAGAGTAAATAACTGATTTACATTTACCCATTCTAGACCTCTCATAAATTTAAACATCTCTATCATATCCCCCGTCAGCCGTCTCTTCTCCAAGCTGAACAGTCCTAACCTCTTTAGTTTTTCCTCATAGGGGAGCTGTTCCATCCCCTTTATCATTTTGGTCGCCCTTCTCTGTATATTCTCCATCGCAACTATATCTTTTTTGGTTGTTGTACAGACAACAACCAACAAGGACTGAATCACATAGTCTGGGTAAATAAATAAGAATGGGTGTAGCTTGCTTATTGCGGCGGTTACTACCCCTAACTAATTAAACTAGATATTTCACTTAGATGCAGCTCCAACACTACTCTTTGCATTGAGGGTGGGGGTGGAGGGGAAGTGGAACCGAGCGGTTACTAAGAGCCAAGAGTAACAGATAAGTATGAGAAAAAAAAAAAAAGTGCGATGTTCTCTCAACCTAGCTTGATGTTACCCAGATAGAGCGTCCAGCAAGCTAGGTTGAGAGAACATTTGACAAATCTCATCGTTGAGTGAGTTTCCTCACTCCGAAGGTCATCAAATCTTCACAAGAGAGCACTCTTCTGTTCGTACATCTCACTTTGAATGTCAAAGTGGCCCCTAACCCCTACACTAATACCTAAACCTCACCTCGAGTTAATAGGTGGTCCTCCCATAGAGATATAAATAATACCTATCTAGGGTGAGGGCATTATGGCTAGGAGCTCTCTCTCTCCTTTAAAACCAGCATTTGAGACCACATCACAGTATGCGATTTAGCACAGCTTAACACTACTAAAAAAGGTGTAGTTAAAGCCATGCAATTGGGCTTCACAAAACAATGAACCCACTCCTCTTTTTCTGATTTCCATTACACCATACGTTATGGTGTTATCGCATGCATTAAAGGCATTTTCACATGCGTTAAGGGGTTTTCGCATGCGTTAAAGGTGCTTAACACATGCAAAAACACCATAACGCTATTTGATAAATGACCCTATAAGTTAGCTGGCTAACTCAACCTCTTCCAGTTATGCCCTCGGAATGCCCCTAACTTAGGGGGTTATTTTCTAAACGTTTATTGTGAAAAGGGCCTTTTCACGTGCGATAGGATACAAATAAGCTGGAGGGGAGGAGTTGGGACTGGAAGAGGAGGAGTCGGGGCAGGGAGGGGGAGGAGTCGGCCAGGGCACCGTTGCCGGCGATTATGTGAGGGGCATTATCACCGGCAGTAGCATGGCGAATAGCACCACCTTTTACGGTGGCGCTATTTGTGCCAAAAGGTTGCAGTCGGCCACACCGCAGCCAGCGAAATCGCACTGCCCTTCGCCCTTCACCCTTCGCTCCCTATCCCCTTTTTCACTGGAGTCATCATTCTGCGAAGAATGATGAATCCAGTCCTTAGCCAGCTAAATTCTAGCCCCTAACTTATCCAGCTAAATTCTAGCCGCCTAACTAATTAGGCGGCTAGAATTTAGCCAGATATGTGCCCAAATATTTTCTAACTGGCTAACTTCTGAGTTAACCGGCTAAATGCTTTTGAATAGGGATCTCACAATGACCTATTTTCAAAGCAACTTGCACGCAAACATCATCAAAACTATGCAAGTATATTTACTACTGCTTATTTATGCAATCAGCTTCAAACTTTCATGCAGTTTGGTGACTTGTGTATGGCAGGTTGGCTTCTCTGGCTGAGTGGACAAGGCAACAGGCTACAGGGTCAGAAGGAGCTATGCTGGATTGTCACTGGGACATAGTTTTACTGGTTTGTGGGAATGAATGCTTTAGGGATATGCTGGGCTATACTGGGGGTCTGAGTGAGTGTACTTGGGACAGACTGGGATCAACTGTAATATAACAGGGGCATAGTGGGTTATATGGGGGGTAAAGTTGGACTGGTGGTGCTATACTGGGAGGGTAAGACTGAGTGTAATGGAACAGACAAGGCCATACTGGGATTTGGGTATCAGTGGTACAGAATCCGTTACTACAATGACTCTAATGTTTATGGGTACTCATGTTAAAATGGCTGGAAAAAAAAAATAAAAGAATAAGATAGGAGGAGGAGATACCCCTTACAGCGAGTATACAGGATGAAGGCACAGTTTATGGATCTATTAGAGTAGCAAGTTATGCACAGGTACAGATTCAGCAAGGAGACCATAATGTACCTATGCCAACAGATACAGCAAGACCTGTAACCTTCCATGTTGCCAGTATATAATTCACTACTGCCCTGGCATTTTTGGCCACAGACACCTCTAGGGGTCATGGCTAGAATAGGCCAGTCTGCCTCCTCCACTTATGTAGAGCTAGCTGCATTGCTCAGGAAAAATTGTCAATATATATTTTTTCCTCAGAACAGACAGGAACAACAACAAATAAGGACTGAGTTTCTAAAACATTGCACACTTTCTTTGTGTCTTAGGAGCTATCGATTGCACTTGAGTCGCTATAAATGTATTAGGGGACAACAAGGACACCTACCACAACCACAAAGGCTTCCAGTCCCTCAATATGCCAAGAGCATCATCTCGTATGTCATGTCCAGGTTTCCATGATCTAGTCATGATGCCTACATACTCTCACAATCAGGAATTCATGACCACTTTCAGAAAGAGCATATCACCAGTTGCTGGCTTCCAAATAGAAATGCACTTACCACTACCACCACACTGCAAAAAAACCTATTCTTTTGGTCTCCCTCATATCTAGATGCAGTTATCACATAGGCACAGGATGACCTTTCCGACTTCCACCAGGGAACTACTCCCTGCCCCATACTGAAGGATATCTAAGACTATTATACTCTGACTTCTCCCCTATAGGTAATAAAGGTTATCCAATCAAGACCTGGCTCATGATGCCACTAGCTAACCCACAGATCACTGCATAAGCTTACAACAACAGGGCCCAGAAGCAGACCAGGGCAGTCATCAAGAGAACCTTCAGCCTACTCAAGACACATTTCTGATGCCTGAACAGATCTGTGGGATGCCTTCTTTACAAACCCTACCCCCCCCCCCCCCACACACACACACACATCAGCACAAGGTCTGTGAGATCTTTCCAGTTTGTTGTATGCTTCATAACCTGGCCAAAATATGAGGGCTGCCTCCTCCAGAGGGACTGGAAGATCTCCTGCCACATAACCTTGAATTAATCGAAAGTGACCAAGGTCCCTACTTTGTAGGATAGGTAATGTAAGAAGTGGGTAGCACACTAGGAATTAGGCTGCACTTATATTGCTCTTACAGCCTGGAAGCCTCTGGTTTGATAGAGCATTTCAATCAAATTCTTAAAATAAAACTTGCTAAGATTTGTGAGAACACTTAAGTAGCTGATGCCTTGTCTTTGGCTTTGATAACATGAGAAACATACCAAATCGCAAGCATGGGCTCATGCCAATTAAGATTTTATTTGGTAGACCTAACTATGCCTAAGCTGCCAGTAGATTTGAACTTTTTCCTAAAATGAATTAATTTTGCACTTTTTATCACAGTTGCATCATCAGACCAAGAAGATTTGTCAGCTGCCTTCCAAGAGACACCAAATACAGAGACACCAGATGTGCAGCTTAGAGACTTTATCTATTTCAAGGTATTTAAGTGTAAACACTGCATGAGACCTCATATCAAGTACTGTTGGTGAGTCATTCCGCACTAAAACTATAAGAACTAAATCATTTGGTCCATGCCAGTCATTGTAAGAAAGCCTATGAAGCACTACAGGCTAGTATTATAGACAGGACAGAACTAGTTACAAGTCCTGTGAGGCCTGTGACAGAAACAAGAGTTATAGCTGAGGAGTACTAGAAAAGGGGAGGTTCAGCAGAGTTCCTCAATGCCTGAGTGCATCGATCCAAGTATTCTTGCTGAAGGGTGTAAAAAAATGCCAACATGTTTCTGGCTTGGCTGTGTTTTATAACACAATGGCCCAGGATTATGCCATTCATGCTGTCAGATAAAAAGGGCTATGTGTGGATTACCAAGGCCCTCCAAAGTAACTTCAACCTTACAACCTGTTAGATTTGTTCGAAAATACCTTCATCAGCAGATTCCTTTTTGGCTTCCTCAGTCTTCCAAGCAGTGCCAGAGAATCTTACTCCTCCTAGCATTAACTAGGTACTGATGTATAGAAGTGCTCCACCAAAAGGAATTGACTTAGTTCAAATAACAGTTCCTGCAATGTTTTCCAAATGGTGTCACAAATACATACCAGAAAATCAGACCATGCCTTACTCTACTGATGATGATTTTCCTTAATGTCATGAAACTGTAATGACTTTTGCTAATGAACCTATCTTGTTCCTCCTGGATGGCAGTCAAATGGATCATGTAAATTGATAATTGAAGCTAGTGCGTTGCTTTTGCCAGTGCACATGTATTACAATGATTCTTTATTAATGTTTACTCACAGAAGCAGGCTTATATTCAAAATAGATCTTTTGGAAATAATTTAGCTTTACTAAATACAACTGTGCCAATACGTAATTGCACACCTGCTGAACACTTGCATTTAATGCCCCTCTCACGTCTTAGGCATCTCTTTATTCGTCTATAGTACTATAAAAGAACTGAACTCCCCTCACATAAATATACGTGGACTGTATATCCTCCTACTCATATAAACAAAACAGAGGGCCATGCTAAAATTAATGCTCCAGGGATATTTTATATGAATGGAAAAAGGGCATTCAAAATATATTATGGGAATAATAGTGAAAGAATAATTTTGGGTTATACTATTCCTAATTTCTCTGTTCATCATTTCCAATTTAACCAAACAGAATTTTGATTATTACTACCCAAATTTCAAACCCTATAAATGAGTACAACATTCTTTTAAGTCTGTTATGGAAGTTATCTTTATATAGGTGAGTATTTATGATCTCCAAAACAACTTCCAACATTTATCCTCAATAGTGGAACAGATGGCACATGAAAGTAGTGCAGCTCTGTCTGTGGTACAAAGGGAAATAACTTCACTAGCTGGAGTAATAGTAAATGAACAAATGGCATTGAATATTTTATTGGCTTAAAAGGGAGGGGTATGTCTGGTAATAAATGTATCCTCTTGTGTATACGTTGATCAAACAGGAAAAATCTGTCAGTCTATTACCACCTTGAATAATTTGGCTTATCAAGCAAATATTTTACAATCTTATCCGAGAGGATGTAATTGGGATATGTTTAGGAATTGGTTCATGGTTTGGGGGACTGGAAAAAAAATATTTCAAAATGGTTTTTAATTATTGTCATTGGTGTTGTAGGAGTGTTACTTTTTTGTGTCTGTGGACAATTTTTCACCTAAACAAGAAAGAGCCTGTCTCTCGCTTCTACCATTATGACACTAGACATTTTTGAAGTGCCTACTGCTCCACCTGCAACCTTTAGTCCTTGGGCTGAAGAGTTAGCTTCACTTGTTGTTGAAACTCTTGCTGTTGAAACCTCTAGGATGTAATTGACCTGCTTCTGATATTTAACTAGGAAGGAATTGTGGTGATTAGTAAAGCTTTTTTGAGTTTTTCATTTTAATTATCAGAAACAAATTAGAGGTGATGGATTGCAAAAAGTGGAAACTAGACATTAATAGAATATCTTTAGCATGTATGGAACCTTGCAGCTGTAATGGAAATTTTGCTGCTCTATCAGACATGTGGCCTTGTAGACAGGGTAAAATAACAACAGAATGAGGCTAAAGATGAAAGGAAGAGGATGTTATAACCTTGCTTTTCTGCAAAGATGATAAAATATTTCAAAGCTGCAAGAAATGATTATGCATGGAATGAAAAATAGATATAATGATGTATAAGATATGTTGCTGGAATAAAACAAATAAAAAGCAGAAATGAAATTAATACTGATCAAACTGACCTAAAGATGCTGAGATAAGTGAATCATGCTGGCTTTGTAAAAGTATAAGAATCGTGTGTCATCCTGGTTAGATCAGAGCTGTGATAAAACCTGTATGTTATGCTTCTCTGTGTGCACATCAAAAAAGTTAAATTACTTACTGTAGAAAACTTGGGTGTGGCATTTATTCCATCTAAGTAAGTAGAAAGACCAGAGACTTACTGACATTTGGAAATTTCCCAGAACCACATCATTAAGCCATTTCAGGTTATGCCTCAGGCTACATATCTACTCCACTACTTGGGCAATCATGTCCATTACTCACCTCTCCATAGGAATGGCCTGCACTACTTCTTCCCTTAATTAGTAAAGGAGGGCATCTCTTCTCATCGGAGATGCCCTCCTCTGTGTCAGCTGCATACTGCCATAGCTCAGATGTTAGTGACAGAGCCACGGTACACTAGGAATCCATCTCCTCCCTCCTCCTCCTCCTCCTCCAAGTGCCCACACTGGGTCCCTGGTGACTCGTCTATTGCTCCCTCCTCCTGCTCAGTCAATAGGTGCTCCACTGGTGTTCTATCATCCTCTCTGTCCTCTTCAGGGCTAGATGGCAGTATGCCAGAGTGCCACTTTGCCCATCTGAGAACACTGAGTGCTGGGCCATCAGATTCATTACCTGGCTGTTCCCCTGCAAAAAGGAAGAATGTACATGCTATAAATATACATGTTATGTGGCTGAGGCCCTGTTATCAGGATCCACAAACCTGGTGTTACTCACATGGAACCTTGGGCTGAGGTGAGATTGGTGCAACCTCCATAGAAGAACCCCGCAGGTCCTCACCATCAGCAGGTAACACTGGTTGGTGGCAAGATGTGAGACAGTCCGAGGTCTGGCTGACAGCAAGCAGGGAGGAAATGAACATACCCAGACAGACAGGCAGAAACAGCAAGTCATGAGGCAGTCCGAAGTTGGGCAGGCAGCAGGCAGGAGACCCGAAGAACAATCCAAGTCAGGGCAGGTGGCAAGCAGGACAGATCCGAAGAACAATCCGAGTCAGGAAAGGCTGCAAGCAGGAATGAACCAGAGAACAATCCAAGTCAAGGCAGGCAGCAAGCAGAGAAGATCTGAAGACAATCTGAGTCAGGGCAGGCAGCAATCAGGCAAGATAAGAACGAGGAACAGACCAGGTCAAACCAAAAAGAGATTTCTGAAGCATGCATCAGGACAGGGCACAAGGAACCTGTTGCTGAAGCGTCAGATCGAAGACAGAGCTGCCCTTAATTAGGGGCAGCTCTATGACATCATCAGGAGGCACCGTCAAATATTCCCGCTGCTGGCTCTTTAAAGATCTGACTGTTGCGTACGCGCGCCTAAGCATTCAGTCTCATGGTGTCCACAGTGCGGCAGTGTCTTCGAAGGTCAGCTGCATCTTCGGGGGAGCAGCATCGGCAGTATAGCACGGAACAGGCGGGACATGAAAGCAGCTGGCCGAGGGTAACACCTGGCCCAGGCTCCAGCCTAGGCTGAAGAATCAGCCTTGTATAGGCCTAGGCCAAAGACATAGCGACCTACTGCATCATCAGCGTATGCAAGGCCAAGGCTTCAGCCTGGGCCTACGCCTCACCTCTGAGAATAAAGTTTGCATATCCATATGCTTTGCTGTACAATGTAGACTTTTTGATACTATTTTAGTTTTTGTTTTTGTTTGTTTTGAGGCTAAGAACAGTTGGGCAGTAGTTGGTTTTGTATTCAAAGAGATCATAGAACAGGGATTATATAGATAATCCACCAAAAAACAAAAAAAAAAACAAGATAGCATTGGACATGGGATTGACCCTACAGTATCATTTCCCAAAGTGTTTCTGTATTTATCACCCACAAAGCAGTGAACGTGAAAGAACCTCAAGATGGCAGTTTTATGAAATTCAGACATCTGAGCTCTTTGGATCATTATATAGAAGTTTTCTGAGGACACTTCAAAGTCATTTACATATTTAAATAGTGATTTATGTACATACATTGGCTCTCTGAAAATAGCCCTCCCTCTATACAGCTAAAAGTATGAACATTGTTTCACAATGCACTTACATTTAGCTACATTTAGAAGAAGTTTTGCCAGGGCATATATGGGTGATAAGGAAAATGGCACGCATAGAGGATAACTTTCTAAAACTTCTGCACAGCCCCATGTTCTTACATATACGGGTCTCCTGAAATTAACCATAGTATTTTATAATCTGCTTGGATTCATCTGTGTAGATTATAAAATACATGTATTTATAGGCCAAACCATATGCACGTATGCTTGCTATTTGTTGAAATATTTTGTGCCAGTTCTTACGTGCATACATTTGCACAAATTGAGAACGTAAGCATATATGTTTCTCCATGTGTGCGCACCAGCATCTGTTTCTTCTGGGGTGGGTTCATTCTAAGAGGTCCCCCATCCCAGCAAGGCAACCAAATTTCACCACCAGGGATGTATCACAGCTGGTGTGCCTGCTGGTGAGGGGTGAGCATTTTTTCTTTCCCAGAGTCCAGAGGAATAATAGGGTCCTGAGGCAGGCCTGGAGAAGCCGCCAGTCTAAATATGATAGAGAAGCTTCCTATCCTCATGGGGTAAGTACACTGTAGGGACTAGATAGGTGGTTGAGGGTAGGAGGTATTGGTAGGAATGTTTGGTTGGGGAAATTGAGGAATGATGGCAGGAGCGGGTTGGGGCATTTGAGAGGCTGCTAGAGGTGAGTTTGAGGGGTAGATTGTGGGCATTTGGGACCTATTAAGGGTGGGTTTGAGGAGGCTTAATTGTAGGTTGTGTGGTAGAGTGTATGGGGCATTTTGGGAATGTTAAAGGTGGGATTGGATGGGTGAGATGTTAGTGGTAGGTTGGAGGACAATTGCAGGTTGGGAATGTTAGAAGTAGGTTAGGAGTCTTTTCAAGCACTGTGTATTCGTTTTAGCTTCTAGCCCCAAAATGGTCGCTAAATCACTCTCTGTGGAAATTCCTGAGTTGTCCTCTGATTTAATTCTTCGAGGATTGGAGTCATAAATGGTCCTCGGTAGTAAGGGCTTAAAGAGACTATTCATATCATGGTTCATTTGGTTTACTAAATTTTCAATAGTTCTATAATGCCCTCTTCGTACAACAAAGTAATGCTCCATGCTTCCTTCTCCTGAGGTGACAAGATCTTCTTTAATATTATCCCAGGTGTGCGGGATAATATTTCTGCCAAAACCCTCTTCCCATGGTCCCTGTAGGTCCAAAGGTCTAGCTAATTGTATCATGAAATTAGAGCTGGTATTTTGTGGAAACATCCTCACAGAAGCATTACTAGGCCATGTTATGTAAAACCCCCCTTCATTCATTTTTTCATTTTTATGATACAAGGAATTTTCAAATCAAATGTCTTGAATATCTGATGCTTTTATCCAACTGTTAAATTTTCCAGGCCACCCCCACCTTTTCACAAAGCAATGCCTGTTCCTACCTCTCCCTTTTACCTTTAGATCCTTACCAATGCGATATATTCTATTTTGTTGTGGGTTAACTTTCAGTAATTCTTCAGGATAAAAAGAGCTTTGAATGCTTTCTTCACCATAATCTTGTATCTTGTACACTGTTTTCTGTCCCTCTGTTTAAAACATCCATTATTATAAATATCTCATTGGTCCATGTTTGTTCGTAACCTTTTTCAAATTTCCATTTAGTTTTTGACAGTCTAACATGATCCTCCATTTTAAAAAAGAGCTTAGCAGGATCATGTTTGCTGTTATCGTCATAGATTACTTTCCAGAACCGCAGAGAGTTTGAGGCTGATACATCGATGGGGCTGGCCTGTATTGTTCTGTGCAAGCTGTGGTTATAACTATTCACAAAAGCCTGCAGCACATCTTCATATCAAAAAGTGTTGTGTGATGTAAAGTTTCGCCACATTTTGGATTTTAAGGTCCTGTTAAATCTTTACACAACCGCGGCCTTAACATCATTATTGGTCACAAAATGAAGAACACCTCTGCGTTTTAACAAATTCTTCACAGAGCTATTTAAAAACTCTTTGCCCTTGTCTGTTTGTATTTTATTGGGAATACGGCCACTGTTAAATATGTTTTCAAATGTCTTGGCCACTTCACAGTTTGTCTTTGTTTTTAGGCTCACAACCCATGCATATTTTGATAACATAACACCATCAATATGTATTGGTAGCCGCTGTTATAAACGGACAAGCCAATCAAGTTGACCAGATCAGCCTGCCATTGTGCATCCACATCTAAAACGATTTTATTTCCTTTAAAATGTGTCATAGCAGGTCTGTATAATGAATATGCATCTTGATCTGAAAGCCATCGAGTTACTTGTTTTCTGGTCACTGTTTCCTTACATGACTGAGCAGCCTGAAAAAGAGGATTTATTCCACCAAAACTTCCTACCGTACCTGGGTCATAATAAATTTTATTTAATAACTGCTTGTGCATGGTTGTTTTGTATGGCTGTAAACAGAGAGGTCTGTATTTAAAACAAAAACTCAAGCCCTGCTGTTAATTATCCTTTTAGTATACTACAAAAGGCTCTGTTCACATTGGGGTAGATTTTAAAAAACTACGCCCGCGCGTACTTTTGTTCGCGCAACCGGCGCAAACAAAAGTACGCCGGATTTTAATAGATATGCGCGTAGCCGCGTGTATCTTTTTAAATCTGGGGTCGGCGTGTGCAAGGCTGCGCAAAATCGGCAGCCTGCGCGCACTGATCAGCGCAGCCTGCCTCCGTTCCCTCCGAGGCCACTCCAAAATCAGAGCGGCCTCAGAGGGAATGTTCCTTCCACCCCCCGCACCTTCCCCTCCCTTCCCCTACCTAACTCACCCCCCCCCCCAGCCCTATCTAACCCCCCCCTACCTTTGTTCGAAAAGTTACGCCTGCCTGAGGCCTCGGCCATGCCCCCGAAACGCCCCCGGGCCAGAACCACACATGCAGCCCCGCCCCCGGACGACGCGCCACGCCCCCCCAGGAAAGCCCAAGAAATTACGCGCGTCCATGGGCTTGCGCGTGCCACTGAGCCTATTCAACATAGGCTCAGTGCGCGCAGGGGGAGCTTGGGGCAGGTTTTCTGGGGGTACATGTGTATCTTACGCGCGTACCCCTTTGAAAATATGCCCCATTTTACTTTGCATGTCTGCCTGGCAGAGTCATTGGGTATGCATATCTACAGTGAGGGAAGGAGGGAAGGGGGAAATGTTCCCTGTCATGATGCACAGAATGAGAAAGACAGCTACATCACAGCTAGTAACTTCTAAAAAGGTGGGTTAGAAAAACCTATTTCTGGCTCTGTTATTAAAAGTGACAGGGACATTTCTGATGACATTCTAGAGCGGCATATTTTTTTGGGGGGGTTGTGGTTGGGTTAGACTTCTGGTGAGGTCATCAAAAAGCAGAGACCATTAATTCTGTCATCATTAAAAAGCGACAGGACCATTTCTGATGACGTTCTTGAGAGACGTATCTTTTGGGTGGTGAGGGTTGGACTTCCAGTGATGTCATACCAGTGACATCAGAGGGAGGTATGGCTTGGGGCAGGATGTGGGAGGGACCATTTCATTCACTTCTATGGGGTGGAGGGGCTTGGATGGGGTTAAAGATGGGGTTTGGGAAGGGGTGGGATTAGAGGGTGGGGCATAGGTGGGAGTGGGCAAGGCTTAGATTGGAAGTGAACACTGATTGGCTGACATCAATTTTGAGTGATAGTGTACCTATAGACTACTCACGCTCCCACTATGGCTCCCAGTTACAACTTCCCTTCATTAAAAGTTTTCATCATGTAAGACTTCAAAACCGGTCCTTTTCCATCTCTGTTCCCAAATTATAGAATAGTTTCCCATTGGACGCCAGGGAAGAAATGGATCTGATGAGTTTTTGGCGCAAACTAAAAACTTGACTGATGAAGGCAAAGCTTCCAAATTAAATTCTGGGAATGCTATTCAGGCTTAAGGGGTTGGAGATGTCGGCGTATAATATTAAAACCAGATAGATGTATATGAAGCACCTGAATTAGACCTGGAATTGCTCTAATGGGCTGGAGGTAGGGTATTCTCCAGGGCTGTTATAGTGGAATGGCAACTGAAATGTTATTTTGTTTTAATATTTTATATATTTTAATATCTGCATAATTTTTTGTTGTTAAACATGCACATCACTTTGGAACTTTTTATTACAAAAATTGGAAAGTGATTAATACATTTTTAAATAAATAAATAAATAGATATGTATAGATCACACAGTTTTCTAAATGACCATTTCTGTGGGTAGAGTCATACTTTATCTGTAGAGATCTTTGAAAAATATCCTCCTTGGTGTTTCACTTCCCTCTCCTTTTTTTCCTTAGGTCATCCATCACTTCCCTCCATCTGCTAATGTCTGTCCTTAAGAAAACCATCTTAAATTATTTTTATCATTAAGCACTAAATGGTATAGCCTCATTGAGAGTTATTTCTGTGGAAAGTATTTTTTACTGAAATGGCCATAGCCACTTCAGTAGTTATATTTTAATTGAAGCAAATGGGTCTCTAAAGGTTAAGGGCTGTAAAGGTTGTTTCAACTTTTTTTGAGATACTACTTGATAAGTACCAATACAAGAATAGGATTTGTTAGTCATGTCTGGAGTTTGCAAAATAGTTTTGTATTGTAAAATATAAATGTCTAAGGTTATGCAAGTTATTTTCTCCTATGGATCACTAACCAGAGAAAAAGAACTGCACAAAGCAAAGTACTGTGATTACAAGGTGTGACATATGTCACCAAGGTCTTCTGCAGCACATAAGTGCTTCTAAAACATTTTGCTAGCAAAATGATTTTTTCAGTTTATTGAGATTTGCACAGAAGAAGGTTCCTAGCATGTATTTGCTGTCAAAGCACGCCTTGAAGCTAGAAGTCACTTTACTACAGCTTTTTACATTGTAGCAGTAACTCTGTCTTCTAACTTTTGGATATTACTAGAAGATGTATTTGTCTGTTTTGACAGTTTCTCTGCTATTTCTTAAAAGAGGGTAATTTCAAGACTATTTCTGCAGTTCTTTATTTGCATAAATGGCCTCTTACAAAATTGGGAACCAGCAAGGCAAAACAAATATATGAAGGAACAATGTATATCTCACAATATAGATACAACATAAATATAGAGAGAAAAATACAATTAAAAAATACTTAAAAATTAGAATTAAATCTGAACACTTTTAATACTTCATTTTACAAAATCCACTTAAATATACAAAATTCAAAATACTTTACATATAACTAATTTATATCAAAATTTCTATACACTTGAATTCATCTCTATTACAAAGAAATATACATATAATTAAAATGATATAAAAACATGATCAACCAATTCAACATTCACATTCACATACTATCTCACAGATCCATCTCATAAATGCAACCATCATTGTCCAATTAAAATTGTTCATCAAACACACAGATGTTGAATTTAACTGTCGTTTTATGTTGGATTTGACTTCTTCAATTTCAATTTCTATTCTTCACTTAATGGTGAAAAATCCTACTGTTTCTGCTTTCTCAGCAAAAAATATACAGCCAGCCTTTTCCAACTATCATATTCAACTGAAGTACTGCTTTCTCAATGGTTATGTGATAAATCTTTCCTGACTGTCGTTTTCAACTTAAATTTATATTCCCGACAAAGATGTCTCTGTTTCACCTTGGCTTCATCAGGGGAATGACTTATGTTGTCGACATGCCTTACATAATAATTACAAGTTATCACCAATGCGGCTCACTTTTCATATGAATAACTAAAAACCATTAACGATAAACTCCATATCCAAGTGATACAGAAACCACAATGAAGAATAGAAATTGAAGGTTTGCTATATGTTTTCATCAAGAAGCAGAAATGGTAGGATTTTTCAGCATAAAGTTGTTGCGCCCATCGGTCGCAGACAGCTGCGACCTCTGATGCTCACCTCTCTTTTCCCTGCACCAGAGATTCTCAAGGCCATGGCGGCCTCAGCCTGCAAACACTGCCTTACTTGGCGTTCCCGAGATGGTGTGGGCGATCCCGTCCGCCATCTTGAATCGGGGATTACTTAGGACATGCACGCGTGCACCAGGCCCTCTCTTATTCACGTCATGGCAGGAACCTCGGGGACATCCCCTCTGCATGACGTCACCCACCAGTGTATTTAATCCATCCAGCCTATGCTTCCTACGAGGTAGCAAGGACTTTCTTCCTGCTTATTCCAACCCTCGTGGAGATGCTTACTTCACTACTCTGAACTCGTTCCTGAACTCCTGGACTTAGAACGCCTTAGGTACCCGCTTCTCGGGGGCCTTGTCACGTTCTGGCTATCAGTTCCTTGGAGGGCCTTCCTGCCTGGAGATTCCATCTCTCCTGGTTTGGGATCCTGTCTAGTTCAGCCTTGTGAGCACTTTGCTCGTTTCTCATTTCTAGCATCCTGCTGAAGGAACCATCGGTGTACCCCAAGTCCTGGGCCACTTCCCTGCTCATCTCAGCTACCTTCATCTACACAATGGAGTGAGTATCGTCATCTACTTTGCTCTGCTGACCTCCTGCACCTCTGTGAACTACTACTTGCTGATTCTCGGCATACCCCGTGCTGTGGGCCACTACCGGATCTACCCTGAGAGGTGTGACATCGGGAGAGGAGTTCCTGGTGTACCCAACTCTGCAGGCCACTAACAGGGATATCATCATTGAGCAATCCTACTACTCCGGACTGTGTCTTAACTTCACTCGGTGGATATTACCCACTTTCCAGTTTAATAAAGTCTCTTACTTCTGTGTCTGTCTCAGCTGAGACCACGCCTATCATAATGAGTCCCCACAGGGCTCCTTCCTGTGGGTGGAGTCAGCTCTCACTTAATCCAGGGTCCACAACCATACCGGATAATAACAGATTGCTAACTTCATGGACCCAGCTCAGGTCTCAGCCCTGCAGGCCATTCCTGGCCTGGCCCAGTGTGTTGCTGAGCAACAGAAGACCCTAGAGGCATTGGCTAATGCTTTTAATCAGTTGAATTCCCAACTGAATAATTCCACTATGTTTGACAAAGATGCTTCATCGCAAGTGGTTTTCACACGGACTGCAGTACCTTTACCAGCCCCCACTCACTTCTCAGGAGACCCCCTGATGTGTAGGGGCTTTCTCAAACAGTGCTGTATGCACTTCTCGCTACAACCAATTTACTTCATTAATGTACTGGGTGGGGGAGGCTAAGGGGGGTCGATTTAAAGGGTCGGGTGGGGGTTTTTTTTAGCGGCGCGGGCCTCCCTAAAAAAAAATGAGCGATGTGAATTGGAATCGGAAACGATTCCAATTCACATATCTTAACGATCAGATTCCCCCCCCCCCAGCCAAACCTACATAAGAACATAAGAAATTGCCATGCTGGGTCAGACCAACGGTCCATCAAGCCCAGCATCCTGTTTCCAACAGAGGCCAAACCAGGCCACAAGAACCTGGCAAGTACCCAAACCCTAAGAAGATCCCATGCTACTGATGCTAGTTAATAGTAACTAGTTAATGGACTTCTTCTCCAAGAACTTATCCAAACCTTTTTGAAACCCAGCTACATTACCTGCACTAACTACATCCTCTGGCAACAAATTCCAGAGCTTAATTGTGCGTTGAGTGAAAAAAAATTGCCTCCGATTAGTCTTAAATCTACTACTTGCTAACTTCATGGAGTGCCCCTTAGTCCTGTTATCCGAAAGCGTAAATAACCAAGTCATATCTACTCGTTCAAGAACTCTCATTATTTAAAGACCTCTATCATATCCCCCCTCAGCCGTCTCTTCTCTAAGCTATACAGCCCTAACCTCTTCAGCCTTTCCTCATAGGGGAGCTGTTCCATCCCCTTTATCATTTTCAACGCCCTTCTCTGAACCTTCTCGATCGCAACTATATCTTTTTAGAGATGCAGCAACCAGAATTGCACACAGTATTCAAAGTGCGGTCTCACCATAGAGTGATATAGAGGCATTATGAGATTTTCCGTTTGTTAACCATTAACTTCTTAATAATTCCTAACATTCTGATTGCTTTTTTGACTGCTGCAGCACACTGAGCCGACGATTTTAAAGTATTATCCACTATGATGCCTAAATCTTTTTCCTAGGTGGTAGCTCCTAATATGGAACCTAACATCGTGTAACTCCAGCAAGGGTTATGTTTCCCTATATGCAATACCTTGCATTTGTCCACATTAAATTTCATCTGCCATTTGGATGCCCAATCTTCCAGTCTTGTAAGGTCTTTCTGTAATGTATCACAATCCGCTTGTGATTTAACTACTCTGAATAATTTTGTATCATCTGCAAATTTGATAACCTCACTCATCGTATTTCTTTCCAGATCATTAATACATATATTGAAAAGCACCAGTCCAAGTACAGATCCTTGAGGCACTCCACTTTTTATCATTTTCCACTGAGAAAATTGACCATTTAATTCTACTCTCTATTTCTGTTGCATGTCCTGGCCACGGCAGGCCCATGACCGGCCCTACTCACCCCCAGCACCTGGGTCTGGGACCTGGCCCTTGCTCTCCAGCAGAGGTAGGCAGCCGCCTATGCACCCACACTCCTACCACTTCCCCAGGTTCCTCTGGCTGCTCCATGGCCTCCTCCGGTCCTAGTCGGGTCTCCCCACATGTGCGTAGGGGAGACGCCTCCACCTCGTAACCCCAGCTATTTGCCTTAGGCACGCGCGCACGTGCCTTTCCCGACTTTAAAGGGGCTGCGGCGGGAAACCTTCCCGCGGCTCCGGATGATGACATTGCTGGGCCCTGCTATTTAAGGCAGGCCCTGCCACTTGGTCTTTGCCTTGGCAACAGGTCTCCACATTTGTCGTGTGATTAGTTGCTACTCCTTCGTTCCTATTCCTGTGCTCATTTCTTCCAGTCCTGCATTCCTGTTTCCAGTTCCTGAGTTCCAGTATCTGTTACCCATTCCTGTTTACCTTGGACGGATTCCTGGCTTTGAATCTTGCTTCTCCTTACTATGCTTTTGGATGTTTCCTGACTTTGACCCTGGCTTCTCCTGACTATGCTTTTCGACAGATTCCTGGCTTTGATCCTTGCTTCTCCTGACCACGCTTTGGATGGATTCCTGGCTCTGACCTGTGCTCGTTCCTTGACCTTGTCTCCAGCCCCCTGCCCTGACTTCTGTCTGCACTTGACTTCATCTCCAGCCGCCTATCCTGATTCCAGCTTGAACCTGACTCTGCCTCCAGCTGATTATGTGGACTTGGCCTTGTTTTAGGCTTCTGCCTACTTACAAGCCGGAACAACTTTTTCCTGTTCTCTAGCCTGCCTCAGCCTCTCTGGGCTTCTGGATCCAGGCCTTGCCTTGAACTCGGCTCCTTCAGACCCTGTGTCTCTGCTGCTTCCTTGCTCCCTGTTCTGAACACCTTCCTCAGGATCAACCATGCAGAGGCATGCCTAAGACCAGCCGGCCCCGGTACCCAAGGGCTCAACCTGCGGGGAACGAGGGCTGGTATTGGCGAAGCTCCAGTTGGCCTCCGCTTCCCAGTCTGCTCTGCCTCCCAATGGTAGGGACCCATGGAGGATTCCCCACGGATAGCGTCAACTCCACCTTGGGCCAAGGGTCCACCTCCACAACAGTTTCCTGTCTTTTAACCAGTTTGTAATCCATGAAAGGACATTGCCTCCTCTCCCTAGCCTAATGCATTGCTTCATGGGTTGGGCCTGCTTGGAACCAATGTAATACACAGGTTGGAGGCCAGCAGTATTGGATCTTGGAACAAATATTGTCATATAAAACATAACAAAATGGAGGAATGTAAAGGTGCTTTGAGAAGATTTTCTATAAGCTAAACTAGTTTGGTGGCAGTGTAGAACAAAGATAATTACAGCACAATGAGATTGCATTGACCAGACTTGTAGGAATAGCCAAGGTTGTTGAAATGCTAACAAATAAACTACAAGTTAACCAGTATGTTAAAGATCAACATTAAGTTTCATTTCTGCCTTCTGGGCTCAATTTACAAGAAATCTTAAGAATTACAAAACTCCAGTCTTATTAGCATATATGAAATAAAATGATAATATCAACCAGTTAGAAAACGTTATGCAAACAAGCAAACTAACCCATTGGTCTTTACGTTTATGGGATGTGATGTATTGAACTGAATGTAATGGCTCAGAATAGCTGAGCTGACATTTACTCTACATGGCTTGGTCAGCACTGCTTCTTATAAGATATAATAAAATGATTTTTCTCTCTTGTTAGCTTTTCAGTATTAAGTGTTTCTTTTAGCCCACAACAATATTTTGAACATTCAGTATTACTTCTTACCCTACATATATCCATGCTTTGAACAATATTTGTATTTATTTATTTATTTGTTTGTTTTTTACTTTTCTATGCCGACGTTTCTGTAAAAAATACAAATCACATCGGTTTACAATGTAACTGCAAAATTCGCACAGGGGCGATACATAGAACATGGGAGTCAATTAACAGTTGAACGAGTCATAATATAACATATCATAACATATCATAACCTAACAAGTCACCTCATAACAAATAAGATGATAACTGAGAAGCACAACAGGAACGAAGCGAAGGTCTGTGAGGGCCGACTGGAATGTCAGATTGAGAGTGTCAGGCTGAAGGAGAGGGAGCATTAAGTGTCCGGGAAGACTAGGCTGAATAGCCATGTTTTAAGTCTTTTTTTGAATGAGGATGGGCAAGGCTCTTGCCTGAGATCTGGAGGCAACGCATTCCAATGATGGGCTGCCGAAATGGCGGGTTTTCTTAGGGATGTTTTTGCTTGAGGGGCATACAGAGTGTCTTTGTAAGCACTCCTGATTGGTCTAGATGAGGTATGTGCTGTTAGTTGAATAGCGGTGTTGAGAGATGTGAGGTTGTGTTTAGCTTTATGTAGGATCATGAGGACTTTGAAGAGAATCCTGGATTTGATTGGTAGCCAGTGGAGGTGCTGCAGAGTGGGGGTGATATGTTCCCTTTTTTTGGTATTGGTGAGAATCCTGGCTGCTGAGTTCTGGACCATTTGAAGAGGTTTGATGGCGTTGGCTGGGAGACCGAGAAGGAAGGAATTGCAATAGTCCAATTTTGATAGGATGATGGATTGCAGCACCAATCTGAAGTCCTGGAAGTAAAGGAGTGGTTTTAGGTTTCTAAGGACTTGCAATTTGAAGAAGCACTCCTTAGTGGTTGTGTTCACAAACTTCTTTAGGTTAAGCTGGTTATCTAGGATCACGCCTAAGTCTCTAACAAATGGAGAGTGCTTAATAATTGAGTTGGCTGATTGGAAGGAGGACGGTAAGATTGGAGGTGTGGTGAGGTCTTCTTTAGAGATAATAAGAATCTCAGTCTTGTCAGTGTTTAGGACCAAGATGAGAGTGGAGAGGAGTTGGTTAATTGCTTGAAGGCAGTTGGTCCAGTGGTTAAGAGTTTTTTGTAGAGATTCTTTGATCGGGATGAGTATTTGGACATCATCGGTGTACAGATAGTGGGATAGATTTAGTTTAGTAAGTAGGTGGCAGAGTGGTAGAAGGTAGATGTTAAAGAGTGTGGGTGATAGGGAAGATCCTTGTGGGACACCCAGGTTGGAGTGGACGGGAGGTGATTCTTTGTTATTGATCCTGACTTTATAGCACCTGTTGGATAGGAATGATCTGAACCAACAAAGCGCAGGTCCCTTGTCGCCTATGTCTGTTAGTCGCTCTAGAAGGATAGCATGGTTCACTGTGTCAAAGGCGGCGGAAAGATCGATGAGTGCAAGTAGGTAAGCTTGTCCTTTTTCCATATTTATTAGGATGGTGTCTGCTAGGGATATGAGAAGGATTTCTGTGCTTAGAGTTTTTCGAAATCCATGTCGAGAGGGGGAGAGAATGTTGTGCTCCTCAAGGTATTCGGATAGCTGTTTGTTGACTATTTTTCCCATGATTTTTGCAATCATGGGCAGGTTAGCTATTGGGCGGAAGTTGGCTGGGTCTGTTGGAGACAAGTTAGACTTTTTCAGAATAGGTTTAAGAATAGCGAGCTTTAGAGGGTCTGGCACTAGGCCTTGGGATAAGGAGAGGTTAATGATTTCAGAGATTGGCTGAGAAATGGTGTTTGGGATATTGAAAAGAAGGTTGGGCAGAATTGGATCCAAAGGATGCGAGGCTGGTTTCAGTTTTTTGAGGATATTTTCTATCTCCAGAGAGTATGTTGGTTCGAAAGCTTCAAGCGTGGAATTGTGTTTTGGTGATGAGGGGAGGGTGAGGGGAGGCGTTGTGGCAGGAGTGGAAAGCGAGGCGGTAAGGTTGGTGATTTTAATCTCAAAGTATTTTGCAAGTTCTGTGGCTTTGTTGAGTGCTAGGTCATCCGGAATAATTGGGGGAGATGGTTTAGTGAGTGCCGAGACATATTCAAAGAGAGCTTTCGAATCGAAGATGAAATGGTGGATTTTCTTAGCGAAGAAATCTTTCTTCATTCTGAGGATGGCGATCCTATAGGCGTTAAGTAGGGATTTGTAGGCAGATAATGAGGAAGTTGATGGTTTTTTTCGCCAACTGTGCTCTTTCCTCCTCAGGTCTTGTTTGAGGGCTTTTATGTCTGGGGTGAAACATGGTTTTCTGTTATGAGAAGAGGGGCGTAGGTCTTTGGTGGAGGTTGGGCAGACTTGGTCTGCAACTTTTGTGGTGATGTTGATCCAGGATGTGATGGCTGCATCTGCGTCTGAAAGGTCGAGAAGAATTAGTTCATTGGAGAGATGGCTGTCAAGGTAGTCGGAGGAGCAGGGTTTTCTAAATTGTATAGTGGTTTTAGGGAAGGATTAGGGGGGATGATCTTTAATCTTCAGCGTCGTGGAGATGATCCGGTGGTCCGACCACGGGACCGGAGAGCTATCAGGCTTAGAGGAGAGAGAGATGCCATCATTGATTAAAATGAGGTCTAGGGTATGGCCCGCTGTATGTGTAGGGATGTTGACGATTTGAGAGAAGCCTAGATAGCTGAACGAGGAGAGTAGAGTTTCACAGTTATGAGATTGTGGGGAGGCGTCCATGTGCAAGTTAAAGTCTCCCAATATTATAGCTGGTTTGACTGCATTGATGTGTTTCGTTATGAGTTTGATGACGGGAGAAGGGTTGGATTCAAGGGTTCCAGGGAGGGTTTAGATCAGGCAGATTTGGAGGTGATTCGATTTAAAGAGGGTCGCTTCTATGTTGTAAGAAGAGTTGGTAAGTTGAAGGGTGAGGCCAAGACCTTTTTTTGCCGCTAAAAGAAGTCCTCCTCCTCTTTTCTTAAGTCTGGGTATGGAGAAGAGATCATAAAGATGTGCGGGAAGTTGATTTGTGATAACTGTGTCCATGGGTTTCAGCCATGTTTCCGTGATGGCACAGATGTCTGGACTGACTTCTAAGAGGTAGTTATTAAGGATGTGTGATTTTTTGGTGAGTGATTGGGCATTAAAAAGTGAGAGAGTGAAGAGTGAGAGACCAAGCAACTGTGTGATTGGAGAAAACATTATTGGTATTAGTCTCTGTTGGCGAATGGAGGGAGAGGAGATGCTTCTGGAGTGATTTTCACCATTTCTCGGTTGATATTTGATTGATGGGATGGTAAAGGTTTGCATCTTTGAGATTGATAGGTGGAGATCTAAAGTGAAGGGGCAAAGTTACTGAGGGGTAGGTAGCGGGCGAAACTTCCGGCTAGAGGGGAGCCGGAGAGTGGGGCACTCTAGGTTTGGACAAAGAGATCGAACTGTTTGAACTCTGTGGAATCTGATTCCCGGATTAGGGTGCTGCCCGGCGGGGCTGCACGAAGGGTCGCACAAAGGGGCAGGCCCCTTTGTCGCGCTCCTTCGGTGCGCAGTGCCGGCTGGGTTAGAAATTTTAAAGTCTCCGGGCCACGTTCTATTGGCTGTCGTGATCGTCAATTCGGATAGGCTGTTCCCTGGAGGGCTGGCTCAGGGACGGGCCCGGCTCGACATCAGGACGGCGCTGGCGGCCTTGTGATCGGTGTTGGAGCCACCGAGGGTAAGTGTGGAATTTGAGGGCCTTACCCCAGCGGGTCTGCGGCACCGATTGCGTAGGCCTTCCCTCGCAGCGTTCGTCCGGAAGAGAGAAGGATCTGCCGGCTGGGTTAGAAATTTAAAAGTCTCCAGGCCACGTTCTATTGGCTGTCATGATCATCAGCTCGGATAGGCTGTTCCCTGGAGGGCTGGCTCGGGGGCGGGCCTGGCTCGACGTCGGTACGGCGCTGGCGGCCTCGCGATCGGTGTTGGAGCCGACTTTTACAGAAATAACTGCTGCAATCCGGCATTGTCTAAGAATGGATGCACAGTGTCATTTAAATGTGCTATTGCATATTTTGTCAACCAATACTGTGTGATTGCATTCACAAAAAGTCAGTTACCATAGTTATTGTTTTAAATGACTGTTCATTTGTTATTATTGCACCAATCACAGACTAAACCACTTAAACATGGATATATCATCAGCCTTGTTATAATTGTTAATTTTTCAATGACTACATGTGGAATTTAAAAAATGTATCCAAAGATTATGTCTCCAAACTGTTTACATACATCATAAACACCTTTTCATCTAATAGCATGCCACTCAATCTCAGCATACATTCCAGAGTTACTTTTTAAAGCAGAAAAATCCAATATTGTTCTCTTTTAGGAGGCATTTTCTATTACTCCTTCACCCTAATAAACCAATTTGATCAATGATTGCCCAAAGTAAGTAACATAGGGGGGTCATTTTCTATAGCTTTTGTACATGAAATGTCCCTTTTCACGTGCGATAGCTGGATCAGGGTGGAGTTGTCACTGGAAGGGGAGGAGTCGGGGCGGCACTGGAGCGGACGCAGCAAAGACATTGCTGATGGCGAAAAGGTAAGGCCCCTTATCGCCGCCAGTAACGCGCCCAATAGCACCACCTTTCACGGTGGCGCTATTGGTTTGCGAAAGTCAGCAGCAATAGCACCGCGGTGGTGCGATCGCTGCAAGCTTTCGGAGGTTTGCTCTGGTGGGGTGGGCAGATTGTGTGAGTTGGAATGGTTCGCTGAGCCAGGAGGAGTTATGTTTATGGATAGATTTGTGTATGATAGTGAGTGTTTTGAAAAGGATGCGGGATGAGATAGGGAGCCAGTGTAGTTCTCTGAGAATGAGGTTATGTGGTCAGTTTTGTGTGCGTTGCTGATTATCCTTGCTGTTGCATTTTGTAGTATCTGAAGTGGTTTGATTGTGGAGTAGGAGAGGCCTAGGTACAGGGAGTTACAGTAATCAAGCTTAGAAGTTAGGGTGGCTTGGATGACAGTTTTGAGGTCATGTGAGTGGAGAAGGGGCTTGAGCTTTTTTATAATATTGAGCTTGTAGAAACCTCATGTTAGGACGGAGCTAATATGTTTTTTTAGGTTCAGATGTGGGTCGATTAGGACGCCAAGGTTTCGTACAGGGGGCTGAGAGATGAGGGAGATGGCCGTAGGGTCACTGGAGGGCAGGAGCTTGAAAGTCTGGTGGTTGTGGATGAGGAGGAGCTCAGTTTTAGAGGAGTTGAGGGCAAGTTGTAGGGAGGTGAGTAGCGAGTTTATGGATGAGAGGCATTTCTCCCAGAAGCTTAGAGTTGCGGATAATGATTCATGGAGAGGGATGATGATTTGGACATCATCTGCAAAGATGTAGAATTTGAGACCAAGATCTGATAGGTGATGACAAAGGGGCAGGATGTAGATGTTAAAGAGGGTGGAAGAGAGGGAGGAGCCTTGAGGAACTCCTTGAGAGAGGGTATAGTGTGTGGATTCAGAGATGCCTAGTTTGACAGAGAAACGTCTGTTGGCCAGGTAGGATCTGAACCAGAGGAGGGCTATGCCAGAGATGCCAATATCGGTTAGTCGGGAAATGAGGAGATTGTGGCTTATCGTGTCAAAAGCCGCAGATATGTTGAGGAAAGCAATGAGATAGTTATGACCTTGGTCAAGGCCTGTGAGGAGGAAATCAGTAAGGAATAGTAGGAGGGTTTCTGTGCTCAGATATTTATGGAAGCCAAATTTGGAGGCGTGAAGGATGTTGTTGTCTTCGAGATAGTCCATTAGTTGGGAGTTTACCACCTTCTCCATGATTTTCACGATGAGGGAGAGATTAGAAATGTGACGGTAATTGGCTGGGTCTTTGGGTCAAGGGATGGCTTCTTGATAAGGGGTTTGACTACAGTGTGTTTTAGGGAATTGGGAACTGCGCCGGTGGATAAGGAGCAGTCGATGATGTCTGCTATTGGTTTTGCAATGATGTTGGGGATGGAGAGGAGGGTTTTTGTAGGGATGGTATCAGATGGGTGGGATGCAGGCTTAGTTCTTTTGAGGATGGACTCAATCTCCTTGGAGGAGGTAAGGTCGATGGTGTTGAGTGAATTTTTGAGGGAGAAGGAGTGATTGCTGGGCATGGGGGTGGTGGGCGTGAGAGTAGTTGCAGGGGGGAACCTGAGGAGTATGTTGGCTATTTTGTTATGGAAGAAACGAGCAAGTTCTTCACACTTTGAGCTGGCTTCTTCTTCAGCAATGATAGGGGTGGGGGGTTTGGTGAGAGCAGCAACATAAGAGAAGAGTGCTTTGGGGTTGAAAGTGTATTGATGTATCTTTGAGGCGTAGTAGTCATGTTTGGTTTTTTGAATGGCGAGGCGGTATGTGTGCAGGTATGTTTTGTAGGCAGTGGAGTGTTGTGTGGTTGAGTCTTTGCGCCAGGATCTCTCTTTAAGTCTAAGGTTGTGTTTCATTTGGTGCAGTTCTGTTGTTTAGTGGGTGTAGTGTGTTGCTTGCGGGTGATGAGTGGGCATAGATTGTTGCTATCCCAAGAGCTGAGTACAGCATCAGTGGAGGAGCAGTCAAGTTGTTTAGGGATTCAGAGAGTGCAGTGGTTAGCTCCTCAGATGAGCAGGTTTTGCGGAAGGAGAAGGAGTTATTTTGCGAGTGGTTGCAGGTGGTGTTGGCGCTGATGGTGAGGTGAGTCTCAATAAGTGAGTGGTCAGACCACGGTACAGGGGTACAGGTGGCGGGTGATGTGACCTGGATACAAGAATTGATGAAAATGAGGTCTAGGGTGTGCTTCACTTTGTGTGTAGGGGCAGATATGATTTGGGAGAAGCCTAGGGCCTGTAGGGCCGCTAGGAAGGTTTCACAGGATGGTGTGAGGGGTATGGAATCTACGTGAAAATTGAAGTCTCCCAGTAGTATGGCAGGTTTTTCGTTGTTAATGGTGTTGGATATGAGTTCAATGAGGGGGGAGGGATTGTGTTCCAGGAGGCCTGGGGGGGGGGGGGGGGGGGCACAGACAAGGCAAATTTGGAGATCAGTGGATTTAAATAGGCCAACTTCCAGCTTGGGTGGGGGGCAGATGTTCATGGGCCTGAGTTTGAGGGTTTTTTTGGTGGCTAGGAGGATGCCACCGCCTCTTTTTTTCGATCTGGGAAAGGATAAAATGTCATGAGATAGTGTGGGGAGTTGGTTCAGGATAACAGTGTCAGTATCCTTGAGCCTGGTTTCAGTAACTGCACAAATTTCAGGTTTGTAGTCTTGAATGAGGTCATCAAGGATGTGGGATTTTTTGGAGAGGGAGGCTAAGGAGTTGGGTTAAAGGGTTTTGGTGAGTGTGGTGTGGGTTTTGGAGAGTGTGGTGAGGCTAAGGAGTTGGGTTAAAGGGGAAATAAGGATAGGGAGGAGGGATTTGCGCTGGGCTTGGGTGTTCACATGAAGGAGAAATGGTGATCTATGTGAAGGGTGATGTTTTCGGGGGATAGGGAATGAAATTAGGGAAGGTGCAAGAAAGGGGGGCATGGCAGGAATGGGAGATGGTAGAAATCTGTGGGGGGTAAAACTAAGAGAGAGGAGCTGGGGGATCAGGTGAAGTGGATGGAGGTATGGGAGGGGAAGGAGGTAGGCAACAAATAGCTAACAGATTCAGTATAGAGCAAGTATTCAGAACAGAGCAGATTCTGTGCAATAGCAATAGATGGCTAACAGTGCAATGGCTCGCAAAAACTGGTTCACATTAATGCATTAATAGACAGTCACAGAAAGGATAGCATAATGGTTTGGCAAGGAATATTGGGAAGATTACCTACAGGAAAGGGAGAGTCAGGCTGCGGGCTCTCCAGGCATTATAAGCAATTTATGCCGAGTGGTTCACTGGTGTCCAGTGGGGCACACTAAGGGGTGCACCAAGGGGCAGGCCCCTTTGGTCATGCATGCAACACCCGGCGTGCAGCACCTGGAATGAGGTAAGATTTAAAGGACTCACTCGGCGCCTCCTCTGATGTGAGGAGGGGGCGGTCTGGAGCCATGCCCATTCAAATTCAGGAAAATGCTAAAGACCTGGCTCTTCCACCAGGCTTTTCCAGATTAATTTCATCAATCCCTGTCCCCCCTCGCCCGCCCTTCCGTTCCATCAAATTAAGCCTAGCAACACGCACCCTATAAATTTCTGTATATATGTTCCCTGACTATTTATTCTCACCATCTTAGTTCCATTTCTTCAGGCTCCCCGTTAGAGTCTCTTACCTCTTGTTTTTCGGTTGTTCCCCGCCCCTGTTCTTTGTAATTTCCACCTACTGTTAAGATGTAAACCGAGGAGGGAGAGAGAGAGGAGGACCGGGAAAGCAGCGTTTTGTTACCAACACCCGCTGGCTGTGAAGCAGCCCTGCTCCCAGACCAGCTGGAACCGAGAGCTGCCTCTGACGTCGTCGAGGGGGCGGACCCGGAAGCGGCTTTAAGAACAGCCCTGCTGCATTTACCCTTGAGGGAGAGAGAGAGGAGGACCGGGAAAGCAGCGTTTTGTTACCAACACCCGCTGGCTGTGAAGCAGCCCTGCTCCCAGACCAGCTGGAACCGAGAGCTGCCTCTGACGTCGTCGAGGGGGCGGACCCGGAAGTGGCTTTAAGAACAACCCTACTGCGGCGCGTAGCAGAGCCGGCGCGCGCTGAAGCCGCGCACGCTAAAGGGGCGTGCGCAGACAAAGGACTTTGCCGGACTTCGCCGGAATCGCCAGACTCTCTGGAACAAGTAAGCCCTATTTTCCAATACTCTTCTCCTTGAGTCAGCAGTTCGATTATAGATTGTTTGGCATATATAGAGACTTAGTTGGTTTGTTCACTATTTGTTAATATGCCTCCGAAACGCAAAGGCAGAGTCAGAGTGTTCCCTACGCTACCGACTCTGCCAAGTATTCAACAAGAAATAACCAACTATATGCTCTCACCTATATCAAGAACAAGGGATACTGAGGACTTTGATGTATCAAGGGGTCAGGGAGGACTCCTTGATCTTGCACAGGAGGCGTCCCTTAGCCCTAATTCAGGGCTACTGCCAATACACAGGGCGTTAGAGACCACTATGGGATCATCAGTTAGTGGGATTGCTGATGGAGAGCTACGACCCAGAGTGGGGAATATTCAAGCCCTCACTCCGAGTCCAGTTGGGGAGAATGTTACGCAGAGTTCTCCCCTGGTAACTCCAGTAAATGGAGGAGAAAATACGATGCCAAATGTCCAAACAGCAGGAGGATTGACTCGCCCTGATACGGTAACGCTGGAAACGCTGTGGGAAATGATGGCAGCTATGACTACTAATATTAAGACATTGGAAGGGAAGATAGATATGGTTTACAAAAAAAATGAACAAGATTTTCAAAAAATTCAATCACAAATTAAAGAAACCAATGATAGGGTGGTACATCTGGAAAATCAGGAAAAGAAAACTTTGGACTTCAATATGGCAGTGGTAAAAGATAGAGAGGCTTTGACAAGGCGTATAGAAATGTTGGAAAATAGTTCTAAAAAATTAAATTTAAGATTTTTAAATTTTCCAAGAGTTGTGGGAGAAGAACCTTTGATAACTCTGAAAAAAATGCTTGTGGAGAAATTTGGGTTTACCCTGGAACAGACTCCTGTAATAAATAATTGCTTTTTTCTTCCTGTGAGAAGGGATTTACCAGAGACGGAGTTGTTTCAGGGGGACCTCACAAATTTTTTGGAGGACTCCTCAAACAACGTAATAAGTTGGGGAACTTTGTTGGTCTCTCTTCATTCTACTGCCGATGTTAATATAGTGATGAAAACATACTTTAGTAAATTTCCAATTTCTTACCAACAAAAACAAATTAAGGTTTTTCCAGATCTAGCTTATTCTACTCAGGTGAGACGGAAAGCCTTCTTGGCATTCCGTCCAGATGTGATATCATTAGGTTTATCATTTCAGTTACGGTATCCCTGTAAATGTATAATCAAAAGACAGGATGATGTTTTTATCTTTTTTGTTCCCGACCAACTAAAGAATTTTTTGAATCAGATTAGACAGCCCTCACTGACCCCAGCTACCAGTTAAGAAGAGAATGAGAAGGTTTAGGATATGCTAATTGTGTTCTAGAATTAGATTACTTGAAAAATTCTCCCATTAGTTTAGAACTAAAAAACCCCTCCATTTGATTGATAGTTAATGGATCTCCTTTTTTTCTTTAATGTGTGTAATATGTTTATTAACTTACTGATATTTCAATTATACAATTTGATGGATGTATAAATAATGAAACTGATAAATAAAGAATATGGTGGACACAAAAAAAAAAAAAAGATGTAAACCGATATGATCTGTATTTTAATGTCGGTATAAAAAAGCTGTTAAATAAATAAAATAAAAATACAATATTGTACCATAGGTGCTTGTAATTTCATAGTGTTTAAATAGCTCTTATGTTATATTAATCTAATTTTGACAGAATATTTTGTCCGTCCAACATATAAAAGTGGAAAAAGACAAATATATACATAGGAGAATATGCAGTTGGTATTGGTGGAGAGCTGGTAGTTTTGACCAGTGATTGGATGAGTCCATCTTTTAAGTTGAATTGTAATTCGCAAAAAGGGTAATTGTCACATGCTTGATGACCCTCAAACATAATGGGCCGGATTTTAAAAGCTCTACGCGCATAAATCGGCTCATGCGCCTATTTTATAAAGGCCCAGCAACGTGTATGTCTGAAAATCTAACCCATGCTCTTTCTCCTTAGATTCTAATAGGGCTTTGACAACCTTGTCCCATAAGTTAAAACCTCATCTGCAAGCTATGTAAAGAGCTTCTCCAAAGATAAAACATACCAATATTTATTGATAGTTTGTGCTATCACCATCGCTTTGTCAGAATATCTATACCTCCTCTTGTTCTTCCTCATTAAATCAATAATAGTCCATGATTAACATACAAAACCTGTTTATATGCTTTCACTATGATCTTAGAAAAAGCTGAACTTTAAGCTCTTGAGCCTGCACTTTGAAATCCTCAGTATTCATATAAATGCATCAGATCCTTAAAAATTGACTAATTGAAAGTCCTTCTTTAAGTTTTCTAGGATGGAAACTATTACATTCAACTGATTTCCATTATAGACCTATTTTTAATCCTGTAGACATCTTAATAAATTTAATGTCCAAACAAGGTAAACTGTCAAAATTATAATCCATGTTAAATTTCAAATGAGGATCACATCTGGTGGCAATGAGGCATCCTTGGCCATCCCATGTACTTGAAAATAAAAATCTTTTATCAAAACAGAAATAATTATTTTTTAAAACTACTTCTGCCAATGCTTCAATAAACTAAGAGCCTCATTTTCTAAAGTATCGCAGGCCTGCGGTACTTTAGAAAAATGCGGTAATGAGGGGCAGGGGGGGCGGTCCTGCGCTAGCCGGCAGCGATCGCACCTCCGTGGTGCGATCGCTGTCGGCATCACGCCCAATAACTACACCATAGAAGGTGTAGTTAGTTATTGGGTGCGAAATAGGCAGCGAAAAGGCTCCTTACCTTTTCACTTTCCACGCCATCCTCGCAGAGTTGGCCCCGGTGATCCCCTGACTTCTCCTCTTCCGGGGCCGATTCCGCTCCAATGTAGGTAGCACAGGCGTGTGCTACCTTCGCTAGCTATCGCAGGCTTGCGCTGTTAGCGCAAGCCTGCGATAGCCTTAGAAAATAAGGCCCTAAGTTGATATATAACATGTCTGTTCCCTACTTTCTAGTGTATATCTAAGGCTACATCCTGAGGAATATTAGTATATAATGATTCTTTATCAATGGATACCAATATATTTATCAGACGTAAGCTCACTAATGTTCTGTAATAATTGTAACATATGAGATGTGTCCTGAATGTAAGATAAAAGTTCTAATATAGAACCTCACCAGTATCAGACAGAAAGACACACACACACACATACCTCATCTTTTTAAACTGTCTTTGTGTGATATCCCATGTGTAACACACTTTTAAACACATCTCATGAACTTGGTGCCAAAGGAGTTTCCCCTTTAACTCTATCCCAACTATCTCTCAACTCTTCAGTAGAAATATCAATACTAATCTTTCTTTCCCTTATTCACATAGACATATATTTATTCTCCTATTTCTTTAGCTGTCTATACAATTTAGAGATCAGGCCTTATGTTTCAGTTATTTTTGTATAATATTTCAATTTCAGTAAAATCTCTTCTTTCCGGTTCTAGTATACTTTTCCTATTAAATAATTTTTGAACTGGATATATTTAAATATTGGGACAAATGGCATCTCAAATCTCATTGGAATTTTTGAAAATGATAAAAGCACTCTGTTCAAACTGTTGAGATTACTCATTGTTTTGTATTATATTGTATTTATCACACCTATTGTCCTTTTTCACTACAAAAGGTCCAAGTATTTACTTTTTTTTCTTGATAAAGCATCTGAAAAATCTAGATGACCCTAAAATGGTGTTAGGGGATTTTAAAAGGACAGAGCCTGGACAAGGCAGTCTTCCACATGTATTACACAAATATATGCCTAATCTATAGTTTTGATCACTTTCTTTGTTATCCAAATCCATCTAGTTAAATTGCCAACCCTCTCCTCTTCCTACTATATCCTAACTTCTTCTTCCTCTCCATTTTCTTTCACAAGCCCAATCCAATTCTTCTCTGCCTTGGCCTATCACTTTACTACTAGTTGAAGCTGAGAAGCATATTAATATACATTAAAATCATGCAGGATTCTCTTTTCTTTTACCCCTTATAAGTAAATACTTTTTAACTTTGAAATTAAAATCCTGATAAATAGTAGTACTGAATTAATCAGAATTACAAACTGATCCCAGTCTACTTTCTCTGACCTTAGTTGCTATTGCAGAATTCACTAATTACATGAGTTTCTTGGAAAAGATATACAAAATATTTGGTAATTTTAAAGCAGTTTTACTCACATTTCCCTAGCTCCTTCAGCCTAGAATGCTAATTTGAACAAGTGCATCTTAAAGTTCTCTAGGGAATGAAGACTATATGCATCATGTATCGTGTCTGGAGGAAGGAGACTCCAGTAGAATATAATTCTTGAATTTCTTGTGTCTATCTATCTAGCAGACAAATAAAACCTTGGAAAGTAATTACTGAGCCTCTCTAATGTCTGTCTGGTTTGATATTAGTGCCAGATGGTGACTAAGGTGAATAGAAAGGAAGAGAAAAAGGCTTGACTGTGATGCACAAAACTCAGTTGAGGACACTTTTGTTATTAGAAAATGGTAAAACAGATTAAACAGCATTCAGATCTTGCCTACCTTGTCATAGTTCTGACTCATCAGAAGAGAAAATCCTATGGAGAGCATCTAAGCATTTTTATTTTTATTCATTTGTTTGTTTGTATTATGAATATTAAATTTGTAATTTAATGTTTTTATGACTATGTTTTGTTATTCTGTACACTGTTAAGATTGTATTTCAGTTTGATGGTAGATAAAAGTACTAAATGAATAAATAAGTAAAACATAATTAAATATCTGACATTTCTGTTAGTCTTTTGTGGCCCCCACTCACCAGTAGGAGCCCTGGAAGACCTAGGACAAATTGTGTGTCAATTGGTTACATGCCCTGTTAATGAAAGATATTAAAGATGAGCCCTGGTGGCTAAGAGTGGATTGGATATATAGAACTGTGCCATAGCCATGTAGAATTTTTTCACTAATAAATGTAATGAAAGATGAAGTATTTCATATCATTTCTTTCTCCTCTAAGAAAAAGGGAAACTAAAAGTTGCTCGATGGAGATGTATAACAACCAGGCCCTCCCACAGCTTGATTAGGCTGGGAGGTTGTTTTTCATTTGGATTGAAAAATTTTTATATGACAGCCACTCTTTCTTGCACTACATTCTACTGTGCCTCTTCCTTTGGCACTCCTATTCACATAACTTTGATGCTGGAATCTTCTTAAGTATGTGAGATGCCAGAACTGGAGGGTAGGGATGTGCAGAGGGACGCCATACATTGCATTCGGGATTCGTATTCGGCGGGGGGGCAGATACGTTGCATTCGGCTAGGGGGCCCCCCGTAACGTTGTATACGTCAATTCCTATTCGTTTCCCCTCTAAAATTAAATTAACTACAACCCCCCACCCTCCTGACCCCCCCAAGACTTGCCAAAACTCCCTGGTGGTCCAGCGGGGGGTCTGGGAGCCATCACCTGCACTCACACCCTCGGCTGCCGGTTTCAAAATGGTGCCGATAGCCTTTGTCCTACTATGTCATAGGGGCTACCGGTGCCATTGGTCAGCCCCTGTCACATGGCCATCGGCACCATCTTGTGCTCCTATCATGTGACAGGGGCTGACCAATGGCACCGGTAGCCCCTGTGACATAGTAAGGGCAAAGGCTATCGGCGCCATTTTGATTACTGGCAGCCGACGGCCCGAGTGCAGGAGATCACTCCCGGACCCCCGCTGGACTTTTGGCAAGTCTTGGGTGGGTCAGGAGGGTGGGGGGTTTGTTTAAATTGGCTCCTAAGCAGCCGAATAATTTGGCGAAGATTCATTGTATTCGTGGGGAATCGCGATACGTTTCGATTCCCCACGAATACAATGAATAAGGCCCTATACGTTGCAGATTCCCAATTCGTAGGGAACAAATACACACCCCCTACGGAGGGCAAGACTCTCTTTCATCCATGGATAATAAAGGGTAGCATGGCTTTCTATCAGAGATTTCAGTCTCACTTGCATCTGATGTTGCAAAGAGTCCATAAACTGCAACATTTCTATTTCCATTCCCTCTTTTCCAAGGGAACCCTATAACTTTTCTACCAGAATATTTATTATGGGAATGACCCCTCCCAGGGTGGCATTTCTGAAGCTCAGATACTTCTTGGCATCCTTGAAGGGCTTCAAGGTTTGTATCAGCTGCTTCATCACTACTCAATTATCATGCCCCAGGGGGTGATCCATACCTATCCCTATTTCCAGTGACAAATTATGAAGGGGTGCCACATCAGATAAGTGAAATTCCAGTGGATGTCAATATCTTGAATCAGACGCTAATGAGGCATCTTGAATTCTTCCTACTTTTTGCAAAGAAGCTACTCTCCCTTCATGCTTCGATGAAAATGGCTTGCTATTTGCCTGCTCTTCTTTATCAGTTTATCAGTCAGAACTGGAACCCCATGGTATTTGGATCCCAGCCCCAGGGCATCCCTCATTGCCAGATGCAGCAAGAGTATACAGCAACAGATCCCCAAAAAGCCTCCATCTTCCATTGCCATTATCATATCTGCACCACTATCTGTCACAAAAATACCTGCCTGAAGACTTGCCTCCTTGGTCTGAATGCATGGATGAGACATTGGTGCAAGGAAGAGAAATTCATTTTTGTAAGGAACTGGGGAACCTTTTGGGGAAGGGGGAGTCTCTTCCGAAGGGATGGGCTCCACCTTAGCCAGGGTGAAACCAGTCTGCTGGCATTAACCTTTCAAAAAGAAGATAAAGCAGCTTTTAAATTAAGTCAAAGGGGAAAGCTGACAGTTGCTCAGCAGCTCATGGTTAAGAGGGAGGTATCTTTGAAGGATACTAATGAAGCATTAGAGTTAGGGTATCCCAACAGAGAGGTTCCAATAATAAGAAAAGTAGTCCATGTGCCTATAAGTAAAGAAGCACCTGAGCTAATAGATTCCAATTTATCCCTGTCAACTGAAAAGCAGAATGTTAATACAAACAAAAAACACACTTTGAAATGTTTGTAAGCTAATGCCAGAAGTCTAAGAAGTAAGATGGGAGAGTTAGCATGTATAGCAGTGAATAATGACATAGACTTCATTGGCATCTCAGATACATGAAGAAAAGAGGATAAACATTAGGATAGTGCTATACCAGGGTACAAATTATATCGCAATGACAGAGAGGAGCAACTTGGTGGTGGGTTGGTGCTTTATGTTTGGTATGGCATAGAGTCCAACAGGATAAACATCCTGCAAGAGGCTAAATGCACAATCAAATTTTTATGGGTAGAAATCCATTGTGTGTTGGGGACGAGTATAGTGATAGAAGTATACTACCATCCACCTGGCCAAAATGATGAGACGGACAATGAAATGCTAAGAGAAATTAGGGAAGTCAACCAAATTGGTAGTGCAGTAATAATGGGAGATTTCAATTACCCCAATATTGACTGGGCAAGTGTAACATCAGGACGTGCTAGAGAGATAAAGTTTCAGGATAGAATAAATGACAGTTTTATGGAGCAATTGATTCAGGAACTGACAAGAGGGAACAATTTTAGATCTAATTCTCAGTGGAGTGCAGGATTTGGTGAGAGAGGTAGCGGTGGTGGGGCCGCTTGGCAATAGTGATCATAATATGATCAAATTTGAATTAATGACAGGAAGGGAGACAGTAAGTAAATCCTCGGCTATAGCACTAAGCTTTCAAAAGGGGAACTTTGAAAAAAAATGAGAAAAATTGTTAAAGAAAACCTAAAAGGTGCAGCTGCAAAGGTTAAGAGAGTGTAACAGGTGTAGACATAAGAACATAAGAATATAAGAAATTGCCATGCTGGGTCAGACCAAGGGTCCATCAAACCCGGCATCCTGTTTCCAACAGAGGCCAAAACCAGGCCACAAGAACCTGGCAATTACCCAAACACTAAGAAGATCCCATGCTATTGATGCAATTAATAGCAGTGGCTATTCCCTGTTGCGGTCTCCACCGCTTCCCCCCTATCCGCTCTGCACTGCGCTTACCTACAGTGGTGGAAACGCTACTCCCGCGGCTCTGCCGGCCCTCCAGGGCGTCCGCCATTACCAGCTCATCTCCCTGCCGCCACGCACGCGCGTGAGGACGCGCACTATGGACGCACAGCCGCCGGAAGTCTGGCCCCGCCCGGGTTAACGACACCACGCCCCAAGCCTGATTTAACCGGCGTTCGGTTACCGTCTCATTGCCTTGCAATGAGGGTCGCTACTGGTTAGTAGTTCTGAGTTGCGCTTCGCTTGTTCCACGTTCCTGACTTGACTTCTGCTAGTTCCTGACTCCGCTTCTGCCTGCCGCCTGCCATTGACCTCAGCCTGTTCCTGACTCCGCTTCTGCCTGCCGCCTGCCATTGACCTCAGCCTGTTCCTGATTCCGCTTCTGCTCGCCGCCACCTACCGACCATTGCCCGTGCCTGATTCCGCTCCTGCCTGCTGCCAGCCTGACCTGGGTTCGTCTGCGTTCCTGCTCGCAGGTTGCTCTTCTCAAGGCACGCTACAGACTCCGTTCCTGCTCACAGTCTGTTCCAGTTCTCAGCACGCTACAGACTCCGATCCTGCTCACAGCCTGTTCCAGTTCTCAGCACGCTACAGACCCCGTTCCTGCTCACAGCTTGCTTCAGCTCATAGCACGCTACAGACTCTGTTCCTGCTCATAGCTTGCTCCAGTCCTCAGCACGCTATAGACTCTGTATCTGCTCACTACCTGCTCCAGCATACGCCAGTCCCATGGACTACTGCATTCCTATTGGACTACCTTATCATACTCTCTGCCCAGGCCTTCTTCTACTATAGAGACTCTCACTGTTCTCCTAAGTCCCAAGGTTCTAGGACCCTATGGGCTCCTCCTGGGGGGTTCCTGGTTCCCGGGTGAAGACCTCTGCCTGTGGCTCCGCCTCCCGACCTGCCCTATCATTGGGGTAGTTCGGCCCAAGGGTTCACTCCTGGTCTGCAGCTTCCCAGACTGCAACAATTCCCTAAGTAAAATTGATTAATAGCCATTAATGGACTTCTCCTCCAAGAACTTATCCAAACCTTTTTTGAACCCAGCTACACTAACTGCACTAACCACATCCTCTGGCAACAAATTCCAGAGCTTTATTGTGCGTTGAGTGAAAAAGAATTTTCTCAGATTAGTCTTAAATATGCTACTTGCTAACTTCATGGAATGTCCCCTAGTCCTTCTATTATTCGAAAGTGAAAATAACCGAGTCACATCTACTTGTTCAAGACCTCTCATGATCTTAAAGACCTCTATCATATCCCCCCTCAGCCGTCTCTTCTCCAAGCTGAACAGCCCTAACCTCTTCAACCTTTCCTCATAGGGAAGCTGTTCCATCCCCTTTATCATTTTGGTTGCCCTTCTCTGTACCTTCTCCATCGCAACTATATCTTTTTTGAGATGCGGCGACGAGAATTGTACACATTATTCAAGGTCTCACCATGGAGCGATAAAGAGGCATTATGACATTTTCTACTAACCATTCCCTTCCTAATAATTCCTAACATTCTATTTGCTTTTTTGACTGCTGCAGCACATTGAGCCAATGATTTTAAAGTATTATCCACTATGATGCCTAGATCTTTTTCCTGGGTGGTAGCTCCTAATATGGAACCTAACATCGTGTAACTACAGCAATGGTTATTTTTCCCTATATGCAACACCTTGCACTTGTCCACATTAAATTTCATCTGCCATTTGGATGCCCAATCTTCAAGTCTTGCAAGGTCCTCCTGTAATGTATCACAGTCTGCTTGTGATTTAACTACTCTGAATAATTTTGTATCATCCGCAAATTTGATTACCTCACTCGTCGTATTCCTTTCCAGGTCCCTGAGGCACTCCACTGTTTACCCTTTTCCACTGAGAAAATTGACCATTTAATCCTACTCTCTGTTTCCTGTCTTTTAACCAGCTTGTAATCCACGAAAGGACATCGCCTCCTATCCCATGACTTTTAGTTTTCGTAGAAGCCTCTCATGAGGGACTTTGTCAAATGCCTTCTGAAAATCCAAATACACTACATCTACTGGTTCACCTTTATCCACATGTTTATAACCCCTTCAAAAAAATGAAGCACATTTGTTAGGCAAGACTTCCCTTGGGTAAATCCATGTTGACTATGTTCCATTAAATCATGTCTTTCTATATGCTCTACGATTTTGATCTTGAGAATAGTTTCCACTATTTTTCCCGGCACTGAAGTCAGGCTCACTGGTCTATAGTTACCCGGATTGCCCCTGGAGCCTTTTTTAAATATTGGGGTTACATTGGCCACCCTCCATTCTTCAGGTACAATGGATGATTTTAATGATAAGTTACAAATTTTAACTAATAGATCAGAAATTTCATTTTTGAGTTCCTTCAGAACCCTAGGATGCATACCATCCGGTCCAGGTGATTTGCTACTCTTTAGTTTGTCAATCTGCCCTACTACATCTTCCAGGTTCACAGTGATTTCGTTCAGTTCGTCTGACTCATCACCCCTGAAAACCATCTCCGGAACTGGTATCTCCCCAACATTGAAATTACCATCTTAGAAGCACAGTCCAGATGTATTCCATGCATTAATATAGGTGAAGGAAGGCCAAACAATTGTTGGCATTGTTGCGCTGGAGGTGGACACTTGGACTGGTGCAGGATTGGTACGGTCCTCTGGTCGGACCCAGAGAGTGCCTGCCACCAGGACGCGGAGCTCACGAGGAGACAGAGGCTAGCTGGAGCTTCGCCAATAACAGTCCAGGGTTTCTGCAGGTTGAGCCCTTGGATACCCGAACTGCATGGACTTAGGTGGGCCTCAGACAGTCTCCTGAAGAGGTAGTGGAGGGGTGTGTCCATCATGAGCAAGGATGCGCGACCGATGCAGATAGGATGGACTGGACCCAAACTGGAAGCTCCGGAGACCTCAGGGAGGTAACAGTTCAGGAAGGTTCTCCAGGCGAGACAGGCAGCGCCTGCAGGTCTAGTCAGGTGAAGCTGTGGGTGGATTCCCAGCAGGTTGGTCTGGTAGTCACAGTAGGCCAGAAAAGAGTATCCAAGTGAAGCGCAAGGTTCAGAGCCAGAGTATCAGTCCAGAAGTGGTCAGCCAAAACAGGGGTCAATACCAAGGTCAGTCCGAGTGTAGTTAAGGCAAGCAATGGTCAGTTCCAGGCAGCAGACAAGAGAATGATCAGGTAGGCAGAGGTCAGTTCCAGGCAGCAGACAAGAGAATGGTCAGGCAGCAGAGGTCAGTACCAGAGATCAGTCCCTAAGGTACTACCTGAGGAAGGATGCAGGAACACATGGAGAGACTCAGGAACAAGGAGACACTGGAACAAGGAGACTTTGGAACAAAGAGACGCTGGCACAAGGAAACACTGGAACACGGAGATAGGCAAACTCAGAACACCACGGTGTCAATCCGACTGCCAAGGCAAGGTCCTGGGGAACAGGGACTCGCTTTTATATGGAGGCTAGGTGACATTATCGGGCTGCACCGCAGACCTGGTTCCTGCCCTTGGCCCTTTAAAGAGCTGGGCGGTCCTCGCGCGAGCGCGCCTAGGGGCAAGGTCGGCACAGGAGAGGATATGCGCCCCAGCATGGAGCTTGGCCCAACGTGGAGGGCCTGGGAGACATCGTTGCAGGGCGCCGCGGATGGGAGGTACTGGCAGCGGCAGGGGATAGGACGACCCGGGGCCTGTTAGTGCAGGAGCAAGGTGAGCAGGCCCAGGCACGGTACTAGCATGGACGGAAAGCGCCACTGTACCCCCCCCCCCCCTTCTATGCCTCCTCCTTACTGGTCTGGGTTTTTCAGGGTGATCTCGGTGGAAGTCCTGGAGCAGAGTCTTATCAAGAATGTGGTGGGAAGGCTCCCAGGAGTTTTCTTCCGGTCCAAATTCCTCCCACGACAGGAGGTACTCCCAGTGGCCTCGACGGTGTCAGACATCCAGGACCTCCTTGCTTGCAGGGTGTTTTCAGGATCCGATGAGTGTTGCGTAGATGGAGGAGGCCTTCGAGAAGGCCAGGACAGAACCAAAGGTTTAAGTAGCAACATGTGGAATGTGTTGAGAATTCCCATGGAAGCTGGAAGTTGGAGCTGGTAGATGACTGCTCCTATGCATCGAAGGATGGGAAATGGACCAATAAATTTGAGGGCTAGCCGTTGGGACAGCAATCGTAGCCGGATATGCTTAGTACTAAGCCGTACTTTCTGTCCAGGCCAGAACATAGGCGCGGTCCGACGATGGGTGTCTGTGAAGCATTTGGCCCAGTCAGCTGCTTGGAAGAGTCTTTCACTTACTTGGTTCCAGAGCCGGCGTATGGTTTGTGCTGTAGATTGGGCTGCATGTGAGGCTACGCTGAGTGGAACCAGCAGGGGTAGGAGTGGTTGACGGCCGAAGTCCACCGCAAAGGGTGAAATGTCCGTGGTAGAGGCGATATGGGTGTTATGGGACAGTTCTGCCCATGGCAGGAGGTCAACCCAGTTATTTATTTATTTATTTATTTATTTATTTATTTATTTAAGGCTTTTATATACCGAATTTCTTGATACAAATCAAATCAACTCGGTTATCTTGCTTGTCGTTGACATATGATTGCAGGAAGGTTTTCAAAGAGCGCTTAGTCCTCTCGGCCTGGCCGTTTGCTTGTGGATGACAGGCTGATGTTAAGTTTAATGTAATATTGAACTTTTTACAGAGAGACCTCCAATATTTAGCAGCAAATTGAGGGCCACGATCGGAGATGATTTCTTGTGGTAGGCCATGTAAATGAAATACGTGGGTCAAGAAGAGTCGGGCTAGCTCTGGAGCCGATGGGAGTCCAGGTAAGGGGACAATGTGGGCCATTTTTGAGAAGCGGTCAATGATAATCCAGATTACAGTATTTCCTCTTGAAGGAGGCAGATTTACGATGAAATCTGTGGAGAGACTTAACCAGGGCTCGATGGGTGCAGGAAGTGGTTGGCGAAGCCCCCATGGGCGGCCAGTCGTGGTTTTTGCTGTGCGCACACTGGACAGGAGTCCATATATTCATAGGAGTCCTTAATCATACCAGGCCACCAATAGTGCCTTCGGAGAATCTCGAGAGTCTGGGCTTGGCCGGGTGGCTGGCCAGCTTGGAGTCATGAGCCCAATGGAGCACGCACTCACGGAGATGGCGGGGGACCGCCGTCTTCCCAGCTGGTACTGTGGTAGTGACTGTAATAGATATGCAAGCTGGATCGATAATGTGCCAGGGAGTCTCGGGTATGTCTTCTGGCTTGACGGAGTGAGAGATCACATCTGCCTGGATTTTTTTTCGCTGCTGGGCAATAGCAAAGGTCGAAGTTGAAGCACTCAAAGAACAGGGCCCAGTGGGCTTGTCTTGGGTTAAGTAACTGGACTCCTTTAGATGTAACAGATTTTTATGGTCAGTAAATATTGTGAATTTGTGTTGCGCCCCTTCAAGCCAGGGACACCATTCCTGGAGGTCAAGTTTCACTGCTAGGAGTTCACGGTCCCCTATGGTATAATTTTGTTCAGAAGAGGAGAATTTATGTGAATAGAAGAAACATGGCACTAGTGTTCCTTTGGTGGAGTCTTCGGTGTTTACTGAAGACTGCTCCTGCTCCGATGGCAGATATGTTGACTTCGATGATGAAGGGGCAAATAAGATCCGGGTGACGTAGACACAGGCCGGTATAGAAGGCCTTCTTTAAGGCGTGGAAGGCTGATTGGGCCTTGGGACTTCACACTCAAAGGTCACATCCCTTCCTAGTCATGGCGGTGAGTGAAGGAGCCAGCATGGAGTAATTGGCGATGAAATTTCGATAGTAGTTTGTGAATCCGAGGAATCTTTGTAGGGCTCGGAGGCCCACTGGTTGAGGCCAATCTTGAATACCCTGGAGTTTGTCGGGGTCCATGGTGAACCCTTGGTTGGAGATGATGTAGCCTAAGAATGGGAGACTGGGCTGTTCAAAAGTGCACTTCTCCAATTTAGCATAGAGATCATGGTCTTTGAGATGTTGGAGGACTGTTTGAACGTGGGAGCGATGAGAGTTCAGATCTTTGGAGAAGATTAATATATTGTCTAGATATACTATGACGAATGAGTACAAAAGGTCCCAGAAAATCTCATTCATTAGCCATTGGAAGACTGCAGAGGCGTTGCAAAGTCCGAAGGGCATTACTACATACCGTAGTGGCCGTCTCTTGTGTTGGAGGTGGTTTTCAGATGTCTTCCGGTTGAATCCATACTAAGTTATATGCTCCCTGGAGATCCAATTTAGTAAAAATTTGTGCACCCTGTAGGCGGTCGAACAGTTCACTTATAAGTGGTAGTGGATACTGGTCCTTATGGGTTACTGCGTTCAAACCTCTGTAGTCTATGCATGGTCTTAAACTGCCATCCTTCTCTTTACAAAGAAGAACCTGGCACCTGCCGGGGAATTAGAGGGTCTTATGAACCCTTTGGCCAAATTTTCCTTGATGTATGTTGACATCGCTTGGGTTTCTGGGAGTGAAATGGGATAGGTCCTGCCCTTGGGAGGCATGGTTTCAGGTAGAAGTTCTATGGAGCATTTGAACTCTCGGAGTGGAGGCAGGATGTTGGCGTTTTGTTTGGAGAACACATCTTTGAATTCTGAGTATGAGGCAGGTAACCTAGGAAGGGTTGTAGAGCTTAGAACTGTCACAGATGGAGACACTTGCCGTAAACAGTGGGTTTGACATCGAGGGCCACACTGGGTGAGTTGCATGGATTGCCAGTCGAAGTGGGGTGCACGTAACTGAAGCCAAGGAAGTCCAAGGACTATGGGGTGTGTTGATCATTTCAAGATCAGGAGGGAGATCTCCTTGTCAAGGAGGATCCCAATGGTGAGGCGAATGGCCATGGTACAGTGAGTGATACAATCGGGGAGATGTTCTCCTTGAATTGAGGCAATACGGAGTGGTATCTCCAGAGGTTGGACTAGTATCTGAAGGAGCTTGACAATCTCTCTCATAATGAAATTTCCACTTGCCCCAGTGTCCACGAGGGCAGTGGTGGCGAATGAACATGACACCCTAAGGAGGGATATAGGCAGCAACAGTTGAGGGCCAGAAACTGTAGTGCCCAAGCTCGGGACCCCCGCCAGGCTCAGGCTTTGAAGTTTTCCGGATGCACAGGGCAAGTCTGGAGAAGGTGTCTGGAGCCACCACAATATAGGCAGAGACCCAATTTTCTGCATCAGAGATATTCCTCTGGGGTCAGGCAGCCCCAGTTGATTTGCATAGGCTCCTTAGGAGGTTGAGGGGCTGCCGGCAAGGCCTTCAACTGAGGACTCTCCGAACGGGGTGATCGTAGGGCAAGAGGTCAAAGGACCCTTACCTCCTGATGCTGTTGTCAAAGGTGGTAGTCGATTCTACTGACCAGGGAGATCAGGTCTTCCAGAGATACGGGGATCTCGTGGGTGGCCAGTTCGTCCTTAAGGGCCGGAGACAGTCCCTCGAGGTAGAGTGCCTGCAGGCAGTCTTCTTGCCAACCTAACTCAGTAGCTAGAGTTTTAAACTCCACGGTATATTCAGCGAGCAAGTGCGAGCCTTGACGGAGGTGGAGTAGATGGTGGCCAGTGACCACCTGGCGGCCTGGGACTTCAAAGGTGTGTCGGAAGACGGAGATGAATTGAGTGAGCTGGCGAAGGATTGTGTAAGAATGCTCCCAGAGTGGGGAAGCCCATGCAAGGGCATTCCCCTCAAGACGTGAGAGGATGAATGTGATTTTTGTTGCCTCATCGGGGAAATAGCGAGGATTACAGTGAGAACTGCATATAATATTGGTTTATGAAGCCTCAACAGAGGCAAAGATCCCCACTGAAACGGGGTGGAGCTGGGAGGGCCAGCAGTGCCCGTGAGGGCGAGATATGGGCAAGAGCCCCTCGGTTGGATCTGGCAGATTCCTCCAATTCAGAACGCATCTTTTCCAAGGAGGAAGCCAACGCTTCCAGGACCTGTTGTTGCTCTCGGACATGAATAGCCAGACTGGGGATGGCCTGACAGGCAGGAGACTCCGTTGAGTCCTTGGCCTTGGCAACCTGTTGCACTGGAGGTGGACCCTTGGCCTGGTACAGGATTGGTACGGCCCTCTGGTCGGACCCAGAGAGTGCCTGCCACCAGGAGGTGGAGCACACGAGGAGACAGAGGCTAGCTGGAGCTTCACCAATAACAGTCCAGGGTTTCTGCAGGTTGAGCCCTTGGGTACCCGGACCGCATGGACTTAGGTGGGCCTCAGACAGTCTCCTGAAGAGGTAGTGGAGGGGTGTGTCCACCATGAGCAAGGATGCGCGACCGATGCAGACTGGACCCAAACTGGGAGGTAACAGTTCAGGAAGGTTCTCCAGGCAAGACAGGCAGCGCCTGCAGGTCTAGTCAGGTGAAGCCGTGGGTGGATTCCCAGCAGGTTGGTCTGGTAGTCACAGTAGGCCAGAAGAGAGTGTCTGAGTGAAGCACAAGTGACGCGCAACAGGCATGGTTAAAAGTGAGATGAAAGAGGCTATTTTAGCCAAGAAATCATTTAAAAATTGGAAGTAGCATCCATTAGAAGAAAATAGTTTAAAGCATAAGCATTAGCAAGTTAAATGTAAGACATTTATAAGACAGGCTAAAAGAGAATTTGAAAATAATTTGGCCATAGATGCAAAAACTCATAATAAAAACGGTTTTAAATATATCCGAAGCAGAAAGCCTGCAAGGAAGTCAGTTAGACAGTTAGATACTCGAGAGGGTTAAAGGGACACTTAGGGAAGATAAGGCCATTGTAGAAAGACTAAACAAATTCTTTGCTTCGATATTTGCTTCAATGTTTACTGAAGAGGATGTTGGGGAGATACTCATTCTGGAGAAAGTTTTCAAAGGTGATGATTCAGATAAACTGAACCAAATCACGGTGAACCTGGAAGATGTAGTAGGCCTGATTGACAAACTGAAGACTAGTAAATCACCTGGACCAGATGGAATGCACCCCAGGGGTCTGAAAGAACTAAAAAATGAAATTTCAGACCTATTACAATTAATTTGTAACATATCATTAAAATTATTCGTTGTATCTGAAGACTGAAAGGTGGCCAATTTAACCCTGATATTTAAAAAGGGCTCCAGGGGTGATCCGGAAAACTATATTCCTGTGAGCCTGACTTCAGGGCATGGAAAAATCCTGGAAACTGTTATAAAGTATAAAATCACAAACATTTAGATAGATATGGTTTAATGGGACACAGCCAGCATGGATTTACCCAAGGTAAGTCTTGTCTCACAAATCTACATTTTTTGAAGGGGTGATAAAACATGTGGATAAAGGTGGACTGGCAGATGTGGTATATTTGGATTTTCAGAAGGCATTCAACAAAAAATATGCATGAAATATATTGCCATATAATGGAGGCAGTGCATGCAAATAAATCTCATGCATATTAATTATGTAAATCCTGAAAACCAGATTGGTTAGCAGCATTGGACTGCATTTGGGGGGCCTCCTGATCCAGACAGTATGCTTGGTGTACCCTCACTTCCTATGTATCATGTAATATAATTTATGTACCAGTGAGGTAAGTGGTACCTGTATACTGAGAGAAGCAATATCACAGAACAAATATTTTTTTATGATCTGGGTGTAACTGAAGAAGAGATTTACTGCTAAGGTGCTAGCGGGCACAGAAACAGTCATAGTCTGACAGAAAGATCATCTTCTTATAACTGAGATATTAGGTATTGAGAACATAAGAATCAGTAGTGGTAGAAAAAAAAGAAAATGTATGAGAAATTCTTTAGGACTCAGGCAAGCAAAAGTAAATAAAGAACTCTTTCATCTGAGTTTGCGTGTGGGAATACTACAATTCTTCCAGAGACATCATTCACAGTTGTTTCTACTAGTAATATGTCAGCAAGTGCCTCTTCATGGACCACCCCATTCCCCAAACCATTATGCTCATCAATGTCATCACCATCACCAGAGAAACAAGCACAGACAGCAAACCTGTCTCTTCTGCCAGAAAAGATTGCTTGAACAGCATTAGGAAAGGCAATTGTATTGGCAATGGTATAAATATTTCTATCTTCACAGTAACCAAAGAGGAAAGGAAAGTGCCTCTATATTTGTAGCCAAAGTATCACTTCTGTTTGCTACATGATGCAGATCAGTCTCACTTTCGTCTAGTCCTTCTGATGAGAAGCCTGGGACTCATGCTCCATAACTCTGAGATGGTGGTGTCAGAGCCTGAGTTTAGGGAGCAGCAAGATTCTGTTACTGCAATGGGTGTAACTAGGGAGAAACCTTTATGGGAAAAGATTGGACAAAGTGAAGGTGACAAAGATAAATGACGGCTTTCTTTAGAAGATGTTAACGAGATAGGTAATCCATCTGGCAGTGAACCAGGTGGAGCTAGAACCCTTTGAATCTTCTGGGCCATAACTTTTATACAAAATTCATTTTTGCATGCAATTACAGTATCATTTTTCATCATCACATGATTACATATTACAATAATTATGACTATAGTAATAAGATAGCCCTCATTAAAAAGTCTAGTGTCAAAACAATATCTGCTTAGGACATTAATCAATAATTGATCTCAGAAAATGTTAACCTTTTTAATGTACCTTGCCTTCTAAAAAAATTGATTTTGTCATAAATCTAGATAAAAGATTAAACTGTCTGAAGCAATAAAGGTGCAGGCCATCCAAGTAACCATCTCCTCAGCATTTATTTTATCAAATTGGATTTTTAAATGCAGTCTAAAATAAATTTTCTTGAACAAAGCAAGACCAATAATTGGGTCCATGACTCTGCTACTATAAATGGCTTTTGTGCCGAGAGCTCTGTTTTAGAAAAACTTGCACTATAATTTTGTCTGATGAATACAAGTCAAAAAATCAATCTGAAACATTTTGGTTTTTCATCAGGCTTTAGAAGACTATAAACAGTAGAGATTAACCTTGCCCTTAATTTTACCAAGCTCTTTTTTTTTTTCTTTTTATAAATGAGACCAAGATTTATTGGAAATTTTAATTGTGGAACATGGGTGGCTTGCAGCACTCAAGTAACTGTAGTCAGAAAATGTTTACCATAAACAGTGTCATGGAAGAAATGTATTGCATTGGGATATAGTCTATTGCAGCAATTCTCAACCAGTGTGTCGCCAAGCACCGGTAGGTGTGTCGAGGCTCCCGGTGTCCCACTGCCCTACTTGTGCTTCCCTTCTTCCCAGGGGCAGGGCCGAAGCATGAAGAGACGCTGCATGCCACCTCCGGAGGCCAGGCCAGCGGGGCCGAAGAGTGGAAAGATGTTGCGCGCCACCGTAGGCCAGGCCAGCAGTGGCTGATAAGCGGATGCCAGGCTTATTGGGCCAAACAATGAGAGGAGGCTCCATGTGAGCTTGTATGTGTATGAGTAGCAGCTTTGTGTGTGCCTATGGTAGAATGGGTGCCTTGGTGCTTGAGTGCGAGCTTCTGTGTGTATGGAACAATGGGTGCTTGAGTGGCAGCTTTGTGTGTGTGTGTGTGGTAGAATGGATGCCTGGGTACGTGAGTGGCAGCTTTGTGTGTCTGTGAGTATGTGTGTGGTACAATGGGTGCGTGAGTGGCAGCTTTGTGTGTGTGTGTGGTAGAATGAATGCCTGGATGCATAAGTAGCAGCCTTGTGTGTGTGTGTGTGGTAGAATGGCTGCTGCCTGGGTGCGTAAGTGGCAGCTTTGTGTGTGTGTGGTAGAGTGGGTGCCTGGGTGCGTGAGTGGCAGCTTTGTGTGTGTGTGTGTGTGTGTGTGTGGTAGAATGGCTGCCTAGGTGCTTTGAGTGGCAGCTTTGTGTGTGTGTGTGTGTGTGTGTGTGTGTGTGTGGTAGAATGGGTGCCTGGGTGCGTGAGTGGCAGCTGTTGGTTTGTGGTAAGAGCAAGAGCATTTGAGTGTGAGCATAGGAGCAAGAGCATTTGAGTGTGATTGAGAGCTTGTATGTAAGTGAAATAGCATGTATGTGATTGAAAGAGAGACTGATCAGAGGTGATGAGTTTCTGTGGGAGAGAGACAGCCTGGTCAGGAAGATGATTCATGTGTATGTGTGTGTGTGAGAGAGACAGAGACTGGTCAGCAAAGTGACTGGTGTCTGTGACAGAGACAGAGACTGGTCAGCGAGGTGACTGGTGAATGTGTGAGAAAGACAGAGACTGCTCAGGGAGATGACGTGTGAGTGTGTGAGAGACAGAGACTGGTCAGGGAGGTGACTGGTGTGTGTGAGAGAGAAAGAGAATGGTCAGGGAGGTGACTGGTGTGTGTGTGTGAGGAAGAGAGACTGGTTAGGGAGGTTACTGGTCTGTGTGAGACATAGACTGTGTGTGCGTGACTGGTTATGGGCCCTATGGAAGAAGACTGTGAGGAGAGAGCTTCAGCAGCCACTGCTGCTTCTGGTGAGTGCTATTGGTCTGCAACGGAAAGGGGTAGGAGAGTTGCTGTGGAGGGTAAGTTAAGGTGGCTTTTTAAGTTTATTTTTCTTAATTGACTACCATTTTAATTATTGAGTATTATGTGATGTCTGCTGTTTTGAAATATTTTGTTGATATTTGGACAATTTTTTATAATTTTTATGAGTTTTTAATTGTTGGATGTTATTCTGTTCATCAGCTGTTTTGTAACATTTATTAGTATAGTTTTACAATTATTTCTGAGTGGGAATCTATAGCAGCTTGGCTTGCTCTGTTTTCCTAATAAGAGGTGTATTAGTGTTTAGGGCCTGGTTAAATATTTGTAGTGTTACCTTTTCATAGAAAGGGATGTTACTGTTTGAGTGTGTTCCATAATACAGGTTTAACTTTGTGCGGATTAGTTTGTGTGCATTATTATGTTAGGTGCTATTTTTCTCTTTCCTTTTCTCCAGGTTTGCACTCCATGCAGAGTGGCTGTTTTGGTTTTCCATTCCAGTTTGTGTCCATATTTATAATTTATACTTGGTGAAGGTCAGTTCTGGGTGTGTGACCAAGGTGAGGTATTTTACTAGTATGTAGGCATTTGTATCAATTGTATTTGTTATGTTTTCTCAATAGGACATGCATTAGTGGTAAATTACTGTCTTTTCATAAGGAGGGGTATTGTGCCTGCCAGTAAAGAGCGTTTGTTTTGCTTTTACTGAGATGTCATCAGAACCAGAATATCTTTTTTTGTATGGTGAGTTGTACGGGTAATGCCCTAGTTCTGCTCTACACCCATTGTTGGGGGTCAAGGGGGGTCCTGAGGATGCAGAATGTATGTTTACATTTTGCCCCGTGATGGTCAGATGTTCAGTGTGTCACGCATGTGAGAACCATCTGTCAAGTGTGTCCCGGCTGAAAAAAGGTTGAGAACCATTGGTCTATTGGGTGAATATTCAAAGACTGACGTGGTATAATATGCATGTAAAAGCAGAGTTGCTTACCTGTAACAGGTGTTCTCCTAGGACAGCAGGATGTTAGTCCTCACATATGGGTGACATCATCAGGATGGAGCCCAATCACTGAACACTTCTTGTCAAAGTTTCTAGAACTTTGACTGGCACACTGAGCATGCCCAGCATGCCACCAACCCTGCATCCAGTAGGGGTCCCTCCTCAGTCTCGTTTGTAGCAAAAGTACAAGCGAAAAATAAAATAATAAAATGTAAGCGAACCCAACTCCGCGGGGTGGCGGGCAGGTTTCGTGAGGACTAACATCCTGCTGTCCTGGGAGAATACCTGTTACAGGTAAGCAAGTCTGCTTTCTCCCACGACAAGCAGAATGGTAGTCCTCACATATGGGTGAATAGCGAGCTACAGGATGCCCGAGTAAGCGAACCAAAAGCACCCAATGATGTGCAACAAGCACAACAACAGGGATGGTTTTGAGTAGGAGAGCAGCCTGAGTTTCACAGTGCGTCGCAGGAAGGAAGTTGGGTTATTAAACTGGAAACAAATTACGTAGAACAGACTGGCCAAAGATGGAATCCTGTCTGCCAGCCTTGTCGAGACAATAATGAACTGCAAAGGTGTGGAGGGAACTCCATGGGGCAGCTTTGCAGATGTCAGCAAGAGGTACAGAATGGAGGTGCACTACTGACGTTGCTATGGCATTTACTGAATGCGCTTTTACGCATTCCTGTAGCAAAAGGCCTGCTTGCTGGTAGCAGAAAGAAATGCAGTCTGCCAGCCAGGTGAAAAGGTCTGCTTGCCCACCAGAACTCCCAATCTGGTTTTATCAAAGGAGACAAACAGTTGGGTGGACTTCCTATGGGCTGCAGTGCAGTCCAAATAAAAGGCCAGCGCACGTTAACAGTCCAAGGAATGCAGAGCTCACTCACCTGGATGTGAGTGAGGCCTTGGAAAAAAGGTAGGAAGTATTATGGACTGATTTAATTGGAAATCAGAAATTACCTTTGGTAGGAATTTAGGGTGAGTGCGGAGTACCACACAATCATGAAGAAATTTGGTATACGGTGGGTATGTTACCAGCGCTTGTAGCTCACTGACTCTGTGAGCTGATGCTATAGCAACTACAAAGATCACTTTCCAAGTGAGATGTCGTAGCTCGCAGGAGTGCAGGGGCTTGAACAGAGGTCGCATAAGCCATGCTAGCACAACATTAAGGTCCCATGCTGGAACCGGAGGACACAATGGAGGCTTCAGTTGTAGCAAGCCTCTCATAAAGCACCCTACAAGGGGTTGCATTGATATCGGAGCATCTCCTATGCCTTTGTGGTAAACGGCTATGGCGCTGATATGCACTCGGATGGAGGAAGTTTGAAGACCTGACTCCGAAAGGTCCAGAGGTAGTCCAGGAACCTTGTTGTGGGACAGGAAAAGGGATCTAATTCCTTCGTTGTGCACCACAAGGAAAATCTCTTCCATTTGGAACGATAAGATTTCCTAGTAGAAGGCTTTCGTGAAGCTACGAGTACCTGGGACACAGTGTCTGAAAAGTTTAGGGATTGTAGTATCAACCTTTCAACATCCATGCTGTCAGAGACAGAGAGTGGAGGTTCGGATGACGCAATAATCCGTTGTTCTGTGTTATCAGAGTTGGATCTGTGCCCAGGCGAATTGGTTGTTGGATTGAGAGGTCACGTTGGATGGGAAACCAAACCTGTCACGGCCAGTGAGGGGTTATGAGGATCATTATGCCCCGGTCCTGCCGTAACTTCACGAGAGTCTTGCTGATGAGTGGACGTGGAGGGTAGGCATATAGAAGACCCGTTGACCATGAGTGAGCAAAGGCATCCCGTGGTGGTGTCTTTTGGCTGCAGTGTAGAGAGTAGAAATTGTCTACTTTGCAGTTGTGAATCAACGTGAAGAGGTATATGTGTGTGGGTGGCCCCACTGGTGGAATATCTTGTGTGCTACAGTGGGATCTAAGGACCATTTGTGGGGATGAAAGGCCCAGCTGAGATTGTCTGTCATCACATTGTCCACGCCTGCCAGGTAGGTTGCTCTCAGTAGCATGGAATGGGAGAAAGCCCAGGCCCGGATCTGCGCCGCCTCCTTGCATAGCAGGGAAGAGCCTGTGCCCCCTTGTTTGTCGAGGTACCACATCGCTGCCTGGTTGTCTGTTTGAATCAGGATTACCTTGTTGGAAAGGAAGTCCTGAAAAGAAAATAGAGCATATCGTATTGCTCTGAGCTCCAGAAAGTTGATCTGGTGCTTTGATTCTGCTGTGGTCCAGGTTCCCTGGGTTTGCAGGTTGTTGACATTTGCTCCCCAACCAAGGTTGGAGGCATCTGTGGTTAATGTAATCTGAGGTTCTGGAGATTGAAAGGGTAGTCCTCTGAGAAGATTGGACTCCTAGATCCACCAAGTTAGTGATAGACGAAGCTGTTTGGTGATGTGGACAATGTGGGACATATGTTGAGATGACTGGGACCACTGGGTTTTTAAGGTCCATTGAGCCACTCTCATGGCTAAATGAGCCATTGGGGTGACATGAACCGTGGACGCCATGTGACCTGGTAAGGTTAAGAGATGACAAGCTGTTGTGGTGTGGCGAGTCTGTATTGTTTTGGCCAAGGTAGACAGCGTGTGTGCTTGATCCCTTGGGAGAAACGCTTTGGCCTGCCTGGTGTCTAAATCTGCCCTGATAAAGGAGAGGGTATGCGATGGGGTGAGGTTGGACTTGGGATAGTTTATTAGAAATCCCAAGGATTGTATTAGCTGTAGAGTGAGATGAAGGGAGTGAAGAACTATTTCTTTGGATGGACCTTTGAACAACCAATCGTCTAGATAGGGATAGATGTGGATCCCTTGTTGTCTTAGGTAAGCTGCTACTACTGCTAGGCATTTTGTGAACACACATGTTGCTGACGCTAGGCCGAAGGGCAGCACTCGGTATTGGAAATGTCAGTGACCAACTAAGAATCTGAGGTATTTTCGATGCGGAGGGGTTATTGCTATGTGAGCATATGCCTCCTGAAGGTCTAGAGAGCAAAGCCAATCTCCCTTTTGGAGGAGAGGAGGCATGGAGCCCAAAGTTACCTTTCTGAATCTTTCCCTGCATAAATATTTGTTTAGGGCATGTAGATCCAATATAGGTCGAATGCTGCCCGACTTTTTTGGAATTAGAAAATAACGGGAGTAGAACCCCCTTCCCTTGCTGAACTGTGAGAACAGGTTCTATGGCATTGGACCAGAGGAGGGTTAAATGTTCCTCCTCAAGAATTGGAGAGTGGTTGGTTATTCTCCACACAGGACGAGGTGGAGGAGTCTGGTGGAAGCTTAAGGAAGTTTAGATGGTAACCTTGGGCTACTACAGAAAGGACCCATTGGTCAGTTGTGATTGTGTGCCATTTGTTTGCAAAGTGGCACAAGCAGCCTCCTACAGGAAAATTTGCTGGAGGTTGGCTTTTGCTCTCTAGAATGGAGTCAAAAACCTGTTTCAGGACCCATCTGCGGAGCTGGTTGGGTCTTGGGAGGTCTTTGTTGGCGTGGTTGACCTTTCTGATAGGGTCTGGCTGGATGAGACCGAGATGGGGGAGGATAATACATATAGGCTTTGTAGGTTTGCCTCCTGGGATCCCTTATGAACTGTCTTTTTAGTGGTGGATGAAAAGTCAGAGGGAACAGTAGAAAGTTGCCGCTAAGTCTCATGATGATCCTTGAGTTGCGCAACTATTTCTTGTATTTTCTCTACAAATAAGTTGTCCCCTGTGCAAGGGAGGTCTGACAACCTTTCTTGGACTTCTTGATGCAAGTCTGACACTTTTAACCAAGTCCATCATCTGGCACCTATGCCTGCTGCGGACACTCTTGAGGCGGTGTCAAAGATGTCGTAGGCAGCTCTCACCTCGTGTTTTCCAGCATCAAGGCCTTTCTGGAATATGGAAGTTAGACCCTCTTGAAATTCTTCTGGCAGAGTGTCAGAGAAATCTTGCACTAGTTTCCACAGGTTTCTAGTGTACTTTGTCATGTATAACTGGTAGGCTGCTATACGTGCCATCAGCATAGACCCTTGAAATACTTTTTGTCCAAAGGCATCCAGAGATTTCTGCCAGGCGGGGCAGAAGATCTCTTTGCTTTTTTCTAAGCAGATTCAACCACTACAGAGTGGTAGGAAAGCTGGGTTTTCTGGAAACCTGGAGCTGATTGGACTAGGTAGGTAGCATCAATTTTTCTGTTTACCAGTGGAACTGTAGCTGGGTGTTCCCAGGTACGATGCAATAGGTCAAGGAGGACTTCTTGAACTGGGATTGCCATGACTTCTTTTGGGGCATCCACGAATTGGAGAACCTCCAACATCCTGTGTCTGGCGTCCTCTTTAGTTTGCAGCTTAAAGGGAATGGTTTCAGACATTTCCTTTATGAAGCTTGCAAACAAAATGTCTTCTGGAGGGGAACGCTGTCTCTCCTCAGGAGGTGAAGGTTCTGACGGGATGTCCTCAGAATCCTGGGAGTCAGAGGAATCATCAGTCCAAGGATCATAAGGCTGGTCTCCTGCACCTTGTGGTTCTGATGGTGGAAGAAGTCCTAATCCAGCCGGATCCGGAGGTGGCACCGAAGGAACCGATGGAGGAGGCACCGATGATATTGATGCTTTGGATGGATGTCGGGATGGTATAATACCGGATGGACCCAGAATCGGGTCCAGCATCGACAGGTCATGGTCTTCATCGTCCAATAAGAGCGGAATTGGTGTCGATGGTGGAGGAGGAATCGGTGACATCGAAGGAATCATGGACCCAGAGAGCGTGGGCACTGGTGGAAGTGCGCCGATAAGAGTGTCTAATCTTTCCAGTAATGGAGCCAGCATAGTAGGCATCGGGTCAGGCCTTGGCATGGGAGTCGGTGCTGGTGGTGACTAGAATTCTTTAATTGCTTGGAGAACTGCCTCTTGAACCATCCAGCTCAATTCCTCCCGGAAGGCTGGTGTAGGTAACACTGCTTCCGGGGATGGAGGCTCTAGAAGCATCGTCGAAGGGTCCACAGTATGTGGAGTCTCAGCTCCCAGCACCATTGCTGGAGGGAATCGCTTCGGTGTCCCAGGTCCAGAGGAGGATGGGGGCTCCTCTCCCCGGGAATTCTTCATCGGTGGTTCCATCCACGTCGATGCTGATGCTTTGTCGGTGCCGGCACTGGAGGAAGTATCTTTTCAATGCCAATGCCAGTGCTTCTCTTGGTGCTTGGCGTGGTCTTTTTCCGGTGCCGAAGATGAAGAAAAGATGCTTTGAACAGGAGGAACCCGGTGATTGGCGGTCACCGGTGCCTCAATGGTGCTGAGAAGTGGATGGCGATGGAGTCGATGATGAAGACGTCTTCCGAGCCGGTGCACTCTTAGCTGGAGTAGGCGGGGCCGAAGGCTTAGATGAGAACAAGTGTTCCATTTTTTCTAGGTGGGCCCGGCGGCCTTCGGTGTCATTTGGGCGCAACTGGTGCACATTTGAACATCATGGAAGGCCCCAAATATAAAACGCACTGTCACTGGCGGGTCCTGTGCTATGGAACACCCTGCCATGGAACACCATGCCACTCGAATTAAGACTGCAGAGAAATCTGAAAATATTCAAAACTAATCTGAAAACCTGGCTCTTTAAACAAGTTTTTTATAAAGATAAAGAGAAGGAGAAAAACAGTTGATTATTGCAGACGCACCAAACAAGAAGTTGTTATTGCATATTAATGTTAAATTCAAACCACCTAATAACTTCCTAACAAACAGGTTTAACTTAAACACTTAGTTTATTCTATTAAATTGTTACCGTAGTATGATGGTACATGATTAATTTATAATCTATACCACTCTTAATTTTCATTATCGTGCCTTTTTGTAAACCATTGTGATGGTTATCTAACTTAACGATGGTATAGAAGAGTTTTTAAAATAAATAAAAATAAAATAAATCATGCGGGTCATTCGGGGAATTTCCTGAAGCTGGTCACCATTATTGAAAAAATAAACCCGGCACACGGTCAGTGGACGTCGGGCACTGGTGAGAGTACCGTCGGATACTGACCACAACGAAGCAGATAAAAACTTACCGATGCTAGCGAATGTCAATGTTCGACAAGGGGGAATCCCTGATAGGTGTAATTTTTTTTGAAAGAGTTTGAAAAGTTCCGTGAGGAAAAGTTGTGAGGAAAAATCTCACAGGGCTCCTGATAACCGCAAGGCAACTGCTGCGAGGAAAAAAAGAGACTGAGGGGGGACCCCTACTGGATGCAGGGTTGGTGGCATGCTGGGCATGCTCAGTGTGCCAGTCAAAGTTCTAGAAACTTTGACAAGAAGTGTTCCGTGACTGGGCTCCTTCCTGATGATGTCACCCATATGTGAGGAATACCATCCTGCTTGTCCTGGGAGAATGGCCTTTATTCTGGTCAAAGGAATTTTTATAAGGGCAGCAATATGAGTAGACTACCGATGTCACGCGTAAATATATGAGCTCAAAAAGAAGGCGTTTTGAAGACTATCCAGGGTGGGGTCAGCAAGTATACACCACATTTACATATTTTAAGCAGAGTACATGCATGTCAAACATGCATACACGCTTTTACAAATGCCATTTAATCCACAGGATTTAAACCTCACTTGTCTTTTGGGACCTGGTTAGAGCTGGAGATTGTGGCGAGTAGTCTTGAGGAATCATTGTTCAATGTTTGTAATTATCTGTTTATCTGTTTGTTGTTTTTCATTTATATTTTATTTAGTATAGAAAATGCTAAATAAATAAAATAAAATTTATTCTGTGTTTGTCACCTGTGTACCTTCTCTTTTTTGTCAGTTTGTATTTTCTGTTTGTGCATGTGTGTGTGCCAGCTGTTACAAGTCTGTGTGCCTTCTGTGAAGTGAGAAGTGTGGATTTAATGGTAGTGATTGTGGGTGTAGAAGTGGTGGGTCTGTGTGTACTAATAGTGGGTAACAGTGCTGTTATGAGTGCTGTAAATGTTTGTATTCTATGGATTCTGCTTCAGTAGAGGGAGAGGCAACAGAAAAAGGAGAGGTACCCCATGCAGAGGATATATAGGTCTATAACAAAGTTTTTTGGCCTGTGTGGAAAATCCCTTTTTGGGACTTATCAGAGAGACCCTTTGGCCTGGCCTTGTATACCTCTGTTTATATCAATTTCAAAGCTTTAAAGAAAAATATTTTATCTCTAAGAAAACAGAAGACAATGATCTTATTTCTATTTTATTATCTGATTTTGTATGCACAGATAGTAAGTCACCAGTAGCTACAAAAATAATGAGGGCTCTGCTGGCTCAATAATATTTCATACCTTGTAGACGATCTAGGACAGTGATAACAAGGTATGGACAAATCAATGGTCAGTTTATCATACTCTACATGAATATTAATGGTTTTTCATCAATATGCATTAAATTCCAAGAATCTCATCCCCATTTCGGTGTAACTAATACCTATGTACAAGCTTGCGTTTTTCCTAAAAATTAACTGTTACTTTTTGGAGTAAACAACTTTATCTGCCTCCATATATGGTAAAGCTTTTGCTACTAAAGATGATATAAATATATAATTCCTAGCATGCAATGGCTATGTCATCTTCAATACATCTGCCTTGTAGCTGTTACTAGCTAGGCCGTGAATTTTCCATGCTCTCATGACACCACCATTTATTGCATGGTCTACATTCAAAAATGTCTACTTTTTTTTCTCTCTTTTTTTACAGCTGTAGATCTCAGTGTGGGACAAGTATTCATATGTATGGAGTTCAATGCAGTCTTCTTTTAAGGCTATTTTTCATTAAAAAAAAATATATTGTGTATTAGGAATAAAACATCAATATTTTATCATGCCATTCTGTCGCTGACACTCCCAACCATTTCTCTTTTGATTCCTATTCCATCTCCCTCTCCCAAAGTGTACGAAATCTGGGAGTCACAATTGATCCCTCCCTCTCCATGTGCAACCACATAAGAGCTATTACCAAGTCCTCCTTCTACAAAGTACACTTGCTCTGCCGCCTTAAGCTCCTTCTTGAACACTCTGACTTCAGGTCGGTCCTTCAATCCCTACTATTCTCCGGGATTGACTACTGTAACTCCCTCCTGACAGGTCTGCCTTTATATGCAACCCATCCTCTACAGATCACAAAAACTCGGCAGCAGGACTCCTTATAAGCACTCCCATGCCTGATCACATCTCTCCTGTACTCTAAGCTCTACACTGGCTCCCTATCTCTTTCCGAGTACAATACAATAGGGATGTGAATCATTTTTTGACAATTTAAAATATCATCCGATATTTTTTAAATCGTCATTAATCGTTAAAGAGTGCGATACAATAGAAATTCCACCGATTTATCATGAAAAAATCGTTAATCGGGTTAGTGCACACTAACGGGAGTTGGGACACAACCTAAAAACCCACCCTGACCCTTTAAAACCGCTCCCTTAGCCTCCACCACCCTCCCGACCCCCCCCCCCCCCCCAAAAAACGTTTTAAAATTACCTGGTGGTCCAGCGGGGGTCCTGGGAGTGGTTTTAAAGGGTCAGGGTGGGTTTTTTTGTTTATCGGATCAGGCGCAGCCGATAAAAAAAAAAAACGATCGGGCCGGACGAAAAAAAATGCATGATTTGAATCGGGAACCGGAACCGATCTGATTCTGGTTCCAATTCACATCTCTACAATACAATCTTGCCATGATCATACATGCCTTGATTCACAGTTTATCCCCCCCCCCCCCCCCCCCCCGCCATGGATCTCCTCAACAATAAAAATCTACATACACACACACTCACAGACCACTCAGTTCGTCTAACCTAATGGTATTAGATGCCCCACCTCCAAAGCTCACTCTCCTTGGGGAAACCAGTGAACGCACCTTCTTCTCCGCAGGACCACTCCTATGGTACAGACTACCTAAGGAAGTAAGATGTGTCCAAGAAAGAACATTCTTTTAAAAAGCCCTAAAAAGTCCTCTTTAAGAAAGCATTCCCAAACCTAAATGATAATGGTCTACCCCCTACATGCCTTTCCTGGGATGATGCTACTTAGCTGACTACTGCCCTCCCCTCTGGCCCCTATCTCGAAAGAATGTACTCCCTAGATGCTTATTTGCTTCTCACCCCTTCTGAAGAATTATGTTACCCCCCCCTTCTTTTAAAAAAAACCTTTGTATTGTCCCGTCCTCTCCTTTTCATTTGACTGTATATGTCTATATTGACTGTGTATGTTTATATTATAGCCCACTCTGAACTAAGAAGGGCGAGTAATAAATGGTTTTAAAATAAATAAATAAGTACAGGTAAATACATTTTAAAAACATAAGTGTCAGGTTTGCTGCCTCTAAACATCATATATTTCATACTCCTAAGTCTTCTTGCAAGACCTGTAGAAGTTTATGATGTCTGACACTTTATATACTACAGCATCAGGAAAAGGTTTAGAGACATTTAAAAGAGAGAGAGGCTCATGTTTTTTGCTTAAAGCTTTTTTCAAAAAAGCAACAGGGAATTGATGCTAATGTGTAAACATCTGCTCAGACATTATTGTAGCTGTGCTGCTCCATAGTGATTCTGGTCATGAGAAAGAAGATTTAAAAAAAAAAAAATACTGCGCCTCAAATCACTAAGCTGCAAATCCTGATGATTACAGCAAATGATAGTGATATTCAAATGCAATATAAAGAGGGAGTTATATTTAATGAGGATGGTCATCAGTTCTCTATCTCCACTAGTGCCTAGGACAGGGCTTCCCAAACCTGTCCTGGGGGATCCACTGCCAGTCGTGTTACAGCAGTTAGTGTAGCTGGGTTTAAAAAAAGATTTGGATATGTTCCTGGTACAGAAGTCCATAAACTTCTATTAATCAATAAGGATTAGTAGCTTGGGACCTATTCATTTGTTTGTCAGGTACTTGTGACATGGATTGGCCACTGTCAGACACAGGATACTGAGCTGGATGGAGCCTTGGTCTGACCCAGTATGGCATATCTTATGTTCTTAGGTACTTTACAAGAGCACTCTCTCGGGATCCCCTTTAGTGTTGTCTGCTTCAGGTTCTCCCTCTCAGAGCTATAAAGGTTCTTTTACTCTCTGGGAAACCCCTTGTACCTGAAATGCAATACTCTGCTCTGCATTACACTCCTCCCCTTCATTCTCCTTTCATGCACCAAGCTGGGTAAAATCTCCTTTCCCTTCTCTTTGGAATTATGCCTGGGTGGCTCTTGATCATACTGACTGGAAAATTTAAAATAAAACATTTTCTTCCAGTGCTGTCAGTATAGAATTGACTGACTTCCAATGAATTACTAGCAAACCAGGAAAACAATAATCAACAGATTTATGGAATTTTGATTGGAACAAAAAAACCTAAGGGTAAGAGACTTTGGGAACTCTTACTTTATTATTTGTCCTAGATATTAAGACTGAGGTGTCCCCTCCCCCCCTCCCCCCACCTTTCTCCAGGGACAGAAAGTGTATGTACCTTCTTCCCCTCAGACATAGGCTTCAAAAATCAAAAAGGAGAATTCACAAGCCCCTTTTTTTGGCAAGGGGCTATTCCCAGACATACCATAGATCCAAAACTGGCTTTGCCCCACCTGCAGGAAGCAAACAGCTTCCTCTACTTTGGATGACTTGCTCCAACTCCACCGCATGCACACAGACACACACAAACGCACAAACTTTCAGAGAACACTCTATATTCACTGCAGGAAAGATCCACTGCTTCAGACTATCTAACTACACGCTACTTTTAAAATGGATAAATTGCTTAAGAAGGAATCTGATGAGTTCTTACAATTATAATAATTGATTCAGAGCTGAGGCTGTCCTAAAACCCTGCAAAAAGATTATTTAAGTGGAACATCCTAAGCAGAATTTGTTTTTGTTTTGTTTTTTACAGGAAGTGAACATTTTTGTTAGGATTTTTGGATACATTTTTTTAAGTTGCAGATTTAGATGGATTGAGCTCATAGTGATTGAACGAAAATCTCATGCTTCATGTACTCTGCAGTTCCAATAATAAAAGTTTTCATCACGCTAGGTTACAATAACGCATGAAACACAAAGCCATGAATGTTCCCTTGCTGAAGATTTCTGCACGAGATTCAACTGCAATAATTTTCAGATCCAGCAGCTTAGTCTAGCAACATTGGAAAATGAGAAAAAAAATAAAACAATCATGCTCATTTTTTTGTTGACACACGTGGTGGGGCAAAAGCCAGTCAGCACCATTTTGTTAAATAGTGTCGACTGGCCCAGAGCTAGGAGGGACTCCAGGTAACCCCTAGACTACCAGGGACTTCAAGTTAAGGTACAGGGTGCTCTGAAGGTAGACTAAGGTGGGGGGAGGGGGTGACCTAGCCCACCAAGGATTTATTTTAATGGAAGGGGGTCCGGGGGGGGGGGGGGGGGGGCTACTAGATCCCAAGGACTAGATGTACTTTATATGGGTGTCAGGGGGGTCTGGGGGAGGAAGGGGGTCAAATGACTGGTGGGGGGGGGGGTGTGGTTTAAAGCCCAGAGGTGTTATTTTCTTTCAAAGGGGGGTTGGAACAACACCAAATTTTAAATCTAATTTTTCTCAGTTTCTTTATACAGGGTCGCCTCAACAGGCAGCAAAGGTGGGTGAGCAGGGTTCTGCCAAGCCCTCTGGGGTAATTTTTCATATCTGGAGGGGTAGTGGCTTTTTGGCTTCATACCACTTTAGGAAGCTTTCCAGGGACATCTGGGTGCATGTTACCATCCCGATGTCCCCGGAAAAAAATAACTACAACACTTTCAACTGTGATAAAATAATGAGGCTGATTTTTCTCTGAGTCAGGTGTGTTATTTCATTTGCATTGTATTGCTTACGCATTAGCTGCTTTGCATGCATTAGGCAATTTTATGCATGCAAAGCAACTAATTTCAATAGGAGGCAGAATTAAAAAAAAACATCTGATATCTCAATATGGGTATATCGCATGATAAACAGCATTTATCACGTGATAAAACGTAATGTGCATTATAATCTTATTGAGGCTTAGTAAATCTAGGCCTGAATTAGCTGGACATGTGGCTCCACCCTAGAATGGCCCCCTTCCACCCCTTACTTAGCTGGCTATCTTTTTAGCTAGATAAAATATTAGCCATCTATGTGGCATCCTCTGACCATACCCAAATATTTAAACAAAGCCACTTATCCGGCTATGTCCCATCTTAACTGGCTAAGTGGTGCTGAATATTAGGCCCAAAGAATGTGTTGCACTTTGAAACATGCCCATTGGATATTACTTTATATATCTACTTTCCTGCTTTTCAGAACAAAGAACTTTTAAGATGACCTAATTGGATGTCAGACAATCAAACATTGTCCAATGTCCTGTCCTGACCCTGGTGAAATCATTGCTGTGAGGCATTTCTCCCATGCTGACATAATAATACACACCTCATACAGTACCATGCAATTTGCGTTATTAGCAGGGAAGCATCAATCTGTAGCCATTATAGAAACATAGAAACATAGAAATGATGGCAGAAGAATCGGTCCATCCAGTCTGCCCAGCAAGCTTTCACACTTTTTTTTTCATACATTTCTGTTACTCTTGTCCCTTTAAATAATTTTTTTGGTTCTATTTCCCTTCCACCCCTGCCATCGTAGATAGCAGTGTTGGAGCTGCATCTAAGTGAAGTATCCAGCTAATTGGTTTGGGGTAGTAACCGCCGTAAAAAGCAAGCTACTCCCACGCTTGTTTACTCAGCCTGTGCAATTCAGTCCTTGCTGGTTGTTTTAATATAAATCCTCTTTTCTTCATTCCCCCTGCAGTTGAAGCAGTGAGCTGTGCTGGATATGTATTCTAAGTGAAGTACTTCATTTGGAGTAGTAACCGCCGTAACAAGCAAGCTACACCCATGCTTATTTGTTTTACCCAGACTATGTAATTCAGTCCTTGTTGGTAGATGTCTGAATATAAAACATCTTTTCTTCATTCTCCCTGCCATTGAAGCAGAGAGCTATGCTGGATATGCATTGAAAGTGAAGTATCAGGCATTTTTGGTTTGGGGTAGTAACTGCCGGAACAAGCAAGCTACTCCCCTGCTTTTATGTGGATGCAAATCCTTTTTTCCACATTTTCTCTTGCCGTTAAAGCATAGAGCAATGTTGGAGTCACATTAACCGTGTGAATGTTTATTGAATAAGGATATTCATCTCCAGGTAGTAGCCGTCATTCCCGCAAGCCACCCCCATGCCTCTTCTCTTCATTCACATCCTCTAGACTTTATGGATCCACAGTATTTATCCCTTGCCCCTTTGAAATCCTTCACAGTTTTGGTCTTCATCACAGGGTGTTCCAGGCATCCAACACCCTCTCCGTGAAGAAATAATTCCTGACATTTGTTCTGAGTCTTCCTTCATGGAGTTTTAAATCGTGACCCCTGGTTCTGCTGATTTTTTTTGCAACGGAAAAGGTTTGTCATTGTCCTTGGATCATTAAAACCTTTCAAGTATCTGAAAGTCTGTATCATATCACCCCTGCTCCTCCTTTCCTCCAGGGTGTACATATTTAGATTCTTCAGTCTCTCTTCATAAGTCATTTGATGAAGACCCTCCACCTTTTTGGTCACCCTTCTCTGGACTGCCTCCATCCTGTCTCTGTCCCTTCGGAGATACAGTCTCCAGAACTGAACACAGTACTCCAGGTGAGGCCTCACCAAGGACCTGTACAAGGGGATAATCACTTCCCTTTTCTTACTCAATATTCCTCTCTCTATGCAGCCCAGCATTCTTCTGGCTTTAGCTATTGCCTTGTCACATTGTTTCGCCAACTTCAGATCATTAGACACTATCACCCCAAGGTCTCTCTCATTGTATGGTCAGATCCTTAGTGGAATGACTTTTACCACCCCCAGCCAACCAAATGGTATAAAGCAATCCTACTGAATGCCTGTTTTCATCCCTAGATTTCTTTACCAAGTATAGACTACCAGGAGACAAGATAAGAATTCGCCCAAGATTTATTAGCAATACTCACTACCCTCATTCTGACCCTAGCATGTGACCAGCTTTTTAGTCTCCTAAACTGGAAAAAAACAAAAGGGCCTGAACTGGTCCTCTCTCACCCAAGCCGAATTATGAAAGTCTCCAGTGGATAGTTGAAGTTTTCCATGGAGCACAATTTGGTATCGCTATGCTCTCCCTCTTTCTCTGATGCTTTCTGCTCTCAGCATCAGCGTCTCATATTGTGATTCTTAGTGGTGTGATCACGAAATTCTAAGCAGGGGATTCTGTAAATGCACATCCACTTCCCTTCCCCCTATCCTGGCATAATCACTTTCCTTTCCTTCTACCTCCCCCACCCCTCCCTGGCATAATGGACCAATTTTCCCTCCTCTGCCACCCCCCTTCCTGGCCTAATTGCCTAACTTGCACTGTCCACCCTTTCATCTCAGAAAGTGAGATTTAATGTCCCAATAAGTGAGACTGAATGCCAAAGAGAGAGACTTTTCTGGTGGCCCATCTGAGGTATAAATCTGGAAAGATTTCAGTACTGTATTGCTTTGAAAATGAAAGAAGCAACACGAAATAATATTTAGCCTTCATTAATTGTAATTCTTTAGTAATTACCTTTTAAATTAATACAGAAAAAAGTTATTATTTAAAGATGAAGAATTTTAAATATTTTGAGCAGAATTTCCCTAGAAATTCACTGTAAGTGTGTCCCTTCCACTCGCTCTCCCTATTCCCCTGGCCACTTTGCCCTCTGAGGCCCCAACTCCTCCACCTACCAATATCTCTCCCCTCCACCTCTAGGCTCAAACCCCTTCCACTCTATTGCCAGTCCCAGAGTTTGACCCCATTCTCAGTACTGCCCCTCCCACAGTCTCCCTCTGCCCCTCCCTCTCTCACACACATGTTCCCTCTCTCTAATACACATACACACACCCTCATACAGGCTCCCTCACTCTCTCACACACACACACATATCCCCTGATACAGGGTCCTCTTTCTTACATACACACCCAGTCAAGCTCCCTTTCTCTCTCACACGTACATCCTCACACAGGCTACCTATGTCTCTCTCTCTCATGCACCCCTTCACACAGGCTCTGTCTCACACATACACAATCCCTTCACACAGGCTAGCACCCTCACATACACACAATCCCTTTTTAGACACACATAGAAACATAGAAATGATGGTAGAAAAAGTCCATTCGACCCATCTAGTCTGCCCAGCAAGCTTCCACACTTATTTTCCCATAATTGTCTGTTTCACCAACCACCAACTTCAGGGCTCATGTTGGTAACTGTTTGATTCAAATTTCCTCCCATCCCTGTCATTGATGCAGAGAGTAATGTTGGAGTTGCATCAAAGGTGAGCATAAGGCTTATGGTTAAGGGTTGTAACCGCCGCATCAAGCAAGTTACCCTGATGCTTGTTTACCCAGATTGCACAGATCGATGCCTTGTTGGATGATGTCTGAATGCTAATCCTCTTTTCCACATTTCCCCCTGCCGTAGAAGCAGAGAGCAATGCTGTGTATGCATTCAATGTGATGTATCAGGCTTAATTGGTTTAGGGTAGTAACCGCCATAATAAGCAAGCTACCCCCACGCTTATTTGTTTACCCAGATTGTGAAGTTCAGTCCTTTTTGGTTGTTATCTGAATGCAAATCCTCTTTTCCACATTTCCCTATGCCGTTGAAGCAGAGAGCAATGTTGGGGTTGCATTAACCGTGCAAGGGATTTTTTGAGTAAGGGTAGTAATCACCAGGTAGTAGTTAACATTCCAGCAAGCCACCTCCATGGCTCTACTCTTCATTCTCATCCTCTAGCCTTTATGGGTCCACAGTGTTTATTCCATGCCGCTTTGAAATCTTTCACAGTATTAGTCTTCACCACTTCCTCCAGAAGGGCATTCCAGGCATCCACCACCCTCTCCGTGAAGAAATACTTCCTGACATTGGTTCTGAGTCTTCTTCCCTGGAGCTTCAAATTGTGACCCCTAGTTCTACTGATTTTTTTCCATTGTAAAAGGTTTGTTGTTGACTATGAAGATCCCAATCTCTCACACACATAGACACTCCTTCACAATCTCCTCATATAGACTCCCCCTCTCTGAAACCCACAGTCAAGCATCCCCCCACACTCTTACCTCCCATGTTCTCTCACCCTTCCCTCCCCCACACCTCCTCCCTTCATATAGGCTCCCTCTCTCTGAAACCCAGACTCAAACATCCCCCACCCCCTCTTACCTCCCATGCTCTCTCTCACACCCTCCTGCTCTCTCTCACACTCCCCTCCCCCACACCCCCTCCTCTCTCTCACATACACATTCTCTCTCACCGGCAGGCCGTGAAGATGAAGGCCCGGGCGTGCCATTCGCGGCACACGGGGGCCTTCCATTTTCGCCATGAATGGCACACCCGGGCCTTCATCTTCACCTCAAACGGAGCGCGTCCCACAGCACCCGCAGGATGAACTCTGTTCGCAGCATGCCGGGGTTTCCTCTGCTATTTTCTGCACAGGGGGGGAATTCTACGCAAATTCTGCGCTCCGCAGTAGCGCAGAATTCCCCCAGGACTAACATATGCTCAGTGCTTTAGAGCATAATTCACCCTTGTACAAGGAGGTGCAGACTGGAAAACAAAACAAGCTTGACTTCTACAGATCCTTTCACAGAAACTACACAATAGCAGAATACCTCACCTAGGTCACCAGAAGCAAAACAGAGATTGACCCTCACCAAATACAGAACTGACCACAAATTAGAAACAGAAACAGGGAGACAAAGCTTAACTGGAAAACCCAAAATGCCAGACTCTGTCAGGAATATAAAACCAGTGAAATAAAAATAAATATATTTTTCCTGTACTGTACACAATAGAAATATTCAGACATGCACATTTCCCAAAAATAAGAAAATCAAATTCTTCCTATTTTCCATCTCAGAGAATCAGAACAAAGAGCAGCAAGAGCTTATACCCTGTCACCTCCTTAAGTCCTCAGCAGTCGAGTCCCTCAACACCTTCTCCCCTCCCAGTCCCCAGCAGTATTGCTCCCTAGCACCCCTCTCCCCTCTCAGACCCCTGCAGTCGTACTCCCCAGCCCCCTCCCAGACCTCTCTATCTTGCTTCCCAGGCCCCTCTCCCTTCCCACACCCATCCCCAGCAGTCTTGCAGTCCAGGCCCCTCTCCCTTCCCACATCCATCCCCAGCAATCCTGCTACCACTTTCCAAGTCCCCACCCCCACCCCCCTGTGTTAAAGTCAGTGAAAGTCTGAGAGAGTATGGGAAGCCTCCCATACTCTCTCAGACTCTCACTGACCATAACACTCAAATACTGTCACTGGAATAACAACACTGCATTGGCCAGCTGAGTCTAGCCAGCAGCGTCCTGCCGAATATCCTACCTTCGAGCCCTCAGTCCAGTCCTCCAGCTCTCTCTGCACAAGGCCACAAACAGGCGCAATTTGAAGCCGTGTCAGATTCACTGTCTGTGTCTGACTCTACTTCTTTCAGCAGCTCCCGGCCATTCCGCACTTGCACTCTGCTTTTCGCACGAGGTAGAAGGCGGGAACTTGCTTCGAGCCGATTTGATAAAGCAAGTCCCGCCTTCTGTCCCGTGCTGTGCTGCTCTGCATCTTCTTGTGAAAAGAAGAACTGTGTCTGCTGCCACTGCCGCACTGATTGGCTCCTCACTGTGAGAATCCCTTCCTGCATCTGAGGTTTGCCTTGCTCCAGCATGCATCTTGCTGCCTTCTTATTGGCCCGGAGGTTCTACCCCCCCCCCCCCCCTGCTGTTATGCACATAGGGAACGAGATGCCACATGCTGATCCTCCTACAGACAAGCCACAAGTCGTTCCGTGGCTGAAAAAAAAAAATTGCTGCTGCTGCTCTCTGAACTCTGAAGCTCTTGGTTTATCTGCCCTAATCAAAGTGGGTTTGCCATATTGGTATACAGCGCCAGGTATGTGATAGTCTAGCAAGTGTCCACTCACTTTAGATCGGCTGAAATGGCTATCAGGGGCACACTTAGTAAGCCCACTTGACCATGGGTTTATCACATGTTTCTGAAAGATTACAGGTATTTCACTAGAGTTTATGTCTGGTTTGTGGTTTTTAAATTGTCTATTCAAACTGTTTTCCTGATTGGCTGCTGGTTTTCTCATCTTTTTGCTCCAGCTTCCTTTCTGGCCCATTGACATTTTCATAGTTGGGCTCAATCCCTTCACTCATTTATACTGACCTTTCTATATTGCCTCCCCCCTCCCCGCCACACTCAGATTTCCTGCTTGAGCTCTACTTGTGAGAACTTGCAAACTAGCTGCTTAAAAGGTTCTTGCAAAATCTGAGAAAATATTGAGTGCAAGCAGTGGTTAAGCTTCAAAAGGTCACCTGTTTCCATTTCACAGGCAAAGAGCAAGGAAAGAAAAAAAAAAAAAGCAAAAAACTAAACTGAGTTTTAAATTCTAACTAACCTTATGAAAAAGATGGAAAAAAATGAAGGAAAAATGTCCGCTGTGGCCACTGTTAAAACTAACACCATAAATTTTTCCTGCTGCATTACAAATAGATTGCTCATAGCTGTGGCAGTAAGCCATAGTTAGTTATTAAAGGAGAATTTCAGTTTGTATTCACTGTGGTTTACTGCAATTTGATAGTAAGACTAAGGACCTTTATATACTATATAATATATGAAGAATTTTCCCTCTTGACACAAAGTCATAAACATCCTTTTCTGATCAGGGCCTTAAGTGATCAGTTTCTTTGTGCTTTCATAAATATTTTACAGTTTAGTGCTGTCAAAATTGTTCCTAGAATTTGAGAATCCAAGGCAAAGAGAATTTCAAAGATGCTAGCAGCCTTTTGGGTTTTGGAGCTTTCTTTTTGGTTTGCTTTGGTTTCCAGTTTGATTAATACTTAATGCGATTGTCTTTCAAATGTGTCTGTGGCACAAAGCAGACAAGGTGCTTTCACAAGCCTATAGATTCTTCAGTCCGTGAAGATCATGACTAACAGAACATAAGAAGTTGCCATACTGGGTCAGACCAAGGGTCCATCAAGCCCAGAATCCTGTTTCCAACAGTGGCCAATCCAGGTTACAAGTACCTAGCAAGTACCTAAACTAAGTGGATCCCATGCTACTAATGCTAGTGATAGCAGTGACTATTCCCTAAGTCAGCTTGATTAATAGCAGTTAATGGACTTCCCCTCCAGAAACTTATCCAAACCTTTTTTAAACCCAGCTACACTATCTGTCCTAACCACATCCTCTGTCAACAAATTCCAGAGCTTAATTGTGCATTGAGTGAAAAAGAATGTTCTCCGATTTGTTTTAAATGTGCTACTTCCTAACTTCATGGAGTGCCCCCTAGTCCTTCTATTACCCGAAAGAGTAAATAACTGATTCACATTTACCCGTTCTAGACCTCTCATAATTCTATAGACTTCTATTATATCCTCCCTCAGCCATCTCTTCCCCAAGCTGATCAGCCCTAACCCCTTTAGCCTTTCCTCAGAGGGGTTCCATCCCCTTTATCATTAGATCTTCCTTCTTTGTACCTTCTCCAGTGCAACTATATATTTTTGTAGATGCATCAACCAGTATTGTACACATTACTTAAGGTGCAGTCTCACTATGGAATGATACAAAGGCATTATGACATTTTCTATTTTATTTACCATTCCCTTCCCAATAATTCCTAACATTCTATTTGATTTTTTGACTGCAGCAGCACATTGAGCTGAATATTTCAATGTATTATCCACTATGACGTCTAGATCTTTTTCCTGGGTGGTAGCTCTTAATATAAAGCCTAACATCGTGTAACTACAGCATGGGTTATTTTTTCCTTTATGCATCACCTTACACTTGTCCACATTAAATTTCATCTGCCGTTTGGATGCCCAGTCTTCCATTCTTGCAAGGTCCTCCTGCAAATTATCAAAATCCGCTTGTGATTTAACTACTCTGAATAATTTTGTAACATTCTCAAATTTGATTACCTCACTCGTCGTATCCCTTTCCAGATCATTTATAAATACAGGGTGGCCCATGGAAAAGTAGCCTGCCTCCAATGCACTGGTATAAAAATCAGCCTTTTAACTTAAACTCAGAAATCCCCCATACCTTATCCAAAGTTTGATCATTCCCTTGTAGGTTACTACCAGATGTAGATAGTAAATACACTAATACATTTAAAGGACCCTAATTGTATGCAATCCTACACCCATAGCAAGCTATTCTCTTCGGTGAGGGATGCAATTTTGCTGTACAGCTCAGGCCTAGGCTGAGACCCTGGCATCGTCCTCAGGTCAAGGATGCTCCCTCTGCTATGGGCTATGGCCTATGCCGTAGGCAAGATTCTGACCTCAGGCGTAGGCGTAGGCCCAACTGAATTTTAACCAAATTAAATGAATAAGATATATTTTATTTGGGGGCCCCATCAATTCATTTCTGAATTTATTTATTATTTTTTATATACCGACATTCAATCTCAATTGAGATATCACACCAGTTTTACATTCAGTACTGTAGGCATTTTTCTATCCCCAGAGGGCTTACAATCTTAGGGCCTTATTTTCCAATATCGCATTGGTAACGCATTAGGGGGCGTTACCAATGCAAATGAGGCTTCTTTCGTGCAGTGGGGAAACATCGTGTGCGGCGATGTTTTCGCCATAACATTAGCGCCGCACGCAATGTTTTCCCACTGCACGATGATTCTTTCAGTCTTTTATCGCGGTGCACGATAATTGCTGGTTTCGTTTATCGCAGTGCACAATATTTCAATAGTCCCAGACAGCCTGCTGAGAGAGAGAGAGAGAGAGAGAGAGAGAGAGAGAGAGAGAGAGAGAGAGAGAGAGAGAGAGAGAGAGAGAGAGAGAGAGAGAGAGAGAGAGAGGAGAGAGAGAGAGACTTATTATAGTGCCTATGCCCTACATAGGTATTTTAACCCCTATAGGAGGGCCACCTACTAACTCGGGGTGGGGATTAGGTATGAGCGTCGGGGGTTGGGGGCCACTTTCGCATTCCACATGAGACCTACGGACAGAACAGTGGTCTCTAGTGCAGATTTGCTGGCTGTCGGAGTGAGGACGCTCACTCCAAGAAGTGGTTGGGCAACGTTCTCTCTACCTAGCTTGATGGACACTCTACCTGGGCAACAAACATGCTAGGTGGAGAGAATGTTGGCCAAATCTCCTCTTGGAGTGAGCGTCCTCACTCCGACGGCCAGCAAATCTGCACTAGAGACCACTGTTCAGTCCGTAGGTCTCATGTGGAATGCAAAAGTGGCCCCCAACCCCCGACGCTCATACCTAATCCCCACCCGAGTTAGTAGGTGGCCCTCCCATAGGGGTTAAAATACCTATGTAGGGCATAGGCACTATAGTAAGGTTCCTCTCTCTCTCTCTCTCTCTCTCTCTCTCTCTCTCTCTCTCTCTCTCTCTCTCTCTCTCTCCTCTCTCTCTCTCTCTCTCCGGTAATCCTTTTCAGGCCTATAACGCGAGGTTGGGAGTTGGAGTTATTAGCCGCGATAGCAGCCGTGCTAACACTGCGGCGCTTTACATATGCTCCCGCCCCCTGAATACCCAAATGACTAATTTGCATTTGCACGCGGTAAAGTGCTTGGAAAATGAGGCCCTTAGTTTTGTACCTGAGGCAATGGAGGGTAAAGCAACTTGCCCAAGGTCACAAGGAGTGACAGCAGGACTCAAACGCTGGTCTCCTGGTTCATAGTTACACTGCTCTAACCACTAGGCTATTCCTCCTCCCAAATGAAACAAATTAGCCCTTATTCATTGTAGGGTAAATTTTCAAACTTACGTGTGCGCATCCATGTGCACGCATTATCTGGCGTGCACACATGGATGCTCGATTTGATAATGATTTTATAACATGCACATGTTATAAAATACAAGGTCAGCGCGCTCAAGGGAGGGTAGAGTTTAGCAAATATGCACGGCGACGCATCAGGCCCTTCCCCAGTTCTCTCCCAGTCCGCTCCTTAATTGGAGCGGACTGGGAGGGAACTTTCCAACCCCCTAGCCTAACCTCCCTTCCCCTTCCCCTATTCTGCCCTCCCTCTATCCCTATCTTAACTAGCCCGAAATTTTCTGTTTTACTTTTTGCTCCTGCCAAGGAGCAGGAGCAAGTTGCGTGCGCCGGCAAATGGCCGCTGTGCCGGGCGCCTCTAGCCCCATCCCGCCCCCGGACTGCCCCATTTTCAAGCTCCGGGACTTACACGCATCCCGGGGCTTACGTATGTGAACGGGCCATTTGAAAATTGGCCCGACGTGCGTAAGGCCCGGGATTTATGTGCACCAAGGTTTTGAAAATCTACCCCTGTGTTTGCAAATTCAATTAAAACAAATGCACATCCCTAATTGAAAAGGCAGTGAAAGATGGGAATGATGAGGGGATCCATTGCTTTGCACATTTCTTGCACATGACAGTAAAGGATGCTGGAGTTCAGGAGCCAAGGTAGAGTGTAGCAGTTATTCCTGAAGGAACTGATAGAGAGTAGGGATATGCAGGGAAACATGTTTTTCGGTTCGTTTTTGGGAGTTTTTTTCCCACAAATTTGTGGATTGCTTGATTCATTTCATTCGTGTGAAAAAAATGAATCAAGTAATTAAAAAAAAAAATCAAAATGGCCAAAAAATGAAAACAAGCCCTCCCCCCCACCCTCCCAGAAAAATGCAGGGGCCAGGATCCCCCCCAGCCACCACTTACCTGGTCCGGTAGGGATCTGTCAGCTCGGACTAGGCCGAAGCTTCGGACTTGTGTAGGCCAAGGCCACAGCAGATTACCGCCGCCTCAGCCTAATCATAGGCCTGAAGCCTTGGACTTGTATAGGCCAAGGCTGCGGCAGATCACGACTCGGCCGGACACAGGCCTGATGCTGTGTCCTAACCCGGAGGTTGGGTCCTGTCACCGGAGTCTTGGCCTGAATGCAGGCCTGACGCCTCAACCCAATCTGGAGACCGGGTCCCGATGCCTGGGCCTTTACCTGAGGATGCCGCTGACGCATGGCTGAATGCTGCCACTCCTGCTTCCTTCTGACAAGCCTTTAGGTGCTTGAGCTAAACCCAGGCAAATTTAAAGGGCCTGTGGTGGGAAAAAGGCAGGTGGCATCTCAGATTAATATCACACATCTAGTCATATAAAGGGCCCTCCTTTGCCTCTCCCTCACTGCCCTCAGCAATAGGTTGACTACCTTTCCAGTAATGTGAGTTGCTGTTTCCTCGCTCTAATCTTCAGCCTTGCCTTGCCTTCATCTTCATTTCATTTTCATTTTATTAAAATTTGTTGATCACCTATCACAAAATAGGTCTAGGCGATTCACAGTAAAAAACATACACAATATAATTTGATGACATATATTACAAATAATAGACATACATTACACTTCATCAGGGAATGGTAGTAAAGACATTTGTCAATAAGCAGCAACATTATTCATATTTATTGACCAAATGAATCCATCAATAGGTATTTGGGGCAAACCATGAACATATAGAAGGAAAGAGGCTATCTTCTATCTGCAACTCATTGATTGTTTAGAACACGCTATAAGCATGTTGAAGCAGGAAATCTTTTTAGTGAACATCTACATTTTTTAGATTATCTTGTATTCGCAGTTCAAATGGAGGTAGATTCCACAAAACTGGAGCAACTATGGAGAACGATGTTTCTCTAGTAGAGGAAAGGTGCGCAAGGCGAACAGAGGGTATTTCAAGTAAGCCAAGTTGGAAGACCTCAACCCCCGAATGGGTTGTAATCCGTAATAACGCATTAGTCCAAGGTAGTGAATCTGGGCTAAGTAATTTAAATATTATCATGGCAATCTTGTACTCAATTCGCTCAGAAATGGGTAACCAATTCAAAACTAAATAGAACTTGTGAAATGTGTTCAAACAATTTAGTATTAGATACAAGCCTAGCGGCTGCATTAAGTAGTAGCTGAAGTGGTTGTAAAGAAACTCTGGGCATCCTATAGCAAACTATTACAATAATCTATGTGCGGAAAAATCATAGATCGGGCAACAGTGTGCATATCATGTTCATAGAGTAAATGACACAGTCCCGAGATCAGATGGAGTTTGTAAACCAGATTTACAATTACCTTAATTTGGGGTTTGAATGATAAAGTTTCATCGAGCAGAACTCCAGGGCTTTTGACCAGTTTATTAAGTGGAAAAGGTAATGATATTTTTTTAGGTACAGAGTGAGGTCGATGAATTAATAAAAAATTCTGTGTTATTTGTGTTAAGGGAAAGTTTATTTTGTTGTAGCCATTTCTTTATTGTACTCATGCCAAAGTTGAGGTGATCAATTGTCTTCTGCCAAGAAGTTTGAACCTTAATATAAAACTGTATGTCGTCAGCATAAATTTTAAAACCATCAGTAATGGTAGTCAATAATTTGCTGACAATGCGGACCCTTGCGGGACTCCAGATTTTAATGGTTGTAAAGACTCCAGATTTTAATGGTTGTAAAGTGGGTTTCTAAATCCCGTAATAACGCATTAGTCTGTTAATCTGTTAATATTAATCTGTTAGCTTCTTCTCTGATGTGTTCCAGCTGGAACACATCAGAGAAGAAGCTAACAGATTCTGCATTTAACTTCTCTCCTCTCACGCAGGGCGTCGCACGCCTAAGGAGCGCGACCAAGGAGCTTGCCCCTTGGTGCGCCCCTTGGTGCGCCCTTTCGTACAACCCTCTCCACAGAAGCCTTTCAGACCTTTCTTGCATCTCCGACGATTGACTCCAAGACCTTGACCTTTCGCTGCGCACCACCTGCAAACCACAACCCATCGGACTCTTCTCTATCTGCCTCTGCCCACAGCAAGAATTGTTTCTCTCTTCCAACAAGTAACATACAATTGTCACCACTTTCTGAATGAACACTCCACTGTACCCTTTGCTGCAGTAATCACCGGTATTTATATTACTACTTGACACTTTAGTTTGGTTATTTTTCAGCTGAGTATTGAGTTGCAGTCCTCTCACTTATACTCAGCCTAATAATAGCTCTGCCTTATGTATTTTAATAATTTCTGTGATATGCTTATTTAGGCTCAGCCTCAATTATTTATAATCTCCCTGCACTGTTTTTCCTGTAGTATTGCCAATCCTGTTACTCCCTTATTTAATTGCTTCACCGCATTTCCTAACAGATTTCTCGCACCCCACCCACCTTGTTAACTGAATTGTGTCATTTGACTATACCTATCTGGCACAAGCATTGCAGCAACATTTGCTGTTAACCTCTATCTCTTCTCATCCCTTGCCAATTTGCACTATACTATAATGTACCCTCTCTCCATCCCATATATAAATCACCCCCCCAACAAACCCTTACACCCCCCCCCCCCAATAATCCCCCGTGCCCCATATCACAGCAAACAACCTCAGACTATCATGGTATATCCCCTTTGCACAATTCTTAGGTCTCTTATACCATAGCAATTCTTCTCTTTAATGCTCAATCCATTTAAAAAAAGCACCGAATTTTATTTGACCTTGCTTACGACACCAACCCAGACATCTGTGCTATCACTGAGTCCTAGCTTAAGGCTCCTGACCCAGTCTTCAACAATACAGCTACCTACCAGTTCCTACAATATTTCTCAATTTCCAAGACCCAAAAAAGAAGCAAGAGGCCTAATCCCGCTCGCTGCAAAAAACCATCTCAACCTGAAACCCTCAAACAGATCACTGCACCCATAAACTTGACAATGGCCTCTTCAAAGCCAAGAACTACAAGTTTGCCTCATATACGCCCCCCCCCCCCCACCCAGGGCAGCTTGATCAGGATCTCTCCCCCCTCATCGAATTTTTATCAGACAACATCACTATTGACACCCCTGCCATAATTCTAGGAGATTTCAACCTCCACGTAGATACCCTCCCTCTCTCCCCATCTTGTGATCAACTGATCACAACCCCCACACACAAAGCAGGTCATACTCTTGATCTTATATTCATTAATGCTAACATTCAATCTCACCATACCCCTTCCACAATCCCAGTCCCATGGTCCGACCTCTCCCTTATAAATGCTCTCCTCACCATAAACACCCCTACCCCCCAACCTACCCTCCCCTATAGCACCATCTCCTACCGTAAACCCTGCTCTACTGATACTCTCATTACAGCAAAAGACTCCATCCCCAGCTCACGCAGCTGCCTACAAATCTTCTCTTCACTCATACAGACAATCTACCCTAAAAGCAAAACGAGACTACCATTCCGCCAAAATACATGACTACTAATTCAATTCCAATGCTCTCTTTTCTTATGTCACTGAACTAACCACCTCCGCCCCCCCTCCACTGAAGAAAATGCCAGCACTAAATGTGAGGAACTTGCCATGTTTTTTAGAAACAAAATCACTAATGTCCTCCAATGTTTCCCTGTTAATCCCTCCCCTGTCAACCCCCTTCCCAAAAATTCAAGCGCTAACCTCGAGTCCCTTGAACTCATCCTCTAAACAGATTGAACGAATCCTCCAAAAGGCTAAACCCGCCACTCATTCATCAGATACAATCCCCACTAAGACTCTTCTTTCCATCCCTGCCACCATTTCAAAACTCCTGGCTGACATAATAAACTGCTCCCTCTCATATGGCAAAGTACCCGACCCCCTTAAACATGCAGTAGTCAAACCCCTCCTAAAAAAACCTAACCTTGACCCCAGTATCCCAGCTAATATCGCCCTATTTCTAACTTGCCTTTCATAGCAAAAATAATGGAGAAAATAGTCAATATCCAGCTCACCAATTCCTTGAAGAGCACAACACCCTTCACCCGCTCAATTTGGTTTTCGTAAAGCCCGTAACACTGAAAGCCTCCTTCTTACCCTTTCTGACACTATACTCAAGGGATTGGACCACGGTCAATCATACATACTGGCCCTACTTGACATATCTGCTGCCTTTGACACCGTCAATCATACCATACTCCTCACCCGCCTTGCTGAAATCGGTGTCACTGGTTCTGCGTTGCAATGGTTCTCGTCCTATCTCAACAACAGAAATTACACCGTAAAATAGCCAACTGCGAATCATCCCACATTCCCCTCACACAGGGTCCCAGGGTTCCTCCCTCTCTTCCACGCTCTTCAATATCTATCTCCTTCCCCTCTGCTATCTCCTCTCTGATCTTGGCCTAAAGTTCTTCATGTACGCTGACGACGTTCAAATTCTCATCCGCTTCAAGAATCCCTCCCCAAAACATTACAATTTTGGGATTCTTGCCTTACTTCAATCAACACTCTCCTCTCAAACCTACATCTCGCTTTAAATGTAACTAAAAGGAGCTCCTCACAATCTCCAATCCCCCAGCTCGCTCGCTCCCTGCCTTAAGCAACACCAACCCTCCTCCCGACGCATTCAGCTGCAATGTGAGAGATCTCGGTGTCTATCTTGACCAACATTTAAATTTCAAATCTCACATCCACAATACCATAAAAACAGGCTTTTTCAAATTGCACATCCTAAAGAAACTTAAACCCCTGCTATATACCCAAGACCTCCGCACAGTCCTACAGGCAACTATCTTAACTAAACTGGACTATTGCAATTCTTTATTTCTGGGCCTCCCTCTCTCTACTATCAAACCCCTCCAACTATTACAGAATGCCATGGCCAGAATTCTCACAAACCGTAAATCTGATCACATTACCCCTATCCTAAAAGACCTCCACTGGTTACCTATAGCCTCCCGCATAAAATACAAAACACTCACCATTCTCCACAATCTATTGTACAATCAAAATCACACTTGGCTCGAGAATGCACCACTTTTCCGATCATCAACCCGCCCTCCAGATCCAACCTTGCTGGAACTCTATACACCCCCTCCCTAAAAACTGCTCACCACACCTCAACCAGAGAAAGGGCTTTCTCCATTGCCGGCCCTTCCCTATGGAACACCCTGCCCACGGCCCTCCGCCTAGAACCTAACCTTTCTAAATTTAAAAAGGGCTCAAAACCTGGCTCTTCACATTAGCGTATCCAGATGTTGACCAAACTTAGCTTGCACTCTAACCCCTCAGCCCTCTCACCTCCCCTCCTCCTATCTGCCTTCTCTTTCTCCCCTTTTTTCCCCCCAAGCAAAGTCTCCAAAATACAGTGTTTCTTCCCCTAGCAAAGACCCTAAATACTGTGTTTTAGTTCCCCTCCTCCACCCTTAGCTTATCCTTCCCTGTCCCTCCCTCCCCCCCCCCCTCTATCCCTTTCACTGACATCAATGGTCTGGTACCTACCAGCCCACCTGTACATATATTGTCTATGGTTAATTTATATTTTTTCAAATATCCACCTGTACATATATTGTTTATTGTTAATTTATATTTTGAATGTTCCTATAAAATCTCTCTTTCTCTATTCTTCCTACTGCTGTCCTCTCTCCTCCTTCTTTGCTGCTCCCTCTTCCCCATCCCTGTTTATTGTATTTCACTCTCTTGTTAATTTGTTACAATGTAAACCGGCATGATGTTCCAACGAATGTCGGTATATAAAAATCAACAAATAAATAAATAGTCCAAGGTGGTGAATCTGGGCTAAGTAATTTAAAAATTATCATGGCAATCTTGTACTCAATTCGCTCAGAAATGGGTAACCAATTCAAACTAAATAGAACTTGCTGACAATGCGGACCCTTGCGGGACTCCAGATTTTAATGGTTGTAAAGAAGTGAGCTGATGGTTGAATTTGAAAAGTTGGGAGCGAACACTCAGGTAGTCAATAAACCATGTAAGAACCACTCCAGAAACACCACATTCACGAAGACAAAAGAGTAGAATATTGTGGTCGACTGTATCAAAGGCCGAAGATATATCTAAAGAGACCAAAAGATATTGCTGTCCTCTATCAAGACCTCGTTTTATGGAATTAATCAGGGAAATAAGAAGTTCGGTATTCATACAGTGATGAAACCCAAACTGATGTGGGTTCAATATTTCATTATCTTCAAGAAAATCAGTAAATTGTTTTAACACGTCACCTTTGATGATCTTAGCTACAAATGCAAGTGAAGAGATCGGTCTGTAGTTCGCTGCATTCTTGTCATCTAAATGTGACTTTTTTAATAATGATTTAACTAATGCAGTTTTTAAAGTGTTGGGCATCACTCCTAAGTTGAGTGAGGTATTAACGATAGAAATGATGGATGAGCTCAAAACATCAAAAATAGCTTTAAAAATTGATGTAGTAATATTTGTCTCTGGGCAAATAGTATTGTTTAAATGTGAGACTATATTAGAAACTTCCATTGAAGAGACAGTTTCAAAAGTTGACCAAATCAGATTACTAGTAGGAACATCATTAGAAAACCAAGGAATCACATCATTAAAAAGCAAAGTAAAATTCTCAACTTTTAAGGAAAACTATTTTGAAAACATGTCAGCACTAGATCTATTTACCTTGTGATCCTTGGTCAAATTATGTACTAAGTGAAACAGAGCTTTGGGACTATTTTCTAGTTCCTTTATTTATTTATTTTTTTAAATAATCTTAGCCTCGTCTAGCCTTCTGTGTCTTCAGCCTTGCCTTGCCTTCATCTTCAGCCTTGTCTACCTATCCATGTCTCCAGCCTTGCCTTGACTCCCTTGCACTGAGTTCTGGTACTGACCACAGCCTGTGACCTGTCATTCCTTGTCTGTTGACTGTCTTGACCATAGTCTGTGACCTGACCAACCCTGTCTGTTTCCTGTCTCAACTACAGCCTGACTACAGAATCTCTCTTAATATTTTCCTGAGACACTCACCTAAAACCTACTGGTTCCCGAAGCCCAAAGGCTCAACCCAAGGAGAAAAGGGCTGATATAGGAGAAGACCCAGCTAAGTCTTTGAACCATCTTCCACGTGAAGTCCAATGGGCCTTCCCAGAAGGTAACATCAACCTTACTCCATTACTAGGGTCTATAATTCTAACATGTAGCAATGGACAATCCTTCATGATCTGCCTCTGGAAATGTATCAAAATGATATAAATATAGCGGAAATAGCACCCATGATTTTAAAAAGGGGCGTAGTTAGGCTAATTATCCTGCTCAAGTATAGGCAATTTTCACAAGGCGCAATTAATTTTCACATGTTGATTAATACATCATAAGGAGAAAAAGGGGAGATGGAGAGAGAAAGAGAGTGTGCACCTCAAAATGGAGTCAGTCTGATACTCTCTGTATATGTATCACTGTAGAGGGACACTTTGAGTTGATCTGAGTTTTGGAAGGTGAGGTGGGGTTTAGGGAAATGGTGTTACAGAAACATTCTGAGGTATTCAAAGTAAAATTGATATCATTAAAGATTTATCGTCATTATAATGGATAAAAAGTATAACTAGAGGAGTTGATTTGTACAATGCAAATAAATCCTCTGTCTCATGGTATATTACAGAGCCCATTGAAGTTATGGTCATAGATTTATGGTTTACTGGTCACACAAGGCCACAGTCTTGCCAAATTGGCCCTGCATATTCTTTCCTACCCACCAACAAGTGTGCCTAATAACACTAGAACCACCAGCATTTACCTAGAACCGCAGCACGCACATTTTGTTTACCTACGTTTTAGACTATATATTTTTAAAAAATTATAATTATGTAGAAATTTATATTCTGTATTAAGTACAGACAAAAACTCATTTTGTCAAATTATTTCAAAGTTTTGATGGTACAGTCTGTGACAGCAGTGGTTTCTATTCTATTAGTATCATATGACTTACAATAAAGAAACTCATTGTAGGGCTTTGTTTTGTTGCTAGTATATATTTTTAAATAAACAAATTTGATATACTATCCAACAAAATCCTTAAAAATAAAGTAAAAACATGGACTGTATATATTCAGTAAAATCTAAAAATATACTACAAACCATGGGGAATGGCTACATCCTAGAACTGTAATATGCATGTTTTCGTGCACCTATGTTTTAGGCACTATAATTGAAAATATTTGTGTAAAAATTGATGCTCTGTATTAAGCACAGACAATAATTCTGCTTTTTGTCTATTTATTGCAAAGTTTTAGTGGTATAGTCTGCAACAGCCATCTGGGATTGCTAACACTCTAGATCAGCTGCTGGCCAAAGAATTCTGCAATTTTGTGTTAGGCCTTATATTTGAAATAAAACATAAGAATTACTTATAATACAAATGAAATTATCTTTTTTCACACATTAACAGAGGTTTTTGTAGGTATTTTATGATATTTTTCACATTAAAATACAGTTTCAATAGAACTGCCACAGACACATTTTTAAGCAACTAAAGGCTTAAAAGCATTTTAAAGCAAGTATAAAGGCTAGGGGTGTGCATTCGGATTGACCGCATTAGTAAAACGCAACTCATATTTTTTTTTTACTTAAAAAATTGATTCGACATAAACGATCGGATTTCCCACATATCGAACATAGATATGTTCGATATGTGGGAAATCGCGATTGTTGAGCCAAAATAAAAATATAAACCCCCTCACCCTCCTTAATCCCCCCCCCCCCCCACTTACCACAACTCCCTGGTGATGGAGCGAGGAGTGAGGACGCCATTTCTGCAATCCTTGGCGAGAAGCATGTGACATCGGCGGCACGTCGAGTGACGCCGGCGTCACGTGATTCCCGGCTCGTTCGCACACCGGACGGCTCGTTCGGCCCAAAAAGAACTTTTGGCCAGCTTGGGGGGGTCAGGAGGCCCCCCCAAGCTGGCCAAAAGTTCTTTTTGGGCCGAACGAGCCGTCCGGCGCAAATGAGCCGGGAATCACGTGACGCCGCGTCACTCGACGTGCCACCGACGTCACATGCTTCTCGCCAAGGATTGCAGAAATGACGTCCTCACTCCTCGCTCGATCACCAGGGAGTTGTGGTAAGTCTGGGGGGGGGGGGATTAAGGAGGGTGAGGGGGTTTAAATTTTTTTTTTGCACTATGTACATATACCCAACTCATGGATTTTTTTTATGTCCATATTGGCCGCAAGTGGGACCCCCTTTCGGACATAAAAAATATGAACATAAAATTTTGCTCTGCACATCCCTAATAAAGGCTAAAAAAAATCTATGTACATGATCATAGTGGGTTGAAATTCTTTGAATTTTCATTATTTATGCTTGTCAGTAATGTACATATCCACAATGCATTTTGAGTTGGCCCTAAATGCATAGTATGACATATAGTACACATAAACCTAATCTGATCTAATCAGGCTCGAACAGATACTTCTGTAAATTATTACACAAGAAAGACGTTTTCTTAGTGGGAAGCAAATACTTCTTTGATGACACTGAGCAAATTCTAAAGGATGTTTGACTTGAATAGCAATCAGACTGAAGACTGACACAATCATCTCAAACAATACAAAGACATAATGAATGATCTACTTATAGCTCTTGTCAACGAGAACTAAAAATATCCACAGCACCAGTAAACAAAAAGATAGATACAGAAAAAAACATTTCAAACCTTTACAGACCTTTCTAACCTCTGACTGATCACCTCTTCCCCTTCTCTCCTTCTAACATGCTTGAACATCTCATATAAAATATTATTATATCAATATTGGTAATTATTCTATCTATTGTACACATTATCCTCTACTGTACTCACAACCACCACCAATGAGTGTAAAACCTCCCCACTGATGGAGGTGGGCTGGGGTCTCACCTCTTGTGAGACCCCAGCCCACCTCCATCAGTGTTAGAAACATTCCTTATATCCAAAACCAAAAAAATATCAATGTCAAACATCCTGCTCTCTATCCAACCTCTCCTCTTTCAAATATTTTGCTCCCGGCTCAAAACCCCTCTCCTTCACCAACACTTGGGCCTGGGCCAAGACCTGATGCTAGGATCTGTTCTGAGCCCTAGATTCATCATTGAGACCTGACATCAGGGCCTATCCCATCATTTATGCCTGGACCCTGGCCTGATGCTGGACCCTGGTCCAAGGCCAGATCCCATGACCAAGGCCTGAGCCTGATGCTGGGGACAAGCTCAAGACTGTGTGGGGTCCCTTCCCCAAGGCCAAGACCTAGGGCTAGGCCTAAAGCAGGGCCTGGCTCAATGCCAAGTCCTGTTGCCAAGGGCTGATGTTGGGCTCAGGATTTGAAGATACCTGGGCCTTTGTAATGAGACCTGGCCTTGGGATGGGTTTCAGTGTTAGTCTTGGGCTTGGACCTCAGCAATGGGACCTGACTTTGGGTCTGCTCCAGGCTGGACCTGGCTTCTGACCTGGGTCTCAGCAATGGTACTTGGCCTCAAGCCAGCTTCTGGTATTGGGCCTAAGCACAGGCCTGGGCTTCAGTAATGAGACCTGTCCTTAAGGGGGGCCCCAGCATCTAGCCTGGGCTTAGGCCCATTCCTCAGTGATGGTACCTAGCCTCAGCCTGTTCTTTGCTTTACAGTGAAGTCAATTGAGACTAAGAATATTTATCTTTATCTTTATTAAAATGTATTAATTGCTTATGCATCCAGGCACTAAGCAATGTACAAATCATAACATACACAATTAAAATACAAATTAGAGTTGAACAAAATACCTTTTGAAAACTACAGACAAATCACAAAAGCTTTTTTTTTTTTTTTTTGACACACAGTTCTCAACTTACAAATATAAGCTCTCTGGTGTGTCTTTTAATATCTCAGATTGCTTCCCCCATTGACTTCACTTTAAAACATAAAATGAATGGAATGAATGAAAAAATGAAAATTATTCTTTCATTTGAAACAAATCTAACAAATGACTGTGAACTGAAATTCATTTTTTGACTCTGCACATTGCTATTAACTGCTGCTTTTGACCCTGTTGATCACCACTTATTCCTTGATAAGCTGTCCTCACTTGGATTTTGGGACTCTGTGGTATCTTGGTTCTCTTCTTACCTCTTCCATTGTTCTTCTCGGATCCTCCTCCACTGCCAACCCTCTAACAATTGGCGTGCCTCAGGGTTCTATCCTGGGCCCTCTTCTCTTATCTCTGTATGTTAATTCCCTTGGTGGTCTAATTTCGTCTGATGGCTTTCAATATCATCTTTATGCTGATGATTCCCAAATGTAACTCTCTACACCTGGAATTTAATCAGAAATCTAGTCCCAGGTCTGAGGCTGCTTGTCTGACATTGCTGCCTAGATTTCCAACCACTACCTTAAACTCAACATGGCCAAGGCAGAGCTCCTTATCTTTCTCTCCCAAGCCCATTTCCCCTCATTCTTCCTTTTCTATTTCTGTGGATAACACTGTAATTATCCCATTTTTCTCAGGTTGTAACCTTGGAGTTATTTCCTCTCTCCTTCTCCCACATATCCAAAACACTACTGAAATGTACTACAGCTTTAGGAACTCCTGTAGTATTGTTCCGCTCTAGGAGAAAATACCACAACTTGATAAATTATCCCCTTAGATTGTAAGCCCTCTAGGGACAGGAAAATACCTACAATACTCGAAAGTAATCTGCTTTGAAGTGCCTGAAAGCAGAATATAAATAAATAAAATAAAGGCAAAGGCAAGATGTGGAGCACTGTTAGGGTTTAAATACCCAGCTGCACTGATGCTATCAAGGGTGCACGGGCCGAGCTTCCCACTGCGAGGCCCTTAAGTAGCAGATGTAAATACGCATGTGCATGTCTAAAAGAAATGTCTGAGTGGGCAGCGTCTGGGAGCTATTAATATTATTAAGTTGGCGAGCGGCAGAGTTATCCAGGTAAAATTACCTAAATAACTTTAGCCAAATATTCAGCAGAAGCATGGTGGATTATAGAAAGAAAATCTCTCAGCTCCATAGTATCACATGGCCTCAGCTATATTGTTTTAAAGAGAACAAAAAGAGACTTGTAATTGTATTCTTTAATATGTGACTTAGTTCCAGAAAATTCACAGGAAATGAAGCAAGGGCTCATTTTAAAGCTCACAGCTGGCAATTTTTGATAGTGTGAGAGTTAAATATGTCTTTTTAAAGTCTGGTTTCCAGTTACAACAGACTCATTTAGCTATTGATAAGTAAAACCTATATATCTGTGATATTTATCTGGATCTTTGGCAGGTTTAGAACCTCAGTGGTTAGAGGAAGTTAATGGATAAGGCAAGGTTGGACGAGGCAAGGAACAAGCTGGAGCAGAGCAGGAACAGGAACCAGACTGCAACACGCTCTGCAAATGAGCAGGAGGGCCTGTTGCAAAGGCAAGATGTGGAGCACTGTTAGGGTTTAAATACCCAGCTGCACTGATGTTATCAGAGGTGCACGGGCCGAGCTTCCCACTGCGGGCGGTAACGGATGTAAATGCGCATGTGCATGCCATTAGCATCTGGGAGCTAATGGCGGCTTTGGTGTGAGTGCAGCCAGTTGGGGCCTTCCCATGGCCATCCAAATGTGACATTCCTACATAAATAGTTCTTTTTTCATGCATAGTTTTTCTTTTTGTCATGTTCAATTTAAATTCATTGCTAATGAGTAACTGCCATGCAATATTATACAAAGCAGCTCATTAGTTATGAATGCATAGTTAAACTACCTGCAAAAAAAGGCAAGATTTCACAAAAATTAAATACACTTCAAGGAGGTATAGTTAAGATTTTTGCAAAAATGTCCGTAGAAAAAGTGCATGCTATTTTGCTACTGTGCTGATGTGTATATAACCCCCGGTAGCAAAATAGTATGATTATTTATTAATATCTATGTGAAGTCCAGCACACTTAGGAAGAGTAGCCTAGTGGTTAGAGCAGTGGGCTACAAACCAGAAGCCCAGTGTTTGAGTCCTACAGTTGCTCCTTGTGACCTTGGGCAAGTTACTTTACTCTCCATTGCCTGAGGGTGCAAACTTAGATTATAAGCCTTCTGGGGATAGGGAAATAACTACAGTACCTCTCTGTAATCTTCTTTAAAGTACAAAAACCAGAATAGAAAAAAAAATCTAAATAAATACCTTGGACTTAAAATATGAAAATTTGATTTTAAAGTTGTCCTTGGATGTAAAGTAACTTGTATTGAAATTTGAGCTTAGTCTTACTCATAGAAGTAGTCAACTGTGAGCCTGCTCTGTTATCTCTGTTCTTAAGCAGCTCCTTTCCCATCTTCCTTTAGTGCTCTTATCACCACCCCCTGTATCTCTCCCAGTTTTGGTTGCTAGTACTTGTCCAGGAGCTAATCTCATCATAAGGTCAGACGAGCTTTTTCCAGCAATATCTTCTCCTCAGACACGCACTCTAAATCCTAATGAATTTTTACTGGCCAGTAACTGAGCATGTAGAAAAGTGATTTTTTTTTTTTAACAGAAGAGATGTAGCATGGCCTGGAAGCCACATATAACTCATATGCTATAAGCAGCCCAAAATTATCTCTTTTATTTTTTGGAAGGCAATATTATCCCTGGAAACTCAGCTTTTACAGATACTTGTTTAAGTGGTTTCAGCATAATGCAGATTACATGTTGTGGTTGAAGTCTTCTCAGTTGAAGGATGCAATAAAGCCAATTATATCTGTCATCATTAACAACATGAACCATTATATAAAGGACAATTTTTCAGCAGGATTTAGCAGGATATTAAGAGACGCAGTTAAAATAGATTTGCAGCTTTGCATTTTGACAAACTGCATGGTTTCATTTTCTGTAGATATTCTGTGCTTAATGCTGGTGTCTCATTGCCTAATTAAACACAATTGAACTACTTCAGTGTTTAAATGAGATTTTGCAGCTGGTTTCTATATGATATGAGAAAAGAGACATAAAAGACAAATAGACATAATACCAGCTGTTATAGCATTTTCTTTTGTCAATAGAATGAAGTTAGTTCTTTGGCATGGATTCACCTATAACATTAATCTTCAATTTCTTACTCAGGAGGCTGCATGATGTTTTCCAGTACAGCATTATTCTTAGTGCAAACACTTTAATTATCTACTATATAATATAAAAACAGCTTGGGCCTTGTTTAAGATACTAAATAATCAGCAGTTTGGGTAGGTTTTTGCTAGCTTGAATGATGCCAAAATTATATTTTTATGTGGTTTTAGAATAAATTCAGATGCCTTTCTTGACTTATGAAGAGGACCTGCTTTCTTATTTTGTTTTAATACAATTTGGTAGGAAGTCATTCCAATGGCCCAGTAATCAGCACCCTGCAAGCTCACACAAGAAATTTTGATTCAGAAGTGTTCTCAAACCTTCTATGCCTAGGGACGCATCTGCCAGCCTTTGATGGAACAAGCAGGATCTTTCACTCTTGGAGCACCCCCCAGTGGCCTCTACAAGGGACAATGTATTGGAGCAGTGGTCTCAACCTTTTTCCATTCGTGACACACCTGACAGACCACGCTCACATTTGTGACACCCTGCTCATTACAATTGACTGCAAAAATAAAAAATAAAGGTCCTGTATTATTTTTATTGCTAAGAATGACACAAGGGAAAGATAAGTACTCTGAACAGAAATTGCATAAATAGTAAACATCCCACACCAAAACAGCACCAATTTCCAGCACTCAAATCGTAACCACCTTGCCTAAAAAAAGGCAACACTGAAAATATTACACTAGGCCTTAAGATACCAATACACCTCCTATTAGGAAAATGGATGAAACCAGGCTGCTATGGAGCTCTTCACTGAAACTACACACCAGCAGGAATAGCTCACCTCAGTCACAAGTGCAGACCCTCACCTAACAAAGAATAAAGAGACCATAAAGAAACATGCAGTCAAAAACTGAACTGGAAACTACAAGCCAGAGAGACTGTATGCAGTGGCAACAAAGGAAATGAGAAACGTCACCAGCCTCAAAAACAAATCAAGAAATATAATATCAATTAGCAGTAAAACCCTTACCAACAAAAAGCACAGATTTCAAATAGCTGATAAATGGAATATCCAATAATTAAAAACTCATATACAAAATTTCTAGATGCCAATAATATATTTCAAAATAGCAGACATAAAGACCCAACATTGAAAAATATGAGCAAATGCTTTGCTCTGCATATCTGGGAACGTTTGATATCCAGGTGCCCTGAGGTTGATTTGAATTTGCAGGAGGAGGGATGGTTTGCTTGCAACTTTCTCCTCTCTCTGTCACACACAAGCACTCTCTCTCACACTGGTTCTCAATCTCACACATATACTCATGCTCTCTCTCTCACTTACATAGGCTCTCGAACTAGCGACATATACACATGCTTTATCTCTCTCTTATATAGGTTCTTAATCACACATTTACATACATGCTGCCTGTCTTTTCAGATTTACACACACCCAAGCTATCAATCACACACTTACATAAATGCTGTCTCTTTCTCTCACACACATAGACTCTCATTCACACATTTACACACATGCTCTCAATCACATACTCACATGCTTTCTCATCTACACCAGCTCTCAATCACACAGACACACATGCTCTCTCTCTTACTTATACACACAGGCACTTAATCATACATACACATGATCTCTCTCACTTACATATACAAGTTCTCAATCATACACTTACATTCATGCTATCTCTCTCACACACAAAGGATCTCAATCACACACTTACACATACAGGCTCTCAATCACTCACATACATGCTGTCTCAATCACACACACACACAGAATCTCAAACACATATGCATGCTTACTCACTCACTCACTCTCTCCCCCACCGAACTAGTGACAGCAGCAGCCTTTCTCCATTTCCAGCTCTCATGGACTTGAGAAAAGACTGTCTTCCATCGTGGGGGCTGATGTTGCTCCTCTTTTGATCCACACCACGTTGTTCTTCAGGCCGCATCTCTCTTCTTTGGGCCGATGCTGCTCGCACTAGCATGGTCTCTTTTTCCCGTGCACATGGCTGCTGCATACCACTTCCTCTTCCGGGCTCCGGGGGGGCGGGAAGAAGAGACTATGCTGGTGCCACTGACTCCAGCTCTCCTGCCACGTTCCACCTGGGCTATCAACATTTTAAGCCCGGGCAGAGGATGAATTCCTATTTCGCTGGGGCAGAGGGAGCAGCTGGGTCAGTGGGAGACCGGGAAGTGTGGCGACACACTGGTGTGTCATGACACACCAGTTGAGATCCACTATATTGGAGGAGGATGCCAACTCTTATCCATTGTATGTCATGGGGCAGCCTTAGGTGCTGTACTAGTGTGATGGCATATGGGAAAAGCACTTGAAAATAATCTCAGATGATAGTCAAATCACTGCCTCAAAATAACTGGAGGTTTATCATTTTAGTTGCAGGCCCCTCTCTCTGGAACTCATTACCAAATTTTCTTCGGCAATTATCCAATCCGTCACACTTTAAGAAATCTTTAAAAACTCACTTATTCCAAATAGCATACAAAATTCCAACTACAGAACAGTCATAATTTCACATTCACTTTGAAGACTTCCCCCTCTTCCTCCTTCCCCTCCCCCCTCCCACCTGCCTCCATTTCCTCCTGCACATTACTTCCCATTCCTTTCCCGCCTTCTCTTGTTGTTACATACTTTGCGGTTCTTATGGCACTTGATTTGATTATATTTTAATGTATTAAGCTTTTTTGCTTTGTTTTTTATTATTAACTTTGTTTTTGTTATTATGGTTTTTTTGTAATTTTAATCTTCTATTTTTATTTTATGATTTGTTAATTATTATTATAAACCATTTTGATTAAATTATATTTGTAAAAGCGGTATATAAACACTTTAAAATAAATAATAAAAAAAACTCTGTTTTCCAGAGTTTATAGTATCACAATCTGAGATCATGCACCAATAAACTCTGTTCATGGGGTTTAGGATTGTGATCGCTTATCATAATTTATTTATTTTTTTAAAATCTTTTCTCTATACCATCGCTAAGTTATATACCATCGCAACAGTTTACATGTAGGCACATAAAGTAGGTGAGATGTGTACTATAGTACATTCTAACAGGTGCCACAATAGGTTCAGTTACAATATATTATATAATACAATCGATTGTTTAGTGAAACAGTCATGACCAGGCGTGCCTGTAAAGTACTATTCACAGATAAAATACATATTCTTTGTGTTTTACAATTACGTTTGTTGTGAAATAGAGTTGTTTGACTATTTTAATGCACATTCTGAGAATAGTACTGTGTGCTGGTGCTTTTCTGCCTATTCTTGTATATTTTCTATTCTCCATTCTCTTTATAAAAAGCTTGTTTAAAAAGCCATGTTTTTAAACTTTTCTTAAAGGTTTTGAGATCCCTTTGTAATCTGATCTCTAGAGGCATTGTGTTCCAAAGTGTGGGGCCTGCTAACGATAAGGCCCTTTCTCTCACGTGGGTTAGTTTTGCTGTCTTTATTGAAGGAATGGTTAAAAGTGCTTTGTTTGCTGAATGAAGGTTTCTGTGTGGGACATGTACTCGTAGTGCTATGTTTAGCCAGTCCAATTTTTCATCATGTATTAGTTTATGTATGGTACATAAGGCTTTGTATTTTATTCTGTGTTCAATAGGTAGCCAATGCAATTCAACTAGGGTTTCAGTTATATGGTCCCTCCTTCTTTTTCAGGTTAGTATTCTAGCTGCTGTGTTTTGAAGTATTTGAAGTGGCCTTAATGTTGTATTCGGGAGTCCTAGTAAAAGTGCATTACAGTAGTCAGTGCTGGAGAAAACCAGTGCCTGAAGTACTGTTCTGAAATCAGCTGGTGTTAGTAGTGGTTTTAGTTTTCTGAGGATCATGAGTTTTGCATAGCCTTCTTTTACTTTTAGCGATATGTGTTGTTTTAGGTTGATTTCGGGGTCCATTATTATTCCAAGGTTCAGTACTTTTTCAGCTGGGTTCAATTTTCTAGTTGTTTTTGAGTATTATTAGTGTTTGAATGATATTGATATTTTTTCATTCTAAGTGTAGAAATTCTGTTTTTTCAATGTTAATCACAAGTTCCATTTGGTTTGGCAGTTGTTTTATTATGTCTAGGTACATGTTAGCTAGGTTTAACGTTTTCTCTATTGTGTCCTTGATTGGTAGAATTATTTGAATATGGTCTGCATGGATGTAATGTATGATTCCCAATCCTGCTAGTAGATGGCATAAGGGCAGCATGTATATGTTAAAGAGGGTTGCGGACAGGGCCACACTCTCCATTACCCTGCTCTTGCCTTTTCCACAATACATAATATTGCATTGGCCTTTTCATGAAGCTGGAGCCACAAAATTCTAAAATGACAACTGAATTTTGTTTGTAGTGAAACTTTAAAAAACATGAAGTTTCTAAGTGTAAAATATCCAGGTTACTATGGGAGTAATTTCCAGATATTTTTGAGTAGTTACAGTCTGCATGTACTTATAGCCTTGGACTTTGCACCAGTTCTCAAAGGGAATGCACACAAGACTCTCTCTTCAAAAAGAGTGAGACTGAAAACAATGAGCAATCTTTGGAAGTCTTTGTTCATATACTGAAATTTAAAGGACTTAAAATTTGAGACAGAAGGCATTCAAGGTAAAAAAAAAAAAAAAAAAAGGAGCCAGTATTTATCGGCAGAAATCTGATTGATGGATTGGTACTAGGCAAGAATAACATAGTTTGCCCGAACGAACACTGTGACACAAAGAACATTTCTGATGCATTCCTGTTGATGTATCCTAAGTGCCTGGATTTTGGATCACTAATAAATCTGTAATGCATAGGACTTTCCCAAGCACCTTAACCAAATGCCAAATTAATTGGATGACCTGTCACTTTTCATTACACTCTCCACATTATTTTTTTTCTTTTTGCTGGAATAAAAAGAAATAAGGGAAGCCTATCTTTCACTGGCACAAAAGCTGGCCCTAAGCCTGACTATATTTGCATAAGTTAAACATGTCAATAGGGATCACAGACAAGAGAAAGGGGAATTAAAGATCACAGGTATTGACTTTCATTATCATAAGGTCAGCATTCTGCAAGCAGACTGAGCATTTCTGCTGTTACTGGCAGTACTGATCAGCAAGTAGGACAGCTGTTTGTTCTTATCTTAACTGTATATCACTTGCAAGGCACATAGGATGTAGAACAAAATGTGCAAACATCTTCGGGTATAGTACAGTCCAAAAGTGAAAAGATGTTTTCCCAGGGTATTCGTAACACAAAAGTGCCTTACATGTTTTAGCATTCTAGAAAGTCTTATTCTCTTTTTCTTACATCAAAATATGGTTAAACAAATAAAAACAATGGGTAACATCAAGCTAGATTGAGAGAACATTGCACAAATCTCATCTTTGGGTGAGTTTCCTCACTCCGAAGGTCATCACATCATAACAAGAGAGTACTGTTCTCTTCGTACATCTCACTTTCAATGTCAAAGTGGCCCCTAACCCCCTACACTAATACCTAAACCTCACCTCGAGTTACTAGGTGGGCCTCCCATAGAGATATAAATACCTATCTAGGGTGAGGGCATCACGGCTAGGTTCTCTCTCTCTCTCTTTCTCTACATTAAAAACAGCATTTCAATAAAGCCCTATCACACAGCTTTACACAAATGAAAAAGGTGCAGTTAAAGCCATGCCATACAGCTTTATAAAACTGTGAGCCCAGCCCACTTGGCCAAAAATCCTCCCCTTTTTCTCATTTGCATCACACCATGCGCTTTTTTCAGTTTATTTCCTTTTTTTGTTTTGGAAAATAGTACATTTTGGGGCCAATGCAATACGGTGTGCTGAGCCGAGCACACTGTTATCCTGCAGTCGGAAGCGGGTAGAATAAGCGTTAATCAATCCCCTAATACAATAAGGGGATTAGCGCATATTCAACACACGCCCAACGCAGAGTGACTCTAATAGCGCTCTTCACATGCAAATGCATGTGAATGAGGCTATTAGGCATTCATTCCCAATGAAAAAAAAAAAAAAATGTGCGTCCAGACGCATATTTAACTGTCATCTATTAACACCTGCCAGGAGCAGGCGTTAATAGCTGTACGCATCAAAAAAAAGATGAAAAATAAAAGAAATAAAACTAAAAAAAAAAATGACAGTCAGACCCATCACGAAAACCGACGCCAAGTTTATCGGCGTCGGTTTTCCTTACCGGCGGGCAGCCACGAAAACTAAAGCCAATAAACCCGGTGTTGTTATTCAGCGGTGAACGGTAGTCACGAAAACCAATGCCAGGTTTATCGGTGTCGGTTTTCATGGCTGTCTGCCAGTAAGGAAAACCGATGCCTGTAAACTCGGCGTCGGTTTTCATGACCGGCGTACAGCAGTCACGAAAATTGATTGGGTTCTCGTTAGCAAGGAGGTGCTAGGGTCGTGCAAATGACCCTAGCACCTCCTTGCTAACATGACTTCCTCATTTAAATATTGCATGGCGCCCACCTTGGGGGCACCTGGAGCACATAAAGAGAGTGGGTGCTGACTGTTCAGCGCCCACTTTCTACGCGAGTTTATTGCATCAGCCCCCCCTCTATTTGCAAAATACTGTGGACTATTAAGAACTAGAACGCAGTACTTGCAAATAGTGCATGGTCTTTTCCAAAATCTAATAAAAGTAAAAAAAAAAGAATAGGAAATCCTGAGTCTTAGAACTCAGGGGTCTCCAGATACTCTCTGGCCTGAGTCCCCTAGGACATTATCACCACCTGCCATTCCTTTCCAATCAGGGAGGTAAAAAGCTTTAACAACAGCAGGCATGGTACTGTGAGAGAGGCCAAGCCCACCCATCATGTAAGATTTAAAAAGTTCAGCCAGGGATATCATGGCTATCACAGGAAAGTTCAACATGTGAAGATTCCTACATCTAGGGGAGTTCTCAAAGTTCTTTATCCTGAGATGAATCATATTCCTGTCCTGGACAAGGAAAGTCCTCACTGCAGATAATTTCCCAGTGCTTTGTTTTAATTTCCCAATTTGCTCAGAATGGGCCCTCAATACTCTTTCCTGAGAGTGGACCCGGGTATGTATATCATTAATTGTACCAGTCAGAGAAGATAGAGTTCCACTGATGAGAGAACCATCCATATACTGACCAATATGATGGGGGAGGGTTTGGGCATGCAGGGTCTAACGGCTGGGATCTCAGGTTGCAAACCTGGATACAAGTTGGAAACCACTAGAGGCAAGGAATGGATTATTCTTGCCTCGGAGGGAGAACGTTCACTGCTGACATCCAAAACATCTTCTTCGCTATCAACATTTTGCCAGCTCTCAGCTCCTTGGACAACCGCCCCACTCGATGCTTCTTCAAATACCACTGCACCCCCTGAGCTGCCATTTTGATCACAAACCACCAGGTCTGAGGTGGTTGCTGATGATAGCAGAGAATTCTGGGGAGGGAGGAATCCTGGTGTCGGGGCTCAACGAGACTTCCGTGTCCATCTCTAGCCACTGAACTGCTCTCTCAGATCCAGTGACAACAAGGCTATCCCCCGACATAGACTGAAAAGATAGAGGAGCTCAGGAATCACCATCCTGGAGAAAATGTTGGAGGGCTTTTAATAGGAAGAGGGAATGACAGCTGTCTGGCCTCCTTGCAGAAGCAGGTGAAAGAGAGACTACTACCTCTTACCAAAAGCAATGCATACATGCTTGCTACATACTGTGATCCCCATGTGAAAGGAAGGGACACCCTCCAGTCTAATAGTTTGACATACATGAAGAGCATGTTTATAGAGAATGTCTATGAACAGGAGTTCCATAGGCTATTATAAAGAAGAAATACTAACAGTGAGCCCTTGTTATGGGAAAAGGTGCATTTTCTGGTTTTAAACCAGGGTCTGCCTGGTTTAGGGCTGGGGTTTTGTTTGCTGAGCCACAGAATGACTGAGATAAAGCCATTTTCATTATAAAGATAGCCTACTGTCCAGATTTGTCCTCAAGGAACTCAAAGGGACTGCTGGAACATCTCACAGTGTAGTTACCAGCATTTAGACAGCATGATGGCCATTACAAGGTATGGGATCCCGGAGGACACCTGAGTTATCAACCAAATGTGAAATTATGTGATACATATTGAACTGTCTTATGGACTCTTGTCTTAAGCTGTATTGTATTGTCAATGGAAAGAAGAAACCTGGACTGTATTTATGGACTATGTATAAGCTTGCTCCTACTGAGATCTTAGTATTAAGTATTCCTGCAGTGCTGTAACAGGAACTGTTAATATTTATATCTCTAATAAAACCACTTGCAAGCATATTCATGAGTCCATGTGCTGCGCTGCCATTGGTGTTAGGAGTTAGACTTCTGTTATTTGGACTGCGGAGTTAGCAGTCTGTAGTATTCTCCGTGAGGAGTTAGCAATCTGATGTTATTGGCTCCTAAGAAAGGAGGAGTCAGCAGTCTTGTAGTGTCTCAGATATCGTCTTGCTAAGGAGTTAGCAATCTATAATGAATCTGATATAGTTGTGGGTGGATCCCTGGGCCGGTGGCAGATGACCACGCCCCCGGGAGGATATCCCGAGAGGGACCACCGGCTAGGCTTGAGTATGGAGACAGACACACATTAGTTCTTTTATTAAAGAGGTTTTTGAAACCACCAGAGGTGGCAGTAGAGATCTGATATGCCCGGCAGGGCTGTAGTCCCTCAGGTACTGGAACAGTGATCCCAGGATGGCTGAGCTGTTGAGAAACTGTAGAAAGTGAGTAGGCAGAGTAGGCAGAGTTCATGAACAGAAGTAGAGGAGAAAATTCACATAAGGTCTCAAGGAAGCTGGAAAAGTTTAACAGAGAATTGTCTGTTAGCCAGGTAAGATTTGAACCAGAGGAGGGCTATGCCAGAGATGCCAATGTCAGTTAGATGGGAGATGAGGAGGTTGTGGCTTATCGTGTCAAAGGCTGAGGAGATGTCGAGGAAAGCAATGATGAAGGTATGGCCTCAGTCTAGGCCAGTAAGGAAGATATCGGTGAGTGAAAGTAGTAGTGTTTCGGTGTTCAGGTTTTACGAAAGCCATACTGCGAGAGATGAAGGATGTTGTTGTCTTCAAAGTAGTCCATAAGTTGGGAATTCACCACCTTTTCCATAATTTTTGCGATGAGGGGAAGATTTGAGATGGGACGGTAGTTGCAGGATCTTTGGGGTCTAGGGAAGGTTTCTTGAGCAGGGGTTTGACAACTGCATGTTTTAAGGAATCTGGGACTGTGCCAGTGGAGAGGGAGCAGTTGATGATGTCTGCAAGGGGTTTGGCAATAGAGTTGGGAATAGCTAGGAGGGATTTGGTGGGGATGGTGTCAGAGGGGTGGGAAGTGGGTTTGATTTTTTTGAGAATGGACTCGATTTCAATCAGAGCGCGCATGCGCACGCGCCCTAGGTCTTCAGGCAACATAGCGGATCTGCAACGTCGAGCCGGTCCGGGGACGCCAGAGGGAGACGGCATGGAGACACCACGGCAGCCAGCTGTCCATCAGACCCAGAGGGAGTCGCCACAGAGGTAAAGAGGGCGGAGTGAGGACGTCGAGCAGCGATGGTCGCAACAGTACCCCCCTTCAAAGAGCGATCTCCTCTTCGGGTACCAGGCTTAGGTTTGGAAGGATGCACGAGGTGGAACTGATGAAGCATCTCTTTGTCCAAGATATTGGTCTGAGGCTCCCAAGAGATTAAATCAGGGCCGAAGCCTTTTCAAATCAGAAGATATTCAAAAGTCTTGCCTGTTACGAACATCCAGAATCTCTTTGATCTTAATTTCTACATCGTCTTCTGCATTGATGACAGGTGGATCTTGAGATTTGGAAGAATCTTGCAGAGTGTTATTGATGATATCAGCAGTAATGGATTGAGCTGCTCTGGATGTCACGGAAGGTTTCAGTGGAAGTGGTGATGTTGAGGTACGTCCAAAACCCACTTCTAAAGATGACTGTCCAGTAGAAGTTGCTGGATGAGAGATGATGACATCGCCAGTGGATATAGACTGGCTGGTTGCCAAGAGTATCTTCTTCGGGTCTAGAGATATTGAAGAATATTCACTAGATATAGTATCGTCTACGTCTCGAGATATTGAAGAACATTCACTAGGTATTGTATTGTCTTTGTCTCGAGATATTGAAGAACATTCACTGGGTATAGTATTGTCTTTGTCTAGAGATATTGAAGAACATTCACTAAATATTGGGCCCCAATGGGTTAGATCCAGAGATGCCCAGTCAAATTGGGGTTAGTGTACTTGCAACCAAGGTATCCCCAGGGTGATAGGGTGCACAGCCTTTTCCAGTACAAAGAAAGAGATTGTTTCCATATGGAGCGCTCCAGTGCGAAGTGTAACTGGTAGGGTTTCACAAGTTACGTTGCCTCCTGCCCCTGAGTCCACCAGGGCAGGAATCTGAACCGTGACTGGTCCGTAGGTCAAGGAGACTGGAAGAGAGAGTATACGAGAAGGCGAAATGAGGCCTAAGAATAGTCCTCCTGCAGGACATTTGCCGGTCCATCCTTTCGGATGAATGGAGCATGTAGAGACATCATGGCCGGGCTGACCACAGTACATGCACAGGCCGCATTTCTTCTGAAATCTTCTCTCCTTGGAGGTCAAGTGTCCATGACCAAGTTGCATCGGTTCATCTTTATCAGCAGCAGAAGTTACTGGAACCATCCGAGGTGCAGTGGTAGTACTAGCCTGTTTCAACCCAGGTAACACCTTAGGCCGGAGTTCCTTAACCTTGTCTCGGAGCCGGTGGTCAATCCGAGTAGCCAAGACTATTAATTCATCCAGCGAGTCAGGTGTCTGGCGAGCAGCCAGCTCGTACTTTAAGCGGGTATCCAGGCCTCTGCAGAAGAGAGTCTTGAGACATTTTGGGTCCCAGTGAAGTTCCGCTGCAAGAGTCTTGAATTCTATGGCGAATTCAGCCAGTGATCTGTTGCCTTGCTTCAAGTCCACCAAAGCAAAACCGGCAGCAGAAATACAAGCAGGGTCATCAAAGATGGATTTAAACAAGTCCATAAATCCTTCTATGTACTGCAAAATAGGGTCCTTGCATTCCCACAAGATATATGCCCATGAAAAGGCTCTCCCATCCAAGTATGACAGGATGTAGGTGGTCTTCGAAAGAGCTGTGGGAAATAAAGTTGGCTGTAAGGTGAAGTACATACAGCACTGGTTCAGAAAGCCCTGGGTCTTCTGGATTTCTCCAGAAAAGCGGATAGGAGCCACCAGTGGTACAGCAGTCTTTAAAGTTACCTCTTGTAACTGACCTTCTTGGTTAGAAGCTGTGCCTTGTATCTTCTGTGTGGGTAGCTGATGAAATGCTGCAGTAAGTTTCTTCAAAGTTTCTTGCTGCTCTGAGATGCGTTGGGCCAGGTCCGGTATAGCCTGCAAGGCAGAGAGATGTGCTGGATCCATGGAGTTAACAACATCCCATAGTTTAAGCTGGATCCACTGGAGTTAACAACATCCCATTGTAAGCCGGATCCACTGGAGTTAACAACATCCCATTGTAAGCTGAATCCACTGGAGTTAGCAATCTGTTAGGAGTTAGACTGCTGTTATTTGGACTGCGGAGTTAGCAATCTGTAGCATTCTCCGTGAGGAGTTAGCAATTTGATGTTATTGGCTCCTAAGGAAGGAGGAGTCAGCAGTCTTGTAGTGTCTCAGATATCGTCTTGCTAAGGAGTTAGCAATCTGTAATGAATCTGATATAGTTGTGGATGGATCCCTGGGCTGGTGGCAGATGACCACGCCCCCAGGAGGATATCCCGAAAGGGACCACCTGCTAGGCTTGAGTATGGAGACAGACATACATTAGTTCTTTTATTAAAGAGGTTTTTGAAACCACCAGAGGTGGCAGTAGTGAGCTGATATGCCCGGCAGAGCTGTAGTCCCTCAGGTACTGGAACAGTGATCCCAGGATGGCTGAGCTGTTGAGAAACTGTAGAAAGTGAGTAGGCAGAGTTCAGTTCATGCCAGAATACTGACCAACTCCAGGAGATTCGACCACATCACCCCAATCCTGAAAACCCTTCACTGGCTACCTATTCAATACAGAATTATGTATAAGTCCTTAACTTCTTTTTTCAAAGTTATCCATCATCTCGCACCATTAAATCTTCAAATCCCCCTGAAAAAACACACCAATGGCAGACCAATCAGGGAATGTTACAAAGAAGCACTACATGTGCCACACGCCAAAGCCTTCCAACACAAATCACTTGAAGACTATCAACAGCAGGACCACGTTTATGGAACTCTATTTCTTCCGAGCTGCGCCAGGAAACATGCCTACTAACTTTTAGAAAAAGGCAAAAAACCTGGCTTTTTAAAAAAGCCTTTCAAATCCCAGATTAACCCATGTTAATATCATCCCTTAATTTCAACATCCCAAATTCACGACATCTCATAATTCCATTGTAAAGACTTATTTATCCGCGACCTAATTCAGCCCAGCACCTCATCCAGACCGGGCTTTTAAAGCGGCATATTTTGTAAAGATCCTTTTGTAAATGTGTTTCTACCAATTGTTCTACTTTCTCCTTTTCTTTCTTCCCTCTCTCCCAGTTGTATACTTCCTTGTTTATTGTAACTATAATTCTTGCACCAGTTTAATTGTTCCAGTTCTATGTTAAATGCACGATGTGTTAAATGTAAACCGGTTTGATGCGACCTCTGGTCGTGAAAGCCGGTATAGAAAATACCTAAATAAATAAATAAATAAAATAAATGAACAGAACTAGATGACAAAACTCACATAAGGTCTCAAGGAAGCTCAGGAGCTGGAAAGGTTTAGGCCCTCGAGGAGCGAGTACCTGGTTCCAGGGAAAGCTCTGAGAGAGCGATGGTAACTCACAATTATTTGTAGCAGCGATAGCTTCCAGGCAGTAGAGAATCTTCAGAGTATCCAGGAACATGGGCCCTTGAGGAGCGAGTACCAGTTCCTATCTGTAATCTGAAAGTAAAGAAAAGAGCGAGGCCCCCGAGGAGCAGGTACCTCTAGTAAGTCCGAGGAGGCAGAGTAGCTTGGGAGCGAAGCCGAAGCAATCCCCTTGCTAACTCAGATAGCGAAAATAAAGACCTTTAAATACTGGAAGCGGATGACGTAATCTCAGAGGGATGCCCTTGAGGTTCGCGCCCTTGCTGGTATTTCAATCAGAGTGCGCGCTTGCGCGCGCCCTAGGTCTTCAAGCAACATGGCGGATCTGCAACGTCAAGCCGGTCTGGGGACGCCGGAGAGAGACGGCATGGAGACGCCGCGGCAGCCAGCCGTTCATCAGACCCGGAGGGAGTCAACACAGAGGTAAAGAGGGCGGAGTGAGGACGTCGAGCAGTGACAGTCGCAACAATTGGGCCTGTCAGCTCCTCAGAGAGTAGTGTAAGTAGGAGCAGAATCCTGTCACCTCGTACTTCCTCTTCCACTTCAATACCCCAGAGCCCTGTTGCCTTAAAAAAATCATTTTTTCTGGCACAGGCTATAGCGAAAGCAACTGGCAAGAAAGACTCTTAGTCTACCCAAGCAAAAGAGACACTAGGACAAATGTCTGTGGCACGTTATGTCACAGAGTCTATTGAGGACATGGACACAGATGCGCTCGCACATTGGGAACACAAGTTCACGATTTGGCCAGACTTAACCAAAGTGGCTCAGCACTATATGTGCTGCCCACCAACTAATGTGCCCAGTTAATGAGTCTTTTTGATGATAAGGGACATTGTGAGCTCTCATCTCTCAAAGCACCACAGTTGATGGAAAAGCTAGTGCTCCTGAAATCCAGCTCCTTTGCTTGGGCCTGGATTTTCTATTGTCATACAGCTTTGTGAATCCCGTGGTAACGGGGGCGGGGGGGGGGGGGGGCCCACAAAAGCTGGCAGCGATCGCACCACTGCGGTGTTATCCCTGCCGGCTTTCATACCCAATAGCTCCACCGTGTAAGGTGGTTCTATTGAGTGCGCTACTGGCGGCAATAATGGGTCTTACCTTATCGCCGCCAGCAAAGTTACTGCTGCGTCCGTCCCGACGCCGCCCAGACTCCTCCTCTTACGGTCCCTACTCCGCCCCAACTCTCACCCGACTCTGCCCCTATCAAGGTATCGCGCGTGAAAAGGGATTTTTCGCATGCGATACGGATAGAAAATGACCCCCTTGGTTTTCCAGATTTGCCATGTGAGTGACAAGATGAATGAAAGCATTTTGAAGAACTTGTTGCTGCTCTATCAACCTGCCATGTCCCAAATACCACCAGAGGGACCTGACTACACTGCATACACTTCATCTCTCTGCCATGCTCCAAATACAACCAAATGGGCCTGATTGTATACATTTCACCTGCCTACCTTATCCCAAACACATTCATAGGGGCCTGACTGCATTATGTACACTTCATCTGCTTGCCATGCCCCAGATACCCCCACAGGGACCTGACTGCACTGTGTACACTTCATCTGCTTGCCATGCCCCAAATACCAACATAGGGACCTGACTGTGGACACTTACTCTGCCTGTCATGACCCAAATACCACCAGAGGGGCCTGACTGCTCTGCATGACTTAATTTGCCTGCCATGCCCCAAATCCAACCAAAAGAACCTGACTGCACTATGTAAACTTCATCTGTCTTCCATATCCCAAATATAACCAAAGGGGTAGGATTGCCATACTTCCTCTGCTTGCCATACCCCAAATACCTCCACAGGGGCCTGACTGTGGACACTTCTTCTGTTTACCATGATCGAAATACTACCAGAGAGGCCTGACTGCACTGCATACACTTAATCTGCCTGCCATTCCCCAAATACAACCAAAATGGCCTGATTGAACACACTTCATGTGCCTGCCATGCCCCAAATACTAAAACAGGAGTCTGACTGCATACACTTCAACTGCTTGCCATGTCCCAAATATCAACACAAGGGGCCTGAATGCAGACATTCCTTCTGCCTGCCATGCCCCAATTACCACCACAGGGTTCTTGCTGCTACTGTTCTGCTTTCCTGTCATGCTTATTATGTATGAGTATGGGAGTTTTGGTGTACCAGTACTGTTTGCTGTTTTTAGTTTTTTTGTTCTCCTGTGGTATTTGGTTCCCCCCCCCCAAAAAAAAAAAAGTTTGTGGTTTTTTTCATATATATTCAAGTTTATCCTCCTGTTATATGGTTCTGTTCTTCATTTTAATCTATGCTTAGTTTTACCAACCTATTTGTTTGTTGCTTGGACTGGGGTGTTTGTTGCGTTGGACTGGGGTGTTCGCAGAGAAAAAATGTAAAGAAAAGACAAGAAATATGTCTCTCCTCCCTCTCCTCATGTGTATGGTTCTTCTTTTTGTTTTACCTGTCCATAATCCCAGCCTGGCTTCCCCACTCTGTTTGTTTCTTGCTTGTATTAGGGTGTTTTGTCAATGAATGAAGAAATAGAGGAGCAACAGAAAGCATGTAGATTAGAGATACTACCTGGAGATAATACCCTTATTCAATAAACATACACACGGTTAATGCGACTCCAACATTGCTCTAAGCTTCAACGGCAAGAGGAAATGTGGAAAAAAGGATTTGCATTCACAAAAAAGCGGGGAGTAGCTTGCTTGTTACGGCGGCGGTTACTACCCCAAACCAAATAAGCCTGATACTTCACTTTCAATGCATATCCAGCATAACTCTCTGCTTCAATGGCAGGGGGAATGAAGAAAAGTGGATCTATATACAGACAACAACCAACAAAGACTGAATTACATAGTCTGGGTAAAACAAATAAGCATGGGTGTAGCTTGCTTAATGCGGCGGTTACTACCCCTAACTAATTAAGCTAGATATTTCACTTAGATGCAGTTCCAACACTGCTGTCTACATTAATGGTGGGGGTGGAAGGGAAATAGAACCAAAAGGTTACTAAGAGCCAAGAGGAACAGATAAGTATGAGAAAAAAAAGTGTGAAACTTGCTGGGCAGACTGGCTGGGCCGTTTGGTCTTCTTCTGCCGTCACTTCTATGTTTCTATGTATGTATGTTTCTATATTCTGAATGTGATAAAAGCTTCAGAAGTAAGAGAGAACTAAAAAAAACATATGAAAATCAAGAAAGGGAAGAGACTATGTTCAGGTATAGCATATGGTAAAGTCTTTTTTAATAGAGCAAACCTCAAAAATTAGCAGGAAAACCACAATGAAGAGAAACCAATAAGATGTTCAGAATGTATCTACATTTTCGATCGGAAAGCAAATTTCACCAGAAAACCAAAATGCCACCCTGCAGCAAGAATATTTTCAAGTAGGAAATGTAATGAAAGCTTATTTCTTCTTCACTCTGTAGATAAAAACCTCCTACAGGTTCCAATGATAAAACTGTGAGGCTTGATTTAACCAGAAAGCTTGCTTTCTCAGTACCAGACCCTATCCTCTGGAACTCAGTCCCAGACTCACATAGGCTTACAGCAAATCCAAAGGAATTTAATCATGTATGTTCCATTTTTGTAAACCGCTTAGACCTATACAAATTGTATAGGCGGTATATAAAAGATTTAAAAAAAAAATAAATAATAATAATAATAAAAGTAATGCTGATGACAGATGATTGTCTTGTTCTAAATCTGACATTTGGCAAGTACTTCCACAGGAAGATAGACATCTCCCATGCCACTCTACCTTGCTGCTATATCCATTATTCTTTACCTTAGGAGTCTTTCTTCCACTCAACATCATTTACTGCCAGCTTCTCCTATACCACCTTGGGAGTCATGCTGTTGATATACCTACTGTTGCGCTGCAATAGAGGAGAGCACCAGGGGGCGCTCACCAGCGCGAGACAAGAAATGTGCCCTTGCGATGAGACGATCCTAGGCAAAGCTGGAATGACTGAAGAATCCTTTTACACAGGTCGATACAGTTATGCCGTGTTAGAAAGAGTGCGGCAGTGCCAGGCGCACCCTCGTTCCCCGCATGCACAGTTCTCTTCACCTACCGCTCGATACTCTCTTCAAATTGCATGCAAATGCATGCTGCGTCTGCGAAGCGTTAGGCGAAGGTTAGGCCCGCGCAACCCATAGAGCGCCTAACCTAAGCTGCCGCCTGAAGTCCCGGAGGCCATCGACCTATCTCGGGCCCTCCGTGGGGAGATAGCCTGCATCCCCGGGCTTGCTTAGCACCCGGAGCTGCCCTCGGTTCACCTCCTGCGGCGCGTAGGAGGTGCGCGGGCCTAACGCTTCACGGCCACGCTGGTATCTGTCATTTCAAATGTCATTTCAAATGTCATTTGAAATGACAGGTACCAGGAAGTGGACAGTTATGTTCTCCGATGCTCGGCAAACTTTCCCCCAGCCCCCGCTCACCTGCCCTGGCGGCGTTCGGTCTCCGGTGCAGCCCTAGTCCTGTCCCCTCCTCCCGAAGCAAAAAAAAAAAAACCCAAAAAAGTAGCAAGAGAGCGAGGGGAGAGACGGGCAATCCTAGGCTCGGGCCTGCTAGCCCCTTCTCCTCTCCTCCCGAAGCAGGGCGCGAAAAGCAGCCTTGCTCCGGGAGGGGGGGGGGCAGTTTAAAGCGACGAAGCGACTTACTTTTGCAGCCCCCCCCCCTCCGGACATCGGCGACGACCGCGGCTCCAGCCTCCAGCTGTCAGACAGACGCATCGCACGTGGGAAAGCAGCCCCTATGCGTGCAATTGGCTGCTCAAGACGTGACGTCACGACGTTTGGCGTCATAGCATGTGACGTCACGTCTTGAGCAGCCAATTGCACGCATAGGGGCCGCTTTCCCACGTGCGATGCGTCTGTCTGACAGCTGGAGGCTGGAGGCAGGAGCCGCAGTCGTCGCTGATGTCCGGAGGGGGGGGCTGCAAAAGTAAGTCACTTCGTCGCTTTAAACTGCCTCCTCCCGGAGCAAGGCTGCTTTTCGCGCCCTGCTTCGGGAGGAGAGGAGAATGGACTAGCAGGCCCGAGCCTAGGATTGCCCGGTCGTCGTCGCTGATGTCTGGAGGGGGGGGGGGGGCTGCAAAAGTAAGTCGCTTCGTCGCTTTAAACTGCCCTCCTCCCGGAGCAAGGCTGCTTTTCGCGCCCTGCTTCGGGAGGAGAGAACAAGAGACTGCAGGCCCGAGCGTAGGATTGCCCGTCTCTCCCCTCGCTCTCTTGCTACTTTTTTTCGGGTTTTTTTTTTTTTTTTTGCTTCAGGAGGAGGGGACAGGACTGGGGCTGCACCGGAGACCGGACGCGGCCAGGGCAGGTGAGCGGGGGCTGGGGCTGGGGGAAAGTTTGCCGTCTACCCTTACCCCTGCCTCTAACGCTGGGGTAAGGGTAGGCGGTAAGTTAGCAGGGTAAATGCGCGGCAAAACGGCAGGGTAAAAAAGCGATAGTCGGGGCGTGCGTTACTGTATGGGAGGGAATAGCTAATTCGCTCGTTTACATTTAATATACATGACGCGGGCGGAAGGGGTCACCCGGGGATTTTAAGAGGCGGTAGGGATGAGTTAAAGGGGATAGTGTATCGCGGGAAGGGCTAACGCGGCCGGAAAGTGAGTAGAAGGCGAGTTAGGAGCAGGGTAACCGCGGCCGCACTTTACTGTATCGATCTGACAGGGTGAAGCAGGAAACACCCAAGGTGGAGCTTGCAGGTGGGACCAGAGGGACCACTCCCTCCTGCCCTTTAACTCAGGCTGAAAGACGGGGGCCCACCCCTAGGGAGAGGAAGCAGGAAGCAGTGCAGGACCCTGGACAGCAGCCTTGCTGCACGGAAGACTGCAGAGCTGAAGCAGAAGCTGGAATTAGGCCTCACAGCAGGCCACAATGTAGAGGCAGCTCCCTGCCGCAGGAGGTGAACCGAGGGCAGCTCCGGGTGCTAAGCAAGCCCGGGGATGCAGGCTATCTCCCCACGGAGGGCCCGAGATAGGTCGATGGCCTCCGGGACTTCAGGCGGCAGCTTCCTAGCTGCATAGAAATAGCAGCGCAGCTCCTCCCACAATAGGAGTGCAGGGACAGCCTCCGGGCCGCAGAGGCTGCAGGAGCATGGCTCCTGCCATGCGGGAAGTGCAGGCAGCCTCCGATCCGCTTTAGGAAGAGCAGTGCATCGGCGCCCTCCGGGTCACAGGGGGTAAAGCAAGCGCGGCTCCAGCCACGCGGGAAACATATTGGCGGCCTCTGGACCACGAGAAGAAGAAGGGAGAGAGGTGGAGAGGCGGCCTGTGGCTTCTGCCATAGGCCGAATCACAACACCTACCTCACATACCTATTATGTACCAGAATGGGATTTTTTGTACCTCCCTATTGTTTGCTGTTTGCTCTCAGCTTACTGCTCCTACCCTGTTTCTTTTCTTGTTGGTTATTCTGGGGTGTTTTGTCACCAGGAAAAATGTGAAAAAGACAAAAAAATAAAAGTTGCTCCTCCCACCCCATCTCTTGTTTGGTTTATTATCTTGTTGTAAATGCCTTCTAGACCTTGTTGCTCTTTGGGATGCACCACACTCCTCATTTGGAATGTAGAATGTCTGCTTCTGGAGAAGCACACTATTTCTCAAGTTTAAATGCAGCTATATGGCCTTGATTGCATATCTTGCCCATGCAAAAACAATAGGGGTTTAAGGCTACCCTTCTTACTACATTGTTCAGCTCCTACTATTGCGGTTTTTTACAATTGCCAGCCCCACTACTGCCACCACCATTCCAAGCCAGTCTTGCCATATTATGATGTCCACTCTGCTGCTCTGAGCATGTATGAAAACTGTGTTCCTTCAAAGTACAACTTTAGGTATTTACAGCTAACCTTCTCACTGTGTTGCTCTGCTCCTACCATTCCAGTTTTTTACAATTTCCAGCACCATTGCTGCTGCTACCACTCTAAGCCAGTCTTGGCACATTACAGTGTTTCCTCCACTGCTCCAGCTGTCGTTGAGGTTCCTTTCAAATTCCATTCTCCCACTCTGCCTATCTATGATGTTCTTTCCCATTCCACTTCCCCTTCCCGTAAGTACCTACCTGCCAACTTCTAGTCCTCCCCTGTACATCTGTTACTCTGCATGCTTGCTGCATCACCCCTGGGCCCCTTCATGTCACTTCAGATGCTGTTCGATTACTGCTGTTTCATGGAAGTATATACTACTGGTAGGATACGCACAATTCACATTTGACTGGGAAAGACATGCCTCATTCTATCTGGTAGTGTCTTTGAGGTTTCTTCAAAATCATCTTCCACTGGAGGAGTTCTGAAAGAGGATTTCTTTCTGGCAGAGACTATTACTTGGGAGAGGTGAGCCCGGCCCCGAAACAGCTGGAGGTGAGGCAGCTAGCCCCGACGACGATTCTGACTCTGGCCCCTTTGTGACATCATGGGGGGGAGGCGCTGAGGCTCTAAAAACCAGCCCAGCATTTGAAATTTCTGAAGAGTTTTGAAAAAGGATTTCTTTCTGGCAGAGACTGTTACCTGGGAGAGGTGACCCTGACCCCGAAGCAGCTGGAGGTGAAGCTGCTAGCTCCGATGATGATTCAGACTCTGCCCCCTTTGTGACATCATAGGGGGGAGGTGCTGAGGCTCATAAAATCAGCCTAATTGCGGCGCAAGGTCGCCGCCGGCGCGCTGCCTAAGTCACGCGCTCTGAAGGGGTGTGCGGCTTAGTTCGGCTTTGTTCAGCTTTGGACAGTCTTTGGTTAGACTTTACACTGTTTTTGTAAGTATAAGGTTTATTCTTTCACTCCTCCCAAGGATTCAAAACTTTTATCTTTTTTCACAATTTTGAGTGATAAGTGGGGTGATTTCAATGCCTCATTCTGTTTGTAAAAGAAGGGCAAAGGAGAGGGAGGAACCCGCTTCTACCCCGGATCCCTAATAAAATGTCCCATGGACACTCATGTTCAGTGCACTTTGAGATCGGATGTGGTGCAGGTGGAAGATGCCCTTAGAGATAATATCGTGGGCTCTCCACCAGACCTTTCTCTATCTTTATCCCCGATCTTTAGGGAACCACCAATTAATCCGGCTATATCCAGGATCCAGGTGGAAGTGGGGGCCAACCATACTGCAGAAGGTGCAGGGAATGGTTTGACCATAGCGGGACCACTTCCTCCGGAAGGGAATGGGTATATAAACCGGATGAATCCCCTTGAGGGACAAACTGTTTCACTTGAAATGGTGCAAGGAAGGGGTCAACCCAGGTTAGCAAAGGATGAAGATCTTGTCCACCTGTCTAAATTATCTGTACCACTTTTAGTAAAACCTAATGTAGTAACCTTAGACGCGATAATGGTTGCAATTGTTAGTTTACAAAATGCAATGGTTGCTCAAGTAAACCCAATAGTTGAGAAGGTGAATTTTATACAAGATAAAGTGGTTAATCTGGAGAGGAATATTGAAAAAGAGCAAAATGAATCTGATAGTATTAAAAAAGATTTAGAAAATTTGAAAACAGTTCAAGATTTAGCAGTAAAAGAAAATCAATTGTTGCAAGTAAAGATAGAAAATTTAGAAAATGCTAATAGGAAGAGAAATTTGCGATTCATAAATTTTCCAAAGCTACCTCTTGTATCCCCTAAGGAAATGTTTAAAAGATATATGCTGGAAATTTTTAAAATTCCAGAAACATCAATTCCACCGTTGGTTAAGGTTTATTATATTCCAGCTTTTAAAAAACAGGAAAAGGTAGAAGGACAGGAAGAGGCACAAGTAGCTGAGGCAGATGTATTGGTGTCTAATTTAAACATCTCCAAGATTTTAGAGACCTCAGACAGTGAATTAGTTCAGGGGGCCACTATGTTAACCACATTTGCTTTTGAATCTGACAGAGATTAGGTACTTAGATTATTTTTCAAACATAGCAAGGAAAAATTTCTAACTATGAGTGTAAGAGTATACCCAGATTTTTCTAAATTAACTCAGAAAAGAAGGAAACAGTTTTTATTGCTGAAAGCTAAGGTGCTCCAAATAGGAGCTACCTTCTTTCTAAAACACCCTTGTGTCTTATCAGTTACAAGGGTAATTCTTTTGGTTTTTTTTCCTCTCTTCAATTGATTGAATTCTTAAAGGATAAAGTAATAGTAAATTGAATTAAGGAATGAACTCTACTGAGACCTTAAAATAGTAAATATCCCAATTAAATTTAATAATAGTGCGTTTGGAATTGTGATAACATTCATTTATTGTAAGTATATAACTATTATAAGAAATGTTATGAGTATTGGATCCTTTATTGTGGACTATAATGTAAGAAGAGAATTTAATATTGAATTCCGATTTCTTAATTATTGGATCTTTGTATGTAAACTTACTGTTGTCAATCAAGATGTAATTCTTGTGAAAATGTTTTAAAATGGTATAAATAAAAAATAAAAAAAAATAAAAATCTTCCACTATGGTAGTTGCCAACTCTTGCTCTTGCCATGACAGTCTGTAACTTTACATAGGCCTTACCTACCCAGTTATCTTTAATGATTTCATGGTCACATTGACATTTTCTTCAGGCTCCGTACCCTTATGGATTATGTAATTATAGATCTGATCCGATATTCATCCTACGATAGATTATACCACAGCAAAAGGCAAGGGTTTCAGAAGTGCAGCACCCAGAACCAACAGAACCACGTTTTACTACTTCTAAGGTAATGGAGTCAGTACTTGCAAATACTGATTCAGAAGACAAATCATGTCCTGGATTCCTAAATCATAGACTATTAAACAGCTACTGGCTAAAGAGTATTTGGTGCTTCTACTCAGTAGCATCTTAGCCTCCAGTGAAGATCAAATCCAAGCCCAGTCAGATCCTTCCAAAATGATGTCAGCAATTTCCTCTGCTTTCTCCCTACCTACAGCTTTCTACCAATTTAGTTGGTGCCCTTTGCCCCTCATTTGGAATCTTGCAGTACTCTTGCCAATCTGGGTGACATCTTTGTGCCTCTTATGATGCTTTGGCTTCCTTTTACCACTCTGTAAGTTGCTTTCACCCTCTATCACTGCCTTGGGAGATTTTCTGTCCCTTCTGGTGCTTTGCTCCATCTTCATGGTAACTTCAGCAATTCATTCCCAATTGGTGCCACTTTGCCCCTCTCAGTCAGCCTTGGAGGGTTCATACCAAACTTGTTGGTACCCTCTTTTGAAGCCTTCTTCCCACTCTAGCTTTCTTCTGTATTGATTATAGTGCAGTGTTGTGTCTTCAGATCAGAAATATGAAAAAAGTAAAAAAAATATACAAGTTTATCCTCCCATGCAAGCAGTTTTATGGTTCTTCATTTTCTTCTACCCCTCTAGTTCCAGACTGGATCCCCCACCCTGGTTGTTTGTTGATGATGCTGGGGTGGTTTATACACAAAAGCCCTCATTCAAGAAGAAGAAATACAAACAGAATGGAACACAGAGGGAAAATAACCATTTACATGTTCTGCGTGTGGTTAAAGTTCACTTGTGCAAAACAAAATCAGAAAGTAGAACAGTCAGACTTCAGGTACAGAATATGGGAAACATTTTATAAATAGAGCAATCCTTACCTCTTTCCAGAAAAATCACACCACACTCATTAGAGAAACCCTTTAAATGTCCTGCATGAGAAATATGACTCCTTCAGAAAGCCCATTTCACAAGAAAATCAAAATTACAGATCAAAGCTTATTTCCAGAAAATGATATATATCACACTTCATTCTCTTATTCTGAATCTGATAAATTGAGAGTATGTTCCACAGAATTGTTGCGTAAGAAGTGGATCCTTGGGCTGAGGTGGGGTTGACGCAACCCGTGGGCCAGGGTCTACGGGTCCCCACCATCAGCAGGCGGAGTCGGCTGAAGCTGGAGGCCACTGGAGCTTCACCTATACCAGCCCACGTTCCTCTAGAGTTGAGCCTTCGGGTGCCAGGGCCAGCAGGACTTAGGCGGGCCTTGAGGTTGGGTATCAGTAGTAGCTGGTTCAGCCAAGAGACAGCAGCCAGCAGGTGGCATGATCCTATTCCGGACAGGATGCGAAACAGAAACCCAAGTACCAGGGAACAGGAGGATAGTGAAGGTGCCTGAGCAAAGGAAGGCTGAAGCCTTAGTAGTCTGTGTCCAGAGGATAGGGACAGAGGCGTCACTATCAAACTTAAGTAGAAGCAGGCAGCACTTGGAAGGTGTAGCAAGCAACGTGGAACTCTGGACTCGAGAGTCTGAGGCAAAGCCATACGTAGCAAAGTTCAAGGTACGTAGAAAACAAGCATGGTCAGATGTAGCAATGGTCAGGGCACGAAGAAGGCAGGCGTGGTCAGACATAGCAAAGGTCAAGGCACGGAGAAGGCAGGCGTGGTCAGACGTAGCAAGGGTCAAGGCATGGAGAAGGCAGGCATGGTCAGACATAGCAATGGTCAAGGCACGGAGAAGGCAGGCGTGGTCAGGCGTAGCAATGGGAGAGGTCAGGCTTGGAGAAGGCAGGCGTGGTCAGGCGTAGCAGTGGTCAGGCTTGGAGAAGGCAGGCATGGTCAGGTGTAGCGGAGGTCAGGCTTGGAGAAGGCAGGTAGGCGAAGTCAGGCGAAGCAGTGGTCAAATCCAGGAAGCCAATCAAACACAAGACGAGACAAACAGCGAAATAGGAACCAGGAACTTGGAGAATCAGGAACACAAACAATCAGGTACTGCAGAATCGAGCACTCGGAAACCAGGAACAGGAGACCTGTTGCAAAGGTGACACTGAGGAGCGCGGCCTAAGTATTTATGTGCTGAAGGATCTGATGTCAGCATCCGGGTCCTTGGCCAGGTTCCCGCCACGGGTCCTTTAAACCATTTACTGATGCGCGCGTGCCTAGGGAGGGGCACGGTGCTGCCGGCGGCATCTTTCCGCGAGGCCCGCAGAGAGGCCCGAGGAGTGGAGGCATCCTGCCTGGAGGTCCCGGGAAGCAGAGCAGGGCCAGAGGTGCTGGTGGGAGTCCGAGGTCGAAACTGGCAGCCCACTGCCACCAGTGACGAGGAGCTGGAGCCTGAAGCTTGTGCAGAGAGGTGAGAAGACCGCATCGCGGGGCTGCCGCGGGCGGCGAGCGTAACAAGAATGATTGGCATTTCCCATGCCATTCTGCCTTGTTGCTCATGCTATACCTTTGAGGTCATTGTGCCACTTAGCTTTGCTACCATGCTCAGAAATTACACCTTGGTATTCTTTCTGCCACTGTGCCTTGCTGCTGTACCACAGACCTTATACCTTGAGATGTTTTTCCAGTCTTGGGGGGGGGGAGCCTGCTGTGCACCTCTCATGTTCTTTTGAAGTCGTGATGCCATTCTTTATGCTGCTTGGTCCCCTTGTCAGTGTCTTGGGTTTTTTCCTGCTACCTTTTGTGCTTCTTTTCCCCTTCATGGTGCCTTAGCATGCTGATGCCATTTTTGGTGCCACTTTGCCTCTCGTGGTGTCATCAAGGTTAATGTCACTATTACTGCTGCTCTTTTTTGGAGCATTGGGTGCTCTTTCCACACTAGCTTTCTCCTTTGCTTCTCTAGTGATGCCTTGGATAACTCCTGCCAATGCTGATACCTCTTTGCAGAACCTTAGGCTATTATGCCACTTTTGGTGCCAATTTGTCAAGATCTAGGTCCCTGGAGTTCTTTCCCCTTCTGATGATTTCTTCCCACAACTTTCATAAGAATTGATAAGAAAACCACAATTCTGGAGACCAAAATAAGCTGTAGTGCTTTCCCCCATTGACTTTAATGGTAAATGAATGAACAAATGAAATAAATAAATTAATATTATTTTGTTTTAAAACAAATGAAACAAATTTGGAACCCAACAAATGAATAAATGAACTGAAACAATTTTTTTTTCTTCTGCACATCCCTACTGCAAAGCAGATGCATTGTCCACTGGTCCTGAAGTACCCATAGTGCCAACCAACCTTGAATTTTCAAAGGAAAACTCCTGTAGAGTTTCCCTTTGAAAATTTGTTTACAGACTGACAAATACACAGTACCTACATGCCTCCAACACATCTTTTTTTAAAAGTTGCCCTGATTGTGAACATAATTGAACATGCATATCAGCTGAAGTAATATATTGTCTGTCAGATGTCTACCCATTTTCTGAGGAATCATATCTAACTGTAATAAAGAGGAATGTTGCCCCTTACCTGCATTGCCAGTATGCAAATTGAGCTCCACCCCTCTCTCCCTGTATTCTCCAGCTCCATCCCACTCTCCTAGCTCTCTATATGGGAATTGAGCTCCACCCCTTTCTTTTTCTGTTTGGCTCCACCCCACTCTCCAGCTCTGCTCCTCTGTCTCTGTATTGTCCAATCTATTCTGTACTACCAAGTCTTCTCTCTCGGGCTGTATTCTCCAGCTCTGCCCCTCTCTTTCTGAATAATCAATCCATGCTCTACTACCACACTGAGCTCTGCGTGCACTATCTACTACCACATATCTCAGTTATGCACTTCCTACACTTCACAGTATTTCCCAATCCTTGGATGGGCTTTTGCTACTAGTAGCTCAATAAAACACTCTAACAAGCACTGTGGATATTGCAGATTGTTTAGTAAACTAATCACAAAAAAAAATCACCTTGTAAAAGTTTATTTCCTCTTTTTTCATTTGAGCCTCTGGCCAAATCATTTCAGGAGAGCCAACTTAATCTAAAAAGAAAATCAAACTCAAATATACTGCAAAGGTGCACTACAATAACTTTTTTTGTATTTATTAAAGAAATGAACATACTCAGGCAATGTAATGCTGCACTGCAGTATATAATGCTGCCATATGGCTAGTAAAATTGGTCGATATATAGTTCTGGTCCAAACTGGATACTGCAGGTATGTCTTAATTTCACTTAACCTCTACATTTTTTCTTTATGGGGAGATGGTTCTGCAGCACAGGATATCATTTGATTATCTAAATAATTAAGTATGTGGGGAGAATAACTTCTAGAAGGGGTAAAGTTATAAAGCTGAATTTCTCAGTCTGTAGGATTATTTTTCTGGGAGGTGTGAGAATTGAGCTAGTGGGGTTTTTTTTACCATGGATACTGGTATGCCAAAGAACTACTTCTAGGCTGGGATGCCTAGTATCTTAAAAGGAGACCTAGAAGGAAGAATGGTCACAGCTAGCTGCAAAAATCAGTTACTGCCAGCAAAAAGACTATACTGATGGACTCATGGTTCATGAATAATACCTGACATTTAAGGGCATCAAAGTGAAATATTTTCACTGTGTTTTTCCTTGGAACTGAGAAAAGTTTGCTGTGATCAAGATTTGAGATCAGTGTATGTAATGCTATCAATTAGTATTTCTGCAGTTATGATCCTGTGATGTTTCTTTGTAATATGAATAGCCAGGACTGACGCTTCTGCCCGAGCCCGCCCCTTCACAGCAGAATAAATACATACACAACAGATTTGGGAGTCAGCAGGCCGCAGCTTTATTAAACACCCCGGAGCCCGAGCCATTCAATTGTAACAATAAATTCCCCCATCTCCGCCCATCCGCCACCAACCAGCAAGATGGGCACATCCAGGCTATCCCAGCCTGCAAAACGTGAAAACCTAGGCTATCCCAGCCTGCAAGATGGGCACATCCAGGCTATACCAGCCTGCAAAACGTGAAAACCTAGGCTATCCAGCCTGCAAGACGGGCACATCCAGGCTATCCCAGCCTGCAAAACGTGAAAACCTAGGCTATCCCAGCCTGCAAGACGGGCACATCCAGGCTATCCCAGCCTGCAAAACGTGAAAACCTAGGCTATCCAGCCTGCAAGCCGGGCACATCCAGGCTATCCCAGCCTGTATGAAGTGCCCCTCTTTAATCGTATCCCACGACTCCCGCCACCACCAAGCAAGGAGCCGATTAGATCGACCCCCGCCACCGTCCAGCAAGGAGCCGTACCAGCAACAACTGCACCCAGTTGTTCTGCTAGGGACCCCTGACATGACCCCTGTCAAGTCAGACAACTGTCAACCAAGGCATAAACCCCAATCGGCTCTGGCTACCCGCCCCCCCTCCCCCACTGAAAGCTGCGACAACGATAAAGCCCCCCTGGTACAACAACCAACAACAGGGGCAGGCGGGTGGGTGGGAAGCAGCGCCAAAACCCAGCCGCAGGCAAGTGAGGCTTGCCCCGCGGAACACTGGGTAAATCTCTCCCCTGACTCCTCCCGCTCCCCACTGATCCCAACGTTCCCCCCAGATGGTGGTTTAAATCCAAACCACCCAATCCCTGTCCTACTGGCTCACAGAGCCCCCAGCCAACCGGCAGCCCACAGTCACCACCCCCTTCTTCTGACCTAAACATGCCAGGCTTGCATAAGCGAGCCTGGCACCATATTACAATGGCCGGGCAGGCATGAAACCTCCTGACCTTATATTTTATGATTACTCTTTCTTTGCCTCTACTACCCCAGAAGAGAAAATAAAGTTGGAAAGTTACAACCCAAAAATATTTTATGAGACTCCCTTACTGAATTCCACGGTTGTGGGCTTGATGAAGGTGAGGTGTTCAGAATGTCTGAAAAGGAGTTCCATAGTTCTGCTTAGGGAAAGCAGTTAAATGGTGGCAGGGAGGAAAAGTATGGACTTTTTCTCTTTTTCATGTCCTGCAGAGAAATATACATGGCTTTCTTCCAATCCAGTCTCTTTCCTGGCCAATTAGTGAACTCATAGACTTGGTGCCAGGATAGAGCCCCATGGTCTCAGAACACCTTTATTTTATGTGCTCCCAGTGGGGATTATATATATATATATATTTATACTCTGTGGTGCAGTTTCAGGAACCAGAGACTCTACGTCTTTCTGTAACGCCCCATGGCAGCTATAGTTGATCTCTGCCACTAGCATGGTCCTGGCTGGGTATGGAGCTGTGTATTCGCTCTGGATGGTTGAAGCACCTGTTAAAGCAAAAAGAAGCGCGTATGTATAGTAATTATAGAACAAGTATTCTACTTGTTCCACAGACTTTTGCCATACCCCTTTCTAAGGCTGTTACCCTCCTGGATAATAGGTCTAATCTCAATGACCATCCCAGGCTAACTATCTTATTTTGAGATGAATACTCTCCTAGACATTGGTCTTTCCTTTGGGATTGTAAACTACTCATCTACTGTCTCCCCCTGCAATTCTAGAACAGTATCCAGCACTTCTAAGAACCAAAATATGGCTCGTCCACTTGTGCTGTTGGTTGATGCTGTTGAGCCTACCTGACCATACCCTTCTCCCATTCCCTCGTCCTCCTCCTTCTGCTTACTGAGGCTTTACACTGGACTCTCCCTTACCTCCATGACCTGACTATTCTCTTCCTCTACCTACCCTTCCACTATCTCCTTACTTTTGAGCACAAATGTCATTCTTTCTCTCTATCATCACATTTCCCTATTTATTTATTTATTTATTTGGTTTATATTCTGCTTGCCCCAAAGCAGATTACATTCAAGTACTGTAGGCATTTCCCTAACCCCAGAGGGTTATAAACCAAAGGGGAGATTTATTAAGCCACTATAGGGCTATAACGCAGCGTTTATCATGATATTATGCAATATTCACAATATTGCTCATTTTTTAAAAATCTGCCCCATTACAATTTGCTGTTTTGCATACATTTGCATGCCTAAAATAGTATGCTGCATGCAAAGCAGCTAATTCATAGAAAATTCTATGTAAATAAAATAACACGGTTAACTTAGAGATTTTTCAATCACATTATTTTATCTACACCTTTTCTGAAAATGTTATTCTAGCACAGGAACACCAGGACCCTAATGCAGTCCTGTTGCTCCCACACTAGAATTAAAGAGCCATACAGCCTGATATGACTCCCCACCCCCCCAAATAGTAAAATAAAAATACTGGAAGTCTTACTAGACTCCCTGACCATCCTGGAGTCACCATTCAAGGTGGACCCATAATAAAAAGAATAATGCCCTACCCCCTGCCCCCCACCCCACCCCATCGCCTACCCCAAACTCCTCCCCATGATTTCAAATATCCCTCCTGATCCAAAACATCCCTCTAAATCTAAACTCACTACACCCAATATTTGGCCCCTAACCCCCATCCCTCCCTTTCCAATATTAGGTAACTCAGCTATAGACCCCTATCCCCAACCCCCCAAAATCACCCTGGTAACCTAGTGGTTCCCACCCTGGATTCCCCCCCCCCCCCCGCCACCCGCCACCTGAACCCCCACCTTTAAAAAGCCAAATGGTGTCAGTGGAGGGTCTGTGGCACTCCCTAGCCCAGAGCCCAATCCGTGCTATTTTCCAACATGGTTCCCCTATCATGTGTTAGGGCCCTTCAAATCAGTGGCAGCTGACATCACATGTGTTATAGGCCCCTGCTGTATTTTTTTGTCTCATGGACTTTCCATGAGACAAAAGAATGCAGCAATACTGCTGTGATATTTTATTGGGTAAGGGTTACATATCCTGGGACTACTCCTCCCTGCAATAACAAATAACAGCTTAGTAAATCCAGATCTAAGGTAAAGTAACTTGCCCAAAGTCATAAGGAACAGCTGTGGGATTCAAGCCCTGTGTTTCCCTATTTCATAGTCCATTGTTTTAACCACTAGGCTACTTCTCCTATGGGCTTAGCTCACTACTTGGCCTCCTAAACACTTTGTCAGCATGCATACTCATATGCCCATGCTCCCAGATTGTTGCTTGAACTCTGCCATACTTTGTCCTCTTCAATATCATGCACAGTCACTCCTCTTGCATACATTAATACAGAAACTGAGAAGACCAGCAGCCAGAAACCCAGCCTTATAATGACAGCAGAAATCAACCCCAAACAATAGGAAGGAAAACAGTACAAGAAACAAAAACCATAAGACACTGTTTACAGAACTTGTCCAGTATCATCTTCTCTTTCACCAAAATTGAATCTTCCTCACTTGGTTATACAGCTCTCCCTTTTCCCCATATAGTACTGATGGTAAAAACAAGTGCCTTCCTTCACTGTGCAGATTTCTAGATAGAGGAAGCGTATCTGGTAAAAACAGCACTTAGCATGCACTAGATAGCACAAAGGCACGGGGAAACCATAGATAGTAACTTTAAAACAAGGGTCCATCCGTGCATGCATGGGTGTGTGAGTAGACATACACTGGAATTTTAAATCATGCGCACAGTTGCTTGCATATGGTTTAAAATACGCCTACCGCACGCAAGTGTGCTCCTAATTTTAAGCTGTTACTCAAGCAAACTTACTATGCATATCTTTCTTAGGACTTTGTTGGCTTTAACGCTCAGAGATAAGTGGATTTTAAAACATGCTGAAAAAAAATGTATTCTTTTCAGGTTATGATACCTTTTATTGGCCCAAGATAAGAATTATCCAAAGTTTTGATGAACTGGGATTGAGATCATCTAGATTCCTTCTTTAAAATCACATATAATTAATCCAGTTGAGCAGGAATCTAAGGTCTTCCAGGAGTCTGTCCAAGTTGTAAACCCTTATTATAGAGAATAAAATAGATCTGAAAACTCTATTGCTGAATATCAGCTCTGATTTCAAGGTATTTAAGAGAGAATTAAAAACCTGGCTTTTTAGAATAGCACTTCTGGGATAAACTACAGAACCTAATGCCTAAGAATTCAAAAGAAGTATTGGTCTGTTAGGGCAAGGGCAAGATCTTTGGTTTATTTTAAGTATTGAGCATGTATTGTCTACTTTTCTGTTATGTAGTGCATACTATGTATGTTTTAAACTGATATGTACGTTTTTGATCAAACATGGATGTGATGGTATGTAATGTGTAAATAAATAATTAAAATAAATAAATATAAACATAGAAACATAGATAGAAACATAGAAATGACGGCAGAAGAAGACCAAATGGCCCATCCAGTCTGCCCAGCAAGCTTCCCTCATTTCTTCTCTCATACTTATTTGTTTCTCTTAGCTCTTGGTTCTAATTCCCTTCCACCCCCGCCATTAATGTAGAGAGCGGTGATGGAGCTGCATCCAAGTGAAATATCTAGCTTGATTAGTTAGAGGTAGTAGGGGTAGTAACCGCCGCAATAAGCAAGCTACACCCATGCTTATTTGTTTTTACCCAGATTATGTTATACAGCCCTTATTGGTGTTTATCTTCTCCCCTGCCGTTGAAGCAGGGAGCTATGCTGGATATGCGTGAGGTATCAGTTTTTTTCTTCTCCCCTGCCGTTGAAGCAGAGAGCTATGCTGGATATGCATCGAAAGTGAAGTATCAGGCACATTTGGTTTGGGGTAGTAACCGCCGTAACAAGCCAGCTACTCCCCGCTTTGTGAGTGTGAATCCTTTTTTCTTCTCCCCTGCCGTTGAAGTTATGCTGGATATGCGTGAAGTATCAGTTTTTCTTTTCCCCTGCCGTTGAAGCAGAGAGCTATGCTGGAAATTCGTGATGTATCAGTCTTTCTCCCATGCCGTTGAAGCAGAGAGCCATGCTGGATATGCGTCGAGAGTGAAGTATCAGGTACATTTGGTTTGGGGTAGTAACCGCCGTAACAAGCCAGCTACTCCCCGCTTTGTGAGTGCGAACCCTTTTTTCTTCTCCCCTGCCGTTTAAGCAGAGAGCTCTGCTGGATGTGTGAAGTAACAGTTTTTCTTCTCCCCTGCTGTTGAAGCAGAGAACTATGCTGGATATGCAAAACATTTTACTGTTTAGTTGAAATTTTACTGCCTCAGAAACTGATCAAAAAGTTTACATTTAAAAGAGTAAAAAATATATTTTTAAATTAGATTTTCTGGTAATCATTTTTGCAGCAGCCCTCATTCAAGTTATTAGGAAACCCATAACATTCAAACCATTCACAGTTAGGAAAGGGTAGTGATCACTGATGTGAAAAGGTCCCAGCTGTCCAGAAAAACACTAATGTAAATGTAAATTGAAGCCTGTATGATCTTGATATTTAAATTGGCTATTATTATATATATATTGTGCCAACCATTTAAAAATGGTGGGCAGTTACAGAGTGGGGCATATTTCATTGTCTGTAATGTGATTGCTTTTGGCAGCATCTATGACTCCTGAGCATTGTTTTTCAGCGATGTGCGGCGGCCCATGCTGTCTGATTAACTATGGAAAACTGGCAAGCTTTCTGACCTATTGCATCGCTCATCACATATGACATGGTCTAGTCTGTTTTAAGAACAGATGATAAACTGATTGAGCAACAAGATATTATCTAGTGGGCTGCTTGGTAACCAGGCAGAAAAGACATCAGTACACAACTTATATGTACTGCAATTGTAACTTCCTAATCATGCTTGAATAGAAGCTTGTATTTCCCAACTCCATACCAAGTTCAACCTAGAATGAAATTGGCACATACACTGTTACCCAAGTTCAAAAATGAAACCTAGATTACCCACTCATCTAAATCTGCCAACCCAAGAATAGGACATAGATGTAATCTTATGCAATATATCCTTTCTTCTTTTGAATTTAGATGGGAATAATTTATAAATCTAATATGCATAAATCCACAATATCAGCAGAAGGAGATAAATAACCAATCAGTGGCAATTAAGCTTCCAAATAAATATATTGCTTACATTTGAGTATGTTTAGTTGCATAAAACTGAAAGTCAGGTCTTTCCTACTTGTAACACTTTACCAGAACAACAAATATATACCACAGCTACTGAAGTCATGTCCTTCAGAATACACATGACTTTCTTTATTGCAAGCTCTGGGAAGCACACAGTTACCCAGTGTGGCTTTGAGGTACGAAATAATTGTCCATGAGAGCTGTGCAGAAGCCATCTAATTTATTTCACTTAAAAGCACAAATTGGACTCAATCTGGAAATCCATTGCTTTGGCCACTTGTCTGCTGAGCCTCTTGTTTGTGAATGTCAAGCAGCTTTCCTCTACTGGAGCAGTGCATGTGCTAAAAAAAAAACAAAACCACAGGTTCATTATGTTTTACTTCTTATTGAAAACATTTTCAGGGTTTATTCTGTGGCTACAGTAGCTTATTTTCCTTTAATGGATGATTAGACAATTTAATTCCTAAGACAGGAACACCAGTGACTGATTCTGGAAAGGGACAGTGCACTATTTTCTTACGGTTCGTGTTTGCCTGCAGGAGGGATAGGTGAGATGTCAGTAACTATTCGCCGCTTCAAAATTCATTTTTTCACTCTGAGCTGCACTCTTTACTGCTTCTTATCCTCACTCACCTCTTTCCATGTCCCATGTTGGTCTTGCTCATCACTTTTTTACCCTGTCCAATGAGTTTGCTCTCCAGGGACAATGTGAGCCCTATTTTCGAAATGAAAATAAATTGTTATGCTGGATGGCTTTTTTGTGAATTTCAACATACCCCCGAATCATTGTGGACACAAAATGTTTCAGAGTTATTTCTATCCAATTGTCTTACAAATTCAAAATACCTAGCTTAGGAACATTTCTGGAAAGTCCAGAAACTTTGGTAAATGGCCAACAGGAATTGTTTGCTAAGAAACAAGAATAAGCAACAACCCTTTGAAGCGTTGTGCATTGTGCAAATTAAGATTAAATAGCAACAAACTAACTCATTTCTGAAATTTAATTTTGCATTTTGGAAGAATTCAAACAACTGAGCCTGCCAAAAGAATGCAAGTGATTTTGCTTTGCACATTTTGCACAGCATGCATTTTGCCATCAAATAACATTTTAGTTACACATTTTTTAAGACTGGACCTACATGTGCTGCTGTACTTGTGCTTCTGTCTTGCAGTCATCTACCTCAGAACATTACCTCAGTTCAACCTTAGCAAATTTTCAAAAATCTACTCAAATTTCACATTCTTGGCTCCTCTCTTGCTCTTTGATGTATCTCTGTGAATATCATATTGGGCTTGGCTTCTTCCACATTTCCATGTTTTTATTCACTTGTTATATTTTTACTAGGAGAATTTGTTAAAAGTCTTTAAAAAGAAATTGTAACAATAGTAATGGGAAAATTATATTAAAGCTGTTGGAGAAAGTGGTTTCTAGGCAGATAAAATATTTTTAAGGTCAGTGCAATATGGTTTAAGGGATAACTACAGTACAGAAACTGTTCTAGTTTCTGTTAATAATTACCTGTTGAGGTCTATTGGTTCTGGTAAATCAGTTATTGCTATTTACCTAGATCTTTCTTCTGCTTTTGACTTGGTTAACCATACAATATTGCTTTCCAGACTCAAAGCCCTTGGGATGACTGGAAAAGTTTAAGGTTTGTATCTCGGACCATTGTTAGAGCAATCTGATTTTCGAACTATAATGCAAGCCTTCATTCTTACAAGTCTAGATTATGGTAATGCTCTTTATTTGGGGGTTCCTAAAGCGTAAATGCAATCTTTTCAGATCTTACAAAACTCTGCTACTAGGATGGTGGTAAAGGCCTCTCATTGGGAGCCTATTACCCCCAAATCTTCACCAACTTCATTGGTTACTTATGGACCAAAGGATTAAGTTTAAAATTTTAACACTAGTATTTAAATAATTACAAGGGAAAGCTCCTGTTTTTCAAGCCAATTTGTTTAAAGTTTATGCTCCCAAATGTGCATTATGGTCTGCAGATGGGCATTATTTAGAGGTACCATTGGTAAAAGCAGCACCTCTTCAAGATACAAGGCAGTGGGCAATATCTATGGGGGTATAATGATTTGGAATGCCTTATCACAGTGGTTCCCAATCTGTGGGGTCCATGAAACCATCTAAGGGGGTCCTCTAAAAGGGATGCAAGGAAGTTTAGTTGGGGAAAAAAAAGAGTGCTGTGATTAGTTGGGTTGCTGCCACAGGCCAGGAGAATGAGAGTGAGGTCTATTGCTGCCCCATTAAACTGTACCACAAATTGCAGCAGACCAAGAGGAGGAGTGACAGAGATGGGCCATTTGCACCCATTAGGAACCTCAAACTGCACTGCCATATGTCCATTGGAAGCGGAGAAGAGAGAGACCGATTGCAGCCCATGAGAATTAGAAACTAAACTGCTGCGTCGCGAGGATGTGGGGAAAACAGGAGAAAGCAGGCTGATCAGAGGTGAGAAGTATTTCCTTCTACTGCCATGTGTCTTGCCTGACAGAGAGAGAGAGAAGAGGAGAGCTGCACTAAAAAGATGAACAGAATGGCTGAAAGGAAGAAAAGAGGAAATGGTACTGGGGTTGTTTGTATGAGAGGAAAGAGAGGGGAGAAGGAATAAGACACACGAAGGAAGAAAAAGGTTAAAGAGGGAAACAGGAATTCATGCTTGTCCTGGTTAAGGGGCATGACAGAGGACCACCGGAGACTTAAGGGGGTGAAGGACAAGACCCCAGGAAGCATACCGGACCAGAGGTGGAGTGAGAGGGATCAAGGAGGGAAGAAGGGAGAGATGACTGCCAGAGATCAGAGAGGCTGAAGGAAGAAACAGCAAGGTGTGGATATGACATTAAAGTCATACAGACAGACTTAAAGATCTCATTAGCCTATTTTCCTTTGAAAAGCAGGCTATTGTTTTGCTTTTTTCTAAAATCTAAATTATTTTGTGACTATCATTTTCTGTATGCATTTGTAAGAATCATAAAAGAAAATGATAAAGTGTAAAAGAAATGCCGGCTATAAGCAGGCCAATTTTCTGGGAGGGTAATTTTCTATACTTTTTAAGTGAGTAAACATCTGTGAAAAGGCCCTTTGAAAATTTCTACTCTCTGCTTCTGAAGGTAAAATTATCTGCACTGTGATCAGCATGCATACTTTTTTACCTGGGGTGGGGTGGGAGGGGGAGAGAGCAAGGCTAAGTTGGGGGAAGGGAAAGTACACGCAAGGATTTAATTTTGAAATCCTCATGCACACTACGAAGCAGGCGCAAAGGATACAGCTACTATGCTGGCTGGAGTTTTCAAAAGGAAACTCCGCAAACGTTCTCCCTTTGAAAATTAGATTGCAGATCTGCAGGGACCAGGGATGATTTTCGCCAGGTCACACCAAGTTGTCAACCTGGAACCTTTTTTGAACTCGCTTCCTTTTCCCCATTGCATCTGGAGTGGGAGATGGAGGCAACTGTTGGCCTCAGCCTTCAAATTATTAGGGCAATTTTTAAATACCTTTAGGAATTTCTCTCCCTTTGTATTCAGTTTAGTTCAGAAAGCATTATTTAATATAAAGTTTATACATTATTAACGATGCTGGAGTACATAGCATTATTTATTTTGTTATGGCATGCAAAAATTAAAGAGAAGTATTGAGGATCCACAAAACATTTTGAGGCTGAAAAGGGGTCTGTGTTTCCTGAAAGGGTGGGAACCCCTGCCTTAGCAGATGACATTCAAGTGGGGGGTCTGATTATAAATTAGTTTGGAAGGCTTTAAAAACTGCCTTATTCCCTTAAGCATTCTAACATGCAATGGTTTAGTTTGAGAAGTGCAGTTATATTTTAGAATAAGTTTGTTTATCTGATGTTTTTATATTTATTTGATGTTTATGTTTTATCTGTAATTGACCTAGCATGACAAAGTCAGTATGGGTGGAATATAAATATTTTAAAAATAAAATAAGCAAAATTGTAGGAGTGCCAACTCCAGTCCACAAGAACCAAAAAAAGGCCTGGTTTTTAGGATAGCCACAATGAATATGCATGCTCTGCCTCCATTATATGCAAATCTACCTAATGCATATTCCTCATGGATATCTTGACAGCTTCTTGAGGACCAGAGTTAGCCAGCCATGCAATATTGTTTGCTGGGTAAGTCATGGGAACTGTTAAACAGTAGCATATGGGGTTAGGTATCAGATATTTCAGTTCTATATGGGCATGGTATGGTTTCCCTGTCAATGTAATTACCTTGGTACTATAATTTTATACGAATTGGTTTTTTTATGGATCATAGCAGAGTATATTCATCTGTATGGTGGCATCATAAGTGTTTTTATGGAGCAAAATCTGTATCTTTCCATATATTTTCTAATTATGAATGCTTTTCAAAATTATCTTCTTTCATTAACAGAATTGGCATTTACTTGACTTTTATTGTGTAGGGAACATTTATACAGATCATAAATCTAGATAAAAATGAAACAATTTGCAAAGAAATAAAGACCTAAACATGCTGAGCCTAGTCATAGCTGTCATTCTTTCACTTCAAACATAAAAACATATTTCTTCACAGAAGGGGGTAGTGGATGCAAGGGACAGCTTCCTTATAGAGGTGGTGACAACACAAACTATCAGAATTTAAGAAAGCATGGGATAGGCAAAGGAAGTGGAAAGTGAAGGTGAAACTAGAGTTCAAGTTCAATTTACAACAGGGGTAAGCAACTCCAGTCCTGAAGTGCCAAAAACAGGTCTAGTTTTCAGGGTATCCACACGGAATATGCATGAGATATATTTGCATACAATAGTGGCAAGACATGCAAATATATCTCATGCATATTCCTTGTGGATATCCTGAAAACCAGACCTGTTTGCATAATTCCAGAATCACAGTTGCCTAACCCTGGTTTCACAATATACAACAGGAAGGCAAAATGGGCAGATTAGATAGCGATTGCACAGTTTACTGTCATATTTATTTGTTTTAAAAGTTTATATCACTTCCCCAGTCTAATTTGAAATGCCCAAAATGGTATGGAGCAGTACTTTTTTTGTTGCATCCTTAAGAATTAATTGAGGTGTTATACAATAGAATATAATGTAGGGATGTGAATCATTTTTTGACGAATTAAAATATCGTCCGATATTTTTTAAATCGTCAAAAATCGTTAAAGAGTGCGATACAATAGAAATTCCCCCAATTTATCGTGAAAAATCGTTAATCAGGTTTGTGTCCACTAACGGGAGTTATTTGGGGGGGGGGGCGGGAAAACCAGCACACCAAAACAACCCCTAAACCCACCCCAACCCTTTAAAACTAATCCCTTACCTTCCCCCACCCTCCCAAACCCCCCTAAAATGTTTTAAAATCACCTGGTGATCCAGTGGAAGCCCCGGAACCGATTGCCCGCTCTCGGGCCGTCGGCTGCCACTAATAAAAATGGCGCCAATGGCCCGATAAAAAAAACCCACCCTGACCCTTCAAAACTGACCCCTTAGCCTCCTCCACTCTCTCAACCCCCCCAAAAATGTTTTAAAATTACCTGGTGGTCCAGTGGGGGCGCCGGGAGCGATCTCCCGCTCTCGGGCCATCGGCTGCCACTAATAAAAATGGCGCCAATGGCCATTTGCCCTTACCATGTGACAGGGTATCCGTGCCATTGGCCGACCCCTGTCACATGGTAGGAGCACTGGATGGCCGGCGCCATCTTTAAAGATGGCGCCGGCCATCCAGTGCTCCTACCATGTGTCAGGGGCCGGCCAATGGCACGGATACCCTGTCACATGGTAAGGGCAAAGGGCCATTTGCGCCATTTTTATTAGCACAGCCAAAGGCCCAAGAGCAGGAGATCACTCCCCGCGCCCCCACTGGACCCCCAGGTTATTTTAAAACGTTTTGGGGGGTTCGGGAGGGTGGGGGAGGCTAAGGGGTCAGTTTTAAAGGGTCAGGGTGGGTTTTTGTGTTTATCAGATCGGGCGCAGCCGATAAACAAAAAACCAATCAGGCCGGACGATAAAAATTATAAGATTTGAATCGGAACCGGAACCGAACCGATTCCGGTTCCGATTCACATCTCTAATATATTTATTTATTTATTTAGCACTTTTATATACCAATATTCCGTTAACAGATTTACCAATCAAGTTGGTTTACATTACAACAATAACCATGACATGAGGATGTCTTACAATAAACAGGTTCATCGAACTTGGATACAACGAAATGGGTTTAACAGCGTAAATAAGATAGGATTCAGGAATTAATAGTAGGACAAGGAATCAAGATTTGACTACATTTTTTACTACATCGGGCAAAAAATAGGGCGAGAGATTCTCTTAAGGGGTTACCAAAGGCTAAGATCACTGGTGTGAAATCTAATATGATATTGAGTTAGGAGAAGGCTTGGTTGAACAACCAGGTCTTGAGTCTTTTTTTAAAGGTGATTGGGCATTGTATTAGCTTGAGGTCTGGTGGAAGAGAATTCCAATGTTTAGGGCCTGCAGTGGAGAAAGCTCTTTTGCTTAATGTTGTTTTGATCGGTGGGGCCTGAAGATTGTCTCTGTATGCATGTCTCACCGGTCTGGAGGAGATGCGAGGTTGGAGTGGGATCCTAAGCTCCAGGGGGGTGATGTTATGAATCGCTTTGTGGATTGATGATAGAGCTTTGAACAAGATCCTAAATTTGATAGGGAGCCTGTGCAGGTTCTTCAGAATGGGTGTTATATGGTTTCTTTTGTTAGTTTTGGTTAGAATCCTTGCTGTAGCATTTTGTAACATCTGTAAAGGTTTTATAGTGCTCGCAGGGAGGCCGAGTAGTAGTGAATTATCAATTTTAGTGAAAATGATTGCTTGTAATACTGATCGGAAATCTTGGAAGTGAAGGAGGGGTCTCAACCTTTTCAAGACTTGTCGTTTGAAGAAGCAGTCCTTTATTGTGTTGTTGATGAAGGATCTGCAGTTCATTTGGTTATCCAGGATAACTCCCAGATTTCTGACTTGGGGGGATAGAATTATTTGAGAGGCGAGGCTTGAGTTAGATAATGGGTGATTCCCTTCATGGGTGATGAGTAGGTATTCTGTCTTGTTGTGATTGAGAATCAAGTTGAGACTTGCAAGCAGATTGTTGATGGATTGTAGGCCATCAACAATCTGCTTACAGATTGTTGCTTATAATGTCACATCAAGTTGGGTTTTTTTTCAGGCAAAGTACCTTTTTTAATTACTGTAAGAGGAAAATGACTAGACCAAAATTTCACCAAATTTTCAGGGTCATTTTTCAAATCACATTAGGGTCTTATCATGGGCGTTAGGCCCTAACACCCGCAGTAATGCCTCTTATTTATAACCTTCTACAGTGATCACATACAACAATCAATTACACTTTTACACCTTACAATTGTTAAACTTTATTAGGTTTTTCTTCTTGTTAAACGTTCCTATGTATTATTGTTAAACGTTCCTATGTATTATTGTTTCACATGCATATCGTTATATGTACTGTTGTTCCTACTGTACTGTTATATTTATACATAACGTTATATGTTCCTACTATTGTTCCTACTATAAACCGTTGTGAAGGCCAGCTCCAAACAACGGTATATAAAAGCACATAAATAAATAAATAACGCCTGCGATAAATAATGCATTGTGAGATATGTATGCAAATTTTAAATTTTTTCCTGAATGGGAGGCGTTTGGGTGGAGATAGAGCAGAGTAAATTAAAATGAGGGATGCTTAATGTTGTGTGCAATAGAGTAACGCATGTTTTCACGGGTTTTAATGCCAGAAATAACTACACCTTTTTTTCCTGGTGTTATGCTGTGTGATATGCCAGGAATGGGATTTGCGCCCAAAATCACAAATCCTGTTTCAGGCAGGGAGGGAAGGGGAGAGGAGAGGGAAAGGGAGACACACATATTAGTCAACTTTTTATACCACTGTAGGATGGGCAACTAGTAACACAGGATGAGGTTTTGTTGATGGCCTAGGTTTTGGGGGGCAGTTTTACATGCACAATCAGAGGTACGAAAAGCACAGTACACATCATTGAAGATTTGATATGATTTGGAGTGAGGAAATGTTTTATCTTTCCTTTCCTCACTCCAAATCTTCACCGATGTGTACTGTGCTGTTTGTACCTCTGACTGCATATGTAAAACTGCCCTCCAAAACCTAGCACACCACCAAAACCTCACCCTAAGTTACTAGTTAATTAAAAACTTATCTTTTTAGTCTTGCTTATATTTAGATTTTATGTATGATTATTTGTTTTTTTTGCTTTTTTAGTTAATTTAAACTTATCTTTTAAGTTTGCTTATATTGAAGTTTAGATGTTTTATTTAGTGTTCTATTTGTTATCTTTTTATTTTTTTTAATGTATTGTTTTTATGCCACATTATGTATGTTCTTATTGTACATCGCCTAGCCCATGCATGTTAGGCAATTCATAAATCAATAAAATCTAAATCTAAATCTAATTGCCCCTCTTACAGTGGTATAAATAGTTTACTTATATAAGAGCCTTATAAAGAGGTTCTCTCTCTCTCTCTCTCTCAGCCCAAAACATGGTAAAAAGCCTGCCTGGGCAATTCTCAATTTGTGATGCACAAAATATGTGAGTGCAATAAATTTCACACATGTTGCAGTAAAATAGCACACATTGCAGTATCTCAAAAAGTACCCTAACCATGCCCCTTTTCCTTTTTATCACAGGTGCTATTTTGTTGCAAAATGTATAACAAAATGACAAATCTAGGTCTTAGTTAGCCTTCTAGCTCCTTTTACCAGTCTTCTCATTCTTACATTTTTCTTTTTTGAACAATGTCAAAACTAAGTGGAATATTTCTCCTAACCTTGCTTAAAATCAAACTATTATGTCAGCATAATAATGGTGTCAAATGTAACACTTTTCATTGTAGATTCAGACATAAAGTGGAACTACTGTGACAAAATAAAGGTTAGTTTATTGTCCAGCCAGCAACCTATCTGATTGGACTGTACATCTTGTACAAGAACCAATAAACCATTGATAGCTTGATCCACATTCTTCTGATAATTAAGGAGATGTGCTAAATACACTGACTGCTCATCTGCTGGCAGGGTCAGTGCTTCCATTATGCAAACTAGATGGTCTCCTAAAGCGCATTACTTTGCGGGGCATCAACATCATGGGAGGAGGCCCATAGACAACAGTGGAGTCAATCCTGCCAGAGGCTTAAGAGCATAGGAGCTGCCATCAGTAGGTATGCCTCAGGTTAAGGGACAGTGTAAAAGCGATGTTGCCTAGGATGCCTAATACCTTTGCACCAGCTCTCGCTGCTGGTAGTTGAAAATGGATGCTCCCAATAGTATATGCAACCTCATATTAAAGATTAATGAAGAACTGCTTGGATCTATTACTTTATAATCCAGTAAAAGCATTCACTTCTACCTAGTTTGATAGCAAGATGGCTTTTATTTTACTACAATATTTATTTGAATGTAGCATTATGATAGGATAGCAATCAGACTAAACTTTCCAAAGGGCCATTGTTATGGTTAAGTGGTGTTTGGGTGGATTCTCGGGTACTGTGGCAGATGACCACGCCCACGAGGAGGAGCCCTGTGGGGAGCCACAGTACTGGGCTAGACTCAGGACGCACAAACACAGAATCAGAGCTTTTATTGTACAGCTTGTAGGATACCACCAGAGGTGGCAATAGTGAGGTAGTCTCAATGTAGCAGTCTCGGGACCCACGGCAGAGGGGACCCTTCTCACCCCGTTGGAATAGGGGAATTCCTGTGTAGGCTTCCCAGCAAGGCAATGCTGTAGATGAGAGAGACTGAGAGTTAGATTACTCACTAGATGGTAGCTGTAGTTATGCGATTCCACCAGGTAGAAGTAGATGGTACTGGCACCGAGGCAGGGAGAGCAGGCCCTCGAGGAGTGAGTATCTGATCCCTGTAAGGCACCTGAAATAAAGCAGAGGGCCTCCGAGGAGCGGGTACCCAGGTTAGTCAGTACCCCAAAGGGCAGAGAGAAAGCTTCCAGCGGCAGCACGGAAGCGGCAGAGTAGCATTGACTGGCCAAGACCAATTGTTGCTAACTCAATGAGCTAGCAAGTAAGGGCAGGCTAAATACCTGGATGGCGTGACGTCACTTGAGGGGGATGCCCCCGAGGTTCACGCCATAGCTGGAATAAAGATAAGGGTAGCGCGCACGCACCCTAGTAGGATCTTGGGAGGAGCATGGCGGGAGGCAGCACCATAGCTGTTCCGGAGACGCCGGAGAGGGCGGCTTGCAGACACGGTGGTAGCCATTTTCCCAAGGTAAGCGGGAGGAGCCATGAATAAAGTGAGGCAAACAGGGCGAAGACGTCTAGGACCGACGGACGCAACAGCCATGAACAGAGGGATCAAGTTAATAGAAGGGAGTTTGATGACATTTGTAAGAGACAGGAAATTTTCCAAAAGAAAATATTATTTTAATGGGGATTGCAATGCAGTAGTCAGATTTCCAATATATCCACTTAAACAACCAAATAATGCATTTTCCCAATAAAAATAAGTCATGGCTGAGGCAACACCCTTCAGTTTAAGATTTATGCCTATAAATTGAAATGAAAGCAACAGATTACAGCAATCCTATCTTGTTCTTTAATTTAGGTTTCCTTTTGACAGATTTAATATGCGATATATATTCTTACAGTGCATATACAAAGTTGAGTAGCATCTAAATCAGTTCACAAAGTCACTAGCCTGATAGATATACATCTTTTAGACTAGTGAAGGCAATGCATTCAAAAATTGTAGAGATTTATGCTGGGATTCATGAAATATACTATTCATTTAGAATGAACTAATTTGTAATCAATGTACTGTGAGTGATATGTCCCTGCTGCACAGATTTATGGTCTATTTGAAGTATCAATTAAGGGCCTAGTTTCCAGGGTAAATTATTCAATGATTTGATGCACTGCAGCATGTTTTTATCCACTGGTAAAGGTGGAAATTAATTTATTTTCTATGTTGTGCAGTCACTTCTTGTAAACCATGAGCCTGTTTTTTTTTTCATCTGGGCTGTGTCTTTATGCTAAGGATGTGCGCAGAAAAAATGTTTGTTTTGATTTGTTAATTAATTTTGAATACTTTCATAATTCATTTGATTTGTTTCCCATTAAAGACAATGGGGGAAGCAATGCATCCCATTTTGGACTCTAAGATTGGGGGCTTTCTATTCATGTTTAATGAAACTTGCTGTCAGGTATCAGCAGCAGAGGGACGCCATGACACCAATAGCAGGGCCAAGTAACACCAAGAGAGTCATGAATAACCTAAAGCATTATGAGAGGAGCAAAGCAGTAGCAAGAGTGGCAAAATCATCCCAAGGCTTCAAAAGAGGGGAAAATGGCACAAGCAACAGTGGCTTGAAGATCCCAAGAGACCATTAAAGGTGCAACAAGCCTGAACATCATCAGATTAGCATGGCAAGACCAATAGTCAGTAAGTATTGTAAGGGAATTTGAAAAGTATTATGAGCAGGAACAAATGCAGTAACACCGAAGAGAACAAGAGAGGCTCAGAGCAGTAGGAGTGCAGAGCAATGCAGCAAGAAGACTGGCATTAATAGCCCAAAGCTCTGAGAGGGAAAAAAAACATAGCATAAACAGAAGCATGAACACCCCAAAGTACAAAAAGAGTAGATAATGGCACTAACAGTGGCATGAATACCCCAAGACACAGTGAAAGGGGCGATGCAGCAGCAGCAGTGGTGGCATGAACACCACAAGGCACCTAAAGAGGAGAGGCAAAATTGTGGCTTAATTAATCTTTGGTTTCTGTGCTTAATTAAAAAGGAAAGCTAGGTCATTTTAGTGTGTGTGCCTGATTAAAAGAAAGGAAAGGTAGATAAATCTTTAGTGTATCTTTCTTCCCTTCCTACCCACCCCTACGCACATTCTTTGATTTATAGACTCTTATCCCATATAAGAAATATTTTCATATAAATATCAATCAAGGATTTATCTAAAACAAGAGAGTAACCTAGCCCTTAACAATAGATTACTTATTGTCCTCCTACAGGTCATTGCCAAATTAACTTTAAATGCACCATCTAAATTTAAAGGACTTTAATTTATGCATCTCTACTCCCTTAGCAACCTAAGGGGGTCATTTATCAAATCGTGGTAAGGTGTTTTCGCATGCGTTAAGGGCTTATCGCATGCGAAAAGCCCCGTTAACACATGCGATAGGCCCTTAATGCATGCGATAGCACCATATCGTATGGTGTGATGCAAATATGGAAAATATGGGTGGGCTGGGTTTGCCTGACTGCGAAGAGCTATCGCACAGACTTAACACTGATTTTAACAACACCTTTTTGAATTGTGTTAGCTGCTGTGACCGGGCATTAAGGTTTTATCGCCTTGCGCGATGTCTCCCGTGAGGCCTATTTAGATGAATTGAAGCTCCCAGAGTGTCCACCTAGCCTGAGAGAGAGAGAGAGAGAGAGAGAGAGAGATATAAGTGGATAAGTGCAAGGTGATGCATATAGGGAAAAATAACCCATGCTATAATTACACAATGTTGGGTTCCATATTAGGTGCTACAACCCAAGAAAAAGATCTAGGTGTCATAGTGGATAGCACATTGAAATCATCGGTTCAGTGTGCTGCGGCAGTCAAAAAAGCAAACAGAATGTTGGGAATTATTAGAAAGGGAATGGTGAATAAAACGGAAAATGTCATAATGCCTCTGTATCGCTCCATGGTGAGACCGCACCTTGAATACTGTGTACAATTCTGATCGCCGCATCTCAAAAAAGATATAATTGCGATGGAGAAGGGCTACCAAAATGATAAGGGGAATGGAACAGCTCCCCTATGAGGAAAGACTAAAGAGGTTAGGACTTTTCAGCTTGGAGAAGAGACGACTGAGGGGGGATATGATAGAGATGTTTAAAATCATGAGAGGTCTAGAATGGGTAGATATGAATCGGTTATTTACTCTTTCAGATAGTAGAAAGACTAGGGGGCACTCCATGAAGTTAGCATGGGGCACATTTAAAACTAATCGGAGAAAGTTCTTTTTTACTCAACGCACAATTAAACTCTGGAATTTGTTGCCAGAGGATGTGGTTAGTATAGCTGTGTTTAAAAAAGGATTGGATAAGTTCATTACCTGCCATTAGCAATATGGAATAGACTTAGTTTTTGGGTACTTGTGGCCTGGATTGGCCACTGTTGGAAACATGATGCTGGGCTTGATCTGACCCAGTATGGCATTTTCTTATGAGAGAGAGAGAGACTAGCCATAGTGTCCTCTCCCTAGATAGGTATTTATATCCCTATGATAGGCCCACCTAGTAAGTCGAGGTGAGGTTTAGGTATTTGTGTAGGGGGTTAGGGGCCACTTTGACATTCAACGTGAGACGTATGAACAGAACAGTGGTCTCTTGTGAAGATTTGATGGCCTTCGGAGTGAGGAAACTCACTCCAAGATGAGACTTGGGCAATGTTCTCTCCACCTAGCTTGATGGACTCTCTATCTGGGTAACATCAAGCTAGGTGGAGAAATTATTGCCCAAATCTCATCTTGGAGTGAGTTTCCTCACTCCGAAGGCCATCAAACTCACTCCAAGATGAGACTTGGGCAATGTTCTCTCCACCTAGCTTGATGGACTCTCTATCTGGGTAACATCAAGCTAGGTGGAGAAATTATTGCCCAAATCTCATCTTGGAGTGAGTTTCCTCACTCCGAAGGCCATCAAATCTTCACAAGAGACCACTGTTCTGTTCGTACGTCTCACGTTGAATGTCAAAGTGGCCCCTAACCCCCTACACTAATACCTAAACCTCACCTCGACTTACTAGGTGGGCCTATCATAGGGATACAAATACCTTTCTAGGGAGAGGACACTATGGCTAGTCTCTCTCTCTCGCTCTCTCTCTCTCTCACCCACACATTGAATGCAGGAAATACAACAGGTCTATCACAAAGGCTGATAATGTTTTTGCACTAACTTAGCTTTTCACATAGGTAATTAGCACAAATTGCGATAAACTGAATATTTGCATAAACCACACCCCTTTTGCTATCGCATGCGATACTTTCCGCATTTTGATAAATCCAGGCCTAAATTAACTAAGAATTCAACAATATTAAGATGTGGACAGCAGTCCAGAAAAGACATGAAGGCCTTCCAGTCTTTTGCATTGAGTGCTACATGTATGATTGTCTATCAGTTGGTGAGAAGTTCCATGTGTGTGCCCAGTGGAAAGAGCTCCTGGCTCTCAGAGAACAAGTCTGATCTCTGGAAGCTAGAATGGTAGACCTGGAAGAGCTAAGGCAGTCAGAGAGTTATATAGAGGAGACCTTCAGGAACATAGTAGCCAAGTTCCAACTCAAGTCTGGCAGCAAGGTCACTTGGATGGACAGCATCACCTAGGTGTAGCAGGAAGTGATCTTGTAGCTAGGACCTACACTCCAGGTGATGCATTATCCTGTCACACTAAGGATGGATCTCCATAGCTGTGAGTCAATTATCAGGAATATTAATAGCTGGGTGGCTGGTGGATGTAAGGATCACTTGGTAACTTGCTTGCCTGGTGTGAAGGTGATGGACCTTTTGCAACAACTAAATAGGATTTTAGAGAGTTCTGGGGAGGAGCCAGCTGTCATGGTGCATGTGGGAGGGAACTTCTGGAAGCCAAATTTAGTCTCTTAGGTAGAAAATTGAAATGCAGAACCTCCAGAGTAGCTTTCTTTAAAATGCTCCCTGTTCCACAAGCAGGACTCCAGAGGCAGGCAGAGCTTGCATACATTGGAGAGCCAGGACAGGTTTGAGAACCACTGCTCTAGAGGTCAAAACCCAGAGCTGCAGCTGAGGTTAGTGCAGCAAGTACTAACAGATGCAAGAGAAACCTCATAGAAATTTATGGACCATCTTGAAAAGATTGGTCTATTTATTAAACATATTGACTAACAAACCCTGTGATAAATCATGAACCTGGGTGCCATAGATTTTGCTTTGAATTGTATTCTTGCAAACTGACTAAAAATAAACTTGAATTTCATATTCCCTATTTTGAGTGTTTATTTTATTACAGTTAAATGATTATATTGTGCATCATATTTTTCATACAAATGTTTCCCAAAATGCTGCACAGGGATTGTGGAATATACTATAAAAATAGTACCACAAAGGGCATGAACAAGGTGAAAAATATGAGGAAACACTGGGGTTGACTAAGCATCAACCAATGCAAAGATTTAAATTAAGGTAGTGGAAAGAAAGAGATTTCAATTATGCTTTAAGAACAGAAACACGCACATGCATTCTACAAATACAAAGGTTCTCTAGTATTTGTATTGATCACAAAAATAAGGAAAAATTCCTATAATTATTTTCAAGTGGAAATCCACTTGAATCAAACAGAAAGAATAAATCCTACATTTATTATAGAACCATTATATATTTTATTTTTATACAATAGCATATAACATGAACAGCACTATAAATATTAAAACATGTTTAATTTAATCAGGCATGCAGCTTTTTCTAACCATTTGAGTGTAACTAGCAATGCTTTTTTGATACTGTTGAATACTGGAAAATCATTTTTCCAAATGTCCTTAGTTTGTGACCTTGATAATATTGATTGGTCAAACACAGACTCTTGAATTGCTATATTTCAGATCTAAATCAATGCTAAAGGTTCTATAAATGCTTTGTGAAAGTTTACTCAGTGATTGCTCAAATATTTTATTTGATGCCTATTGATCACCCATCCAGCACTGGGCACTTTACAGTCACAGCAATTCATGGTACTGCTCTTTATTTAATTAAAATTTCTTATATGCCACCTTCTGACACAAAACCAAAGCGGTGTACAAACCAAATAAAACAATACTGTAAAACATTAACATACAATTGAATATATACAATAAAACAATATAATAAAAACAGACACTAAACAGAATCTTTATCTATTATTTTAAACCAATGGTTGCAACTCTGCACAGCTAAAATACATTTTCATCTGGAAACAGCAACGTTTTAAGCCTCTTTCAGAATTTTAAATATGCCTCCTCCTGAGGAATCTCGAATGGTAAGCTGGTCCATAATAATGGGGCCACCACTGAGAAAATTCTTGACCTTGTCTGTTTCCCACAATCACTTTGAATGTGGTGATCACCAAAAGGGCTCCCTGTCCTGAGCTTAAATTTCTACTGGGTTTGTACCATCATACCTTATCCCTCAAATAACTCCACCTCCCCCCACTCCAATATTTTAAAAGTCAAGGTTAAGATTTTAAACTGTATTCAAGCCTCAACTGGAAGGCAATGTAACCTTGTCAACATTATCTCTATTAAATTTCTCCTTGAACAACCCAACAACATTCTAGCCAACACATTTTTGAACAATTTGAAGTTTCCTCAGAAACTGCTGTGACAGACCTAGCAAAAGAGAACTACAATAAACCAAATACAATATTATTAGCATTTCTATAATCATTTTAAAATCATTCTCATCCAGAAAAGGGTTCAGTTTATACACAATCCTCAATTTACCAAACATCATTTGAACTATTCTAGAGACCATTGCCTCTCCCTCCATATTTGCCTCAAAAGGAACGCCTAAATTTCTCATCTTTTCTACCATCCCCATCAGTTTAGAATCCACCTTTACATTCAATGGAGTTAACACCTTATTTAAGGTCTCCATCATAAGCACTTAATTTTTAATGTAATTCAGAGCTAACATTTTATTTACACCAATGTGCAATTACAGCTAATTTAACACTAATCAACTGAGGTCTACTCACATTTGTTGCACTCGGGGGTGGACCCCTGTCCTGTGGCAGTGCAGGGACTGGCCACAGGGGGTGGAGCATGGAAGGAGACAGAGGCAGTGTAGATCTTCACCACTGGAAGCCCAAGGACCCCCCGGGAGGAGCCTTTAGGGGCCTGGGCAGCTGGGACTTAAGTGGGCCTCGCAGGGTCTCCTGGGAGAGTCAGAGTCCGACATGCCCACAGACACTGGGAGAGTGCTATCGGGTTCGAAGCTGGAAACAGGTTGGAGGAGAGCGAACCAGAATAGAGTTGGTGAGGACAAGGCTAGGGACAGAGCCAGAATCAAGCAAGGTCAGGCCAGCAGGGACAAAGTCCAAGAATCAGTCCGAGGAGTGGTCAACGAAGCATCTCTATGACTGACCACATCTCTGACTGACCACATCTCTATGACTGACCACATCTGACTGACCACATCTCTATGACTGACCACATCATCCTAGGATTAGACAAAGGACAAGCCTTCCTTCTGATACTACTCGACCTCTCGTCTGCATTTGATACGGTCAATCACTCCCTTCTCATCAACCAATTATCAGCCATAGGTATTTCAGGCACTGCCCTATCATGGTTCAGAACCTTCCTCAGCAACAGAGGTTATAAGGTCAAGATTCATAATAAAGAATCCTCTCTACACCCCGCAGCCGTAGGAGTCCCTCAGGGATCATCCCTGTCTCCTACCTTGTTTAACATTTATCTGTTACCCTTATGTAAACTTCTCACTGACCTCAATCTCAAACATTTTCTCTACGCTGACGATATTCAGATTCTGATCCCCATCGAAGAATCGCTCGCAAAAACAATGTTGCACTGGGAATCCTGCCTCCAAAACATCAAACAACTTCTTACAAGTCTCAACCTGATACTAAATTCATCAAAAACGGAACTTCTACTCATCACTCCAGAAAACAGCTCCATCACATACACTCATCCTACCGTACCAAGCACTACACAAGTGAGAGATCTAGGAGTTCAAATTGACAATCACCTAAATCTGAAAGCTAACATCAACAAAACCACCAGAGACTGCTTTTACAAGCTCCAAGTGCTGAAAAGAATACGACCTCTCTTCCACACACATGACTTCAGAACGATCCTACAATCAATCATTTTCGCAAAGCTGGACTATTGCAATACCATCATGCTTGGTCTCCCCTCATCACACACCAAACCATTACAAATGGTACAAAATGCCTCCGCCCGTATACTCACCAACACCAGGAGAAGAGAACACATAACACCTATCTTGATGGACCTCCATTGGCTGCCCATCCACTTCAGAATAATCTACAAGGCCATTCTCACCATTTTCAAAAACATCCATCAATTAGCCCCAATCGATCTCCATATTCCCCTCCGATTACACCATTCCACAAGACCGACAAGAGATGCTTACAAAGGATCACTTCAAGTACCTCCAGCCAAGACTACCAGACACATCACGCTTAGAGATCGGGCATTCTCCACAGCCGGTCCAACATTATGGAACTCCATTCCCCCGGATCTTAGAATGGAACCCAACATCTCAACATTCAAGATAAGACTCAAAACGTGGCTGTTCACGCAGGCCTTTCCTAACTCCAACCCCATCTAATCTCCCTTCACACAACAAGCTCCGCTAGTATTAGCGTTAATAGCCACCTTTCAAAATGTTATTTATACTTATATTTTACTATCTAATCTTCATTTCCCTTCTCATTCCAAGTTATTGTTTTCCCTTGTTTTATGTAACTGCTTTTCTGCACTTTTGTTAAATGGTAAAGTTTCACCCCTGTTTCTTGTGAACCAGCATGATGGGACCACCGTCTTGAATGTTGGTATATAAAAAACTTAAATAAATAAATAAATAAATAAATAAATAAATAAGGGTCAAGATCCAGTGGTCAGGCAAGGTTGAGGAGTAGGCTGAGGTCTTAGACAGGTGGCAGGCAGGCAGGAAGGTCTGGAACAGGCTGAGGTCTTTGGCAGGCAGCAGGCAGGTCAGGAACAAGCTGAGGTCTTTGGCAGGCAGGTCAGGAACAAGCTAAGGTCTTTGGCAGGCAGCAGGCAGGCAGGCATGTCAGGAACAAGCTGAGGCCTTTACTAGAAAGTCAGTCCAAGGTAAGACTAGGGAGACGAACAACAAACACAGGAACAAGCAGGGCTAGGAAGCAGGTACAAGCAGGAACGGAACTGGAACAGAAGGACCCTGGAATGAGACTAGGAACAAGCAAGGAGGAACACAAGCAAGGACAATCTCAGGAACAAACCCTCCAGATTGCCAAGGCAAGGAGTGAGGCCAGGAACAGGTTGGAGGAGAGCGAATCAGAATAGAGTTGGTGAGGACAAGGCTAGGGACAGCTAGCCACGCAGCTAGCCACTTGCGTAGGGGCGTGGCTAGCTGCTGAGATGCCAAGGCCTGGCCCTTATGACCCCCCCAAGGCTTGCCAATAATCTCTGGGGGTCCAGCGGGGGTCCGGGAGCCATTTCGTTGTCGGCTGCCAGTAATCAAAATGGCGCCAATAGCCTTTGCCCATATTATGTCACAGAGGCTTTCGGCGCCATTGGTCAGCTCCAGTCACATGACAGGAGCACAAGATGGCGCCGATGGCCATGTGACAGGGGCTGACCAATGGCGCCGGTAGCCCCTGTGACATGGTGTTCAGAGGCTGCGCGTCACCATTTTAAAGAGCACGGCTGCAGAAACATGGGCACGGAGGAGGGCAAATGGATCCCGGGACCCCGCTGGACCACCAGGGATCTACTTTGTAAGTCTTGGGGAGGGATCGGGATTGGGGGGGGGTGGTAGTGATAGATATGTAAAAAAAGAATTTTAAATGCTTGGGGTGGATTTTTTTAAAGATTCCTTTGCCGTTTCGTTTTTTGGCCCGGTTTCGGGTTTCCTCATTTCGTTTTTTCGAAAAACGAGACAAGGAAACCCGAAATTTACCACGAAGTATCCGAGTCAAAAAACGACCCGGCAGGAAAAAACGAAGCACATCTCTAGTATTTGGTGGCAAACTGTGGTCCCTGATCAGAGACAATCTCCTTGGGGAGCCCGTGAAGTCGAAAGATGTTTCTCAAGAAAAGTTTTTTGAGTTCCGGGGCTGATGGAAGACCCAGTAATGGGATGAAGTGCCCCATCTTCGAGAAGCGGTCGATTACGACCCAAATCACCGTGTTGCCTTGTGATGGAGGAAGATCCGTGATGAAATCTGTTGAAATACTGGATCAGGGTTCCGTAGGCGCTGGGAGTGACTGTAGCAAGCCCCAGGGCTTTCCTGTAGGTGGCTTTTGTTGTGTGCAGGTGGGACAAGTGTCCACGTAACTCCAGGAGTTCTGTACCATAGTGGGCCACCAATAATGGCGCAGCATCTCTAGTGTCCTGGCACGATCAGGGTGGCCTGCTAATTTTGAATCATGGGCCACTTTAAGACCCTTTCTCGGAGTCGGCGTGGAATGACAGTCTTCCCGACTGGAAAGTAGTGGTTTCTGCTAGGGATATACAGGCAGGATCAATGATATAACTAGGAACTTCTGGAAGGTCTTCGGGTTCAAAGGATCGAGACAGCGTGTCAGCTCGCTGATTTTTTCAACCAGGATGGATACAGAGATTAAAGTCGAATCTCTCAAAAAACAAGGCCCAGTGGGCCTACCAGGCATTTAGGAGCTGGGCCTCCTTGAGGTGCTCTAAGTTCTTGTGATACGTGAATATAATGAATTTGTACTGCGCCCCTTCCAACCAGGGGCGCCATTCCTGAAGAGCTAACTTCACTGCCAGTAGTTCACGATCGTCAACTATGTAGCGTTGTTCTGTGGGGGTGAACTTGTGCCAATAGAAGGAACAAGGAGTTGATTTGCCCGTGGATGGGTATTGGCTTAAAACAGCCCCAGCTCCGATAGCTGAGGCGTCTACCTCAAGTATAAACGGACGTTTGGGATCCGGTTGATGGAGACACGGGCCAGAGCTGAAGGCATCTTTGAGCCTTTGGAAGGCCGTGTTGGCTTTCAGTGTCCAGACTCGGGTATTGGCCCCCTTCTTAATCATTGATGTAAGTGGGGCAACCATGGAGGAGTAATTAGCAATGAAGCTTCGATAATAGTTAGTGAAGCCTAGGAACCGTTGTAAGGCTCTAAGCCCAACTGGCTGAGGCCAGACATGCATTCCTTGAACCTTCTCCGGGTCCATGGAAAAACCACGGTCAGATATTACGTACCCTAGGAAGGGTAGACGAGTGCGTTCAAACAGACACTTTTCTAGTTTAGTGTAGAGATGATTTTCTTGTAAACATTGAAGGACAGTACAAACATGTTCATGGTGACTTTCAATGTCCTTGGAGAATACTAGAATGTCGTCAAGGTAGATGACAACAAACTTGTACAGGAGGTCCCTGAAGATCTCATTCATGAGACCCTGAAAGACGGCTGGGGCATTACACAGCCCCAAGGGTATGACCACATATTCATAATGACCAACCCTCATATTAAACGCTGTCTTCCAGATGTCATCAGGTTAAATGCGTACTAAATTGTACACACCTCTCAAATCCAACTTGGTAAATACTCTGGCGCCTTCGAGGCAATCAAATAATTCACTGATAAGGGTAATGGATAACGGTCTTTGCGTGTTATGGCATTAAGACCCCGATAGTCAATGCAAGGGTGGAGTCCAACATCTTTTTTCTTCACAAAGAAGAACCCTGCTCCTGCGGGCAAATCAGATGATTGAATAAAGCCCTTTTCCAATTTTCTTTTATGTACTCTGACATAGCCTGCATCTCAGGCTGTGACAAGGGATAGGTTCTGCCTTTGGGAGGCAACATGCCCGGCAGAAATTCAATGGGACAGTTGAACTTACATAACGGAGGCAAAGTGTCTGCTTTCTGTTTTGAGAATACATCACTGAATTCCGCGTACTGAGGAGGCAGACCAGGAAGTTGTGGACTTCAAAACTGGGATCACGGGAGACACCGGCTAGAGACAGGTAGCTTGGCATTTCGGACCCTACCGTACCAATTGCAAGGATTGCCAGTCGAACTGGGGTTCATGAGTCTGGAGCCAAGGCAACCCCAGAATTACCAGATGCGTTGAGTGTTTTAACATTTAGAACAGGGGTCGGGAACCCATGGCTCGCAAGCCAGATATGGCTCTTTTGAGGGCTGCATCTGGCTCGCAGACAAGTGTCGCCACACGCTGACCCAGCTGCTCCCCGGTCCTCCTCCGCCCAGGCTTAAAATGCTGTCAGCCCGGGCAGAACGCGGCAGAATAGCTGGAGTCGGCGGCACCGGCGTGCTCTCTTCTTCCCGCCCCCCCCCCCTGCGGCCCGGAAGAGGAAGTGGTGAGCATCGGGTGCGTGCACGGGAAGAAGAGACCACGCTAGTGTGGTCAGCGTCGGTCCGACGAAAAGAAGACTGCAGCGCAGCTCGGAGGAAAATGAAGAGCTTCAACCGCGGCCGATGGGACTCCTCCTCCGCGAGGGCTAAAAATGAAGGAGGTTAGCGTTGGGAGGAGGCTGCTGCTGCCGCGAGTTCCCAGGGTGGGGGTGGGGGAGAGAGAGAGTGAATGAGCGAGCAAGCATGTGTGTTTGAGATCCTGTGTGTGTGAGTGAGAGATTGCATGTATGTGAATGATTGAGAGCCTGTATATGTGAAAGAGAGTATGTCTGTGAATGAGAGCCTGCCTGTGAGAGAGCATGAATGTAAGTTTACGATTGGGAACCTGTATGTGTAAGTTTGTGATTGTGTGAAAGAGTATGTGTGTATGATTGAGATCCTTTGTGTGTGAGAGAAATCATGTGTATGTGTGATTAAGAGCCTGTGTGTATAAGTAAGGGAGAGAGCATGCGTGTCTGTGTGTGATTGAGAGCTGATTTAGGTGAGGGAGCATGTGAATATGTGATTGAGAGCCTGTGTGTAAATGAGAGAAAGATAGGACATGTTTATAAGCATGTGAATGAGAGTCTGTGTGTGAGAGAAAAAGACAGCATGTATTTATGTGGTTGAAAGCCTGTGTGTGTGTGTAAGCATGAAAAGATAGACAGTATGTGTGTAAATGTGTAATTAAGAGCCTATATAAGTGAAAGAGAAAAAGCACGTGTATATGTGAGTGACTGAGAGCATGTGTGTGTAGGTGTGTCATTGAGAGCCAGTGTGAGAGAGAGCACTGGTATGTGACTGAGAGAGGAGAAAGTTCCAAGCAAACCACCCCTCCTGCTAATTCAGAACAATCTCAGGACACCTGGATATCAAACGTTCCCAGGTATGCAGAGCAAACAATTTTTTGTATCCTTATTATTTTTCATTACTGGGTCTTTGTGTCTGCTATTTTGAAATATTTTGTGGTATCTGGAAATGTTTTATATGAGTTTTTAATTATTGGATATTCCACTCATCAGCTGTTTCGAAATATGCTCTTTTTGTTAGTACAGTTTTACTGCTGATGATTTTATATTTCTTGATTTGTTTTATAAGGATGGGTGATGTTTCTTTTTTCCTTTGTTACACTGCATACAGAGACTCTGGCTTGTTGCAGTTTCCAATTCAGTTTTTTCTGCATGCTTCTAGTTATGCGTTTTGGTCTCTTTATTCTATGTTAGGTGAGGGTCAGCACGTGATTCAGGTGAGGTTTTCTGCTGGCGTGTAGTTTCTGTGTAGGACTCTATAGCAGCCTGACTTGGTCCATTTTTCTAATAGGAGATGTATTGGTGTCTTAAGGCCTGGTGTAATATTTTCAGAGACTTATTGTACTTTAAAAGTGTGATCTTACATAAAATGCACACATTTACTTGTATTTAGTTTTAAACATATTGTATGGCTCTCATGGAATTACATTTTAAAATATGTGGCGTTCATGGCTCTTTCAGCCAAAAATGTTCCTGACCCCTGATTTAGAAGGATATTTCTTCTTTATGGAGTGTGCCCACTGACATGTGAATAGCCACAGTCCGATGGGTAATGAGACCAGTAGTGGCCAGAGGAACGGGCTACACCGAAGAGGATCCCACAATGAGGCTTGATAAAGGTGAAGTCCGTAGTAGTAAAGTACTCATAGGAGGTGGTTCTGGGAGAGGTCCCGGGGAGCGGGACAGATAGAAGTCCAAGGCAAGAGGCCCTCCGAGGAGCAGATAGCCAGAGATGAGGAAGGGCCCTCGAGGAGCGGGTACCTGGAGCGTCTCACGCCAAGTGTAGAGTCTGGAACCGGAAGTCCAAGAATGGAGTGGAATTCAGCAACGAGGGAATTCCTTGCTAACTCATCAAACCAAAGGGCCAGCCAGCTTAAGTACAACCGATGGATGACGTCATCCGGAGGGGACGCCCCCGAGGTTCCCGCCATGACTTGTACAAAGGTGGCCCATACGTGTGCATGCCTAAGTAATTCCTGAAGCAAGATGGCGGTCGGCAGCACCCACACCATCCTGGGAATGCCAGGCTGGTCAGCGGTGGTTGGTGGAGGCTGCCATTCTTCCAAAGGATGACAAGGCAGCAAAGAAAGAGGTGAGCATTAATATTTGCAGCCATCTGTGATCGACGGGTGTAACAGTACCCCCTTTCTCAGGGCTACTCCCCGGGGGTTTTGGTTTCCTAGGATAACAATATGGAATTGTCTGATCCACTCCTTGTCGAGGATGATGCTTGCAGGCTCCCAACTATTCTCCTTGGGACCAAATCCTTCCCATGAGATGAGATACTCCCAGCGCCTTCCTTGTTTTCTTATATCCAGTATATCCTCGACCTGATAAGTGATGTCATCTTCTGCTGTAAGAAGTTGAGGTTCAGGTGTTTTCTTTGAGAATTCCGAGAGGGTAAGTGGCTTTAAAAGGGAGATGTGGAAGGCGTTGTGGATTCTAAGTGAAGAGGGCAACTGAAGGCTGTAGATGACTGGACCCAGGTGGCGAAGTACTGAAAAAGGTCCAATGTATCTGGGCGCAAATCGAGCGGAAGGCAGCTTTAAGCGAATGTGCTGAGCCACATCTTGTCTCTGGGATGCAGCTGCGGAGCTGCTCGGTAGTGAGCGTCATAGAACTTCTTAGCCTTTTGCCCAGCCTTTTGGAGGAGTTGTTTGGTATGCTCCCAGAGTTGGTGCAGTTCTTGCGCCGAAGTCTGTGCTGTGGGAGACGACACCGACAAAGGCACTGGAAGAGGAGGCAGAGGTTGAAACTGTAGACAATTTGGAAAGGTGAACATCCGGTTGAAGCAGACTGGTGTGAATTCAACGCAAATTCAGCCCAGCAACTCGGACCAGTCACTCTGTCTGGAGTTAACATATGCCCAGAGAAAATGTTTTAGCATACGGTTTATCCTCTCTGTCTGTCCATTGGCCTGCGGATGGTAAGCTGAAGTGAGATCCAAGGAGATGTCAAATTTTTTGCATAGGGATCTCCAGAATTTTGCTATAAATTGGACCCCTCGGTCAGAGAGGATGTTTCTTGGCAGGCCATGGAGGCGAAAGACGAGGCGGATGAAAAGCTTTGCAAATTCTGGAGCTGATGGTAACCCCGATAGCGCCACGAAATGAGTCATCTTTGAAAAGAGGTCCACAGTGACCCAGATGGTATTGTTGCCATTTGATACGGATAAGTCAACAATGAAATCTGTGGCTATATGCGTCCACGGTTTGCAATGTGTGGGGAGTGGCTGAAGAAGTCCCCAGGGACGACCAACCGGTGGTTTTTGTCGAGTGCATGTAGGACATGACTCTACGTAGGTCTGGACATCTTTGTTCATGGTGGGCCACCAGTAAAACCTTTACAGAGTGGAAAGTGTTCTGGCTTGTCCAAGATGACCTGCGAGCAGAGAGTCATGTGCCCATTTGAGGATCTTTTTCTGAGTGCTTGGGGAACTACCATCTTCCCAGCCGGAACCATGTGGGTAGCAGAGAGGAGTACTCTTGTAGGGTCAATGATGTAACACGGAGTAGAAAAAGAACGGGAGAGTGCGTCAGCACGGGTGTTCTTGCCTGTGGGACGGTATCGCAAGAGAAAGTCGAAGCGATTAAAAAATAGAGACCAGTGGGCCTGCCTGTGATTCAGGCGTTGCGCATGACGTAATTATTCAAGAATTTTGTGGTCGGTGTAAACTGTGATTTGATGCTGTGCACCCTCGAGCCATGGACACCATTCCTCAAATGTCAATTTAATTGCCAGTAACTCCTTGCCTCCAATCCCGTAATTTCACTCGGCAAGAGAGAAACGTCAAGAAAAAAATGAGCAGAGATGTAAGGTGTGGTTTTCAGTATGTTGGCTGAGGATGGCACCAACCCTGACGTCAGAAGCATCCACCTCTAAGATGAAGGAGTACTGCAGAGGTAGACCCAGAAGGGATGTGGTGGTGGTCAGACAAGGCATAGGAGTCACAGTCTCTAGGCACTTTCCATGGCATTAATTGCCCCATTGGGACTGTTGCAGGATGCTCCAATTGAATTGGGGTGTGTGCATTTGTAACCATGGCAGTCCGAGTACCACAGGGTGTATTGCCTTATCTAAGACCAAGAAGGAAATGGTTTCCATGTACAGAGATCCAGTGTGGATTCAGGATAGGTGAGTGGAATAGGTGACTTCGCCAGGCAATGGCTCGCCATGAATTGATGACAATAGCAGAGGTGTAGGTGTCTGAACAGTGGGATTCATAGGTGTTCTTTTTTACATTACGAACATAAGAACTTACAAAATTGCCATGCTGGTTCAGACCAAGGGTCCATCAAGGCCAGCATCCTGTTTCCAACAGAGGCCAAACCAGGCCACAAGAACCTGGCAATTACCCAAACTTTGTCCCCTGGATGGAATCGGGGCCCTGGTTGATCTGAAAGGGGGAAGCCCCTGTAGAAACACAGGCATGAGAATTGTGTGAAAATTCAGCCCAAGACAGAAGAGGTGCCCAGTCATCTTGATGAGAATTGACGTATAAACGTAAAAATTGTTTTAGTCCACGATTCGTACGTTCAGCCTGTCCATTCGCTTGTGTGTGAAAGGCAGTGGTAAAATCAAAGCAATGTGAAATTTTTTACAGAGATTGTGCCAGTAACGAGCTGTAAACTGAGGACCCCAGTCAGAAACAATGTGTAGCGGTAGGCTGTGAAATCGGAAGATATGGCGCATAAACAGTTGAGCCAAACAAGGAGCAGACGGGAGGGAGGGTAGTGGGATAAAGTAGGCCTACCGCTACACATTGTTTCTGACTGGGCACCCCTGTTCTGGCGTCTTCACGGCCGCTGCTGCTGCCTCTCTCAGCCGCATGGTCTCGGCGGTCTGGCTCCTCCCCCTCAGCCTCCTAGGAGCCGCGCACGCGACTGCTGTAGATATTTAAAGGAGCCATGACCGGATATGGTCATGGCTTCCCCCTGGAACTCCTCCTCCTGGATCCTGTATTTAAGGCAAGGTCTGACACCCAGACCTTGCCTTGATATCGAGGTTCTGTGCTTGATTCCTGTTTTGATGTTCCGGATCCTCTCCTTGCTCCGTTCCTGCTCTTATCCTTGTTGGATTGATTTTCTGGCTCCTGACCCTCGGACTGGTGGTGGTGTATTCTGGTATCGACTTGGACTGGCTCTGGATCCTTCTCCTTCTCTGCTCCTGGATCGGCTTCGGACCATTCTCCCATCTGCTCCTGGACCAGCTTTCGACCCTCCTCTGGACTTCGACCCTTGGGCTGGACTTGGACTATTCTTCTACTATACTCCCGGACTTCTCACGACCTTTCAGTTTTTTTCTAACTATTTTCCTCATTTTATCAAAGTTTCCCTTTCGAAAGTTTAGTGTTAGAGCTGCAGATTTACTTATTGTCCCCCTTCCAGTTATTAGTTTAAATTTGATCATGTTATGATCACTGTTGCCAAGTGGATCCACCACCGTTACCTCTCTCACCAAATCCTGTGTTCCACTAAGAATTAAAACTAAAATAGCTCCCTCTCTTGTTGGTTCCTGAACCAATTACTCCATGAAGCAGTCATTTATTACATCTAGGAACTTTATGTCTCTAGCAAGTCCTGATGTTACATTTACCCAGTCAATATTGGGGTAATTGAAATCTACCGACAATATCCGTATGGAGTTATCCAAAATACAACGAATTATACAAACACTGCAAATAAACACATTGTACAGAAATCTTAAATTTTTCAATGTGTTGAATTTTTTATATAAGTATATTTGGGACCATCATAACACCCGCAGTCTGCAATCATGTTATGCCTGTATTTTCAGCCGCTACGGGTCATTTTTAATCATCGGTCCAACGCTGTGAATGTCTTTTTTGTATTTATCACATTTTTCAATATTTTTTTTCAAAATTTTTGGATTTTCAATAAAATATGTGGAATGGGTACTTCCCTTTTTTGTTGGCGCTACCACGACTTTTCAGTATGTGTTCTGATTATACTCAAGAACAATGAACAAAACACCTGTGAATTCTAAATTAGCATTTTATTGTTTTCAAAAGATGCAGAGACAAATACTGCTTGCCTTTTGACTCCAGAAGGACTCTTCTTTCAAAACAGGTAATAATGCACAGTACAGGAAGCACAGGATAAAAAGGATAGAACAAATTCTAGGAATTCTACCATGCAATTAGCAAAGACCTCTCTAGATGCTCCTTAACTGTTGTATGTACAATACATTAGGGATGTGAATCGTTTTTTGACGATTTAAAATATCGTCCGATATATTTTAAATCGTAAAAAATCGTTAGAGGCGCGATACAATAGGAATTCCCCCGATTTATCGTCAAAAATCGTAAATCGGGGGAGGGGAAGGGGGGGCGGGAAAACCGGCACACTAAAACAACCCTAAAACCCATTTCTATTAACGCAGCCATGGCCCGAGAGTGGAAGATCACACGGGACCCCCCCACTGGACCCCAGGTAATTTAAAACATTTTGGGGGGGTTTGAGAGGGTGGGGGATTTATTTTAAAGGGTTGGGGTGGGTTTTAGGGTTGTTTTAGTGTGCCGGTTTTCCCGCCCTCCCCCGATTTACGATTTAAAAAAAAAAAAAAAAAAAACCGCGACGATCAGATTCCCTCCCCCCCCAGCCAAAATCGATCGTTAAGACGATCAATCACACGATTCACATCTCTACAATACATGCACCTTAATATACAACACTAAGCTTTATGAGATTAATTTAAAACGCCATTTTCATGAGCAAAAAGTGCTTTACCCACAAAAATGGCCTTTTAAAAAAAATCACCCAAACTATGAGGTAAATTTTATCCACATTAATTAGAGGTATTCCTGGAAGCAAGATTGAGGAGGTTGCACATTCATGCATTCTTTTGAATTTTCAAAAACGTTTGTGCATATTTTCCCCTAAAAACAACTGCCTGCACAAATCAACAAGTATCACTTTGAAAATTGGTATAAATTCCTCAGGTTATTGATTTTGACTCAATGCAGGCAGTTACAGATTTAACTCCATGTGGTTATGTCAAATAATTGGCTTCTAAATACATCCTTTAACCACAGTATATGGTATTCTAGATTGGAGAATAAAATATAGTGACTATTGCAAAACAACAGAATTGAAATCTAAAACATTCTGAGCTTGCATTGCAGGAGTGGGAGCTCAGAATCCGCATCTGATGAAGGCATATAATTTGAAATGGCTTCAGCACTTATTTTAAAATGTGACCAGAATTAACTTGATTTTCAGATAATGCACCCTGTAAGTGAACTGATTTATAAGTCTAGATTCAATTAATGAATTACAAGCATGTACACAAAAAGTGAAATGGATTCTGGAACACAGGAAATGATACCAATCTATCGAGCTGATGAAGTTTTAATGAAATTTAACTAAACGAATTATGTAGTGGAAATGAATTAAGAAATTAACATTTATGCTATTACTTTTTTAAATTGCCTAGTGCTGTATAGCATGTCCCTGCATTCATTTGTTTTTATTCCTCTTGCATACAGATGTGGAAATTTAATTGCAAAGTTGCATTAAGTTGATGTAGTAATATCAGGGAGGATAACTTTCAAAGAACTGCACGTGGCCCCATATGCCTGCATAGATTTTGTGCATAGTACTTTATAACCCATCCACATCATATATACGCATATTATAAAATATGTGTATCTCTATCCCGCAACATACTCAGTATGTATGCTTGCTCATGAATATATGCAATGCATTGAAAGTGAGTATTTCAATGCATTGAACAAGCATATTTTGCCTATTTAAAAAATATATACACATTAGAGATGTGAATCGTGTGATCGATCGTCTTAACGATCGATTTTGGCTGGGGGGGAGGGAATCGGATTGACGCGGTTTTGTTTTTTTAAATATCGTGTAAATCGTAAATCGGGGGAGGGCGGGAAAACCGGCACACTAAAACAACCCTAAAACCCACCCTGACCCTTTAAAATAAATCTCCCACCCTTCCGAACCCCCCCAAAATGTCTTAAATTACCTGGGGTCCAGTGGGGGGGTCCCAGTGTGATCTTCCACTCTCGGGCCACGGGTGCGTTGATAGAAATGGCGCCGGCGCTACCTTTCCCCTGTCATATGACAGGGGAAAGGTAGCACCGGTGCCATTTTGGTTCCTGTCCCCCGACCTCACGAGAGTAGGAGATCGCTCCCGGACCCCCGCTGGACCCCCAGGGACTTTTGGCCAGCTTGGGGGGGCCTTCTGACCCCCACAAGACTTGCCAAAAGTCCAACGGGGGTCCGGGAACGACCTCCTGCACTCGAATCGTGTTGCCGTATTGCAAAATGGCCATATGGCCGGCGCCATTTTGCAAAATGGCGCCGGCCGTACGGCAACACGATTCGAGTGCAGGAGGTCATTCCTGGACCCCCGCTGGACTTTTGGCAAGTCTTGTGGGGGTCAGGAGGCCCCCCCAAGCTGGCCAAAAGTCCCTGGGGGTCCAGCGGGGGTCCGGGAACGAACTCCTGCACTCGAATCGTGTTGCCGTATTGCAAAATGGCCATATGGCCGGTGCCATTTTGCAAAATGGCGCCGGCCGTACAGCAACACGATTCGAGTGCAGGAGGTCATTCCCAGACCCCCGCTGGACTTTTGGCAAGTCTTGTGTGGGTCAGGAGGCCCCCCCAAGCTGGCCAAAAGTCCCTGGGGGTCCAGCGGGGGGTCCGGGAGCGATCTCCTACACTCGTGACGTCGGGGGACAGGAACCAAAATGGCGCCGGCGCTACCTTTGCCCTGTCATATGACAGGGCAAAGGTAGCGCCGGCGCCATTTCTATCAACGCACCCGTGGCCCGAGAGTGGAAGATCACACCGGGACCCCCCACTGGACCCCAGGTAATTTAAGACATTTTGGGGGGGTTCGGGAGGGTGGGGGATTTATTTTAAAGGGTCGGGGTGGGTTTTAGGGTTGTTTTAGTGTGCCGTTTTTCCCACCCTTCCCCTCCCCCTTCCCCCGATTTACGATTTTTGACGATAAATCGGGGGAATTCCTATTATATATCGCCTCTAACGATTTTTGACGATTTAAAATATATCGGACGATATTTTAAATCGTCAAAAAACGATTCACATCCCTACACGTATATTTTATGCACAAAAATAAAGTGGGACTTACTCGTGTAAATCAGGATTTACCTGCCTAAGCTGGTATATTTTAAAACATGAAGGAATAAGTGAAATGACCAATTTTACCAATTACACATCCAAGCTGCCTAGTCCTTCTCCAGGTCATCACGACCCTCCTATTTCTTCAGCGTGAACTCCACCCAGTTCACCCAGACCTCCTACTCGACCAATAATACAGAATAAATACATTTAATATTACTTACTTAAGACAATTAGCACAAGTAAGTTGCCAAATCTACGTGCATAAGTTTCTTTTAAAATAGCAACCTACGTGTGTAGATGTTGGCTCCACCCCTAAACTGCCTCATAAATGCGCAATTGAAAACAAAAACATGCACTTATTTTAAATGATTAGAACATAGCATGTACACGAGTAGATGCTACTTATGCACATATATGCCAATGTTTACATGCAGAAGTCTTTGAAAATTCACCCCTTAGGATGCTAGATATTGTCCTATACATTTAAAACCTTTCCCGAGAGCTTTCTTCCATTGATAATTTGGTCCTCTGGGCTAAACAGTCTGCTAGAATAAGTCCTTTTGAGTTGTTCCTGTCTCACTATGGAGTGCAAGAAGGATGTTTTGCAGTATAGCCCATTATGTCGCAGGCCAAACACACACTGCACACAATTTAGCATAGGCTTTTCTGGTTTTCATGGAATGCCATATTGTTCATTATTTTCAAGATGAATAATCACAATTTTACAGTGAAATGGCCGGTTAACATCATAGTTTGCTTTTCTGTTTTGTGATTGGTAGACATTGGAAAGAGGCAGGGTCTGGCCTACTCATATTCAGACAATCTAAAATGTAATGATGGAAATGAAGAGAGCGATAGCATTGAAGCCCCTCACCATTTTAGGATTAATGAATGGATACAAATTCATTTTCAACTTTTTGGTAAGAACAAGTCATATGAGCCTCAGATTAACCCTACTACTGAATATATATATTATAGAAGTGTTTGCAGCAGTACCCTTCCTAAAGCAATTCTGGAGCTTACTTTTTGAACTAGGATATCAATAAAGATCATTGTTTCCCTTTCTGAATGAAATTTAATTAATGTCCACATTCTAGAAAGAGCAAATCATGATTCTTTCTTCTGGATCTGGCAACGTCTTTCTGCTTCTTTAGATTTCTAACTTAGTCTGAACCAGCCTCTATTTGCCTACAGCAGCACCATCAGCCTTCATTTACTACTACCCGGGTTTTTATCACTCTGTTTCTATATTGCACCCTGCCCCAACTCAGCCCAGGAGGAAGCCATGACAAATCATGGCTTCCTCCTAAACAAAACTGATATGTACTCTGAGTTTCACCCCTCTGGGTCACCATTAAGTGCTAACTGAGATTTTCTCCTGGAGCTGTGTATGCAGCCTCCACCCTCCACCAGCCAGTCTAGAGAGCAGAAGCTTGACCTGGGAATCCATCTCCACACAGCACTTGCCATTGAGCCAGCTCCAATTCATGGTTTTTAATTGAAATCAAATAATTTATTTTTTACCCATCCAAAATGCTGAAAATTATTTATTTCCACTCTTTTTCTTCCAGAGCACTTTATATTAAAAGCACAATGACATCTAAAAGAAGAAAAATGTCACAAGTAGCATGAATAACTGAATAAAACACCTGCATTTTATCAAATGTTATCAAGTCTTCTGCTATTAGAGATGAGTGCAATAAACACTAACCAAACCATTTGTTTGAATGGTAATTCCCTCTTCATGTAGGATATATATATATTTTTTTTTTACAAAGGCCACAGGCTAACTTTACTATTATATATCTACAACAATATGGAAAATACTCTTACTCCTTATTAATCAATATTGTCCTCCATTACAAAAATCAGAATATTGAATGCTTCTCTGTATAGAGACACTACCTTATAATTCGTGTTTGAATAGAAGTTTAACCATCTGGTCAACATAATATCAGAAAAGGAGATGATATTATCCAGTGGATAAGATATATAAAGATGAATTTTAAAAGCTGTACACACTGTGAAATCAGGAGATGGGCACGCATCTGACACTTGTGCGTGTCCACCAAATTTTATAAATGGGCAGATGCACACACAAGTGCCGATGCTTGAATATGTTGTATCAGCCAAAAAAGGGGCGTGGTGTTTGTTGTGAAAGTGGACTCTTGGGCCGAGGGAGAATTGGCACAACCTGCAAGGAGGAGCCCTGCAGGTCCCCACTGTGGGCAGGCAGAGCTGGCTGAAGCAGAGGCCCAACAGGAGCTTCACCATTACCAGCCCTCGTTCCACTTAGGTTGAACCCTCAGGTGCCAGGGCCTGCTATGGAAGTGAAGATCCACTGCATAGAAAATGATGCGGGCCAGCACAGTAAAAGAAAGCGGAGTCAGGTCAAACAGCGGTCTGAGCAAGTGGCAGGCAAACAGAGTCAAGTTCAGGCTATGGTCAGAGGTGGGCAGAGTACATTCAAGGTTGAGGTCCAGGCAGAGGGTGAGGCCAGGTGGAGGTCAGTCAACAACAATAATCAGGCAGAGGTCAGAGGCAGGCAAAGGTCAAGCAGTGTCAAGTCCAAACCAGATCAAAAGCCAGAAATCCAGAGGCAATCCAAGGTGGCGACCCTGTGATAGCACCATGAGCGTGGGCTCTTACCTTGTGCTTTTTTTCTTCGGATTCTTTCAACTGAAATGCCCCACTCGGTCAGGAAGAGGCGAGCTCGGGAAAAGGCTTTCCCTGGAGCCCCCTCAGAGACGCCTAAGACTGGCCCGATGGACGCCCACGTCCTCCGAGGAGCTCTGACATCGGGAGAAGAGTCGCGGGAGCAGGGAACAGAGGTTGAGGAGGCGTGTTCCCTGCCGGACTCCGAGACAACGCTGTTCCCAGTGGTGAGGGAGGCGCCAAGGAATCCAGCCCTGCTGCGTACCCCGGATGGAGACCCGGAAGCTCCAGTCACCGAAGATGCGAATGGAGAGCGCAGGCCAGGGAGCCTCCCTTCGGGAGGCAGCAGCACGGAAGAACTGCCCAGAGAGGGTGAAGCATCCCCCGGCAGCCCAGACAGAGGCGATATGGATTCGAGTATACATGGGTTAACTTCTACCTCTACCCCACTGCAGATGTCTGAAATCTTCTTCTTTTTATCTACAAAAACCAGAACATATAACATTGGAAACTTTATAGCAGGCAATGGTTGGGCTAGGTGATCTGATGATCAAACAAACTGAGCCACTTACAGATAAGCTAGATGACCATGAGGCGCGTATTAAATCTTTGGAAAACACTGTAAAGGTCATCCATACTCAAGAAAGTGAAAAGAAGATGATATTAAATTCTGTGAAAAATCAACAGGAACTTTTGGTAAAGGATAATTTAGCATTGTTAAATAAAATTGAAAACATGGAGAACTTATTAAAAAATAGAAACCTTCACATTATTAATTTTCCAAAGGTTCCTTATATGCTACCTAGAGATATGTTTAGTAAGTATCTTCAGGAAAATTTGAAGGTGCCATCGGATCAGACACCACCACTTACTCGTGTATTTTACATCCCAATGAGGGAAAATTTAAAAAAAGAAGAATCCTCTGGTATAATTACTGACCCCTGAGAAAGACAGGGGAGGTTAAATCTGGTGTAACTTGTTTAAATGTTACAGAGCTTTTAGAGTTATCAGATCAAGCCCAAGCTGAGCCGGCCACATTAATAGTTAATTTCGCCTTGGAGATGGACAAAGAATGGATTTTGAAATTATATTTCAAACATCGTTTACAATTATTTATGGGCTTCAAGTGAGGATATTTCCAGATATTTCTAAAGTTACGCAGAAAAAGTGAAAACAATTTCTGTTGTTGAGACCGCAAGTTATACAGATGGGAGCAACTTTTACATTAAGATTCCCCTGCAGGTGTCTAATTAAGTTTAAAGATAAATCTTTTCTGTTCTTTCTACCATCGCAGTTAACACAATTTCTTTCTGATAAGTCTGAACTGCAGTGTGTGTGATAACTTATACTCATTCCTGTAGCCTTAAAATGTCTGAGTTTGTTCCACCTCACAATATATATATAACTCCTGTCGATGCTAAGAATTTAGTTGTATATGTTAAGATTAGTTAATGACCACTTGGATCTTTGATGGTGGACTTGATAATGTATACTTGGATTGTTTGTTTCCTTTTCTATTTTCTCTTTTAAGAAATTATGATGTATACATTTGATTTATTGTCAAGAGAGTTATCTTGATATAATATTGTAAAAATTAATAAAGAATAAATAATAATAAAAAAAAAGCCAGAAATCCAAACTGAAGAGACAAGGAATAACGGAGGATGAGGAGCCACAGAAATAAGGAGGAACACTGAGAGGTAGATGAGGAGGATTGACCAGGATGACAAGGACTTGGGATGAAGACACAGAAAAACAGGAACACAGCAGGAACCAGGAACAGATGTCGGGTGAAGAACGTTGAGGCAAAACACTACTCCAAAGAGGCGACCTATTGCCGAGGCAAGGAGAGGCAGGAGATGTGGCCTTAAATAGTCCCAGTTCATGATGTCATCAACGGCGCCACAGAAGAGTTCCCGCTGCGGGCCCTTTAAATGCCAGCAAGTCGGGTATGCACATGCCTAGTGAAGCTCCTTCAGCGTTGCTGGCATAGGCAGCATGGGCCTAGTCACTCCACGCCGGAAGGCCGCATCCTTGCCAGGGAGGCTGACTGCAGCATCGGAAATCAGCGTGCTGGAGTGCGGGTTGGAGGTAAGAACAGTGAGCCATGGGACAGACCCACCGAATACAACAATGTGGGCAGGGCATGGGCATTCCAGGGAGTTTCCAAGAGATATGTACACAAGAACATACTTGCCTGGGCGCTTGCCCAGGTCCAGTGCCATGTAACTCTACTTCTGTTATGGAGGAGGTGTAAGTTAAAAAATAAAGTTACAGGCATCTGTGATGGGTTTGAGAGTCTGGGGTAACTGTGGGGAAGTGCAAGCTAAAGAACCAGAGGGCTTGGAGGACCTAATTGAAGACTGGGCAAAATGGTGGATAAACTGGTGAAACTAGTCATAGCGTGGACGCACACCTGCTTTAAAATTCCCTCACTTGTATGGCTCAAAACCGGTATTACGCAGCTGTGTGCGCACACTTGTAAAATTAGGAGCACAAATACACATGCCAGGGCAATTTTATAAAATGTACACATATGTGCATGCATGTTATAAAATTACAGTGTCTCTGGGTGCACGCCAATGCACACGCACATATGTGCTCCCGTGCGCCCATTTGAAAGTTTCCGTCACAGTATGTAAAGGCACTTTAAATTTAATAAAAAGTATTTTCCCACTTAAGTCATAAATTTTATTTAATACACTTGAGAGTAAACATTACAAATTCATGCAACACGCTTTATCAAGCCAATTCAGATTTATTTAGATCCTCTGATCTGGATTTTTGCCAGTAGTCAAAATAGAATATCTCATGGCTGTGAAGGATAGCTGTATGAAGATGAACTTGTCTCCTAGATTAATGTACCTGTTTCAGACACTCCCTGTTGATATTTCGAAATCACAGCTGGCAAAACCTCAGCCAAAAAAAACCTTTTAGATTTATATGGAAAAACAAATACCCAAGGATCTCCAGATCAATTTTATAAAGAGACAAAAAAAGGAGAGGGCTAGATGTCTCCTGCTTTATGCATTTCAAATTACAGTTAATCTATCATGGACTGGTACGCATGCTCAGAATGTAAGCCTTGGGTGGAAATTGAATAAGCAGCCATGGGTGAACACATTTTAGGTTTGCTATCCTGGATTCTGAAGCCTCAAAGAATGTAAGGGTTGAGGGGACACCAACCTTGTCTGTATTTCACTCTAAAAATGTGGGCCCCTCTGTCAAATTGAATTTCTAAGCCTGTCTTGGCTCTCTTATTTTTAAGGAATACTTTGATGCTTTCATTGAGTTTTGTAATTAAAAACATTTCTGAAGTGGGAATGGCAATGTCTGAGAACCTTAGGTCAAGTGGTTAAGGCCAAAAGGTTGCTGAAATTCCCTTATCTGAAGGCTAGCCTCCAGATAGATAATAAAGATTATTATGCTTTTTTCAATTGAGACATCTCCTAGAAATCATGAAATTGTTACAATGGTCCAGATCCCAATTGGAGGAAATTTGATTTTCTTATGACTACAAAAGATTTAATTTAAAAATATATCTTCTACAATGGCAAAATTTTAAATCTACATTTCAGTCTATAGGTGTCTGGGAAAAATACAATGGAATTACATTGTAAAGAGCAAGAGTATATAATCTAATTCCTCAAATATTTTAGAGAATGGATATAAAAATCTTGCTGTGGTGGTATCTGACTCCAACTTGGCTACAGAGAATTTTTCAGGAAATGGAGGAAATGTGGAAAATAAGCCACTACAGCACATATCTAGTAAGGCTGACCTATTTTGCTTCCTTTTTGGAAGAATGTACAAAATACTATCAAGAAAACAGGGATTGACATTATCTGGGATCCTGGAATCTTTTTGTTCTGGTTACCAATCAATAATGAAAGTAAATACATATGATATTGTAGCTTCCAGTTACAAGTGGTTAAGCTCAGTGGCGTAGTCGCAGATGGGCCTTGAGGGCCTATGAACCCTCTCTTTTTGCTCAGGTCCACACCTCTGGTAGCAGGGTCATGTCCCTTCTGACTCAGCCCCTAAAAAGGTACAGGAGTTAGAGGGCCTGGAAGCACTGAAATCTCTGCCAGTCTATGATCCCCTCTCTTGTATGAGGGATAACTGGAATGGAAAATACCACTGCCCCTAGGATAAATTTGTAAATGTTTGAGGCCATCAAAGTCTGTTTACTTTTGACAGATAATTATCCCCCTCTTCTCCGGCCCTTAAAAGTCAGGAATGCCTGGGCTGGGTAGAAGCCTATTTACATAATTGCTCTTGAGCAGCCTGAGAAATTAACCCTTATATAAAGTAGTGCATTAACCACTGAGGTAGAGTGAGATACAGCACAGATAGGGCAAGGAGAAGGTCAAGAGACAGGAGTTACAGAGAGATGCCAGAAATTGAAAGGATTTTGTAGCCACTGTCATGAAGATCCACATAGGACGGTGTAATAGACGAGGGCTGGAGAGCTGACTACAGTGTCCATCTGTGTTAACCTTGGATCACTCCAAAAATTCAGTGGTGGTTCCACCTCTGCTCCAACTCTATGGTAACTGGATGCCAAGAAGCCAGAGTAAAGACACAAAGATTGAAACCATAATGTAAAAGTTCCTGGATGTCCATATTCAGCCACAGGGAGTGCAGCTAAGCAAATAAACATCTGGCTAACTTGTACCAGAAATTTAGAAGTACAGATATTCAGAACCCCATGCAGACATATGTTAATTCATAAGTATATATTAGTACCTTGGAAGGATATTCTTTTTAAATGGGGGATGCATCTATAATAAAAGGTGCATGCATTTTATACTTTACTGTTTTTTGTTTTTTTAAAGAAGGAACTTGTTAGGACATCTACAAATAAGTTCAGTAGAGGAAGCAATAGATCCAGTAAAACAGATAAGGTGATATGTTGAAGACTCTGGCAAGTACATCAATAACCTCATTAGTTTTTGTGATGATTTCCAAGCAAATGATAGTGATCAACCGGATCAAATCATGGTTGAATGGGCTGTAATATGAAATAACAAAGAATTTTATCACTCGCAATATCACAAGTGGTGTTTAAACTGCAATCCTGGAGAACTGCAAACCAATCTGGTTTTCAGGACATCCCTAATGAACATTCATGAGATAAATTTGCCTTTCAATGGGGGAAATATGTGCAAATATATCTTATATATATTCATTAGGGATATCCAGAAAAATCTGACAAGTTTGCAGCTCTCCAGGATTGGATTTGAGTTTTCAACATATTAACCTTAATGTCCTATTGATTTAATGCTCCTTCTTTTGGTTTTATTCAAAAGATATCTTATTTTCTCTTAGTATACTTATTTACTTATATTTTCACACATAAAGATGAATTTTAAAAGCCCACCATGTGCATTAATTAGGGGATGCGCAAATATGTTGGGTTCGGGCACACACCACGTGGATTTTAAAAGCCGCCCGGGTACGCGCATATTCACACACACCTTAGAAGATTTCAAAAAGGGGCGGGGAGTGGGCGTGGTCTCAACAGGGCATGAAGCTAAGATGTGCGTGTAAATACTTACACGATCTGGCTCGTGCAGAGGCTCCCTGCTGCGTAACCTTACTTCTGCTATGGATGCCATGTAAGTTATAAAATAAAGATAGTCAGAAGATAGTCAGATCTGTGGGGTTTTAAAGATCGGGGATAACTGGGGGGGGGGGGGGGTGAAGGCTATGAAATCAAGAGAGGTTGGAAGACCACACTTAACTGGGCAAACTGGGAACGAACTAGTAAAACTGGAAATGGCGTCGGCGCATTTCCCTTTTAAAATCCCCCAATATACACGGTAGAAGTGACATTTATGTGCACTGCGCGTGCCTCCTTAAAATTTGGCACAAATGTGCACGCAGCCAGGTTATTTTATAACATGTGCGCATATGCACGCACATGCTATTTAATACCCACGTCCCTGGGCACTGGCCAATGAATGTGCACACGTGTACCAGCTCGCTAGTTTGAAAGTTACTGTCATATATTTTAAATTAAATGCATGGCCACACCTTCTGCTTAAAAAAATCTGACCACTGCTCATTCCTATAATTAAGCTTTGCACTTAGCAACTGACAATATTGTTGTTGTTTTTCTAATATAGGGGGTCATTTTCAAACGCATATCGCGTGCGATATGGCGCTATCGCATGCAATAAGCGGCTATCGCATGCGAAAAGTCCCTTTTCGCGTGTGATAGCATGCTGGGGGGGGGGGGGGGGAGGAGGAGGAGTCGGGGTGGTGAGGCGGCAGACTCCACGGTGTCTTCGCTGGCGGCTATAAGGTAAGAAACGTTATCGTCGCTAGTAGCGTGCCGAATAGCACCACCTTTCACAGTGGCGCTATTGAGTGTGAAAGCCAGCAGCCTTCGCACCACTGCGGTGTTTTCGTAGACCCAGCCCCGTTTTCGCTGGATTCCCCATTCTGTGATAGAATGGTGAATCCAGGCCATAGATTGTTGACCCAAAAAATCTTGTTGTTTTAATTTTTCCATAGTGGTGTATTTCTACATTTCTGATTTCCAAACAAGAAAGAATGACCTTCTTAGCTATAGTTAATGATATACTAATCAATTTAGCACATCCTGCTGGCAGGGGTAGTAATTATATTTAAACAAGGAAAACTACACTTTTTTAGAATAATGTGCAAACTTTATTAATTCTATCTAGACAATAAAATACTCACTACCACATTCAAGCCCATTCACACACACCTAAAAACATGTTAAAAACATTTCCAGAACATAGTGATTGCAAGAAATACTTATTAGTTTTTTAACAATCAATGTAACCAAATACAGTACTTTTCATATGTTAGATTACAGTAACTTCATTTTCATTGCATCGTATTCATTATATCATATTCGCCATGATCGTTGTTACATTCCAAAATGAATTTGTCCGACAAAAGATCTTTGTTTCTCCCCTCATGGGGCTTCCTCAGGGACTTGTGTTATAATTGTACGAAAGTTGAATTTCCCAATATGGTTCTTCAATATAATCAAATGTAAATTACTGATATCCAAGAACTTCAATGGCGTATATACAACAGCTTTTTCTTCAATTTTCTCATCACACGAAATTCCCGAAAATTCTTTTATATCATGATTTATGTACCGGGTACATAAATCATGATATAAAATTGAAGTTCTTGGATATCAGTAATCTACGTTTGATTATATTGAAGAATCATATTGGGAAATTCAACTTTCGTACAATTATAACACAAGTCCCTGAGGAAGCCCCATGAGGGGAGAAACAAAGATCTTTTGTCGGACAAATTCATTTTGGAATGTAACAACGATCATGGCGAATATGATATAATGAATACGATGCAATGAAAATGAAGTTACTGTAATCTAACATATGCAAAGTACTGTATTTGGTTACATTGATTGTTAAAAAACTAATAAGTATTTCTTGCAATCACTATGTTCTGGAAATGTTTTTAACATGTTTTTAGGTGTGTGTGAATGGGCTTGAATGTGGTAGTGAGTATTTTATTGTCTAGATAGAATTAATAAAGTTTGCACATTATTCTAAAAAAGTGTAGTATTCCTTGTTTAAATATAATTGCATACTTACAAGGATACAGTTGGATTTCTTTACCCTGTGTATATATTTACCTTGATGGCAGGGTTAGTGAAGCATCAAACAAATAAAATATGACATCTTACCATTCCAGTTTATATTTGTTCCAAACTATCTATCAAGTATGTTATGAATCTGTTTCCAGAAATTTTGTAGTTTATGACATTCTGTAAACATATGGCAGTCCTGCACTCATTTTCTTCAGTAACACTCACACACCACTGAACCTCTACAAAAAAAGACATAGCACGAGCACGTGTTATATTTTATGCACACTTCTTTTGAAAATTTACCTCACAGTGTTTAGATGTTTTGAAGTTCTGATAGCGTTGCTGATTGAAATCCCTATAAAGCGACTGCAGTAGTATAATGGGTACACGATCAATCAAACTGATTGACAGGTGAGATAAGGATGACAGCAGCCAATCAGCGTTCACTTCCGGTCTAAGCCCCGCCCACGCCCCGCCCACTCCCCATAGAAGTGAATGGGGGCGTAGCCACGCCCCCTCCCGCCCTCTACCACGCCCCCCAACCACACCCCTTCCGCCACAGGCCCCACTCCTTCCGCAGCCAATCAGCGTTCACTTCCAGTCTAAGCCCCGCCCACTCCCCATAGAAGTGAATGGGGGTGTAGCCACGCCCCCTCCCACCTCATCCCGCCCCTCCCACGCCCCCAGGCCCCACCCCTTCCGCCACAGGCCCCACCCCTTCCGCCCCGGCCCCACCCCTTCCGCCCCTGGCCCCTGGCCCCCGCCCAGACCCCATCGATGCTCCTCCCCTCCCAATAGAAGTGAATGGGGAGCCCCTCCCACACCCCACCCCCAAACCGCCCCCCATGATGTCACGGATGACCCCGCCCACACCCCAACCCCAAGCCACACCCCCCTGTGACGTAGCGGGTATGACATCACCGGAAGTCCACCCCACACCGCCCCCCAAAAACACACCCCCTAAAACGTCATCAGAAAGGGTCCTGTCGCTTTTTTAATGATGTCAGTATTAATGGACTCTGGCTGTTTTTGATGATTTCACCGGAAGTACAATACAAAAGTCCCGAAATATGCGCTCCTAGAACCTCCTGATGCCTTTTAATGATGTCGGAGCCGGTAGTATGCTTTTAGGAGGCAGGAAAACTGCAGGAAATATGCTTTTTTTCTAGCCACTCTGTTTTTAAAAAACCAAACAAAATACAAGCTGATAGGAGGCAGAAAAACAGTGGCTCGTTCTGTTGACAAGGATTTGGTTTTTTTTTAAAACAAGTGATTGAAGCTACCGGTGGTGAATTGCATGAACTGCAGGATCAAACTTTGCAAAAGACAGGTTTTTTTTTTCCAAAAGACTAGGGACCGGGTAGTATAAAGGGTACGCTGTCACTCAAACCCCCAAGCCAAACCCCCCAGTGATGTCACCAGAAGCCCAAGCCCACCCCTCCAAGCCCTTGCTGTAGATAGGCATGCCCCAATAAAAAAAGTTACCAGAGAGCAGGCAGGAAACTGTGACTCATTCTGTACACAGAGACGGAGAATCCAATTACACCCCTTCCCTCCGCCCCCTCTGCCTCAATCCGACCTTCCCCCAGACCTAAATCTGAGCAGAGGATAATTGAAAGCAGTGGGGGGTGTAGGTTTGCAATGGTGAAACACAAGGCTTTAGTTTTGTTTTAAAAAAAACAGACTTCTGTATTTTACAGCCATATAAAAAAACAAGAATGCACCAGCGGATCTTAAAGAAAATTTATAATGAGCCAGGAAATACCGGCAGTTTTGGCGGTATAACACCTCTTTTGCAGGCAGCTAAAGCATGTATGCCGTCTGTGACCAAGAAACAAGTGATTGATTGGCTTACAGAACAAGATGCTTATTCTTTACACAAACCTGCTAGGGTACGATTTAAAAGAAATAAAACCATAGTGTCAGATATAGATTGGCAATGGCAGGCAGATTTGGTTGATATGACAGCCTTGTCTGGTTATAACAGAGGCTACAAATACATTTTGACGGTGATAGATGTTTTGTCAAAATACGCATGGGCTGTGACCCTAAAAACAAAAACAGGTCGTGAAGTGGCAGAGGCCTTTGAAAATATATTTAAAGGTGGTCGTGTTCCCAACAAAATACAAACAGACAGAGGTAAAGAGTTTTTAAACAGATCTGTGAAGAGTTTGTTAAAATACAGGGGCATTCAGCATTTTGTGACCAACAACGATGTTAAGGCAGCAGTTGTGGAGAGATTTAACAGGACTTTAAAATCCAAAATGTGGCGATACTTTACAGCGCGCAACACTTTTCGCTATGAAGATGTGCTTCCGGCTTTTATGAACAGTTACAATCGCAGTTTTCACAGAACAATACAGGCCCGCCCCATCGATGTAACAACCTCAAACTCACTGCGGTTCTGGAAAGTAATCTACGGCAATAACAACAAACATGAAACTGCTAGCCTTTTTTAAAAAAGGGGGGATCATGTTAGACTGTCAAAAACTAAAGGGAAATTTGAAAAAGGTTATGAACAAACATGGACAGATGAGATATTTATAATTACCGACGTCCTAAGCAGGGGACAGAAAACAGTGTACAAGATACAAGATTATGGTGAGGAAACCATTCAAGGTTCTTTTTATCCTGAAGAATTACAGAAAGTCAACCCTCAACAGGACAGAATATACCGCGTTGATAAGGTTCTAAAGGTAAAAGGGAGAGGTAAGAACAAGCAGTGCTTTGTGAAATGGCGAGGATGGCCTGAAAAATTTAACAGCTGGATAAAAGCATCAGAGATTCAAAACATTTGATTTGAAAAGGCCTTGTCTCATAAAAAGAAAAAAAAATGAATGAAGGGGGATTTTACGTAACGCTGCCTAGTAACGCCTCTGTGAGAATATTTCCACAAAACAACAGCTCTAATTTCACCACACAATTAGCTAGACCTTTGGACCTACAGGGACCGTGGGAAGTGGGTCTGGTGGAAATACAGTACCCGAACACATGGGATAATATTAAAGAAGACCATAAATATGTTGTCACCACTGGTGAAGGAAGCACAGAGCATCACTTTGTTGTACGAAGAGGGTATTATGCAACCGTTCAAAACCTGACGGATCAAATGAACCACGACATGAACAGTGTCCTCAAAGCCATGGCACCACGAATCATCTATGACCCCAATATCCGAAGAATCAAATTAAAATCAGAGGACAAAGCAGTAATTTCTGCAGGGGGTGACTTAGCGACCATTTTGGGGCTAGAAGCTAAAACGAATACGAACCGCTCGCTATTTCCAACGGATATCACAGGAGGGTTTAATACCCTATACCTGTATACGGATATTGTAGAGCACCAGCTGGTGGGAGACCATTTTGTACAGCTGCTTCGTTGTGTTCCCACTAAAGGGGGTAAGGACGAGTTTATCACCTTCACTTATGATAAACCGCATTATGTTCCTGTGAACAAGCAGCACATAGACACCATAACATTTGAAATAAAGACGGACCAGAACCAACACGTCTCATTTCGCTATGGGAAAGTGATCCTTAAGCTACACCTGCGACCCCGGAAAACTATTTTTTAAAATGGTTGTGGTTAAATACTATGGGGACCCTGGCGCATACAGAAATTACTATGCAGCACAGGCCGGTGAAGGCCTTTCGGGGTATTACGGTGCTCCGGTCATGTACGGGGCTGGGATAGGCGGAATTTTTCATAGTCTCTTTAGAAAAGCAATACCTCTTTTGAGAAGGGGTTTTGAGATTGTTAAACCTCATGTGAAAAGTGCAGCAAAAAACATCGCCAAAGATGTTATGGGCCGTGTCACAACGGCGGTTCTGCATAAAATGAACAATAACACAGAGCAGGAGGGGTCAGGATTAGTGGTTATTAGAAGAGCTGTTAAAAGAAAGAGAACCAATCAACAGGGGCCTCCTGAACCTTTTAAAACAAAGAAGACCAAACGTGCCAAGTCTCAAAAGACTAACCGCAAGGGGAAGAAGAGAAACCTCTCCGCCAAGAAGCAAGATATATTCTAAAAACTATGGCTTTTGTACATCAGGGGTCTGAAGAATGTTTGAAATCAGAACTGGATCTGTTTCAACTGGCCCCCACACAAACCAGCATAGAAAAAAGTGTTTATGTGGAGATTCCGCCATTATCTGCCTTGTCAGAAACAGCCTCTTTAGATTTTTATATAGCCGGACATGGCGAGGATTACCTGGATTTGAACAACACGTTGCTGTACCTGACCTGCAAAATCGTGAACGAAGATGGGTCCGATCTTGAAGTAGGGGCCAGAGTAGCTCTCGTGAACTATCCAATAGCCTCTATTTTTAGCCAGCTGGATGTCACTCTCGGAGATAGACTCATTAGTCAGAGCAACAACTGTTACCCTTACAGAGCCCTCATAGAACTGTTTCTCAATTACGGCGAGGGTCCTCTCAAAACACAGTTTACAAGCGGTCTATTTTATAAAGACACAGCCGGAAACCATGAAGTGAGAGACGTGGGATCGCGTAATAAAGGTTTTACCGAAAGAGCTGTTTTTACAGCCGCTAGCCATAAAGTAGAGCTTCTGGGACATTTACATAGCGATCTGTTTTTTCAAGAAAAGCTGCTCATAAATGGCGTGGATGTGAAAATTAAACTAACGCGGAACAAAGATACGTTCTGCTTAATGAGCGGAGATGCCAACGAGAGGTACAAACTCATTATTTTATCTGCAGCCCTCTTTGTAAGGAGAGTGAAAGTGTCACCGGGAGTGCGCTTGGGGCATGCAGAAGCGCTGCTGAGAGCTAATGTCAAGTACGCCGTGGACCGTGTAAGTCTGAAAGTCTTTAGCATACCGGCTGGCGCCCGTGTGACTAACCAGGAAAACCTCTTTTTGGGACAATTACCCAAAATTATCGTATTGGGCTTTGTGGATAATGACGCTTTCAGCGGTAATTACTCTAAAAACCCCTTCAATTTTAAACATTACGATATTAACTTTGCTGCGCTGTATGTGGATGGTGAGCAAGTCCCAGGGAAACCTCTCCAGCCGGATTTCGATAACGGCTGTTGTATCAGAGAATACATGCAGCTGGTTCAAGCAACGGGTAAACATTTGAAAGACAGTGCTCTCTTGATTGATCGTCAAGAGTTTTACCAAGGTTATACCTTGCTGGCCTTTGACCTATCACCCGACCAAGAGTGCACGGACCACTACTCTTTGATTAAAACCGGTAATCTGCGGGCTGAAATCCGTTTTGCCATCGCTTTGCCACACACGGTGAATATGATTGTGTATGGTGTCTTTGACAACGTGATAGAAATTAACCACAGAAGGAACGTCCTTTTTGATTATCTATGATGATGAACACCGTACAGATCTACCGTATTTTAAAGAAGGATCCGTATGTTACAAAATCTTTTGTAGACGTCCTACCCAGTGACTGGCTGTCTGATGTACAAATAGAAAGGAAACCTGCAAGCTTGGTGGTAAATACCCACCCCCACGACCTTCCTGGAGAACACTGGCTAGCAATATACGTGACTGAAAACGGCACAGGAGAATTTTTTGATTCCTACGGGCAACAGCCTGATTGTTTGTTCTTCCCTAACAGTATTATGAACTTTTTCAATAAACATTGTGAGGATGTTTTATACAGCAGCAAACAGCTGCAACACCCTGTATCTACAACCTGCGGTAACCATTGTGTGTTTTTCCTACATCAACGTTGTAAAGGGCTGTCTTTTGAAAATATTTTAAAACTGTATTCCGAAGAACCGTTGCAAAATGACAAAATGGTTTTACAATTTGTAAAAAACAACAAACAGAGAACATGTTGTATGTCTAAATCTTTTCGCTGTCTGTTTCATACCCCCCAGGTGTGTGTACCGTACCAAGAACATTGTACTAATCCTAAATAAAAACAATCTCTCTTGAGAGTTTTTGAAAAACAAACCAAACGTCTATAGTCTATATTTTAAAAAAGCCTTTTTTTTTATTTGAAAAGATATAATTACACCTTCAACCATCTGTTTGTATCAAGTACTTTACGTCTTTTACGGGGGAGGGGGTCTTTGCACTTTACAGTCTTTGTGTACATTTCAGCAGTTGTCGCTGAAGGATTTTCCTTGAGCTGTACCAGCAGATCCCTGTTGGCTGGATTACCCATGACGGTGGAGGGCATGTTTAATTCTGCCAGGGTTTGCATGAACTCTCCCCAACCTTTGGGTATCCTCCGATGTGAAAGAGCACGGGTCTGTGTAGCTCCACGAATCAGGTCTAATAGGTTAGAGCCACTTACAGGTCTTCCCTTGTATACAAAAGTCCCATTACTCTCCCAGGATGCAATGTCCTTATTCTTTGACAGTTTATTGAGCAGTATTTCTGCATTTTTTCTACGGTGCATGCTGATGCTGTTTAACACTTCCTGCAGGATGGGGTCTGGGGGGCTTTTGTGCTCTAGAAATGCAGAGGTTGCTGTATCATCCTGTGGGGGTAGATACAGATTTATTCTTTCTTTTTCCATTTCCCCGTGTCTGTTAAGCACCAGATAGCGCTGTAGCACTTCTGAATAGCGTTTGGCTTTCTCATATTCAGACATACCAGAACTTTGAAGTATACCTTTCATTTCTTCATCGAGTCTTTGAACAGCTGTGGTTCTAATATTTTCCTCATGAACTGAAGGGCTTCTCAAACGGTCAAGTTGTTGACTAGACACTAAATACATTTTTTCTGTGTGCTGCATTAGTATTTTAGCTCAAAAGCCCCGTGATGAGTGGTAGCGCGAATCCTAGCAGAGGCCCGATAAACCCCCCTGACTGTTTGACCAGCTTCTTTTTTTTCTTAAGTGTTATTCTTTTATCACCCAAAATCCTTATGGCTTGACGTTTCCTTTTCAAGATGTTTATCTGCTGTTGTGATAAAGGAACATTACCTCTCAGAGTGTTTAGTGCGATCTCCGCTATGGCCCCCACTAAATCGTTAGAAGCGGCCTTTAGGATAGCTTTTCTCCGTTGCGGAGAGGCTTGAACTAAAAGTTTTAAAAGGGCTAGGTTCCGCTTTAAGCGAGCAGACATGATCTCTGGGACACACACAAAACAAATATGTGGGGGAGAATATATATTCACTTCTCTTTATGGAGGGGTTGTGTTTTTTCACAATATACAGTGGTCCATTCTGGTGGAAAGATGTTTGTCCTCAATCTGTAACGCTCAGGGGTCGTAGCATTTAAATCCACGATGAGATATCCATATGGCTTTCTGGTGGCATCCTCAAAGGCTTCTAAAAAGAAGCGTGACTTACCGGGGTACATCTGTCTGGCTAAAATAGCGATTTGCAACTTGTCTCTAGGATTCTTAAAGAGCACCATATATTTGGTATTTAAGGCTATAGTTCTGCTTGTTTTGCCTTGACAGAAGACATTTTGTACAATATATATAATACTCAGATTTCTGTGATGCACGTATTGTGTGAAGGCTTTCTCGATTTCATCACTTTTACAAGCAGAAGCCATCAAATCGTCTATAATAACCATATTTATTTTATTGGTTGGAAACAGTTGATCATCATTAAAAGTATCAGGCAAAGAATCCATAAAGGTAATAAAAGGATATTTACACAGCATTTCTTTATACAAAGGTTGCCAGCAACTATAACACCATACAATATTATCAGGCATGTCAGTCAACACACGTCCAGCGTGATCTAGCAGGTTTTTAACAAAGAAGCTTTTGCCGCTATTTGACGGTCCGGCTAAAATACACGAAAATGGGTGCCTCCAGCGCACATCCACAAATTCAGTATCCATAAGGCAGCGTATTAAAACCCTCTTTTATCACCCTTTTATCGTATACGACCCTTTGTGTTTTCTTAAGTAGGCCGGTCTCTATCGCCCAGGTCTTTTTGTTTCTAATGATCCCAGATTGTTGTACCTGTATCTTTTTAGGACTCTTGTCCACGGCGTCAGTTTTATAGTCAAAGACGAGGTCTTTCAAATTAGTGAAATTGATCTTTTTACAATTTTCTACATTTAACGTAAACCCCTTCACTTTCATACAGGTCTTTCCGCTGGATAGTTTGTAGCCATATGTTTTGGGCCCAGCCGATACAAACTCTGTGATATGCTCGTCTGCGGGTATCTCGCTCGTCAACTGTCCTAAATAATCTCCCAAAGGGGGATCGCTGGCACCCTCACGACTCACAAATATCACAGAGTCTGTATCGTGGTACAGACAACGTTCTTGCAAACTGTCAAGCAGTTTGTACAGTTCTAAACGAGCATAAGCAGTTGTGAAACAGGCAATGAAGATGTTTGTATTACCTGACAATATGCTGCGGTCTTTTGAATGCTTCCATGTCACACAGGCTGTTTCATCATCAATAAAATCGCATGATGAAACATCATATTCGGGTGAAAACAAATACTTATACAGATCGTCAGGATCTCTCACAATACTTGTAACAGGTAGGTTTGTTCTTTGACCAAACTTCCCCCACAAAGAGTTTAAGAAAAGCTTGGCAATTTGACGCTTTGCGGGGTTTATACTAACCTGTTCAGGCCTTAAAACTACACCTTCTTTTTTGTAAAAATCAGATATATACATGTTTTGTTTTTCTACATCGGTACACCACTGAGGGTAACCAGAGGCCTCCTGTTTTTGACGGAGATGCATTTTTATGTATTCAGAAAACAGGCTGACAGATTTACATTCAAAGTGCCATATTTCACATATTTCAGCAACCACATACCCTTTTGCAACAGCCTCATTCATCTCCACAGTGCACCAAGTCCCTACGAGGGCTCTCTCCTCATCCGTATGGTTGCACATATCCTGCAGACTGTTGTCAGCGCATGTGCGGCACAGTGGGAACATGAGCTTACCGCTCACACGGACCGGTAATACTGGGAAAAAGATCTTTCGTGGTGGATACACTTTGGCTTTAACAAGCCCAAAATAGTCTGAGAGGGGGCCAAAGCTGTCATAAATGATTTGCGGGTGGCCAACAGGGTATTCCTTGGTTTTATTGACAAAGGGGTAGAGGCTGGTAAAATCATAGTAATGTATTTTTTCATCAGCCCTGGCTTTATAGTACAAACATGTAGCATTGGTTCTACCACCAAAGAGGGCATCTCTGGGTACTAGCTGCTGCGGCAGGCCTGATTTAACCAGAAAGTCTGCACAATCCCTGATATTTTCTTTCACCATTCTCTTCCATTCGTGTTCCCACAAGCTTATGACCTTAAACCCTCTTCTTTTCAGGAAATCTGCTTTGATTTGTGTTTTGTAATTGAGAAAACCAAAGGTTGTAGCCGTTAAGGGGTTCTGGTCTTTATCGTTATAACAGCTCGGACAACCGTGGAAAAAACAGCCGTTAAATTCAAAAGCTGTTGGTACCCCATCAATAAGTGCATAACCGTCAAGAAAATAGGGACCCACCTGCTTTTCACCCCCCTTTAGAGCATGGGTGATCTGTATTTGCTCTGTGGCCTCTGTATACATCAGCCACTGTATAGAGGGTGTTGAATATCTCTTTGTGTGTCTGTGATAGTTGTCTGGAGGGACGAGTGCCACGGTCTTGGGTTCTAAGAACATAAACCTGTACATAGCCATGCACACAGATGCCAGTGTTATATATTGGAAGGGGTCTATACACCTTTTCACAGTTTTAGATCCACCATCCTGCTCTACAACCACCTCTCTCTCTGTCAAAGCCATGATTTCATTTCTGTATAAGACACAAGCTTGCCTCAGAATGTTCACATCCTGTTGGCAATAATAGGCCAGCTCCTTTTGTAAATCAAAGGTGTTATTTTGATTGTCCCTGTACCATTTTAAAAACTCCTCTCTTTCTCCAGACATCATATACCCATCTCCATAATACTCAACACCGGGCATAGGTCCCACATAATTTTGATTAACCCTGGTGTTAAAAAAATGCGGGAAATAACCCTTACAGCCTTGAAACCCCAGGGCTTGCGGAAGCTTGCTAAGCTTCATGGGCAGGAAATTTAAAGAGTCTTTAAACCGTATACCCAGGGGTTCTATCGTGATTTCTAAGAGCTTAGCACCCTGAGCTAACAAGCGCACATCCATCTTTTCCTTTAGCAGCTCTCTAACTACAAAATAACCATCATAGCCTTTAGAATTATGCGCTATGAAGGTGTATCCTTTGAACTTTTTGTCACAAAAAATCTTAACAAACTTAGAAATACTCTCAAGACCTTTGAACTCCCAGTTTCTTGTGTTGTTTAAATCTGTTGCATATATATAATTTGGAACGTGAAAGCCTGTTTCCTGAACACATTCACAATCATAAAATATATATTTTTCAGATATTTGTGCATGATCAATAGGGGGCATAAAACACAAATGCTTGTCACCAGCGATCAAGGGCTCAGAACAAAGCTTACATTGTCTGACCCGGCATTTATGTTTTTTATCAACATACGATTCACATTTTTCGCACAGTATTTTAAGCAAACACTCAACTTCTTTTTTTAAAGCCAGAACTGTATGCCTTTCTAAACACTCTTGAGAACGACAATACAGCCTGCATTTCGGACATCTCTGTTGTACCCCGATATTGTCTACACACATTGCTGTTAAACAGAGACGGCACCATAATGTACAATTATGATCGTGACTATATGGTTTCTGGCAAAAATGACAGAAGTTTCGCTCCCCATAGAGCTTTTTTACATCTAAGATTCCATAAAAATGGTCATCATGTAGCAATATAAATACAGTTTTCTGGAATTCAGGTCTGTCCTTTGTCTTAAAACACCCCCATTCTTTTGTATAAAGCACAACTCTTATGTTTATACCCAAATGTTGTTCAAATGTTGAGACATCATCTAGCATGACCTTTTTATGTTCTGACCACCCTAGCTCTGTGTGCAGTTTTTTAGCACGGTCTAATAGCTCTGCATCTGTGAGCTTTGTTGGTGACATGAGCGCTGTAACACTCCCTGCAAAACATAGTTTATTATCTGTGTTGTTCAAGTCTATTAAATGCCTTCTCTTTTTATGTATGATTTGACTGTACAGAATAGACCTTAAAACCCTTCGTGACCCGCCCCCTCTGTTCCTTATAACAAGAATGACTATGCGGAATGTCTCACCAAACTGTATCTCTCTATAACTCTGCAGGAGTTTACTAACTTGATCTAAGAAATCATCAGCGTTCAAATCCTGAGGGTTTAACTTTCCCGAATACAAAGAATTATGAAAACCTGTAGAATGTAAATGAATCTGTATATAATCATGGGGGGACACGTTATGGCTTATTTCATTTAGAACATGCTGTATGCCTTGTCTCACAACATTTTGCGCATCTATGAAAGAATCTATTCTATCTAAATTAATAAAACGAAATTCCTCTGAATAAAGCACGCCATTAAATTTTTCTAAATCACGGTTCCACCTTCTCACAAATTGCACAAAATTAACCGGTTCATTTTCTACAGCTGCATTTTCAGAGGTCTCTGGTATACAATTATTTACCAACCCCCCTGAAACATTGTCATCGGTACAATTATCTAAGAACATGCTTTCACATTCTTTCTCTACTTCCACCCTGTGCACAGGTCTGTTGCTGTCTCTCTCATCTTTTCTTTCGGAAATAGGCTTTTTTGCAGTCTTTTCACGGTCTAAAATTAAAAATAATAATAATAATTAACATGGGTGGGCTCATACTTTTTTTTTGCAATATTTTAAGAAGAATTTTTCTTAAACTATAACAGTATAGATTCTTACTTTTTTGTTTATCTCTCGGTTTTTTGTACGGTCTTTCGTCAGATTTCTTTGGCATATGCTGCTCATGGTCTGTTATGTAAAAAAAACAAAAAAATGGTAATACCTTTTCTTTTACACAGCTGTGAACTAATTGTTGTTTTACCCGTACAGATATAAAAAAATACTTCTTACCTTCAACTGCATCTTCAGACTCCTTTCTCTTTCTTTTGGAAATAGTTTTGTTTGCACCATTTTCACATTCTAAAAATTACAAAATAAAATAAAAAACACAGGGTCACACACACTTTTGATGTCTTTGTAAATAGATCTCTGCTTCGTTGACTGTTATGAAGGAAAAAAAGAGAGACATTTGGGAGGGTCATAGACATTAAGGAAAACCTATTTCTCACCATTATTTGTATTGCCTTGTTGATCTAAGGCATTACTGCAGCCAGGCTGTTCTTCTTCTTCTATGTTCAAATGTGTGTCTGATTTTGCAATATTTTCCTGTTCTAATGATAAAACAGACAAACACTGTTTTTACTACTGTTTTTTTTTAAAATCATATCTAAAAATATACATTAAAACTATTAACTCACCTTTTAATTTTCTTTGTTTTCTACGTTTAGTAAGTGACATTTTATTAATAAACACAGGCTTCTGCCTTTCTTTGTTTGAAGAATCCATTTCTGTTTCAAACTCCAGACTGCTGAATCTTTTCTGGTCACCGGCTATACCCTTTTATCACCAGCATTAGGTGGGGTGTAACCACCAACAAACCTCAAAACCTGTGTATTGAAACAAAAAAAAAAAAGCTACCTGGCCTCTCTGTCATGTGATGGACATCTTATAGAATAAGATTGTTCTCTTGCTTGGGTTATCATTTACAGGGCTTTTTGTATGTATTATCAACATCTCTTTAGATCTGAAGCCCATTCACAAAACTATAGTATGTTGAACCTTTTTTTTTTTTTTTTTTTTTTTTTGTGATTTAATGTTTGCTGACCATTGTTTTTCCCTGATTAGTTTATGTGTCCCAGACAACTATCCACACCTACCTCATTACAATATACACCCCCCCTTTTGTTCATGAAAGGTAGTGTGTTACCAGCGCCCTCTTAGGTCTTGGGGCACTTTACAAAAAAAATTGGTCTCTCTTGAATGCCTTGTCATTCTGGTCTTTTTTTTTCCCTTCCAAATATTGTCTCATTCTGATTAGATTAACCATTTACAGATCTTGGATCCAGAGAACTTCCCCCCCTAAAAACTTCCATATCACCTTAAAGCACAATTGACACATTTTGTTAATTCTGATATATTTATTAGTTGTTTTTATTAACTAATTTATACACATGGCAAAATTTGTTAAAATATTACAAAGTATTTCATTGTCAATACATACTTCTGAAATACAGACAAGAAAAAAACAAAGACTGCTTTATTATACATTTTTAAAAAAGGACTGGTGTTTTCTACCATAGATTATGGCATTTATATATTTTATCATTAAAATCTCATCTGTAGGTTTAAGCAAACTGTTTAGTTTTTGAACAGGATTTTCAGCAGTTTTCACACAGTGTATAAGATATATGATCAGATTCATATCGTCATTGTTTAGGCTTAATACACCTCGTTTATATGCAGCTAGTACCACAAGATTCAAAACACGTTCTAGGCACAACCTGTTACAAGCGGTCCTTAATTGTTCCTGTGTGTCAGAGGCAGTCCAATAAACGCAACTATGATCATCCTGACTCGGATCGTCGAGAACACAGCCTTCGCAATTTTCATACCGTATGCCAGACAGACATTTTTTAAGAATACTATAGACAGCCACCCTTACGATCGATCTAAATGTTGTTTTTCGAAAAACTCCATGCACCGGCGGTGGTTTTGGGAATCCTATATAGCTCCACCAGCTGAAATCGTGCACATCTTCAGGATTGTTGTTTTTTTTTTTGATCACATGTATCTGGTTCTTTTATATTTGGACAGAAGCAGCAAATACAGTTCATTTTGATACCTGGTGTGTCTCCATATTCTTCTGTTTGTAAAGATCCTTCATTTTCCTATAAAACATAATGTAAAACATTAAATTAAAACCTCTTCTAAACAAACTCTCTATTATAGATAGCTCCCAAACACGCCACCCCTAAAATGCATCATTAGAAGGAAAGAGATTTTTTCTTACCTTACACTCAAGCTTTTCCAACAAATAATCTGCTTCGGCATCCAGAGCAGCTTTGTGCAGCTCTAAATCTTCAGAATCTAAAGCATTTTCATTGATCAAGTTTGGATCCTGCGAATCAAAAAGCTTTTGCCCCAACGGAAGTTCATCAAAATCTGGGTCAGTGCTTCCTCCTTCTTCTTCTGCCCTCCGCTTTCGTTTATGGCTCCTCTTTAGTTTTGGCTGTTGAACGATTTTCATTTCAAGACGCTTAGGTGTTTCATATACGGCCATTTTCAGGAACAATTACAACAACTCTGCTTGAAGATTGTTCTCACGTGATCACTATCACATGATTATTTCTATATCCGGTCTTGCAAGTTTGGGCGTGTCTAACAGAGAGGGGAGGAGGGAAGGGTTGTGGGGGAGAATACAGAAGTCTGTTTTTTTTAAAACAAAACTCCACATCAGACACTATGGTTTTATTTCTTTTAAATCGTACCCTAGCAGGTTTGTGTAAAGAATAAGCATCTTGTTCTGTAAGCCAATCAATCACTTGTTTCTTGGTCACAGACGGCATACATGCTTTAGCTGCCTGCAAAAGAGGTGTTATACCGCCAAAACTGCCGGTATTTCCTGGCTCATTATAAATTTTCTTTAAGATCCGCTGGTGCATTCTTGTTTTTTTATATGGCTGTAAAATACAGAAGTCTGTTTTTTTTAAAACAAAACTAAAGCCTTGTGTTTCACCATTGCAAACCTACACCCCCCACTGCTTTCAATTATCCTCTGCTCAGATTTAGGTCTGGGGGAAGGTCGGATTGAGGCAGAGGGGGCGGAGGGAAGGGGTGTAATTGGATTCTCCGTCTCTGTGTACAGAATGAGTCACAGTTTCCTGCCTGCTCTCTGGTAACTTTTTTTATTGGGGCATGCCTATCTACAGCAAGGGCTTGGAGGGGTGGGCTTGGGCTTCTGGTGACATCACTGGGGGGTTTGGCTTGGGGGTTTGAGTGACAGCGTACCCTTTATACTACCCGGTCCCTAGTCTTTTGGAAAAAAAAAAACCTGTCTTTTGCAAAGTTTGATCCTGCAGTTCATGCAATTCACCACCGGTAGCTTCAATCACTTGTTTTAAAAAAAAACCAAATCCTTGTCAACAGAACGAGCCACTGTTTTTCTGCCTCCTATCAGCTTGTATTTTGTTTGGTTTTTTAAAAACAGAGAGTGGCTAGAAAAAAAGCATATTTCCTGCAGTTTTCCTGCCTCCTAAAAGCATACTACCGGCTCCGACATCATTAAAAGGCATCAGGAGGTTCTAGGAGCGCATATTTCGGGACTTTTGTATTGTACTTCCGGTGAAATCATCAAAAACAGCCAGAGTCCATTAATACTGACATCATTAAAAAAGCGACAGGACCCTTTCTGATGACGTTTTAGGGGGTGTGTTTTTGGGGGGCGGTGTGGGGTGGACTTCCGGTGATGTCATACCCGCTACGTCACAGGGGGGTGTGGCTTGGGGTTGGGGTGTGGGCGGGGTCATCCGTGACATCATGGGGGGGCGGTTTGGGGGTGGGGTGTGGGAGGGGCTCCCCATTCACTTCTATTGGGAGGGGAGGAGCATCGATGGGGTCTGGGCGGGGGCCAGGGGCGGAAGGGGTGGGGCCGGGGCGGAAGGGGTGGGGCCTGTGGCGGAAGGGGTGGGGCCTGGGGGCGTGGGAGGGGCGGGATGAGGCGGGAGGGGGCGTGGCTACACCCCCATTCACTTCTATGGGGAGTGGGCGGGGCTTAGACCGGAAGTGAACGCTGATTGGCTGCGGAAGGGGTGGGGCCTGTGGTGGAAGGGGTGTGGTTGGGGGCGTGGCAGAGGGTGGGAGGGGGCGTGGCTACGCCCCATTCACTTCTATGGGGAGTGGGCGGGGCGTGGGCGGGGCTTAGACCGGAAGTGAACGCTGATTGGCTGCTGTCATCCTTATCTCACCTGTCAATCAGTTTGATTGATCGTGTACCCATTATACTACTGACTGCATTTGAGTATTATGGATTTAATCATAAATTATTCCGTCCATTGTTGAGCACTAGTTATAGGCACAATGATTAAATATCACTATATCCACAAACGTTTTTTCATGGCTAGGTAGTCTGAGGGCACTGACAGCTATACAGAGCCATCATTTCTACAATGAAATATTTTGTTCTAGATGTTGCAATGCAATAGAATGTGAACTCACAGTTCTACAATGAATGCTGAGATTTGGCAACTGCACTACCTAATATTCTTCCTCCCATCTAGCAGCTGTTGCCTAGGGAGGGCACAATTAAAAAGCTTTAGCCAAACTGACTTGGAGAGCTCAAATCCAAATCAATACATTCATTTAATTAACTTTTCAAATAAAATGGTCATAAATCATTTTGTCGCTGAGGGTAAAAGGATTGCAAATGCCAGGTGGATCACATATGGCAGAGATCAAATGTTTTAGCCAACAGATTCCCTGATTGGCCTCTACGATGAAAATAAAACTGCTGGACTTCAATGTTTCTGATTAGGACAAAGTTACAATCAGGTGGTAAAGTGAATCCTGGAAGTTCTGTAGGATTGAAGCCTAGAAGGAATTTGTGTCCCTTCAAATAAAACATAGCAAACTTAATTTCTGGACATGAATAGGGACATTGGATTTCTCACCCATTTTCAGATGTACAGGAGAATTTTCAAAAGGTGTGCGCATAAAAAATAGCACTTGTGTAAAACAGCAAAGACATGAGTTTCTGCTATTTTGAAAATCTTAACATACACGTATGTATCAGGGACAATTAGTAAATTTACAACATATAAAAAAGAGGTGGGCTGGGGTGTTCCGGGGAGGGTCCAAAATTGTTATTTTATAAGCAATTTATGCATGTACATGTGGCATCTTACTTGCCTGCTCAACCTCAGAAGTAAGGGATCAGAAACATCTTAAAATTGAAAAAGTGACTGGGTAGAGGGTCCGAGGTATTTCAGGCTGGTCTTCATGAGCTGCAAAAGACTGAGAGAACTGGTAGACTAATTGGTAAAACAGGTTATTTCATTGCTGCATGCATGTTAGAAAATCCCTCAACTTCTCCGTGTAAAAGCTGACTTACAGGAGGTAAATATCACTAAATAACGCAGATAAAATCTTTCTCATATATCCTTTTAAAATTTGAAATAGAAATAAACAAATATAACATTTGAGCTAACTTATCTGGCTAAATTCTGATTTATCTGGCTAAGGTCCAACTTATTTGGCTAAGTAGCACCTTTGCCATTACTTAGACAGAAAAATTTGAACTTATCCAGATAAGTAGCAGCAGGTGCTGCTTAGCCAGATAAGTCTAAAAAGTGTTATTTGTCTTTCTAACTACTGCTTTCCACTGGGGAGAGAGAGAAAAAAAAGCTTTTTATAAGGCTCTCATAGTAGTCAACTATTTATACCACTATAGGATGGTAATCTATTAACTCGAGGTGAGGTTTTGGTGGGGGACTAGGGTTTTGGGGCCAGTTTTACAACCTTAGGGGTAGATTTTCAAACTGCGCGATTTGGCGTATTTTTGCTGGCGCATCAGGCGCCAGCAAAAGTACGCGGGATTTTAGTAGATACGCGCGTAGCCGCTAAAATCCTGGATCGGTGCGCGCAAGGCTATCAATTCCATATAGCCGGCGCGCGCCGAGCCGCGCAGCCTACCCCCGTTCCCTCTGAGGCCGCTCCGAAATCGGAGCAGCCTCGGAGGGAACTTTCTTTTCCCCTCCCCTCACCTTCCCCTCCCTTCCCCTACCTAACCCACCCACCCGGCCCTGTCTAAACCCCCCCCTTACCTTTGTCGGGGGATTTACGCCTCCCAGAGGGAGACGTAAATCCCCGCGCGCCAGCGGGCCGCTAGCAAGCCGGGACGCGACCTGGGGGCGGGTCCGGAGGGCGCGGCCACGCCCCCGGAACGCTCCCGACACGCCCCGAAAACGCCGTGCGGTTCGGGCCCACCCCCCGACACGCCCCCGACACGCCCCCCTCAGAAAACCCCGGGACTTACGCGAGTCCCGGGGCTCTGCGCGCGCCGGTAGGCCTATGCAAAATAGGCTCACCGGCGCGCAGGGCCCTGCTCGCCTAAATCCGCCCAGATTTGGGCGGATTTAGGCGAGCAGGGCTCTTAAAATCCGCCCCTTATTGTGGACTTCATCCAGATAGACAGTATCACTGATTATAAGAAGCACGACCATATTGTGGACTTGATCAAGACAGTCATTCAGATAAGTGCACCGATAGCTTCATTTTGAAGAATCTTTAAATCTTGTAACAGTGACCGATGATTATAAAGCCCTAGCTCTTTTCAGGGCTTATTCAAAAAAGCTATTAGCAGCCAGTGGTGCTATATGATGGTCACTTTATATAAAATTAATCCCTTCATGTTTATATAGCAAGATTTCAATAATTTGGCTATTTGATTTTTTTCATGCTATATCTGGGTTATTTAATTAATGAGTTTGTCAGGGGGAGCATTTCTATTGTGGCCTTTTACTAAATTTTCACACCAGATAGCTAGCTGAGATCTAAACCCATGGATCTTATCAGTGCCGGAGAGAAAAATTTTATTTCCTCGCATTTTCCTGTTCAGATCATTGAGGTGTTGCAAATACACGTCAGGTAAGCAAGCTTTGCGCACCATTCTACTTCAGTAAGCAGATCTGCGTATGCCGATTCCTCAGAAGTTAAGATTTTAATTCCTCTCACTTCATACAAGCATGACAAAACCTTCCCCAGGAAAGCTAGCGCACCTCCGTTTCAGGGGTGGCTCAAGGCAATCTGCTGTCTGAGGAAAGAGATGAGATGGCGTGTGTGTCCCCCCCCCTCCCCCCCAAGGCATGGCACACGTCAAATCATCAAGAAGGGCAAGGGGGTCTCTTTGTAGTCGGGTCCTTTTGGAGATTTCAAACGCTGCAGAAGGGGAAGAGCAGGGGTCAGAGTTTCCAGAGGGGTGGCAGGCACAGTGCCAGTGATCATGTTTCTAGGAAGCTGGGAACCCTGCCACACTCCCAGGAACCCTCAGACCTGCCTCCCACCTTTTCCCCAGCAATTTCCCCTGGAGACGTGGGAGATGGCACACTCTCTGGGCCAGTACGAGGCATTAGCCACCCTAGGCGAGCTCTGCAGCCTTGTGCCTGTTCGCCCCTGCCCTCATCACACACAACTAAAAATTCTGCATTTATAATAATTTTACATGGAAAAGGAAATTGAGATTTCAGCCTTCTGAGGTAAAAATATCAGAACCCTGCAAAAAGCACACTTGGAAAGCCTATGGTATTAGGCCTATAGTAATGCATGTTGGGTGTGGGCTTTGGCCTCAGAAAGCCCAAAGTAAATTGAATTGTGATTACAATATACTAAACCTCCCATACTAAAAGAGTATTATTAACTATGGAAAGGTAACACTGCAAATATTACACCAGGCCCTAAACATCAACACACCTTCTATTAGGAAAACAGAACAAGCCTGCCTGCTGTAGATCCAGAATACCTCACCTCAGTCACACATGCACAACACAGACAGATCCTCACCAAATACAGAATAAAGAGACCATAAACTATAAACAGAAATGAACTGAAAACCTCAACAAGCCAGACTGTATGCAGAGCAACAATGGAAAAATAGAAATGCCCTTCCTCAAAACAACAAAATCAAGGAACAGAAAACATCAATCATAATAGTAAAAACATACTAATAAAAAGAATATTTCAAAACAGTTAATGAATAGAATAACAACCAATAATTAAAAACTCATTAAAAAATATATAATTTATCAAACCGATAATATTTCAGAGTAGCAGACCTTAGATACACCCAAAGATTCAAACTAATAAGGATAAAAAAAATCTTTTCCATACCTGGGAACTTTTGATTTCCAGTCACCCTGAGATTTCCATGGATTAATGTGGGAGGAGGCAGGGTGAGTGAACTTTCTCCTTTTATATAAACACTCACACACACACACACACACACACACACACATATCTACACACACATATGCTCTTTCACACATACACAGATGCTGTCACACATGCTCTCTTTCTCACATATACACAGACGCTCTCACACATGCTTTCTCACATTCACACACACATGCTGTCACACATGTTCTTTCACACACATGTACATACATGTTCTCACACATACTCATACACACATGCTTTCACACATACTCTCTAACACAGATGCTCTTACACATGCTTTAACACACACATGTACACAGACGCTGCACACACACAGATGATCTCATACATATACACAGATGTTTTTACACATACTCTTTCACAGACATAGATGCTCAAACACAGATGCACTCACACATGTTTTTTCACATACACATGCTCTCACACCTGTTCCTTCTCACACATAACAGATGCTCTCACACATGCTCTCTCTCACACATGCACATAGATGCTCTCATGCATGCTCTCTCTCATACACACACAGGTGCTCTCAAACATGCTCTCTCTCATACACACTTTCTCACACCCACACAGATGCTCTCATATATGCTCTTTTTCACACATATATATGCACATGCTTTCTCCCTTACCCATGCATATGCTGTCTCACAAACACCCACTTCTTCTAACTCACTCACAAGTGCTCTGTTTCTCTTTTATTTTTTGTCTGTCGGCACATGCTGACTTCTTTTACTTCAGCTGCCGGCTGGGCCTCCTTCTCTTGTTTGGCCACTGCTGGTACTCCTCTTTTTTTTTGGCTACTTGCAGGATGAGCTCCATTGACGGCCCACTGGGCCTCCTCTTCTTTTTTGGCCATTGGCGGGATGGGATCTGCTAGCGGTCCACTGGGCCTTTCTTTTTCAGCCACTGGGAGGATGGGCTCTACAACCGACCTAGTGGGCCATCTTTTCTGTTTCAGCCAGTGGCAGGATGGACTTGGCCGATGGCTTGCTGGGCGTCCTCTACTTTTTCGGCTGCCACTGGGCCTCCTCTTCTTTTTCAGTCGCCAGTGAGATGGACTCTGCCAGCAGCCCACTGGGCCTTCTTTCTTTTTCAGACACCAGCAGGATGGGCTCCACTGGCAGCCTGCTGGGTTTTCTTTTCTGTTCTCAGCTACTGGTGGGATGGGCTCCACCAGTGGTGCAAGGGTCCATCTCCTTTTTTGGCCACCAGCGAGGGGAGGGAACCCCACCAACATGTAATTAAATAATGTATCTGGCGGCAAGGTGAGGCAGCTGCCAGGCATTTGGGGGGCAGAATTTTTTTGCCGCCTCAAAATGTTGCCATTTGAGGTGGCTGCCTCACTATAAAACTGCCCCTGCTTTGTATGCAATACCAAATTCTGATGTTCTGCTTCTATCTCCTCACACAACAGGGAGAAAAGGCAACTTTTCAAAGGCCATGCTTTTATCAAATTCACAATCTTTATTGCTCCCTCCAATATTTCAGAGAGTTCCTTAGGTAATGTTTTAGCCACAAGTGATTTCTGGTGCAGGAAAAAGTGGGTCATCAGGACATCAGGCTTTTCTTCTTTGATCCTGCTTACAAATCCATTTAACATCCCCAGCACTGAAGCAGCCCTGTCTGTGCAAACACTCAGGCATTTTTTTTAAGTGTAGTTCTCCTTCTTCAAGCTACTCCATGTCACCCTGAAAATTTCTTCTCTGGTTGTTTTACCTGACAGCCATTTGCAAAATTGAAACTTGTCAATGATCCTGACAATACCCAAGAGCTGAGTATGAAACTGGTTTCTGTTCACTCATCAAGCTGCAATGCAAATTTTCCACTTGATTTATATTTTCTTGTACAGCAGTTTCAGTGTCAGCATACCTATCATCATGCAGCAACTTATCATAATGTCTGAAAGGGGAACTTTAGCAACTTCTTTGTCTGCATCTGAACTTAACGTTACTCTCACAATATCTTTGCATGCTGTTAAAAATAATGAATCTGCAATTGTATATGGCTTTTTTTATTTTCGCAACAGGCTGAGTGACCTAGTAACTCACTTCCAGAGCTTTGTCAACCCCCCTTACCCTATCTTTCATCATCCATGCCTGTTTTTCACTTTGAGCCTTCAAACACTTGAAATAATATTTGCTCTTGTTAGTAAGAGATGGGTGCTTGGTCATAAGATGTCATTTTAATTTACTTGGTGCTATGGCATGATTTTAAAGTTTCTCCCCACTCACAAAACATAATGGATTAGGGCAAGATAGTTCACCCGTAAAGGAAAATCTATTATGCAAATAACTCATAGTAATGTCGGTCCATCGTTTTTAATTTCTTGTGCTCGCATTCCACTTCATTGTTGTGAATGGATAAGGAAGCATCAGAATCTTTTCTTTTTAAAAATGTATCCATTTTCCTTCTCCCTTTCCTTTTATAACGATTGCATTTTTTTTGAAGCAAAGATCATACAGGTATGAACTTGAGGATCAGTGCAGGTGAACTTTTGGATTACTTTTGCTTTCTTACCACAGTGCTCTTGCCTTCTCACCACAGTGTTCTTGCCTTATGCATAACTCCCTCTTTGAGTCAAGAGCCACACAACAAAAGCAAATCTGTTCATCACTTCTAGCCTGCTGTCTCTCTCTTCTCTGTCATTTGGCATGCGCCACTATGATTTTGCCTTCTCCAGTCACCCTCTTTCCTTCTCAGTTTTTCCCTTTAGCTTCTCTGCCTTCTTTGGAATATATTTGGAAAGACATGTACACTAATGCTGATAGTATGAGAAATAAAGTCCCAGTTCCAGCGGCAGTCATGGAATAAGCTGATTTAGATATAGTGATTCTCGCGGAGATGTGGTGTACAGAAAACCATGACTGGGATGCAGTTATAATGGGCTACAATCTATTCAGGAAGGACCGGGTAGGAAGGAAGGTAGGAGGTGTGGCATTATGTACTGTGTAAAAAAATATTAAAGCAACAGCATGTTTGGGCTTACAAGTTAAGGAGGAGACAGTGTGTATTAATCTGAAAATAGGGAATGGAACATTTATTTTGGTGTATTATATTGGTGTAATATACAGACCTCCATTATAGCCAGAAGAAATGGACAGAGATATAATAGAGGAGATTCACAAAATTGCAATGAAAGGGGAGGTGCTAATGCTAAGGGATTTCAATCTGCAGTACGTTATTTGGAATGTCCCGGCCACAGTGTCTTCTAGAAACAAAGAGATCCTGGATTCTCTGCAACTGCTAATGGAACCCACATGAGAGGGAACGATACTGGACTTGATGCTTAACAACAAGGACAGTATCTCTGATATTGTAATGGATGATTATCTGGGATCCAGTAATTACTGGATGGTATAGTTCAGTATTGGGGAGCAAGAGATGAAAGTTCATTCAAAGGTGAGGGTCCTAGACTTCAGGAAAATAACTTTCTTAAAATAGGGGAGCATCTCAAGAAGTCTTCAGAAGGATAAGAAAATCTAGAGGAAGCAGAAGAGAAGTGGGAAAAAAAAGGAAATATAAGGGCAACTAACCTTTTTGTTAGGAAAGTAAATAAAGGAAAGATGAAAAAGAGGCTGCTATGGTTTGTTAAAGAAGTAGCTGAAAAGGTAATGGAGAAAACGTTAGCATTCAGAAATTACAAGAGATTGCAGAAAGAGGAAAAGAGGTGGCAATCCCTAGAAAATTAAGAAAAGCTGAGAAAGTAGTCAGGAATGCAAAAATCCAAATAGAAGAAAAAATTGCAAATACAGTAAAATGGGGAGACAAAACTTTTATTTAGATATGTTAGTGATAGAAGGAAGTGCAAAAGTGGCATGGTGAGACTCAGAAGTGAAGGGGAGGAATATGTAGCTGCTGATAAGGAAAAAGCAAAATTGCCTAACAAATATTTCTTTTCGTGATCACTGTAAAAGGGCCTGGAGCAGGACCACATAAAATGAACACAAATAAGAATAGAAGTGAAATAAACCTCAATAGATAAGGCAATGGGGCCAGATGGGATACATCAAAGGGTACTAAGAGAACTTAGTGATGTCCTGGCAGCTACGCTAGCTGAACTTAACAATACTTCTTTAGGGTTGGGAGTAGTTCCAGAGGACTGAAGACGGGCAGATGTGGTTCCTATTTATAAAAGTGGAAGTAAGGAGGAGTCTGGGAACTACAGATCAATTAGTCTGACCTCTGTGGTGAGCAAGTTAATGGAATCACTGCTGAAACAGAGGATAGGGCAGTTTTTGGAATCCAATGGATTGCAAAATCTGAGGCAGTATGGTTTTACTAGAGATAAATCTTGTCAGACGAATCTAAATAATTTATTTGACTGGGTGACCAGAGAGTTGGATCAAGGGTTAGTGCTAGATATAGTTTACTTAAATTCCAGGAAGGCCTTTGACATAGTTCCTCATAGGAGACTTACAAATAAATTGAATACCCTTGGTACGGGATCTAGAGTGACGGACTAGGTTAGCAAGTGGCTGTGTGGGCAGCAACAAAGATTAGTGGTAAATGGAGTTTTCTCTGAGGAAGTAAGTGTTACTAGCGGTGTGACTCAGGGATTGGTCCTTGGACTTGTTCTTTTCAACATTTTCTTGAGCGACATAGCAGAAGCATTGTCAGGAAAGGTTTGTCTTGTTGCTGATGATATCAAAATCTGCAATGAGTGAACAGCCAGGAAGGTATGGAAAACATGTGGAAGGATGTAGTAAAACTGAAGAAGGGTTTAGGGTCTGGCAACTAAGATTTAATGCTAAACAATGCAGAGTAATACATAGGGGGGCAGATTTTAAAAACCTACGCCCACGCGTACTTTTGTTTGCGTGACCGGCGCAAACAAAAGTACGCCGGATTTTAATAGATACACGCGTAGCTGTGCATATCTTTTAAAATCCGGGGTCGGCGCACGCAAAGCTGCGTAAAATCGGCAGCCTGCGCGCACCGAGCTGCGCAGCCTGCCTCCGTTCCCTCCGAGGTCGCTCCAAAATTGGAGCGGCCTCGGAGGGAAATTTCCTTCCACCCCCCCGCACCTTCCCCTCCCTTCCCCTACCTAACCCACCCCCCAGCCTTATCTAAACCCCCCCTACCTTTGTTTGAAAAGTTACGCCTGCCTGAGGCAGGCATAACTCGCGCACACTGGCCCGGCCGCAGGCGTGCAATTCCCTGGCCCAGGAGCAGTTTCGGAGGCCTCAGCCACGCCCCTGAAATGCCCCTGGGCCGGAACCACACCTGCGGCCCCACCCCCAGATGATGCGCTGCCGTGACACGCCCCCAACATGCCCCCCAGGAAATCCCCGGGACTTACGCGCGTCCCGGGGCTTGCCTGCGCCGCCGAGCCTATTCAACATAGGCTCAGCGTGCATAGGGGGAGGTTGGGACAGGTTTTCAGGGGGTACGCATATATCTTACGCACGTACCCCTTTGAAAATCTGCCCCTTAGTATGTTAAAAACTCAAGAGAGAGGTATAAAATTGGAGGTAAAATTTGTCTAAACATAAAAGAAGATCAAGATCTGGGGTTGATTGTATCTGATGATCTTAATTTGGCTATACAGGTGGGTAAAGCAATGGCAAAAGCCAGAAAGATGTTTGGCTGCATAGGGAGAGGACTGGGCAGCAGAAAAAGGGAGGAGATATTGCCAATGAGACCTCATTTGGAATACTGTGTACAATTCTGGAGATCACACCTTCAAAAGGATATAAACTGGGTAGTATTGGTCCAGAAGGTGGCTACTAAAATGGTTAGTGGTCTTCGATGTAAAACCTATAGGGATAGACTTAAAGATCTAAATAGTTACACCCTAGAGGAAAGGTGAAATAGGGGAGATATGATAGAGATATTTAAATATCTCAAAGGTTTCTATGCACAGGAGGTGAGATTGTTTCAATGGAAAGGAGGCTGTAGAATGAGGGATCAAAGGATGAGGGTGAACAGAGGTAGACTAAGGAGTATTCTTAGAAAATATTCCTTTACAGAGATGGTGGTAGATGCATGAAATGGCCTCCCAGTGGATATGGTGGAGACAAAAACAGCATCTGAATTCAAGAAAGCATGGAAGAAATACAGGGGATCTCTAAGGGAATGATGGAAATTATAAAGCTAAATTAATTGGACGGATCGATAGACTAGATGGAACAAATGATCTTTTTCTGTCATCATCTTTCCATGTTTTCATGTTTCTTTCTCTCTGTTCTCCTCCTCCCTTAAGTTCCATACTCCTCCTTGAACACCATATATCTCTCACATTCCTTCATACTGCATACCTTTCACAACTCCCACTGCAGCCTAATATAAGAAATCTCATTATTATAACAGATTTTTAAGGGGTCCATTTTCAGTCACTGTCCAGCCAGCAAAGTTAGCTGGATAAACTTATCCGACTAGGCGGCTGAGCGAGAGGTGAGGACTTGCCTGGTAGCTGGAGAAACTATCTGTTCCTGAATCGGTACATCTGTGCTTGATCCTCGGAGCCTTTGCCCGCGACCAGAGAAGGGACCAGAACCCCGCCCCCCGACGCTCCTGACGTCAGCGGAAGGAACCCAGGCGCCCATAAAATCGGCACATGAGCGGCGCACCGCCAAGCCGCGCGCCCTAAGGGGCGCGCCGGCTTGTTCCGGCTTAGTCCGGAGAAGGACGGGAGGACGGGGGTTCCCTCACAGATCATATCAGTCCGCCATAAAGGGAGAGAGAGACTTAAAATGGTGCTTTGTGAGGGTGTTTCGTCGTAAGTTTCCGGCTCCAGTCTCTATTAGTTTTTATTTGAAGTGTCTTCATTACAAATGCCTCACAAAAGGAAAGGCAAAGTCCGGGTCTATCCACCAGACCCGAACTCTGCTGCCGGACAACGACTGATTTCAGATTTCGCCCTCCAACCACAACAATTAAGGGCGTCAGCCCCCGTTGGTGAACAGGCGAGAGGAGAGCCTTATTGACCTGGGGAACTTTCACTGAGCCCTCCCGACTGTAGAACACCACTGAGAACTTTGCCTCTAACAACCGACCGAGGAGACGAGTTGCTTTCTGAGGATATTATCAGACAGAGCTCGCTGGGTGGCCCAGACGTCGGTCAAACGAGTGGAGTGGAGGGAGTTATTCCGGATCCCCAAGAACTGGAAATATCGGGAGTGGGAGGAAGAATGAGAGTAGTATCTCCCAAAACATCGAGCGAAGCTGATGAAAGCTTCGGTCTTGGGGTAAGGAACCCTCCCCAGCAATTGAACAAACCGGCAGTGATAACCCTAGAGAATATCTGGGAACTTGTAGCAGGAATGTCCCTTAAACTAGATATTCAGACCCAAAAGCTGGATGAGATTGTGGCTAAGGTCAGGGTCCTCGAAACGGACACAAAAACCAAATTTATTGAGCAAGATAACTCTATTAAGAAAATACATGAGGACATAGAAAGTCTATACAATGCAAATGCTGTAATAGCCTCAGAAAAAGTATCATCTCTGAGAAGGCTTGAGTCCATTGAAAATTATATGAGGCATTTGAATCTTAGATTATTAAATTTTCCCGTTATTGTTGGGGAAATACCTCATTTGTCATTTAAGAAATATGCAACTGAGGCATTAAAAATTCCAAATGAAATGATACCACCTATAAAAAAAACTTTTCTTTTTACCTAAAAGAACCAGCACACCGTTAACATTACCCCTACAATCAGATTTTCAGAATCTGACAGATTATTTGGAAAATTCCAATGTTGAAATAATGGATAGGGCGGTTCTTTTTGTTACTTTTTTGATGAAATGGCGGTATCACTGATAATGAAGAGTTATTTTAAGAATATAAATGTTTCCTATTTAGGTGGTCTGGTTCGAGTGTACCCTGATCTAGCAAAACCTACGCAGCAGCGTAGGAAAGAGTTCCTATCTTTGAGAGCCGAGACCTTAGCACTAGGGGTAGTTTTAAGTTACGATACCCCTGTAAGTGCATAATCCAACTGGCCAGGAATACTTATGTTTTCTTTGTACCAGAACAGTTGAGGGTCTTTATTTCTGGGAGGAGGCTTCCTGATGTAACATAAAGGGTATAGATAGACTTTATTGTGGTTAAAGTACCTAATTTGAAAATGCTTATATTATATGCTCCTTGTGAATTACTCTCTGCTCTCTCCCTGATTTCCTATGTAATAAGAGACTGAGAATATGATATTGGTGTTTAAATTGTAGGCTTTTCTTTTTAGCCTTAGATTATTTGTTTGAGTATCTCTGTATTTCCTATACAAATGTTTTATTTGTATATTATGTAAAATGATTATAAATAAAAATTTTTAAAAAAAACGTATCCGACTAACTCTGGCAGGATATTCAGTGGCACGGCTGCACCACTAATATATTGACTACCTTAAAATTGGCTGGATAAGTCTATCAGGTTAACTTTAGGACTGCTGTATAGCACGACTAGAATTAGTTGGATAAGTTATCCAGCTAAATGTGAATATCAGAGTTAGCTAGATAACTTAACCTGCTAGTTTAACTTGTCCTGGAATGCTAATATTTAGCCAGTTAAGTTGCAGAAATATTCAAAAGTATTCACTTAGCTGGATAACTTGTGAGTCATCCGGCTAAATGCCATTGAATATGAACCCATAGATTTTATTTCATATTTATCAACATATTTACTAATATTACAATATTCAAATTTTGGTGTCACCTCAATAACAGCAACACAAAATCCCTCCACTGCAAGGAAAATTGTGAGAATAAAACTGCTTGAAAGAAAGACATTCTGAATTTATATAAGCAAACCTGCTATACCACATTTAACAGCATTGACTCCTGGGACTCAACCAGCAGCAAAAATACCTTTCCTATGAAAAGGAAACCCTGCAAATATAACAGGCCTGAGCCTAAATTAAAACAGTGTTTCCCATCAATACGCTTCCTATGAGGAAGAAAGAACAAACCAAACTGCTGTGATCCATACACTGAAACTACAAGCAGGCTAGCAGCAGAGAATACCACACCTCAGACACACGCAAAACACAGACGCTTGCCAAATACAGAATTAGCCAGGAACCATAAATAAGAAATGCGCAGAGAAGAACTAAAATGAAAACCCTGAGAAACACTCAACTCGGCAAGCAAGGGAAAACTAGGGAAATTAGAAACAGAAATGCATTTCTTCCTGGCCTCTACTGAGCAAACTACAAAGAAATATAATAAGAAGCAATGCACAATTCCAAAGAAGCCGGCCTATTCCAATTACCTTTGTTGTCTGGACTGGGCATTTTATTTTGCTAATTGTGTTGGTCCCATTCTTTTTCCCACTTTTCTCTTCAGTCCTAATTCCTGAGCCCTCTCCCACTCCCATTTCCACCCTCTTGCTCTGCCCACAGATCCATCCCAGTCCTCTGTCTTACCCCCTTCACCGCCCCCAGCCCCTTTCCTCTGCCGTTCACTCCCTCTCCATCCCTAAAGGTCCTTCACCTTTTCCCGAACCCTTCCCATCCTCATCTCTTACTTACATCCATTTAACTGCATTCCTCACTCTTATTCCCTGCTATTCTACCCAATCTGATTTCAATATAATTTACCCCGATGCAGACATTGTTGCTGAAACATGGCCAGGTCGGGTTATGTATTTTAATTATATATTTCTGTGTGATTCACTCTGTTTTATTTTAACTTGTATATTACAAAATTATATATTGTTATCATTTATTTTTAATTTTCTTAAAAATGTATCATGTATTATTGAGTATTTATTATTGAGTATTTATTTTGTTTCCCACTGTGTTCACTTTTTGGCATCATTTTACAGTAATTTGCCTCTTTTTTTTCATTGCTTCCATTACCCATCATGCCACGAGTGGCAGAGTCTGGAAATGGTTTCATTATTTGCCCCATTTCGATTTAGTACCACTTTTATGCAGTGTACAGCTTCCTCTCTCTGGCTCTTCAGTGAAGGTCAGCTCTACTATGTGCTGCCCTGCTCTTGGCTTCCTCCTCCAACTGCCACTGGCAAACTGTACAGCTGTTCTTCTCCTCAGGGAGATTGCCTGTGCAGCAGCAGGCTCTGACCACCACATGTCTTCTCTGGGCAGGGATCTTCATTAAGCCTGCACATCCTTCCATTGCTCTGCTCCTCTTTGTTTACAGCAAAGGCAGCAGTATTTCTGATGAAGGAGCAATTTCAAAAGTCACAGACTAATCTGGCACTAATCTCATCCATCATGAGATTAAGAGAGCCAATCGGTTAACTGTACAGGCCCACAAGTTTTGAACTTGCTTCCAGAATAATGCAAACTTCTTCCTGCTACGTTACATTGTCTTTGGCTGGGCCATTACGGGATCCGTACATCACCGCTACCACTACCACCATCAGACCAGAAGCAACAATCTTCAGAAGAAACACCACCACTGCCAACCAAGAGCAGCAATCTTCAGGAGGATTACCACCATCGCCCATCAGAAGCGTCAGTCTTTAGTGGTGGCAGCAGGATGGGATCTACTGTGCTGCTGCCGCCGATTGGTTCAGCAATCTTCAGCAGCAGCAAAGAGATAGGGGTCTACTGCTCTGCCACTGCCAGGAGCAGCAGTCTTCATGAAGGTAGCAGAATGGGGTTCACTGCATTGCCATTGAGCAGAGTCCTCAGCAATGGCAGCAAGATGGGGGTCCACTGGGTCACCTTCATTAACAGAAAAAGCAGCCTTCATTAGCAGCAGCGAGATGGGATCTGTTGCGCTGCAGCCACCAGGAGCAACATTCTTCAGCAGCAGTAGTGGAAAGGAGTCTGTGCATCACTGCCAACTGGGATCAAAGGTCACCACAATAGGGGAAACTTTGCCAGCAGCAGGATGGGCTTCACAGCATCATGGCATACCTGGTGACCTCACATACAAAAACTGCCCGTGTGAGGAAACCTCTTACAAATCACACCAGTTTGTTAATATAATATTAATATCGGGAATTAGCATCAGAATTAAGAGTGCTTTGCTTAATACAGTCTCCAGGCTCTTGCCCGCAATGGGCTTCAACCAGTCTCATGTATAAGCACCAGATGTCACATCATTTACTTCTTCCCAATTAAAATCTCATTTCATTTTTTACTTTTTATTATTTTGCATTACTTAACTTCCTTGCTATTAGAACTATTAAGAACATAAGAACATAAGAAATTGCCATGCTGGGTCAGACCAAGGGTCCATCAAGCCCAGCATCCTGTTTCCAACAGAGGCCAAAACCAGGCCACAAGAACCTGGCAATTACCCAAACACTAAGAAAAACCCATGCTACTGATTCAATTAATAGCAGTGGCTATTCCCTAAGTATAATTGATTAATAGCCATTAATGGACTTCTCCTCCAAGAACTTATGAAACCTTTTTTGAACCCAGCTACACTAACTGCACTAACCACCTCCTCTGGCAACAAATTCCAGAGCTTTATTGTGCATTGAGTGAAAAAGAATTTTCTCCGATTAGTCTTAAATGTGTTACTTGCTAACTTCATGGAATGCCCCCTAGTCCTTCTATTATTCGAAAGTGTAAATAACCGAGTCACATCTACTCGTTCAAGACCTCTCATGATCTTAAAGACCTCTATTTTCCCATAAAGTGAACACAAATTATCTAGCATAAAACGTATCTCAGTCTTTTTCTGGCAATGAGTGTTGTAAATTGACTGCTTCTCTTGCGGCTGCCCGCTGTGTTGCTCCTGTTCTTTAAACACCCAACATTGGCAATGTTTCGGCTTGCAATCACGCCTTCTTCAGGGGGCTCAACCTATTCCTACAAACAAAAAACATTCCATTCATACAACATATCTCATACTTTAAACACAAACTAACTTATTTTTCTTTGACCACTCTCAAGCGAGACTTACTCATTGAACTCATACCTGGTGACCTGCCATAGCATCCCGGTTGGACAATTCTGGTCTACTTATTGCATTAGGGTTGTTCAAAAATGCTCAATTATGGTGTGAAGGATTTCCTCCTACTCGTAGCTCCTGCTCCCAAACCCGGAACATCACCACCTGCCTGCCCTCCAGTCTCGGCCTGACATCATCAGGAGGCACCTTTCAGCAGGATAAAGAGAGACATACTGCGGATCAGCACCACCAGCGCGCACTCCTGGGTTCATTTTTATGGAGGCTGCTGTGACTGACTGCTCCTTTTGTCCTTCAAGATTTCCTTTTTTTCTGGTATGGGAAAATGAAAAGGACAGGTTTATACCTTTCCTTCTCTTCCTCAGCAATCTACTATTCCACAGATGTTCACAGGACATCAGGAATCTTCAAACTCAGGTGAGCTTCTCGTTGCTGGCAGTATTAATGGGACTATGCAGGGCCAGCCAGAGAATGAGACATCTTTAAGCCCTGAGTTCCACATTCCTCCTCCTGCTCCAGGGTTTGATGGGATTTCTCAGCCTCCCAGTGGGTCTGCTGTCGAATGTGTCGATAAGACACAGAGGAATTTTATCCTTAGTATTCCATCACCTGGTCAGACTGTGTATACCTCCTCAGATCCCACTTTGCAGAGGCTAGCAGTCATGGGGCTTGAAGATGTGTGGCAGGCCATGCATTTGGAAAGTGCTGTGACTAAGAAAATGGATTCCTTTTCATCTTTGTTGGATTCTCTGAAGGGACAGTTTGTAGCTTCTCAAATAACATCAGTAGATCATGATAAAAGGTTGAAGAACCTTGAAGTTCATGATCTTAGTAATCAGGAAATTAGGCCAACTTTAATTAGTGATTGTTCTTCTATTAATCAACATCTTGAGTTGTTAGAGAACGGATGGAGGTCCTTTAATCTCCGTCTCTTGAATTTTCCTAGTTCCCTCCGATTGGCCCTAAAGAGTTAGTTAAAAAATATTTAAAGGAGATTCTTGGTATGTCTGAAGATCATTTACCTATTTTAACCAGGATGTATTATGTTCCTGTTAAAAGGGGGAGGGGGGGGGAGAATGTGCAGTTAATAGTAATTCTGATGTGTTATAAATTTCTTCAGGCTCTTTAAATTTGACTAATTTCCTAGAATAATCTGAGGAAGTGATTCATGAGCGGATAACCTTGTTGATTTCTTGTTCCTTGTTTGATTTTGAGATTGTTTTTGCTAACAAGACTGCCCTTTTCAAGGGTCAAAAAATTTGGATTTTCCTGATGTCTCAAGACAGATTCAACACTGGCGAAAGGCTTTCCTCCAGTTGAGAGAAACTGTTCTTGGTCTACGGGTTGAATTCTTTTTGTGCTATCCCTCAAAGTGTCTAAGCTAGATTTCTTGAAGCTATTCCTTAGCTTCAAGACCCCTGGAAAGGGGAATTGGTAATTTATCAGCAGTCATTCTTGATTGTTATTTCCTTTGAAGAGATATGTCCTGTTGGGTTCTTTACCTCACCAATGTAGTGGTTATTGTTATGGGAGTCTCAGTTTTAGTGGACCCTTGGGCTGACCTGCTGGAGACTGGGAAAGATGGTCAATGTCTCTAGTGTATAGCAGGCCGGGAGGCAGATGTTTGGGAAGGACATAGATGCTCTTCACCCTGGAAGCTGGTGCTCCCCCGGGAGGAGCCCGTAGGAGCCCAACCGCTGGGACTTAGGTGGCTTCACCCTTGGAAACCGAAGCCCCGCCGGGAGGAGCCCGTAGGGGCCCGGCCGCTGGGACTTAGGCGGGTTGTGGATCAGGACAGGTAACTGGAACCAGACTAGAACAGCAGAGATACTGTAACGGGGCTCGGGTTCTGGAACCAGGCAGGAACTGTAGCAAGACTCAGGTACTGGAACCAGGCAGGAAATATAGCAGGTAAACAGGAACCAAGCAGGCACTGTAGCAGGCAAAGTACTGGAGCAGGCAAGTACTGTAGCAGGCAAGTACTGGAGCAGGCAAGTACTGGAGCAGGCAAGCAGGAACCAAGCAGGTACTGTAGCAGGAACGAAGCGAAGAAAGCAAGGCAAGTCACTCCGGGGCACAGCACAACAGAGATCCGGGAGGCAAACCCGTTGCAAGGCAAAGACTGGATGGCCACGGCCAGCTTATCAAGGCCACGGCATCTGACATCAGGAATTGGGCGGAGTCACCTCTGGCGGAAAACGGCCTAGAAAAGCGCCCAAGTGGTGCGCGCCTAGAAGCAGGGCGTCCATGGGAGATCTCGCAGCGGTGCAGCCCCAGCGGGGATGCCATCAAACAGGCCGCAAACCAGGCCTCTGGAAGCAGGAAGGTAAGGGCCTGGCCGCGGTGCTCGCGGCCAGAACCGCAACAGTACCTCCCCTCTTACGCCCCCTCTTAGCCAGTCGGGTTTACTTGGGTGGTCCAGATGGAAGTGCCGCAATAAGTCCTTATCGAGGATATTACGGGCCAGTTCCCAAGAATTATCCTCAGGTCCACAACCCTCCTAGGCAAGCAGTTATTCCCATCGGCGTTGATGGAACTGGACACCCAGGACTTCAAGTACTTGATACGTAACCTCGTCCGGTACTGAAGGGTCCGACGGTTCAGGAGCCCGGGAGTGGTATCGGGATAACACAAGCGACTTCAGCAATGACACATGGAACACGTCATGTGTGCGCATGGAGGAGGGTAGGCGTAGACAGTGTGAGACTGCTCCCACTCGTTCGGCGACTCAAAAAGACCCACAGAATCTCGGAGCTAGTCTTCGAGACAGAATACATTGCTGTAGATTTCTGGTGCTAAGCCAGACACGGTCTCCTGGGAAGAAGATGGGTGCTGGCTGACGATGCTTATCCGCCCACTTCTTGGTGGACAGGGCGGCATTACGGATCTTTTCCTGGG